>NC_052545.1:9540000-10205000 GCF_016699485.2 Gallus gallus
CAGTAAAGCTACGTGAGGAAGGAGGTTTGGCTGCTATATAACACAGGAGGGCTGTCCCCTATCCTTCTCCCCAGGGAATCAGGGATATTGGGCAGAAGGGCCCTCTTGGAAAGCCTTCTGGGAAAGCCACCCACACACAGCGTGCTGTGTGTGTGCAGAGCTGATGTCACAATGTTCTTTGTGCTGTTCCCCCAGGTTCTCACTAGTTTCACATGCGCCCTGGTCCTCTCCCTGCCCACGTTTGTTTTACTCCAGATGAAGTTGTGAAAATATGGAGACAAGGTCAGTGCCAAACTCTGCTGCTGGTCAAGAACCATGTCAGGACTCTTCTTTGTCCTTTGCTGCTGTCTTCCCTGTCTCTGTTGCTTGGTACTTTCTAGGTAGTAACTTGGGCAAGCGAGGGATTCCAGTTTGCTTGTGCAAGCCACCTTGGGGCTAACCAGCCATTCAGATACTGTTCCAGATTTGATACAGTTTAAACTCTTCAGCTTTTGTGCCTGTCCGTCCTTTGAAGTGGCAACTGTAGGGTAAAATCCCTTTGATTCAGCCTTGTTATTGTCAGCACAGGCTCCTTTCTTCAGCCCTGCTCCTCTGCTGTGAGAGAGGGAGAGGAAGCAGACCTGCAGCTGACTGGCAGGCCAGATCCGGATTACAATGTGCTATGGACTTTGCAGGCCAGATTAGAGTACTTGGAAGGATCAGTGTGGCTCATGGGCTGTTTTTGATGTTCTTGTCATAGAAAAGTATTAGGACTTGTAAAATATAAGCTCACATTAGTCCTTCTTACAAGTGGTGTTGTAACTGCTTTGTTAGGAAAAGCAGAATTTGAAATAGGTATACTATTTTTGTCTAGATTTTTTCCTGTTGCTGTTGCAGCAAATACCTGTTAGGTCTCCTGCACGTATCCATTCCCCCAGTACCACCTTTCAATTACTCTCATCTTCTCTGCTCCACTTCTTAAAGCAACTTGACATGACAAATCCTTCAAATCATGATTATAATATAAACACTACCAATGAGTCTTGGTCAGAAAGGGAAGCTAATGGGAAAATTTTAATTTAAAGAATACTGTTTCCCAACAAATGCATTTCATTTTATAGATGAATGATGGTGGATAGAGAAGTGGGTCTGCATAATATAGTTCTCACCTATAAAATATTTTCCACACAGGGATCTCAGTGTAACTTGCAAATAGAGTGATGTTGTACAGCCAAATAAAAACAAAGGGCAAACCTTAAGCAGCTTCCAAAGGACTTGCAGAGACTGGTGGAAAAGCTGTGGCTGGATGTCAGGTGTTTATCTTAGGTATCTTCCATCTTCAGCACCACTGGTGAATCAGTCTGGAGCAGATTTATAAGTTGTGATGTCCCCTTTGCAGTAAGCAGAGCTGTCACATCATGTACAGTGTGTTACAGGACCAGAACAAGCATGATTTGAGGGTACAGTAGATGCAAGGAGCAGTTTGCTGTTTGCACATTAAATCTCTGTGCTTCATCAGGTAACACACGTGGACAGACACCTACGCTCACCCTTGAGATCAGTTTTAGGCAACTTCCTAGAAGGCAGGAGAACACTTTGACACCTGAAGTTGGCTTTGCTGGGTTGAAGAATTTTCCTGCTTGTGTTCATTTTAGTGAGGAACTTGATGGAGGATTTGGGGAGGAAAAGTGATGGACTTCAGTCCTCTGGCTAAGAAAACAGGGATAAGTCTCACCCCTGCCAACAGCAGGCACCCAATGATTCTCATTACCGCCCTTGCTTCTAGGTACCTTTCTTCCTCTACTTCCACTCTATTTTCTCTCAGTTTATAGCTTCTTGGATTTTTTTACAAGGATGGCTGGCTACTCAGAATATGCATATTGCTCAGAACAATCAGTAGGATATACAGCATTTGCCCACCTGCTAACTCAGGGATGTGTTAGACAAATGAACAGTGTTGCAAGGATAAGAACAACAGAGAAACATCATTAGTAGCAGGAACTGCAGTAACTGTAGTGCAGAACTGGTAAAATGAGCTGAAAGAGGGAAAAACCTGTAAGAGATGTAACTATTAGCTCTGCTTTTCTTCTACACAGAAGGGGATAAAGTTTGGAACTGACCTTATTGTCTTTGATAGAAGGAAAAAAATCTAAAAAACACTGGGTGCAGTTGGAGAGTTTGCTATACCACCTGCAAGTCATTTGGATTTTCCTTGTGCTAGCTCTTAACTTTTTATATGTAAATGTGTATGGATATTTTGGGTAGATTTTTGTAGGTTGGGTCAAGCAGGGTGGATAGCATAAGTAATAAGAATAAAATAGTTTTAAAAGGATGTTATCTTGGTATTTGTGCTGTCATTACATGTGAAACTTGGCATTCTGGTGGATTTTTTTGTTTATTGCTTCAGTCATTAAATTGCTGCAATTAAAACAAAACAAAACCTTCCTGTCTGGGGAGAATGTGGACATTTAAATTTAGCATTAGAGGTCACTTAACAATATTTCTGAGACTTCAGCTATTTGCTACTCTGAAACCTTCCACATTTATACTTCTTGCCCTATGCTTTGACACTGAAGTTTTACGTACATTTAAGAATTGATTAGAAAAAAATATCATATTTCACCAGTTCCCTCTTAATTGCTGTTCCTTTAAAGACAAACTCTGGTTCAAGGAGGCTTAGCTGCAGGCAGCTGGACTCTGTGGGGGTTATCTAGGGGTTGTATGATCATGTTTTCTCTGTTGTACTTTTCTCTGAGCAATCTGTGTTGGTTGCTGGTACTGGACACTATCAGTTGGTGTTGCAACACTTCTAAATAATGTATACATCAACTAATAAAAAATAAAGGGGGGAAAAAAAACCCTCAAACATTCAAGAAGCCGCCAGTCATGTTCCCCAAACTTTCACTCTTCCCTCACTGTTTGAAGGGATTTCCCATTCTTCAGGGCTGTTCCTGAATAGGACAAGACAGTTTCCTCTTTAAAGTTTTTCTAGGTCTAAGAAAACCCTTGTATCTCAAATGTGATATAATTCAGGAGTTGTCACAATTGTACCCATTTGAGCTTGTGCTGGAAATGAATGGAAAAGTATGAGTAAAGGCAAAAACAGTTCAACAGGCTCTAATTAGAATAAATATTTTAGAAGCTTGTGAGTAAATGACTGCTGAGCACGTGCCAAACTGTCAGGGAATTGAGTCAAAAAAACTTTCAGGATTTGAAATAACTGTAGGATGTTCTGTTTATTTGTTTTATACTTGTTTATTCAGTTTTATATTAAAAAAAAATATATTTAGAATATGATTTGTAAAAAGAAAAAGCAGATAATCTTGAGTGATATCACAAGGCATGTGTGGGGAAAACTGGGGGATCAGGCCCAGCCAGCATGGGGTTCATGAAAGACGGGTCCTGATCAACCTCATCCCATTCTATGATCAAGCAACCCAGCTGGTGGATGAGGGAAAGGCTGTGCCTGAAGCACGTGTGGAGAAGGGCAGTGGAACTGTGACAGGTATGGAGATGGTTTGGTTTGTAGAAGAGGAGGCTCAGGGGAGTCTCTTCGACTCCTTGTAGTGAGGTGGGGGTCAGCATCTTCTACATAATGATGGGATATGCAATAGGATGGACATGTGATAGGATGAGAGGTGATGAGCTCAAGTTGCTCGAGGGGAGGTTCAGGTTGGATATTAGGAAAAACGTATCAGTAAGAGTGGTGGGGTATTGGAACAGGCTTTCCAGGGAAGTGGTAGCATCAACGTAACTGAAAGTGTTCAAGAAACATGGAGATGTGGCACTGAAGAACATGGTTAGTGAGTGTGGTGGTGGTGGGTTGATGGTTGGACTGGGCAATTTTAGAGATCTTTTCCAACCTTAATGTTTCTATGAAATTCCAGACAAGAGGGAACATGCAGTGTGTGTATGTGTTTGTGTGTATATAGTCTCAATTAGATACAGCCTCAATTAGAGTCAATACTAAGTCTCTGATTTCAGTGTAGTTTAGATTTTGTTGTAGCCGTAGTGCCCAGTCATTTTCTATTTGCGGACTTTGTTTATTTAATTTAAAATAATTTATTTACAAGGAGAAGATTGAGCTTTGAAAAAATAAGATGGAGTAGTTCATAGAAGAATGCTCACTGAAGCATGACATTGCCGACAGGTTCAGAATTTGTTTTCCAAGTTCTTATTTGATAGAGCTGGGTATGAAACTGCTCTGAAACTGCCAGAAGCTTGAAGAAGAATCATGTCCCTTCAGCAGGGACACAGCAGTTGGATTGTTTTCTTTCAACAACCTACTTTGATATGTTTGTCATTGCAGACTTTAGTCTTTGCATTTGGTATGCACTCATGAATTAGCAGCCATAGACATGTATAGATTTTTTTTGTCTTAAAACTGAACATTAAATCTTGTCAAGCTCATAATCTGTTTGCACCAAAAATAGCTTTTATCAGTACAGAATACAATTCAAGCTAAATGTGCATGGTATTAATATCTTTTTTTGTATGCTAATCTTAGCTAGCATTTCCTTGAGCAAAGTGATTTGGACACCACTTTACTGTGCAGCTTTAATGGTTTAAAGGAGTAAGTTGGGGAAAAATGCTATTTCTGTAGATCAGATTAAATGCCTGAAATATCTATTTAAGAAATTTTATGAAGATTTTTAAACTGGAGTCCTGGTGATTTGCATTTTCAGAGTATAGTACAGGCATCACAGCAAGTTTTGTTGAAAGATAGTGTCAGGTAGATCTTCTATTTACATGCAATTTGCTTGCTCATGCCCTGTAAATATGAGAGACCAGATGTTTGCTATCTTGACTGACAGAGTAACATCAGGAGTTACAGACAACTCAGTGTGCACTAAGCATCTATTTGCTGTGAAATCAAGGCCTGCTTTCCAGGCCAAGTTTGAATGAGGGGAAAAAAGGAAAATCCATGGTGTATGATTTTCCTGAAATACAATCCTGGCAGGGGTTAGTGACCTTTAGGTTGGTGCCTCAGGGTGCATCTGAAATGTGTGCAGCTACTTGGCAGATGTAAGACTTACCGATGGTTATTTTATATCTTATCTATATTCCCCTTAGTAAACAAGGAGATTAACAAAGCATGATGTTGAACTCAAGATTGCAACTCTATATAGGAGTGAGGGAACTTCACAAGCAGTTAAAAATCTTGTATGCTGTCAGAAATTTATAATTGCTGAAAGGATCTGTTTCTGCTGGCATTGTGTTTATATGGCAGCCTGTGCAGAAGAGTATGGAATAAAAAGCCAAACGTTTTGCTTATTGTTTGTGAGATGTTTCTGAAGAATAACAAAGTTCAGCCATCCAAACATTCAGCAGATCCCTCAGATTCCCCACTCAGAACACATGCAGTGTTCTGTTGAACACTGCAATGCATGTGCCTGTCCCTGGAACTCCCCCACTAAAGCTGGGCAGAGGGTGAACTGAAAGTAGACCATTACTACAAATGTGTTCACACACAATCCTATTGGATTCAATAGGATCAATTTACCATTCCATTAGTTTTAGTTTGGATTGTATTAACCATAAACAAATGACTCTTGCAATTTTCTAAGCTTATTTCACTCATTCTAGAGTATCATATCAATTATGATTATACATTTAATATTATCAAGAGGAATTGGGAAAGTCAGCGCATAAATGTTCTGTACTTCTATTTGTCATAGTGACTCCATCCCTTACAAGTGTCAGAATAAATGTTGTAGAGAAAGGAGTTATGAATGCTTTTTGTGAAGTGAGTGGCATTGAAGGGCTGCCCAAAATAAAATCTGAATGCCTCAGAAGTACTTTTTCTTGTACTGTACATTTTGCTAATGAAGTTACTTTACTTACTACTGCAGAACATTCTTATTCTCTTCACACTATTGAGCACCTTGTGTAGCTCCAGTGCCGTCGGACAACAAGACTGTGAAATTACTGGAGATGGCATAGTCCTACTGACAGGCTCCCATGTGAGCTTGCACATGTTGTCTTCCAAAGAGCACTAGCTCCTGTCACATGTTAAGTGATAAGGCATGAAGGGAAGGTGCTGTATTACGTTTCCTGCTGCAAGGTGTTCGCATAGTCACGTGCTTACAAAATCATTCAAGTTAATGCAATAGCCAACAGGTTTGAAGTTGCGCAAAGGTTCCTGTGCTCTGCAGGCTCCTGCATTGGTCTCGCACACTGATAGGCCTGGTGTCCCAGTGATGTCCTCCAGGAAATCATGGGTTGTGTTTGAGAGTCCTGATGCTATCTGGTTTTGTGCTGCCCCAGTAAAAGCTGTCAGTTGATAACTGGGATTTGATGGATGCTGATAGGTAGGAGGTGGCAGGTGGGGCATTTGGTCTGGGTGGGCTTCAGTGCTTTGAGAACTGCATGGAACAGTGGATTTTAGCCAGCTGTCAGCAGGATAAAACAAGGATAATCTGCTGCAGGGAGAGGAGAGATGGAAACGGACAACTCTGAGGCACCGCGTGTGAGGAGTGTGGCACAGACACCAAGGTTCATAGGCAGTGGAGGAAGTAGGAGCAGGAAAGACTGATGAAAGAGTTGTTGAAGAGCTCAAGTTTAATGTGTGAGGGCTGAACTGGTGCAGCTGAGGCCGTCTATGGTGCTGCACAGATTAGTTGGACATGCGTGGCTAGGCTGCAAAAGGAGAGGATGTGGGTAGAAGTGAGACTGGAACTGTGAGCAGTGGGAGCATGTGCTGGCTGCCTGGAGCTGAGTGCCTGGAGGGGGTGATGTGGGCCGGGCACCCAGCAGAGTTGTGGCAGGTGATGAAGAAATGGAAGGGGATTTAGTAAGGAGACTGTAGAAGCAGTTGGCAGAATAAGGGTGGAAGGATGTGGAACTCCAGAATCAAGTCAGCAGGTTTTAAAACAATTCAAAGGGCCAGGAAGTTGAAAGAGCAATGGAAACAAGTAATTCTCACCCCCTTAGATGTGGGGGAGGATACAGTGAGAAACAGCAGGAAGACATCTCCATGGAACGACATCATTTCCAAAACACCTCTACGTTCTTCTTTGTATGTTGTCTGTATCCTCGTTCCCAGCAGCAAAGAAGGGGTGATAATTGGCTATTTCAATTGAATGTTTTAACTAAAAACAGGAGCACCTACGCACTTCTGAGAAAGTGATGTTTAACTTTATTCTTTGGTTCTTAGAGTATACTGCATATTATCCTGCTGTCTCAGCAGATTGAGTTTTTGAAGGCCTCAAAGAGAGAACTAAATGCTGTCAGATCTCACGCTCTGCATCTTTCCTAACTCAGATCATTTTGCAGCCAGGTATCCTCATGTCCACACTGCAGGATTTTACTGGCAAGCTGGTGTTGTACCACTGCTGTAGTATTACTAGCTTGTCTTCTGTTGTTATGCACAATACATATATTTAAAAGATGACATCAGACAAAATTTCTCTGTAACAAGATTTTGCTAGGTAGTAAGTCTGCTTGATTTTTCTGTTATCGTTTCTACCTGTACATAGCTTCATACAGCTCAATGTGCAATTGCCTTGTGACTCCCGAAGATGTGCTCATTTATGTCTTCAGTTTACTTTGAATAGGCATTTTCTCACATTCCTCTTATTGTCATTCTCTTGCTTCATTTTCATGTGACCCTGTGGTGGAAGAGTGTTAGTTTACTTCTCTTAGAATATTACCCTGTAGCCCCTTTCAATACTGCCTTTGTGCTCATGTCCCATGGACGCTACTGTCAAGGCACCGGATATAATAATGCCTGGAAGAAATCAAATATGAACTCTTGTGAGTACATCTGTACTACTCAGGGTTACCTAACCAAATAAGTGGCATAGATAATTTTCTGCCACCTTGTACAGTTTGGTTTCCTTTCCTTGTATTCTTTTAATCCCACACTAAATATGTTCCTGCTTCTGAAGCTTAATAAAATCAACACAAGTCCTCCTGTTTTAGCTTCATTAGAAGTAACTCCACAGGACTGTTTCTTCAAATTGCTGGCAGATAGAGAAAAGAAGTGGAAAACAGAACTCACAATTTTTTTCTTAGCACTGAACTTCTGTTGATCTAAATCACCTTCAGCAGATCTTACTGCAGCACACTGCCTCCGAGGGCAGTTGTGCTGGCCACGCTCTTTGTAGAAGGTCAGTGCTGGTGCTTTGTGGAGGAAGGAGGGTGAGTTACCTTCCATACTGATCCCTTTCCACGGTCTGTAATGAAGATAGGATTCTTCAGTTGCTGCCCTTTCTGTAATTGTAAAAGACGTGTCAGGTATGAGGTTCTTTTCTACAGAAAGAGAAAATAACCTCTGTTTTTTTAATGCAGACGGTGTCTTGTCGTTCCTTCTGAGCTTGACTCTTGCTTTTGGGTGGGAGTAAAGTGGTGCATGAAGTACAAGAAGTCATAGCTTTTCCTCTTACTTACTTTGACAGTCGAAGTAATCTGTGGCTGTTTGCCTAACTAGACTGATGCTAAGGGCTGACTGACGAGCATATTCCTTTTCCAGACTAGCCTATATCTACTACTAGTGGTTCTGTGTTGAAGCTGTCTGTTCTACAGTAGCTGCTTCAAATGATCCACATTGTAGAATCATAGAATGGATGATCTTCCAGGTCCTGTTCTGACCCAGTTCCACCTCCCTTCCATGGGCGGTGTTGCCTCCCATTAGGTCAGGCTGCCCAGGGCCCCATCCAACCTGCTGAAGAATTGTTCCAAAGCAGGGCTAGATCATGCATTTTCCTGGACCATTCGTTTCCTCACTGAAAATTCAGTTTGGATAGCAGGGTAGGCTTTCTTCAAGTGAAAATATAGAAATTTAGTCTATATTACTGTGGAAAAAAATTACAGGTCTTTCACTGGAAAGACGACTACAAAAATGGTAATCTGGAATGTCTGTGTGCAGCTGATTTTGGTTGGTTTGGGAAGGCCATAGTCAAGACTGACACGTTTTGGAGGTGCCTCCATTCTGTATTCTGTGCTTCACTTTTTTAGTCTATCAAAACCTATAAATCCTACTGAAAGCTGCTAAAATATAAACCTGACAGCTTCCTGTGAGCTGCATGTCACGCAGGTCTCCAGAGGGGTGGAAAATGTCTCTGAAAACCTTACATTGTTAGATGGATTTATAGCCAACACACTAACATAGTGTGAAAGTCTGAAAATGTCAGCCATCAAGTGAGATCCAGGTGACCAGTGAGAAATTGTAACTGCAACCTGCTCTGAACATGCAGGACCGCATTGAAGGCATGTGGAAACATTAAAGGAACTTGAAGCAGAGGAGCAGCAAAGAGTAGAAAAAAGATTTCCATACTCTAATGTATTTTTTTTAATACCTGAGAATTTAAATCTTGAGTGCTTTTGTAAACTCAATGGCATTTATGGAATGGATCAATGGAATTTTTTCTAGTGCCTGTATTTATTTTAGATTTGGATTTAGATCGTATTATGTGTAAAGGATTATCCTGGATGAAATGACACTAGAGAGAAGAGCATGAAGGAAATTACATTTTGATTTCATGTTTTAAATATGCAAGCATTAAATGGTTTGATAGGTCCTAGCTTTTGTTAGTTTAGGTATTCAGTCCTAATGGAAAACTTGATGATAAAAAAAAGACCGTGATCAGTTCTTTAGAAAACACATAGGCTGTAAAAGGACAAAAACTGTTAGTGGGTCAAATTAGAAAACGAATAATTTATAGGAACAGAAATACTATGGATACCCTGCTGTTGTTCACTGAATATGGATAACTCATTCTGTGATTCTGTGCGCATTGGAACAGGTTGCCCAAGGAGGTTGTGGATGCCCTGATGTGTTCAAGGCCAGGCTGGATGTGGCTCTGGGCAGCCTGGTCTAATGAATGGTTACCCTGCCTGTGACATGGGGGTTGAAACTAGATGATTTTCGAGGTCCTTTTCAACCCAGGCCATTCTATGATTCTATGAAAAACAGACAAACTTAATGAGGCTAGACTGAACTTAAATGTGGAGAGTTCAAGATATGCCAGAGAACTGTCTTTTTTTAATGCTACTTGAAATATTTGGCAGGCAATTCAAAACAATGCATATTGGGAAGAAAGTTTTAAAATGCTTTTGCATAGGGAAATGTTCAAAATTACTGCAGACCTTAACGAAGTGCATCATACTATTGTAGATCACTTGGATATGATGTTTCTTGAATAAACAACAGAAGTAAGAGGCAACAAAAATCTAAAACAACACGGGAGGAGGCTGTGTTAGACACGGTAGGGGGAGGGATTGAAAACTGCTAATTAAGGCTGCAAATGATCTACTCTGTACGTTTATTCAAAACACTCATCTGTAATGTCAACAGAAACATACAACCAAAAAAGAAAATGCATATTTTCATTCAAGTGAATTCAATTTCTGTCTAAGAAACAGAGAAAGTCACAGCTGCTAACTCATACTACCATGGGATTTTGAGAAGGATGGGCTTTTACTGCAAAAGCTGCAATTGTTTGGGGCGCTAATTGGATATATACATAAGGAGATGGTGGGTTGGAGCTATCTTCACTTAAATCAGCCAAATCTGAGTTCAAATCTTTTTTTTTTTGCTCTTTAAATCAATATCTGTATCAGTTGTGTTCCGTTAAATGTTTTTTTTGCTGTTGTTGGTTTGTGTATGTTTTTGCTTTTTTTTTTTCCTTCCATGTTATGCTCAACGTACAGAACAGAGATGGTTTCTTTGTAGTGCTCTTTGCTGGCTATGACTCGAAATACAGTTTTGGGCTGTATGAATTTCTGATTTCTTTCAGAATGGAAAATCAGATGCTTCTGTTGATGTGTTTTGACTTGAAAGTGTGCTTGACAGTGATTACAGGCTATAGGCCAGTTTGGGACTGAATGAGATGCTATTCCTTTTGGCTGTTCAGTGCTGTTATTGGGACCTCCAGTAAAGAGGTTTTGCATACGTGCAGATCTTTGTCTTTTACTTGATAACTTCCCAATTTCTTTAAATACGTATTTTTCTACTGTTCACTATCCTTTCTTTTTTCCTTCTGAGTTGGAACAGTAATTTAAAAAGTCTTCTCCTGCTGGGAGCTGAGCCAGATGTTGTCTGCTGTATTGGCTCAGTGTGTGGTCTGAGTAGCATTCTGCTGCATTTGCCCTAAGAATAAGTAAAAGCAAATGACATGAGTATAAAAGATATGGCTTTTGTAAGGTCAGCCCTTCTTCTTATTGGTAGTATGCGTGTTCTGTTCCCTGAGGTGTTCATGGAAATCATGAATTTCCTGAAGCTCTACCCCAGTGTTATCTGACTGTATGTGCTATACTTAAGTACTTCTGTACCATGCTATGAATTTGAGCTCTAAAGATTATCAAAAGCTCAGAGGGTAGAGCTCTTTAGCTGCAGATTTTGCCAGTCTTCCAAGAAGCAGTATTTAGAGACCTAGCAAATTTGTTTAATCACTCTTAGAACAATCTCTGCTTTGGCCCTCCACAACTTCTTCTGGAAATAGGTCCTTCCTAGTTGTCTTTAAATATTTCTGGGGTCAGACTATGGTAAATATTCAGTAGCATATGTCTTATGCCAGAGCCACAGATACACTGTGATTCGACATGAACCTAGTGAACCCTAGTCAATGTAATCAGCACAAGCTGTACATTGTGATTTCATAACAGCCTATGTATGCTGAAGGGGCTGCAGCCCCTCCATGTGAAGCAGGTGGCAGACCCAACGTTCAGTCCTGCTCACTTGTCCCAAACAATCAACTTATCTATGCAACAGCACTGATGCTCCAGCTAAAGTTCCTGCATTAATTATGTCTGCCTGAACTTACAAGCTTTTAGAGCTATTTTGGGCATAAATTTTGCAAGCTTGCAAGTCAGCCAGGGGTTGTTATTTTTCCTAAGGTACCCAACTTGCAATTAAGTTAAGCTGCCAGATCCTGATCGTTATCAAAACTATTGTTAAATATATAGATTTGGGATGAGGGAGTGAATGACATTTCTGTTATTCAATAAGTACCAGTGTGATTATACTTCAAGACACTTGATGTGCTGGAGTGCTTCTACCTAACCCTCTCAAACAGGACATCATTCAAGTATATCCTTGCTAAGGAGTACAAGAAACGTTGTTCTTCAGTATGTCTCCACTGTATTCCTTGAAAAGTTAAAGGATGGACCAAGATGCATTATACACATTTAAAACCAGTACTTGGTTTACTATCCTATTATCAGCCTCTCCTCATAAAACTTGTGTTCCAGACCCTTCTCAGCCCTGTTGCCCTTCTCTGGACACGCTCCAGGGCGTCAATGCCTTTCTTGTAACAAAGGGCCCAAAACTGAACACAGCACTCAATGTGTGGTCTCAGCAGTGCTGAGTACAGAGGAACTATCACCTTCCTGCTGCTCTTGGCCACATTATTTTTGATGCCAGACAGGATGCCGTTGGCTATCTTGACTGCCTGGGCACACTGCTGGCTCATGTTCAGCCAGCTGATGACTAATATCATCAGAACTTTTTCTTCCATGCAGTTTCCCAGCCACTCTGCCCCAGGGCTGTAGCATTGCCTGGGGTTGCAGTGACCGAAGTGCAGCATCCTTCACTTGGTCTTGTTGAATCTTACACAGTTGGCCTCAGCTCATCAGTCCAGCCCTTACACTGTTTAGGTGTTATGAATAGCTAATGATGCTGTTTTTGGGGCTGTGACAGAGGTATACAATATTTAAAAAAAAAACAAAAAATACACACTAATAACATCACAAATTATATGCTAGAATATACTATCTCATGCAGCAGTGCCTTAATGTGCTTAGAGAATGGTTCAGGTCTCTGTTTTGTTCCTCAATGAAGTGAAATACAGAATCTAGGAAATCTGAACAAAGGACTTGTGGAGAGGTGGAACAGACCTGCGTGTGCTCAAATCTGTGCTTGAGAGTATTTCCCTGAAAGCTGAATGCAGTTCTGTGAGCCTCGGCACATTTCTTTTCTCCTCTCACTTCATTCTGTTTGAGTGTATCTTTCAGCATTTAGAGATAACTGTGCCTGAGTTTTTGTATTAGTAGCCAGTTACCCAAGCAGCAATATGTAACTTGATGTTTATGTATCTTTTTGTTAGTTATTACTGGTGTAGTAGAAAGTGTAGCTTTTATCTACCAAGAATTGATTAGAGGGAATAATTAACACATAGTTCATCAGTATGGAGAAGTGAATGAGTATCTATTTGATATGAGTCTTGATGGATGATTTCATTGCTGGTTTAATCTCTGTCTGGTTTCTGTTTAATCTCTTCTATTGGCTCAGCCAGCGTCTGAGCAGAATTTAAAACATGCTCATTACTAAAACACATAAATATTTGAATATTTTGGTGTTTTAATCTTATCTTTCTTAGGGACTTTGTTTTAAAAAGTATCTTCTGAAATCAAGCCACAGCAGACTTCCTGATTACTCAAAACATAATTTCGTAGCAAAATAAATTATAATAGATCTTTAAACT
Organism: Gallus gallus; assembly: GCF_016699485.2. Lineage (NCBI taxonomy): Eukaryota > Metazoa > Chordata > Aves > Galliformes > Phasianidae > Gallus > Gallus gallus. The sequence continues at coordinate 9,553,404 of NC_052545.1, forward strand.
GAGCTGGAACGAGTTGCTTTTAATAGAAACCTCCTATCTCAAGTTTTCTTTAGAGCAGTCTTGGAAGATAAAATCTGGAAAATGAGCCAGCCTGGAACGGCATCAGGAAATGACTGCCCAGGGACCTGTAGGCTAAAAAGGGAGCCCCTACTAAAAAGTAAAGCCCTTACACTTAGAGGTACTGCGTGTGCATGTCCCAGTGTACAGAGTGAGATCTGCATGCATTTGTCGTTTTTAGGAAGGTGATGTCATTATCGGGCACTTTGCTTTCAGACACCTTTGCTTTCAGAAAGGCCAGCCCTTACAAATTGGGTCATGGAGTTTATGCTGCAGGGGGTTGCTTCTGAGGCAAAACTGAGCAATAGCTCTTTTCATTTTGGATGGCTTCTCTCCTTATTCTTATTCTCTCCATTCTTATTCCCAATATAGATCAGATTCTTTAAAGCAGATGCTTGACTTACAAAAATGCTCAGATCCTCCCATCCCTTACTGAGAGAGGGAAGTGGTTACTATGGATTCTCTGCACAAGAACAGATGTGTTCCAGTATGCTGGGTACTAACCATGCTGCTCTTTGTGCATCTCAGGTTTTTTCAAGTCCAGAACATGACTGGTCATGGATAGCCTGGGTAGGGCTGCTCTGATTTTGGATTCCTCCTGTTTCTCCTTTGCCTACCAGTATAGAGGATACTGGTGACAAACAGTCGCAGAGGTCTGAGTTCTCTTTACTTCTAGGCATTGAAATCTCCTTTCCTCCTCTCCTAGTGCTTGGCCATGTGTCAGATTGATAAATGACCTCCAGACAGTAATGCATTCAGACTGAAAAAGCTATGTTTGGGGCTGGTTCTACACCCAGTATATAAAGAAATCACTGATATGTTTGTGAATTAAGAAAGGGGCTGGGAGACTAAGGCAATATGCAGCAAGAGGGAAGGTGCTTTCAGTAATTATGCCATCTACACATTAACACTGTATTGCAGTCTGCTAGAGGGAAGTGAATGTCAGATTGTAAGCTGGAGTTGGCAGAAACTACTTCTGAAACTTTGGGAAAATCTGAGTGTGGATCTAAGTGTTGTAGCTTGAACTCCCTTCTATATGCAATGTTAGCCAGTGAATCATTAAAACATTTTGACATTCTGCCCATGCAATCTTATTCACTTCAGCTCATTCCTAGCACTTGATTCCATGCTCTGGTATATTAAACCTGAAAAGAATGATGGGGGAGTGGGAATAGTTTCTGGATCATTTCCTCCATCACTAACTTCTATGAAGGCTCTAAATAGAAACAGAGCATACATTGCAGAAGCACATGAAATGTCAGTCCTATAGTGCTGTCATTCATGAGAAACTCAGTGCTGTTATGGTAGTCATGTTTCTAAAACTGCTGTCATTTTGGCATTTCTCTATTTTTCATCTTCGTAGAAAACAGTGGCACTCCTAGAATTGCCATGCCCAATTCAGTGAGACCTTCCATTAAATGCATTAATAAGCTCCCTCTATTGAGTTGCAGCTCTTGAAAGACTTTTAGAAGTAGTTTTATGTATATTGTGTAGTGATTGTATATTGTGTAGTATTAATACTCACAGAGTAAACATGTCACGAGGTCTTACGGGGTAGAAAGACAGCCTAGAACTTAGTTTCAACTCTATTTATACTCTACAAAAGAAAATCTTTTGCGCATCTGAGCTGCCTGGTAAGTGGGCCTCTTATTCTATTCTCCATTATTTCTTCTTATTTGAGATTCACTGCTTTGTTTTCTAAAGCATCACAGTTCATTTCTTTGATAGATGTGTGTGTAAAAAATATATCCATTTGCAAGGACGCTTATTTCATAGGGGTCTTTATAGATCTGTAAATGCCCTCTGTGGGATGCAAAATGATTAGAATTAAGTATTGAAAGGCTTAAGACTGGAGGTTGGGCATAGAGTAGGTTGTTGGTGTGATATCTCTAGAAGATCAGTGAATGTAACTATTTCATAATAATACAAAATAGTGCAGTTGGAGCACACCTGTCCTGTACTCTAAGCAGCATGATCTGCTCAAGAAGCACAATGAAGACAACTTCTCTGCAGTCAGCGTATTCACAGGTTGGGCCCTCAGTCATTGATATTGGCACACTGTGGTGGCAGCTTACTTGCACGTTGATCACGGGGGAGTGATCAGCTTGTTCTTGTATCTTCTTCATGTTGTTGCTGCAAAGTTAGATGGAAATACTGTTTGTTCCTAGCTTTGTTTTTCTTTTGTGGGGAAGTGTTTTACTGCCTGTTAAATGCACTTACTAACAAGCCTATCTTCAGATGCTATAAGAGAGAGAGAGTCTAAACTCAGTGTTTCACTATGCCACCTCTAAGACCGAGGCTCATGGGCTCTGGAATACCAGCCCCCCAGCCTGCATGGGTAGCAGGTTGTGCATGTTGCTGTCCAGTCTCCTTCTGTGATTCTCATCTTATCCCACCTGTAATGTTTGCTTGTGCTTGAGAGGTACACGTGGACCTTGGCTATTTACCTTCTACCAAATCTGCATGTCTACAGGAAGGCTGAGGCAGAGCATGTGTATGAATCCATATCTCCTGATTTTTAAACTAATCTTAATTAGACACTATTTACTATTTAATTGACTAGAAAACACCTTTAGTTTCTTAAACAGCAATCTCCTTCACGTGTGATTTTTTTCTCTTTGTTTGTGCTGTGACATGAACAGGATGGGATGTGCTCAGCACGACATCTGAGTGTATAGAAACACAAAGAATAATGTTTGAAAAATATTATAGAAAAAGAGAACAAGATTCAGAAGATTTAGCTGCAATAAGAGGGCATATCACCTTCCTACCTGACTCTTGGTCTCCTAGGCTTACCCACAGAATAGGCACAATCAAAAGTAGTGCTTTCTTTGCTAGTTAAGACATATTTCTGTGTCTGCTAAACTCCCTAACACATTAAGACCCTAGCACTGTGTTTGGCCTCTTGCTTTCCGTGGTGTGGGCAGAGTAGCTATAATTTCAATGAAATGTCAGAGGAGAATAAAAACAGTTAGAAACGAATGTTGGTTTCTTTATCCTTCTGGGCTTGTGGATGTGTGTAAAACAAAAGGGAGTTCAGTGTTCCTTTCTGGCCACTGACAAGATTATCCTTCCAGAATGACCCACTCAGCAAAGCACTCAGGCTTTAAGCACAGAGCATGGTGACTTCTAGTTGTCAGTTTTTCATCATCTCCAGCTCAGTTTATCTTCCTTGCTGCCCCCATCAGACCTCCCTAATGCATATTCCCTGACCCTGTGGCTTGCTGTCTTGCTTCCCTGTTCCACAGACCTTGTTGTCACCCTAAAAATATGAGCACCCTGTGCTTCCTTTCTAGAGGCTGACATAGTCAGCCTTGCAGACTGACAGGCACTTATTCCCACAGAACACGAGCACTTTCCCTTGGCTGGTAGTGCTTTCTTCCATTCCTCTCTTTTTTTTGTTACCAAAGCGCTCCTTTTTCCCTTTTCTGGAACAGCTTCTGTCCTCACCCTGTTCCACCAAGGACCTCTTTAGTGGACAGTCACCACATTCCCTTGCACTGTTGTCTGTCCTTGTTCTCGTTGCTCATCTCATTGTCCCTTCTCATAAGTTATTTTGAATGTATGGTACAGTTTAAAGCTTCCAAACAAGCTGGTTGTGCAGACTTTTGTCCTTAAATGATAGCCATGTATTATCCTTTGGGATGGGTGAACTATTTCCCTTGTCTAACTGGAGGTATGGAAGTTTTGTATGCAAACACAGCTGTGAATATATCGTATGGATTCACACCTCCCCTGATTCAGGACAGTTCATGCCCAGGTACAAGAGTATGATGTTTTAGAAAAGGAGACCCCCCCTGGACAGAGAACCTGTGCAGATATAATTTGTCATATGCATTTTATTTGCATGTTAATCCTCGTGGATGCTTTGTATCAGAACATTTCTTTATTAACAAACTGAAGCATGTTTGCAGAGCAAGGAGTATTAAAACATCTTAAAGCTTCAATGTATCAAATACTTTGAAATTGCAAAATATTTTACTCTTTCAGTCCTTTTTGGTCTTTCTTAGTTCTTTCAATTTTAATGCATAAGAACAGTGATAATCACAATGAAGGGCTGCTTTCAAAAACATTTTTACAGCTTTACTAAATGTCAGAACTTGGCCTTTCACAAAATGGTACTCATATTCACAAGTTTATTTCCAGTAAATTAATTTTATCTTTTATGGTGGACATCACTTTAAGTCTTCCAAAGCACTGTAATTTCATTATAACACTTTTCCTTTCCAACAAAGTTGATTTCAACTCACCTTTATTTACTGACTGGTCATGTCTTTGCTTGTTGTGTATTTGTTTTACAGAAAGTGCTGCTGGCATTTACTGTGACCTCTGTTTAACTATTCCATGCACCAGTTAGTAGGTTGAGTTGTATTACTAATTTCAGGTTGTAACTTGATTGAAGTGGTACAAGTTAAAAATAGACCTTTTTGTCTAGGGGACAAGACCTGAAAACGATGAAGTAAAATGCCTTGAACACTTATTAGAATGCTGGATTAAAATTAATTCTGAGATTCATGAATAAAGCAACTGTACCTATTAACTCTCTCTCTCTCTCTTAAGAGACAATAACTATACAAGTAAATCTCTGAAGGTTCTTTGAAATTGTTGCCCACAGTCATTTGCAGTCAATACTTCCGTGAGGTCTCAGCAGAGTTCTGTCCTACTTAAGAGAGAGGTCCAAGCTCTTTGAGGCAGGATGACTTCCAACTTATGCCCTTAGGAATCTACATTTGATTTTGTTGGAAGTATGCTATGGGAACAAGAGCCAAAGCAGTTGTGACACACATTCATTAGTAAAGTCTTTTATAACCCTTTTCTTAAGTCATCTCTGCATTTCCAAATGTGTCGCTGCTGTGAGCAACTTTATGAGAACGAATTCAAAGCCAGCAACCAATGGCTTAGACAACTTCAGCTGAGGTTCAGCCTCACTAATTTCAGAACCCCCCATTTACCAAGTGGTCAGTTTGACTTCAGTGTTTTCTAAACACAGCCTTAGAGAGCTTGAAGGAGCAGGAGAGGAAAAGGAGTTGTTTCAACTTAAAATATTTTCAATTATCATTAAGAATTTGTTAGAACAATTCAGATACATCCTGTTTTCTCCTGATTTAGTTGTCTTTTTTTTTCCCCAAAAGAACAATTTGAAGTCAACTCTATTTAAGTATCCTCAAGCCTGCATATGAAATGCTCCTTGCTAGGCCTCCTTTGTAGCTTCCATATCTCTTCATTGCAGCAAAGTGGTATATAAGCTAGCAAAGCTGGATGCTTGAAGCCATGGTTATGTGGAGTTCCACATGTGACCATGTTGCTTGGGAGGCAAAATACAACCTACTTGGCATTAAAGTGCTGAGCTCCCTGTGCCACTTTATCCTGTTGTAAGTGCTAGAGCTGCCTGTTTCAAACTCAGCTCATGATTGTCTGCAATCCATTGCTGCCACATTGCAGTGCCTGTAAAATAATTGAAAGCTACTGCTCTTGTTCTTCACTCTGCAGAATGAAACTCCAAAAGAGTGCAAAGTTCTGTTGTGCAACTGAAGAAGTGGCTAAATGATTATGTAGCATAGGTGTAAAAATCACTGTGCTATTTGTTATTGTATCTATCTCTCATGCACTGAAAATATTGAGATATTTCCATGGTTGGGATGTGACCAAGAGTTCCTTTTTCCCTTACAGAGGCAAGAGATGCACACAGCTTCACTTCTGGTATCCTTGCTTGCTCATCTAGCCATTGTCAAGGCAGCTGTCATCCGGGAGCCCTGGAGCTGCAATGCAGAAGTAAGTATCACTACCTTCAATTTTACAGATCAGAAAACTGAAACAGAAATGTAAAATGAATCACTTCAGATCTACTTTTCTTGTGGTGCCATCATTTATAATGTTCAGCTCTGATCCGCACAAGTTTATCTATTTGACCCTAGTGCTTTTCTGCCCTTTTGGGGGGCATTTCTTTGATCACTGTCAGCGTATATCCTCTGACAGAGCCCTGTTAGATTTGCACAGTGGGGAGATAAAACAATGAGTGTGTAAGTACAGACATGTAGCTCATCACAATGACATGGCAGTAATGCACTGAGTTCAGCTCACCCTGGAAGATGGTCTGATCCTTGATAGATTTATCACAGCCAAAGACGTGATTACCAATCCCACTGCAGATTTCTTCTAAGTTACTACTTTTCTTAAAGGCACAACGTGTCCCAATACTTTCTGTTAGAATTGTGAATACTTTTGTTTCTTCTTGAAGACCCAATGGATTTTTTTCCATAAACATTTCTGAAGCCCTTTGATTCTGGGAGGCCATTCCAGCACATATAATTTTCTCAAAATCTTAATCACTTTACAAAAGCAGTTTTTCTACATCTCTGTGCCCAGAGACACTGCTGATGCCCCATCCCTGCAGGAGGGTTGGAACTAGGTGATCTTCAAGCTCTCTTCCAACCCAAGCCATTCTGTGTTTCTGCAATATTGTGCAGTTGCAAATATTCCTGTTGAATGCTTAATTCTCTGTAGTATTCCAACTTAGATTTCATCAAAGCGAGTAGAAAAATTGAAGTTAAGTTCCTGTTACACATAAAAGTGAAGAACATAAGGGTTTTTAAAAAGAACATATGGATACAAATGTACATATTTAAACAAACATGTTCCAATCAGCTCAGATTTTTCTTTTCTTTCTCGTGTGATCAAAATGTGATAAGACACGGTGGATACTGAAGTCCCTACAGGGCCAGATCTGAGTCTTGCAAAAGATGTTAGGAAAATTTCCAGTGATTTCTCTGAGTCTCAGACCAGATCTTTGTTGTTGCGAAAACATCGGTGAACAACAATTCATCTATGTGCAAAACTCCTGTATATAGTTCCAGATGCCAAAAATTCTCTATGCAATTTCAATTCTATTTTGAATGTGTACTTCTTCCGCTAAATGACTTATTACCTATGCAAAATAACCTTAACAAAATGCAAGAAATGTACAACCAGGACAGTGAATCTGTAGAGATGAGAACATGAACAGAAAATTTGCCATGGAAATGAACATTGATTTTTATGCTTTCTATTTTTTTTCTGATGCAGTTCTCAGAGAATAAATAGGAGACTCAGTTTTAAAGGGAACGGTGCTAGTCAGCTTATACACCGCTTTCTGAGATCCTTCTCTCAATGTATAGGGAAATAATTCAGTTACTAAGTACCTTAGTGTCTCCAGAGTTACAGCAGCTATGTGAGATGAGAATCTGTTCCTGCAGTATGTCTTTAATATCAAACATTCAGACAATTCAAGATTTTAGCACTGGAATATCCAAATCTCATAAAGATGAGTAATGCTATGATTGCAGATGTCTTCTGTGGTGTTCGTGTGCTGCTTGTTTGTGGAGAAGGATCATTTTTATACCTTAAGAAAGAATAGCCATCTCCCTGAGGTACCTTCTAATGATGCCACAAGCGCATTGCAATACGTAGTTAATGGCAGCTTTGTATTGATAATGGACTTCTATGAATCATGAGGAGCATTAAAAAGAAAACACTTTCTTATCTGTATGTTCAGATGCTTTCTAATTGCTCATGTGTATTTCAAATAACTTTGCAATTCCTTGTATTGCATTATTCAGATTTCCTAGTGTCTCACAGAAAAATAATTGAAACGCAACCAAAAGATTTGCACACCATTATGGGGAATACTTTGTTCTTCACATTCTTTATCTTGTTAATAAAGGATAAGAACGTGCACATGTACATCGCCCTCAATTTTATTTTCTACTTTCAAATGTAGCTATTTTTCACCTGTAATAGGTTGTAGATGTACCAACTTCTCAATAACAGTAGAACTGAGGGGAAAAACATAGAGCGTTAAAACAACAAGAAAAAATATTGAGTATTTTCTGGTGAAGCAGATTGTGTTAGAAACTATCATTCAAATTCCAGTGAGAGCTGAGGACTTCCCAGATCTCACATTCTCAACACAGACTGTAGGGCTCACTGTTTCCTGTACTGCACAGTCCTGGGGATGTTCTACAGCTACTGACAGCTATATTTGAAGTGCTGGAAGATTTAAAGGAAAATAACTTTATAAGAACACTTGTATTGTTCATCTTAATATTTAAGCTAAAATGTCCCTTGTTTTCTTGTGGGGAAAAAGAACATGAATGGAAAGAAAAGAGCATGTGATAGGTGCCATCTGTTCTCTCTTTCTCTCCCCCTTGCTCTCCCCTCTCCCATATTTTTCCTTTAAAAAATATATATATATATATATATTTATATATTTATATATATATAAATTGAAATTGGTAACTGTGGTTACCTGCCAGGCCTCTTTCAGGGAACAAAGTGAGACAGAAGGGTAGCAGGACTGTGGGTTGCCTGAGGGCCTAGGGATGAAATCTCACTTCTGTGCTAGATGGTCACAACTCTTGGCTATTCAGTCATGAGACAGCAAAGGCTTTCAAGGATCAACAACAAATTTATGGTAAAGCAAAAGCAAGAAAAGATATGAGGAGTTTCCTGCAAGAGGATATTTCCAACATGAGCTTGTCCATCCACTGCTGCTGGAAAAGACAAATTTGCAAAATTTCAGGCTCTCAATAGGTCATCCGGTCTTCCTCCTACAAACAGAATATCTGCTCTGGTCCTGACAGTTGTTTGTCTAGTCAGTACTCAAAGATCACCATTGATGGAGATCATTCTGCCTCCAGGCAATCTGTATTCTATATCTCTTTTCCTGAGAGATTTTTCTTTGTATGTGTCTTGAATATTCTGTGTAGCTGCTACTTGACCTATTCACTGAGGACATGGAAAAGATTTTTTCTTTTTTCATAAGGAGTTTGCAAGTCAACACACCTGATGGTTTTTTTTGTTGTTGTTTTTTTGTATCTTGCATTTTTCAATGTGTGATGTGTACCAATAAGAGCAATAATGGGAGTTCAGATCTGAAAACAGTGCCTGACTCTACTGTACCATCAATTGTCAGCTGTGGATGCTAAAAGACCTAAAAGTTTGAAGTTCAGACTGGAGTTCAGATGGTGTATTTTGGCTGGGGTCCAGCATTACTAGAAATCCATCTTGACGTAGAGAGAGCAGCCGTAACAAGCTGGGCTGATGGGCTGCCAGCCAGGCTCTTCTAAAGTAGTGGAAGAAACCTGTTTCATGAGTTGGGTATAAACTATGTAACAGAGCCAGAGACAAAATGCATCCCAACATTAATGTCCAGGATTACCAGCTGCTCACACAGCTTGTCTGGGGGCATCCAGAATGCCAGGAAACGCCTGGTAGCTGTTGTATATAGACATATTCTGTGAGGCACAAAGAAATTGCATCAAGGACTTTCAAACTACAAAACATCAGAAAATGCTACGAAATACTTTTGGAAGTCAAAAACACTTTGAGGAGTAATCTCGGCCTCATAGGACAGCATCCATGATGCTGGACACTTGGTTCCCATTCCAGTTTTTGCCACTCAAGTATGGATGCAAAATACAGAGGCATATTGTCTGCTGTCATAACTCATCTGCGAAGCAGATGTTTCTTTTGGGGGAATTATTCATGCTAAAGATCACACTTCAAAGTAAACAATAATTGTCATTTGTTGCCTGTTAAAAAAAGAAAAAAATGAAAGCTGGAAATCAAACTAATGAGTACATTTCCTCAAGGGAACAGACAGAACTGGGAATATGATCATTTTGCAAAGCTTCTGATAAATACATAGGTTGCTCTGAAAGAAATGCTGCTTTATTTCTGTGGCAACTACACTGGATGCAAAGAACACGATAACACTGATAGAGCACATTTTCAGCTACAAAACACTTTTTCAACATAGTCACCACCATTAGCTGTGTATTTTTGCCAACTATGAAGAGGACTCTGCGTGCTGTGCACAAAAAATTCTGCACAAGCAGATGTGACCCACTGTTTCACACCTGTTACGGTGGCATCACTGCTAGGAAAATGTTGCCTATGCGGTCCGTCTGAATAGATGGAAGTTGGAAGGCACCAATTCCAACTGTGTGGTGGGACAGTCCAGCCAAGATTGTCAATGTGTTCCATGGTCTTCAAACAGGTACAGGGCCTGGCATTACTGGATTGTGAGAGAAATGTTGTCGTCTTCTCTGGCCTGACTCTATTAGTTTGAGCCCCCAGCTCAGTGAGCATTGTGATGTAGCAGTCAGGATCTGCACTCTACCTTAGCTTTGTGAACCCAGTTCTGGATATAACATGTCTCAATTTACACAGGCCAGGAAGTCTGCAAAGAGAGTAAGCTACAGTAGATTTTCTGATGAGCCACTGCTTTACAGCCTCCTGGTTAAGACTTCATTTCAGGAAGCTAATATGACTTTATAAAAACCAAAAGTAGCTGCATTCGAACTTACTATATGGTTTATCCCACAGGACAGTTCTCAACTACCTTGAGTCAAGTACAGGATGAATGGTGTTCTCTAAGAGTTCATGAATAACATGGGAAACCAGACTTGTCATATGGTTCTGGGACTCAGACACTGTGTCTCTACTAATAAGTTAAATGGTGCCAAGGAACGTTCCCAGGAGCTGGACCCAGTCTGTCTGTCTGTGTAGCTGCACTGCCAGAGCGATCCTTTTGCCATAGAGATGCAGACCTCTATTTTGATATTTGATATTTTGGATTTGCTGAATGACCACAGCCAACAAAATTATTTCATCAGCTAGTTTCTGACCTTTAATATCTGACCATATATTTTAAAGTGTGAGAGATACCTATTTTACATTTACTCCAGCTCCATAAGGAATGCTGTACGGACAGGAATTCAGCAGAAAATTTCCACTTATTTACCATTTACTGTCACTGAAATTCAAGAAGTTATTTCAAAAAATGAGGAAAAAATACTGTGATTTCTACTATTTGTTTCTTCTTGGAAGTTCCATGGATCATTTATCAATGAACAAAAGGCTAATTAAAAGGCTAGACCTAGTGCAATTACTTTGATGAACTTTGAGAGTGGTTGTTTAATGCCATAGCCTTCATTATGTTATGCTAAATATGTTCTCTGCAAGTTTGCATCCCAAAGATGATGCTGTTTTTGTTGGACTAGCTTGAGGAAAAATGCTGTATGTTTGAGCTCTTGGGATGAGTGTCTTACTTGGAAGGTAGGAAGAAAATGTTGATGTTCTCTGGATTTGTGTGTGTTAAAGCTGACAATTCAAGACGTGTCTGTGGTAGTTTTATTCCTTAGCTCCTAACAGAAACCTGTCTCCCTGAGCTGATTCCAGATTTATAAGCACAGTGTGTACATTGTTACAGCACAGAGCGCAGGATAATTAAACAGCTGCTTAGCACTGAGCTCCTTCATTCTTCAATAAGCAGATGTTTTGTCTTGTTGCTGATTTCAAACAACCCACGATAACATACTATATGCATAGCATTACTCATATTTTTAATATTTTGGTGCTTTCCTATCCAAAGATCAAAGCTCCATGCCCCATTACATGAGGTTCTGCACAGGCCGTTAGCACAGAAGAGATCTTAAGTGAGTGCCAATCAGTGCGTCTCCACTGAATCCAGGGGAGCAACAGCAGTTCGCGCTGGCTGACATTTCCCTTGCAGATGTCAGACGAGATGCCATGATTTACATACCAATGGCGGTGAGTGGGAGGATGAAGTAACAAGAGGAGCAGAAATGTGCAGGGATGCAGAAGTCGGAGCTTGCCATTTGCCTTTCTCCTGCAGCTGAACAATGGCAATCTGAGTTATTCATTCCCATCCACCTCTTAACAACAGGATTCGCTTCTGATGATATCTTGTGGCCTTTTGAGTATGTTAGCAGAGGAACTAGATTCTTTTCTGTATTTGCCTTCTGTGTTATCAGACACAATAAGCAATTCCCAAAAGGCAGATGAGGTGAATAAAGCAAAGTATCAGGTTAAATGATGTATATTCCTTATCCATTTAGGAAGGTGTTTATGCATCGTCGTTTTATGCTTTGTATTTGCTGGATTTATGAGTGGCATTTGTGTGCAGAGCCATGAAAGCAGATGGAGCCCCGAAGGAGGAGCCCTTCTATCCCACCCAGTTTGTGGTCTCCCTGTCTGCTGCTGAAGCTGCTTCCTGGGGCAGTGCGTTCAGCTGCTAAGAGCGTGTAAATAGAAGGAGAAATATTATAAATGTCAGGAAGTGGCAGCCAGACTGTTCCAAGGTTGCGTACTGCGTGCTTGTGAAGCAAGATGGCCTGACTCCATTATCAGTGTTGTCCATCAAACGCTGATTTCCAAAGGTCTGTATCTTCCACTTACTGATATTTCCATTTGTGTACTTCACTGGGAAGAGTTTCAGACAATGTTGATAATTTTGGACTTCCTGATCCTTAGGAGGAATAAATTTGCCCTGCTAGGGAACGCACTGTTCCTATCCCTAACTGAGTTATACGCATTCGTACGTAATCTCAGTATAACTATAATGGGAATACAATTTATACTTTAATTTATGCTTGTTCTCTGGTTGGGAAAATGCCCATGAACTGTGAGGAAGCAGATCTGCTTGTTCTATAGATAAACTGTTGTTGTATGTGGTTCACATCCTGCATTTTTATGTATCGTTCCAATTCCTCAGCTGTTTCCAATTCATGTACCTTTCTGAAAGTGAATGAAGCAGCTGTGCCAAATTCAGAGCCTGGCTGAGTCCAGCTTCATGTCTGGAGGAGCTGAATTTCCCAAGGCTGGTGCTTCACCATTAACTGATGCAGAAGAAATTAGAATTCCTCTTTCCCTTTCACATAATGGCAGAATTCTGAAATTATTGTGTAACATGCCCTTCCTCCCATTACACGGTCTTCATTCTGTTCACCATTATTTTTAATAGACCAATTTTCTCTCTTGCTTTTCATCCACCGAGTCTTTACTATTATTATCATCAAAGTGTCTGTGGGCTGCCAGCATTTGATATTTCATTTCACTGATTTAATTATGTCTGCAGCCTGTTCTGGGGCTGTTTATTTTTATAGATCTCCGAATCCTCTTCTTTATCAAATTGTTTACATCTGAATCCATTTGTTCACTGTTTATATGTCACTTTGCAATTGTATCCTTTTGTACTTTGCATTTGTTCCTGAGGGGTGTTTTAGTTTGATCAAATTTTACAACTTTGCAGGCAGACAACTAAAAGGAGATCTTCCTATCTAGGGGTGAAAGGCAGCTCTGGACACAGCTAACACCATCTGCTTTTTCACTTTATGCTTCCTGTGGGCATATGTGAGCATGGAGCCACGTCTGTTACCAGCTATTGGGAACTGACAGCTCATGGGAAGCTGGCAGAGTGTTAGATTAAAGGAAGAGATGTTTTACACACCTTGCTCTTCCATGTGCAGTTTACATAGGGTATAAATACATAGGTAATGTAGGGTATATGTAAACAGGGTGTTTACTGAGCTTAGTTTAGTTTCCAAAGAATGGAGGTTCTTTGGCTCTGGGCAGCCTGGTCTAGAGGCTGGCAACCCTGCCTGTGGCAGGGGGGTTGAATATAGATGATCTTTGAGGTCTTTTTCAACTTTTCAACCCAGGCCATTCTATGAGTCTGTGACGCTTTACTGCAGAGGGTTGCAGAAGAGGATGACAGCTTTGAATTTTGCTGACTGACCTCCTGTCACTGCAACTACTTTAGTAGTGGTGATGCACGTATGCGTGCACGTGCTGTAGTTCTGTTGAGTTTCTTGCTTCTACTATAATTAAGAGTCCATAAATAAGTGCTTCTAATGCACTTGACTAGAGAAAGTAATTGCTATTTAAATGGATAATTTATTGTGTGCTAATTAAAAGCCCAATAGGTGAGAACATTTTAATGAAATGTAACTTAACTCAATAAGGAGGTTTTTAATAATCATTAGTTGCCTGAAATATACCTGATGCAGCAGTTCTCTAATGACAAGCTCTAATTGATGTTTTTAACATGTATTTATTGTGGATAAATTGCTATTTTGTTGTATATCTCTCTTTCCCTGTCTTTCAAATGCACAGCTTCCCAGCTGGAGGCCCCATTGTGCCTTATTACAGTCTATTCTTCCCTGCTTTGGCAACCCCTTTTGCTGGTCAACTCATCTCAGTTACACTCGCATGAAGCAGGATGTGAGCAAACAGATGTGGGGAGCTGCCAGTTTCTACCAAAGAAAAGGTGCTAGCTTTTAATTTCAGTTGACTATTAGAACGTACAGTAGAGATCTGCCTTCTTTCCCTGTTTGACTTACAGTATGAGGCAAAGAAACCCTCGAAGTGTCCAGGGTTCCAAGTGCTCATCTTAGAGCAGAATGATTATGCAAAAATGGTAAACCTCAGTGTCTCTAGGTAATAAATTTCACTTTCAAAGAAGGAAGCTTAAGAACAGGCTGGAAAGTGAATGTGCCTCACACAATGGAGCAGCGTGCCAGCTTTGTTTGAATTGAGCAACCTGGAAGAATCTGAGCTGGGAACAAGTAGCATCTGATTTAAGGACTGAGAGAGTAGATGGCTGATTTTCTTCGCAAAAATAGCATGAGAAAGCTGTACTGACCTTTCCAGGATGAGAGGTAATGGCTTAAATTGCCCCAAGGGAGGTTCAGGTCAGATATCAGGAAGAATTTCTTCTCAGAGCAATGAGGCATTGGCACAGGCTGCCCAGGGAAGTGATGGAGTCACTGTCCCTGGAGGTGTTCAGGAGAAGCATAGATGTGGCACTGAGGGACCTGGTTTAGTGGACACGGGGGGGAATGGGTTCGTGGTTGGACTGGGTGATCTTAGTAGTCTTCTCCAGCCTTTATGATTCCATAATTTCACTGTGCTTTTCTGGTGTCTTTTTCCAGCACTGGGCAATGACTGTTCTTATGTTTCTGAGAATTTAAAGAATGGTCTTCTGAGACTGAAATGCACAGGACGTAGAGCGGAGGCTGTTAGTAGCTCTGGTGGGATGGGGTAACCCTTAAAAAGTCACTGCACTTTCCTGGGCCTCCTTTTCCCCCACTGTTAAATGGAGATAACTACATGTTTCCTTCATGAAGCCATTTGGTATGTCTTGTTGAAAAATCTATATATAAGTGTTCATCATTTTTGTCACTCAGGCACTGATATAGGAATTTCTGGAGCACTCCTACATGTTGAGAATCACACTGATACTGTGGATGAGAATATTAAATTCTGGTGCTGAACCTGGCTAATTTGAAAATGACGTATTTTTCTAGAGTGATGCCTCAGATGCATCTTATATAAGAAAATGAATTACATTTATAGCTAGAAAGGACTGCAGGATTTTATGATCATCTCAGCACTCCTGTATTTAGTAAATTATCTTGTGTTTGATTATGACAGGGTACCTCTTGGCTTATGTCAAAGTTCTTGTTTCCTGGAGTTCTCCCTGTTTCCTGGAAACTAAACTCTGGTGGAAAGCATTTGTTACTTTGGTTGTTTTTTTTTCTTTTTCTTTTTTTGGTCTGATTTGTTTGTTTGGGTTTTTTTTTTTTTTTTTTTGTCTTTTAAGTCTAAACAACCCATTGGTCCTACAGCTCTTTGGTTCCTGCCACTGAAAGGAGATACCCATAGATTAAATAGTTAAATATGAAACCCCCTTGGGGTTTGATCTGATGAAGATGATGCTTATTTAGAGAAGGAGCAAATACTTTAACAAGTACTATCCTGATGAACTATCTAACTTGACTTCTGAGAAGTAACTATTAAATGGAGAGAAGAAACCATGAAATGTAAGAGCGAGTTTGAATGCTGGTATCATAATCTGATCGTAGTCATGCATCATAATTAAATGTTAATTTAATTGTGGGCTTCGGATGTCATGTTTGGAATTCTCAGTTTCAATCCAGTTTTTATTAAACAATGAAGAACCTTCTGAAGGATTCAGAATAACAGTTCAACAAATCAAGTCAACAAACAGGGATCCACTTTAAGGTAAGAAAGAGAAAATAGTGGGCAAAAGCTGATAGAGTGCACTGGATGCAGGCAGAATAGTCAGAGGAAAACCAATAGGGCATGATTTGGAGAGACAGTATCTTTCACACAACCAATAGCATTTGGAGAAAATGAACAAGCTTTCAAGCACTTAAATGCTTCCGCAGGTCTGGCAAAGAAAACAAAAAACTTGAAGCTTTGTCCGTCCTGTAAAGAAATTAGCGTTTAACTTAAGATAATCACCTGGACAATTAGGGAGACAAAAAGGTGAACTCCTTAGCCATAACGGAGCATCTGGGGATACAAACAAAAAGTCAAGAGTTAATGTGCCCCTGCAAGCCAGAGAGAGAGGGAGTGGGAGCTTAGAAAGAGCTCTTGGGAAAGGTGGGTACCACCAAACCGTTGCCTCTGCTGGCTCCACGGGTTTTAGTGCCTGGGAGAACTCTGAATTTAATGTCCCAAATATTTGAGTAGTGTCCTCTGGGGCAACTGGTACATTAGGACTCAGAAAATTAATTGCCAGACTTGCACCTAATTGTACAACAAAGCAGTAAACCAATTCTGGAAAACCACAGTGAGGACTAATTCAGAAGTGTCTTAACACAGAATACGAAGAACGTTCTTTCCTCCTCTCAGCTCCAGATTTCTACCCCAAATGTTAAAGAAGAAACCTTAAACTTGTCTGAATTACAAGCAAAACTGTCAGCCTCCCTCAAAATGGGGAAAGAAAGTACTTCTGAAATGCTTATGCATTATATAACATGTACCCATATATCATTTATACGGACATTAGCAACTTGTGTTATTTCCTCATTTTGGAGGTGATGCATTAAAAGTGAAAATGCCACTACTGCCATTTTCTTCTTACATAAAGCAGCTTTGTGTCTACAGTGCCTGTGTGCAGATCTTCTCCATGATTTTCAAAAAGCTGATTGAAGGCCATTGCAGTAGCTTGGGTAGGGTGGCCAAACAGATGAAGATGGCATATAAAGAGCCTGGTTGGCAGCAATGCCAATTTCATGCACATGCCCTGCCTTGATTAAAGTAGAGATGTTTGCATATGTCTTGTGTCCAAAGGCATTTTTGATGCACATCTCCTGCTGAGCCAGCAAAGCTCCTCTCACGCCTATTGCTTTTGCATAGCAGATACACATTAATGGAAGCAGTCAGAGCATGCATCTACCTGGTTCATAATTTGCACATCTCTGGAAATATCCTTAAAATGCAGACGAAGTTTAAAAAGAAATAGTAGAGAGTTGCAAAAAATCCAGATTAACAGTTGAAAGTTGAAATAGTTTATCCTCTTACACAGGGGTATTAATTACAAAGCGTATCTTCAGTCTCATTTGCAGAGTTTCCCTTTCGCTATCTGGAACCTGAAGCAGTAGATTAATGAGAGAGGCTGGGAAGGTGCCACCTTGTAAGGAGCTGCATGGAAACGAACCACTTAAAAGGCACAAACAAGTTTTATTGCAACTGTCAAACCTAGGAACCATGTAATGTCCTACTATAGAATATACTGTAACTAATGAACTATTTACACACATTTATTGTGCTGTTGTGTTTTGTTTTCAGATGTCCATATGTAAGAAAACATTTTGAATTTTCTGCTAAAGATATCCAAATTAACATCTAAAGGAGTTTTTCCCCCCTTTTTATATTGTCTCTGGGTTATATGGGTGCTGCGAGGCTGCTCAGCCCATTCTGTAGAGATTCCTGCATAAATGTTATTAATAGAGTGCAGGAGAGGATGATAGATATGAGTCTTACAGAAATGAAGCTAATACTGAGACTCACTGTTTTCATTTCCTTGTGCTTTTGCATTTCAATTTCATAGCACTGAAACTCTTGGTGGGCATAGTGTAGATGGATGGGTTGATGGTGGAACTGGAAGATCTTGGTGGTCTTTTCCAACCTTTATGATTATTTGACTCTGTGACTTCAGAGAGGACAAAACACCACTCCTATTCACAATGAAGGAGCCACCTCCGATAGCAAGGCTTTGCCACCACCGCGGGACACCGAGTGCCGTGAGCGGTGCTGAACTGAGCAATGAGGAGGAGATGGCTGCACACATAGCATGGAAGCTTTGACTTTATGGTAAGTCAGATCTCTTAATATTGTTTTACTGTATTTTTTGAGCTTCATGTTTAATTCAGGTCGAATCTGATCTACAAAACAGAGCTGTTATGTAGCGCACATACCAGATACACGAAGCGCGGTTTTAGCATAGCTCTGACCTAGTTACTTCACGCAATGTTGTCTGAAAGCAAAAATTGAAATCCCTTATCTAAACAAAAATGAGCCTTTGTTCTCCTGCTTATTGTGGCATTTTGTGTGTATTTGGTTTCAAAGACTGATAAAGTTTACTATTCTGAATCTTTCATGGGCATCATAAAGGCTTTTCCCTTTTGGTAACCAACCCAACAGCGCTCTGGAGAAATGCATGTCTGCCATTTGAGATATATGGAGCAATCCTGACAAATCTGATGGCTGAAATTACTTCTTATTATCTTTTTAATAATACTTTTCAGCTAGAATTGGTGAATATTAACAAAACATTAAAAATAGCTTCAAGTGTTTAAAGAATTACTCTGTTTCTGATACTGCTGTCATAAACAACAGATGAGGTACTGGCAGGAAAGAACAGGAAAACCAAAAACTGAGATGTTGAGATGTTGGAAGGACTCTTAGAATATAGCTGTGCTTCTCTTTCTAAAATGGTTCCACATTCCCACATGCATCTCTTCATATATAAGTATCTGTCTCTGTATGTATGCATACTAAAAGATTGTGAATATGAGAGGAAAAGAGAAATTAGGCTGCGGGAAAAAAAAAGTGTAAATTTAAATTTCAATATACATTCTGATTTTTAAAAGTAGGCCTAAAAATCCATAGAACAGCTACAGGGATTTTCCAAGTTTGTAATCAAACTTGTATTTCAGTAATATTTTTTCATTATATTTTGATTTTAGAAATCAAAATTAGAAACAGGTTCTGATGATTGTGGCTGAAATGGGAAAAGTGACTGTAAAATGAAAGTAATGAAAAATGAAAACGAATGTTCTGCCTTCAGCCCCCCCCCCCGCCTTAGCTATCAAGAAAATTAATGTTTAATTAAAAACCTAATTTTAGAGAAATAGTTGTTTTTTGTTATAAAAAGATGATGACAAATTGTGAAATAGCTGTATTAGTAAGCGCTACAAGGCAGTTATTAGGCAAATATCACCAAGATGGCTAGGCAGTGCTTGTTACTGACTTGGCAGGGAAAATGCTAATATCCTAATGGATTGATTTAAGAAGTGCCAGGTAATTTGTAACACTTCAAGGAAGTCCAGTGATTGCACTTACAAGGAATATAAATGGGAGCTGGAACGAATTGCTAAGATAGGCAGAAGGAATAAGGATTCAGTCATTCCTGTGAGGTTAGTCATTGGGATTCTGCAGTCATCACAGAAACATCTGTTGCTCAGCAGGACATCGGGGGTGCACCACTGCAATGTAATCCTTTCCAGTATTTCTAGTCTGTGCTCTTTGTTTGGACAGGCTATTTCCCATCCTGTTTTCTCATCGTGCATCTTTCCCTGCTTCTTTTTGATACCACTGGAAACATAACACTTATTACTCCCACATATCAAATTCTCAAAACTGAAACCAGACCATGCGTCCATCCCTTTTATGTAGTGTTTAGCGTGTCAGGCTTTTGATCACTGTTAGATATAAAGACTTCTGGGGACCACCTCGTCAGACAGCGTGGTTCAGATGTGTACAGGATCAGACATACCATGGTGGTGGAACAGCTGTTTGAAAAGTAAAAGTGGGAAAAATAGCTGGCATTACATGATTCACTTATGCAAGGTTACTTGTATGATACCAGTCAACCTTTTCTATATTTATCTGCTTTCCAAAATTGCATATAATAGGGACAGTCAAAGAGTAGAACATAAGAGATTGTTGCTTCTGCTGGTTGGACTGAAACCAGTGTTTACAAAGCGGTCTGTGGAGTGACATCAAAACCTTGCCTTGGGTGATACACCTCAATTCCCAGTCCCCTCTTGTTCCCAGGAACAGTAGCAAAATATGTCTGTGGCCTTCCCTCTTACTCCTAGCCACGGGCTCCAGCATCTGATGTCATAGATGGTATCGGAGCTTGGAGAGGGTTCTCTGAAACTTCATCCCTTCCTGAACTTTCTTCATGAACATCAACCAGAGAAGAGTGAAACACTGCCTATGAGTGTTTCATCATTTGAAAGGCTGAACAACTGTTTCCAATTCCTTGCCTTACCAAAGTCTTCTCAGTGATGACTTTATTCCCTCTCCTTTTGAACAAGGCCGAGTGGTCTCTTTGAATCTAGTTTTATTTAAACCCTAAATGTGAGTGGAAGCCAGGTTGTCTTAACTACTTTTCCTTGACTTCCTGCTCATTCTTCCTTCTGTAATTTGGAGATGTGTCTGTATTGGATGTGGAAGGATATAAAGAGTAAGGGCAGACTTCTTAGGCTGCTGTCATTGAGATTCTCCTTTGGCTTCTAGTATTTGTGGCTAATACTTAGAAATCAGTCAAGTTGGATTTTTTCACTTCATGTATGATTATGGTAGGCATAATTCTGCTGTCACTCATGCAAGAATAAATGCTGAAACTAATGGAGTTACATGAAAGTAAAACTGATCCAAATGAGAAGAGAATCAGGCCCCCTACAGATACGAGATCAAATTACTACCACACTTTATTTACACTGAAACTCCTTCATACCAAATCATTCAAAATGATTTTAAATTGGTGGAACAGTGATATCCACTCACTTTTAGATGCTATTATGCTCCCAGAGGAGTGGTAAAGTCTCTAATGTATGTGTGAATAAAATTCCCTGTAAAGAAAGGAGAGAAAGACAGCAGGTCCTGGCACCAGCACAGCCCTCCCTGCCATTGGGTACATCGCTTTGGACCCCACTGCTCCTTTCCTGCATCAGAAAGAGCACTGGTACTCTGATGCCTGGGTACTGCTCAGCACCTGGGGAAGCAACAGTAATTTTGCTTCCTTGCTTCTTGGCCCCTTGGGAACTTTTGCTCAAAGGACTCTTACTTTGGTCATACTTTCAGTCTTGCAGCAGCACAGATGTGCACAGTTGTCTTTGGGAAGGCACGCTCAGGGAGATCACATTTCTGATCTGTTTACTAATAAGTGTGTAATGGGAGGCAGAATATTTCTTTCTCATGTTGAAGAGTCTCCAGTTAAATAATTAATTGATATTGAAGTGGGTCCAATTTATATTGGATTAAACAATAGTGAAATGTCTTCCCTCGAGTGGAAAGCAGTGCATTGTGCATATCTATATCCATCTTGCAGCATTCACTGCAACGCAGGAGGAATACTGTATGATTAGACTGCATCTAAAATACAGATAAAGGCACCAGAATCGATCTGCTGCCTTCGTCACATAGTCAGTCGTTGGCCAATAGGGTTTGCTGGGTCTGCTCAGAGCCAGCACAGTTGGATGAGGCAGGGAGGAAGCTCTTAGCAGAGCACTGGGAGTCTCAGCTGGAATGAGCATCTGCTCCCTGGTTGCTCTTGTGATTCTTCTTGGCAAGAAGCTATATAATCAGCTTTCTGGTAAATTCTTCCAAATCCTTCTTTGCTTTGACTCTGTGTAGAAAACTACATAACTCTCGGGTAACTTGTATTGCTATGATGAGTCCTGAAATTTGATGTTAAATGAAACGTCAGATAATGAAACTGTAAATCTTGTCTTCTTAAAAGTGACTGAGTGAACTGCTGAAAATAACCAATCATCTTCTTGAGGAGCAGCTAGGTTAGATGATGATAATGGTATTTCCCAAACAGACAGTGACACTGATTTTTTATATGTGATATACTGAGACCCCATCTCTGACCTGTATTCAAGATGAGGAATGAAATGGATTTAAGTAATAACAGAAAATCTGACGATATATTTAAGATGCTTATTGTTGGCCTGTCGCCTTATGGAGCCTTTCTAACCCCAGGGGATCACCAGAATAGATAATTATGATGCACACACATCATAGTACTACTTCCATAATGTGTCTGAAAATGCTGTCGTTTTTAACACTGCAAATCAATGTTGCTTAAGTATGAGAGGGACACTGAAAAAAAAATTAAATCTGGATAACAACATGGAAATCTAAATATTTGAAGCATAATTAGCTGGTAGTATTTTAACAAACTCTCTACAGAATAGGTAGAAAAAAACTGTTTACTGAGCTCAGCATTAAAAGCTATGCTGTAATTTATTATTTGAAAATGTGGTACTGCATACCTCTGATTTTATAATGTATTGACTCAAAACACAGACTGTCAAACATTTCAAGATTATCCATGTTTGCATGTCAGATTATATTTTGGGGGAGCACAGCTTCTATTTGTTCTTAACTCAGCTGATGATTGTCTCAGATTTCTGCCATATGCTGCACGTCACAGGTGAGTATTTTACTGTCTTAAAATTTGACAACTCTGTATCCAGTTTAATAGTTCTGTCATCTCAGCATTGCCATTAGCACTGAATTACAACAGAGGATATTTAAACATTGGATTAGGGTGTCAAATATTTGTTAAATATCAAACAACGGGGGTAGACATTATAAAAAGAGTCAGTGATGCTTTAAAAACATCCATCAGTCAACAAAGGTATAAAAACTGACTCAGTGACTAATTAAACAAAGTTTGCTTGATGTTTATGTTTACTTGTTATACTGCAGTTTTATGCATCTATCTTGCTGTGGATTTTATGCATAATACACACACACTGGCCAAATTCCTGTCAGTTGAAAAAAGGCACACAGACAATATATTTAATGAACAGTTTGGAGTTTACAGAAAGAGGGTTCAGGAAGGACGGGGATATGGTTTGGGGCATAAAGTGCATATTATCTGGCTTTCCGATGTGGTTTATGCAGAATAGAGGCAAGATACAGTACTGTAAAATGTTAATAATGTTCAGCTCTTTTGAAACCTCATTCTGGTCCTGCTGAAAGTAAGCACTCACCCTCAATCAGAAACACAGGAAAAATAAGAGGTTAGCTAGATAAATACAATGAAAAGCACAGCCTTTTAAACATCAAAGTCAAATAAATACAGTGAAATGATAGCAGTCATTTAATTTCGTCTCTCTCCTGCTATAATATCATCAGCCCATCAAAGCCCTGAAACACAGGTGAAATGTAAATCCTCTTAAAAAAAGGGATAATTCATATGCTTGAAATTATACACTTTATTACATCTGAACCACAGCTCTAATGCCCATCATGCATTAGGAGGCAGTGCTTGTTCTGTTTATTTTCACACTATGATTTTTAACTGATCCTGAAAGTTTAACTCCTGTGAGTGAGCATTTGTCTCATGGAAGCAGTTCCTCTGACATGTTCAAGTTACTAACCCAGCTGGACTTGATGATCCCTGTGGGTCCTTTCCAGCTTGGGATAATCTATGATTCTATCATTTGCTTTGCCTCTGCTAGAAACAGTTTTCCTGCCTATTGCTCCCAAAGCTTCTATGCAAGGATTGGCCTCTTCATTCATGGCAATGCCGTGCTGATTGGAAAACTTGCAGCAAATGGCAGAATCTTGCACATGGTCTTTGTCTAATCAGCTTCAAGGAGACTCTTCACTAACTTTGCCAATGAAAACTAAACATTAGCTTAGTCTCCAGGCTCTCTGGGCACTGCAGTCAGCTTTATAAGATTCTGACTTCCTCAACATAAAGTGGAAGTGGAGAATAGGAATACGTTGTAGTTTAATCCAGCAGCAGCTCAGCACCATGCAGTACACTCACTGCCCACCCCTCCCTGGGATGGAGGGGTGAGAAAAATGGAGGAAAAGAAGTAGAAGTTGTAGATTGAGATAAAAACTGTTTACCAAGACAGAAAAGAGAAATAATAGTAAGGATAATATGATAATAATAATAGTAATATGATAGTATTTACAAATCAAGAGATGCACAAAGCAATTGCTCACCACCTGCCAACCGATGCTCAGACAGACCCTGAGTTGTGACTGACTTCCCCAGTCAACTCCCCTTGGTTTCCTTTATGATGTCATATTGTATGGAATATCCCTTTGGCCAGACAGGGGCAGCTGTCCTGGTTCTGTCCCCTCCCAGCTCCTTGTGCCCAGCAGCCCTCACTGGCAGGGTGAGAAACTGAAATGTCCTTGGCTTTGTGCAGCCACTGCTCAGCAACAACTAAAGCATCGGTGTGTTGTCTACATTGTTCTTTTCCTGAAGCCAAAACTTCAAAACATAGCATCATACCAAACACTATACAGAAAATCAACTCTGTCCCAGATGAAAGCAGGACAGAAACAGAAAGCACAAATCAGAGCTCAGTGTCAGTGCAGCCTCCTCTCTTCTGGGCACTTCTGGTACATATGTGATGAGGTTATCAACCTCAAAATTCAATCTGAAGCCAGTTGATATGAGTCAGAGCTGGAGCTGGCAGCACGGTGGGACAATATATTTCCAATTAGCAAATATTTTAGTGTGTGCTGGCGTATCCTTCAGTCAGTTCTCCCAGCCCTTCTTGTTTACTTTGCTGAGGATTGTTCTTGTGAGGTTTCTCTGAACAGATTTCACTGCTGGCAGGCAGGTGATGGAAAAGAAGCTTCTTCTGTTCTTCTATTTACATACTGTGAGTATTAATCAAAAGATGTATGCAACAGGGGCCTGCATCCCTGAGTTACATTTCCCAGATGTGGCTCCAATGGGGGCTCCAATGGGGACTCCAAAATCACAGCAGAAGCACCAGGGCTTTTCCTTGGGAAACAACAGCTTTGGCTTCATTAATATGGGAAAATTTTTCTTGGGCCACTTCTGCATTTGAGCATCTCTAACAAACTGGGAGACACTGGTCAGTCTCACGTTTTTACTTCGTGTTTTTCCTCATATGACTCTCCAGCTCATTTTTCTGTTTTACTTTTTAAGCTGCTGCTTTGGCTTTACCAGGAGAGTCTGAACGCTTTATTGATTAAGCTGCCTGTTTTTCAGTTTCATCATATTCTTCATTTGAATGTGTATCTGTTTTGCTGAATCAGCTGTGTATTGAAATGCTTGAGGATTCAACTACTGTTTGAGCTGCATCTTTGGCTTAATCCTCTTGTGCTTTTTTTGCTTACTCAGCTGGCTACTAAACCAAGTAATTTTGGGGGTGGAGGGATTGCACTGCCAATTTCATTTCTGACTGGGAAACACGTACTCTAAAATGAGTTCCAGTCATTCATGACTGCAACTGTATATTGTTTAAATGAACTGCCTTTTAAAGAGTGAAAAAAAGAACCCCTTCCCCTTCTCTAAAGAGAAGGGGAATTTACTACTTACTCTTTCTTTTACTCTTTCCTTTACTTGCAATGTTTGTAACCGAGTGTCAGAAACACTTGGAGAGTTCCCAACCTGGAAGACAAACAAATGATTGGGAGCACAATCTGAAGCCAAGTGTGTGAGGTGACTCAGTTTAGAATTTAAGATCTGTTCATTTGCTCTTTAGCATCTGTGAAGGCTGGAAAGCCAAGTACACAGCCTAGCAAAGGGAACATAGGTTGAGATTCAGCTGCATCTCAAGAAGGCAATAGATTGCTATGACAGTAGCTCCTCTCAGAATTGAGACTGGGATCACAGGTAACTATTTTCACGTGATGGAGATCCCAAGCCCTAAGGGGTGCCGTGTAGTGCAAACCCAGATACGCTACCTGGCTGAAGAAACCATGGCTTTCTCTATCCAATTCCTACTTTTGGCACTGAGCTCCTGATCAAGACCACAGAAATGCTGCAGAAGATGTATCTGGCCCAAGACTAATTGGTTTACCTCTTGGAACAGACTGCCAGTTGTAGCACACAAACAGGCAACTGATACCGTTGACCCTGGCGAGAAGAGCAAGGCCTGTTGCCAGCAAAGGTACGATTCTGCAGCTCAAGAATCTGTTTTAGAATCCTTCCTTCTTCCTCATCCTCTTTCATCATCAAGCAAAACCTGGAAGCACCTGGAATCAGCACTGGCTTCTGCAACTCTTTGATGTAGGTGGCAATCCATGTACCCTCTGGGATTTCTATGTGGAACATACCGATACAAAACTGTTCACCTTGAACTGGATGCAAGACACCATCAGAACAGAATTGGAAGCTGCTTTGATGTTTAGCTGTGTTCAGTTCACCTAGAAAGAGCACTGAAGAGCTGCCAAAGGCAGACCAACTGCCAGCTAGACTGCCTGGCTGGCAAAGCCTCTCCTCCTTCTCTGCTTCCCCTGCTACCTGCAGCCTGGGGGTGACCTGATGTGTCTTGGCTATGCAGCACACAAGACAGAGGCAGCAAATCCAGCATCTAAACAGGGATTCCAGTAACTGGCTAAATCTGCTTGGTGAGCTGGCTGCCAGCTGACACACTCATGGCCATCTGCATCTGGACTGTCCTGACAGTGCTCCTTCACAGCAGGTCCCGACGCCTGCGAGAGTATTTTCAACTCACCTTGCTGCCCCTTTCTCCTCTCTGGAGAGGGGAGACCCTAAAACCTTGCAGGAGCTTTCTCACTGACATCAAAATATCTACTCCCTCAGGAGTCGGAAGAAGTTTGTGCAACTCGGATCCTTTAGTTGTCATGCACTGTGGCTAGCAGAAGTTCATGTCCTTCCATTCTCTTCTCATTTATGCCTCTTTTTCCTTTCCCTTTTCCCTTTCTTCTCTTTCCATATCTCTTTCCTGTTCTTTTTTTTTTTTTTTTCCCCCTTAGCCATGTATCACAGTTCAGGTCTGTGTTTGCAATAGCAGCTCTGGAAGACCTTCCTTATCCTCATATGATTTCTGATTATGACCTTTCATTACAGGATTTTTTTTCTGCTGAATAATTTACTTGTGATATTTGGAAAATGGACATGATAAAGAAGAACTGTTAGTGGTAAATCTCCTGTTCTCTCTGTAGTGCACAACAATACTGTTAGCAGTAAAAAAAAAAAAAAAAAAAAAAAGACACCTGAGAGGTTCTCATACAGAGCTTTTCACAAACTCCGTATACAGTGCTAAATGAGCTTCTGTGCAGGCAGAGGACTGCAGTGGCATTTCAGTGAAATTTATCTCAGTGGCCACATCTGCCTCTTCTGTTCAAGTGGTTGCAAATCTGTGAAACAGTTATTTGAAATGCTGTCACCCTCTTCATCTGGGCCCAGCAAAAGACTGTCATTTAACAGGGAAATTCAATTAAACTCAAAACAATGCAAATAATAATAATAATAATAATAAAAACAGCCTTTGGAGAACAATGCAAAACTACAATGAGATTTAACTAAAGGGAAGTATAGTAAGCCAGTGAGCAGGATGTCCATAACTGACTGCTACTTATTGTGTCCCTGCTTTAGGACCCAGCTCTCAAGGCCCTTACTATCAGCAGGAAGATCCCCAGCAGTTTCTTACCTTCATGCTCCTTTAAAAAATACAGTATCATCTTTTTGTACCAACATTTCTATTCGATAGATAGATTTATATTATTTCAATCCTTTCATTGAAAAATCAGAAATTCCCCCCAAACCTCCCTCTGGGAGAGACATGAGACAGGAGAAAGCTCCCTGTGCTGAGAATGTAAAGGATATGGAGGAAAAAACACTGCTGTTCTGTCTCAGCACTGGAAATGTCCCCAGAAGTGGTTTTGCCTTTTATTAGCAGCCCACAGAGATTAGAGCAGCCAGAGCTGTTTGCAATCAGCCCTCAGAGACCTTTGCTCCCTTGAGCTGAGCTGCAACCAGCATCTAGCCCTGATGTAACCTTGGTAGACTGAAATGACATTGAAGTGAAGGACTCTTTAATTTTCTCTCGCCTTTTTTTTTCCTCCCTCTCTTTTTCAGTGTATTTAATACTGATGTGGATTAGAAAGCCTCTGATGTAAAGGAGAGGGGGGCTCAAGTGGCATCAGTGCTATCAATTTGTCTGTAACCAGTTCTTTAAGTGAGGCTTTACAGTAAGCCAGCCTGGAGCTAAGCGACTCTGCCATCATCAGGCTCAATTCTGCAACACAAAATACAGGAGGGACCATTGCAGCTGCTCTTCGAGCCCTGGAAATGCTGCTGAGAGCTGCAGCAGTTCCCTACTGCAGGCATTGTGCCAGAGAGGCATCCCAAGTGTTTGTAGCTCTCACAGAAAGCCTTCCTGTGAGACATTTCCTATGGAGTGCTGGAATTTTCTAGATCAAAACTTGGGGAGGGGGGGATGAAATCTGAAGGGAAAGGAAAAAAACACCTATGCAAAATCACCTGAGTAAGTTTGGGATGGCCTTGGCAAATAAAACTGTGAAGTACTTCCAGGAGACTTCTGCAGATCACCTTCCAGCTGTATCCACACTCCTCATAGAGGAGCAATTAAAACACAGGTGGGCTGCTGTTCAGGGTCTCTGAAAATGTTTTATTCCTAAGGCTATGCCAGCTAGCTAAGAAAAAAGGAAAACCTGAAAGAAAACAGTACTTAAAATGTGAGCTGAACTGTCTGAAGCACTCGGGTACAGGAGAATTTCATTCATTTTTGATGAAATTATTCTTTCTGTACTTCATCCTTGTAAACAGTTGTTCACAAATGTGCACACTGCCAAAAAGCGATGACGTGAATAAGGTGTGTTTGTGAAGTGAAGGACATTTCTCTCTGCTAAGAGAGGGCTTATGAATATCTGGTAAAGAGGTGTGATTGTGCCCTAGGCAGGCTGCAGGGTGGGCCGGGCTAGGCCGTGTGTGGCCTACAGACTGTTGGGTGGCCATGTCTAAGCTGTTATTACTGCTTATGTAAAGAGAAATAAACATTGGCCAACTAATGGTAAAATTCACGGTTTTCATATGTTGAACAGAACTCTTCTGTTGAACAGACAGGTTCTGTTACAGCTTGTGTTGTGGGGGAGAAACCAAGGCTCCAGTGAACTGCATGTAACGGAGCTCTAAAACCTCACTGTCTTCACAGGGCCCAGTGCTATCTGTGCATGCTCCAGTCCATAGGAGCTGGAAACCTCCATGTCTGGAGGCCCACAGGGGCCTAGTTTTCCTTGTGGTGCTCCGTGCCTTTGTTATTCCTTCAGCCAGTATTGGCCCACCCAGTGCAGTGATGTTTTAGCCCTGCTATTAAATAGAGTCCAAATGCCTGAACGGGCAAAGGAGGCAGGGGACAAACAGCACTGCATGGAGGCAGGTGAAACAGTCGGCCTACATGCTCACCACGCATGATGCTGCTGGGGGTTTACCATTTCAATGAGTTTCCTGGGCACGACTGAGATCTGATTTCCATTCAAGCACAGTGGGAAAGCACAAGAATAAAAACATGCAAGGAGAAGAAAGACAGAGGAGGAGAAATGTCTCCTACAGCCGCACATCCCCACCTTGCTACCTGTAGCTGTTATAGGTAGAGCTCTGTATGAGGGGTGAACTTTGGGGTGACCTTGTGTTGCTGCTCAGCTTGAGCCTTAACAGCAGCACTGGAAGCTGCGTCATTGGGCTCTTCACTTGTCAGGATGAAGAGCTCACCTCTGCAACAGGTGAGGTTTAAGCTCCTGAGTTTCACTGTGCATTCCCTTCCCCTCTCTCTCCCACTGCATGTGTCCCTCCTTCCTGGAAATGCCTCACATGAGGTGCGAGTCTTTAATAATGCTAGAACACATAAATAAGAATAAAGCTCCCTACCAACCATCAGTTGTCTCCTTCCATGACCAGGATGGATGTAGGCTAGAATTTTTGCAGCCCTGTGGGATCAAAGAGAAAGACTTATGAAAGATTATGATTGCTGTAATAAATGCAAAGACAACAATACGTGCAAAAAAAAAAAAAAAAAAAAAAAAGAACAGCACCCTTTCTAGAGGTCTAACTGCTCAATGACTGAGATGAGTGAGCTGGATCCTCCCTCTTCCATACAAGCAGCCTACAGCTACTGCTGAGGGTGTTGCTGATGCCTTATGGCACTTCTATGTACAGTATTTTGCACATAGATGGTTGCAAAGTTAGGCTTATATGCAAGGAAGAGTGCAAGGCATGTGTACATGATTCAGGATCAGGATTTTTATTCCTAGCTGGGTATTTTCCTGCAGACAGTTCATTCTTATACAGGAGTAAATGTCACAGCATCATTACGGTTTTGCATCCTTGTTTTTCCTGTGGAACTGTTAAATTGGCCAAATATGACAAAAAAAAAAAAAAAAAAAATCCAGATCTCCCTTCTCTTTAGGGTATATCTGACATGAAATGACTCCCACATCTATGTATTTCACTAATGATCTCATGGTTATAATTAGCCAACATTTGTATTTTTGTGTCCAGAAACTGGAAACCTTAACCAGCTCATGCTCTGCTTTTTACCCCCAAGGTCTGTAGGGACTTCTAAGGTATATGACAGCTAATGAAGTGAAGGAAGCCTATTTTCAGAGTATCAAAACTGTTAAATAGAGGTTAGCACCTGCACTTGAGGATTTTCTATCAGAAAAAGGCTGGAACTGCTGTCTTTTAGAAAAATAATTCCTGACTGACTCAGAGCAAGACAGTAAGTTCAGCTAACAAAATGAAAGAGACCAAGTCTGCAACCTGACTGGTGTGCAAGACTTCTTTTCCTCTACCAGATGAAATGCACAAAATGTATAAAAGCAGGAAACAAGTTCCTACCTAACCTCTAAACCTCTCCTTCAGGTGTCTCCAACTCAGAAAAGCCTGCTTGTGGACCCAAAGCCCAGAGGAGATACTTGCTATAACTGCCTATAAAAGGAGAACGTGGTGAGTTTCTGAGCAGACAACTCAGATACACAGAACTGGGAGGGGTGTCTGACAGACATGAGGGTTGTGCTGCTGTCCAGAGGGATGTTGACAGGCTGGAGAAATGGGCTTTGTAAAGAACCTCCTGAAGTACAGCAGAGAGTTGCAAAGCACCGTACCTGAGAAGGAACTACCCCAAGCATCAGCACAAGCTGGAAGAGGCACCTGAATGGAAAGTACTTGAGAGTCCTGATGGACACCAGGTTGCTCCAAAGAAGGCTAACAGTATCTGGGCTACATTAGGCAAAGTATTGCCAGCAGATAGAGGGAGGTAGTCCCTCCCCTCTGGTGGGGAGGGGCTACGAGCCATGTGTCCACTGCTGCATCCCCCTGTACAGGAGACCTAGACCGGACACACTCAAGATGAGTCCAATGGAGGGCCATAAAGATGATGAAGCGATTAAAGCACCTCTGCCAGGTAGAGAGGCTGAGAGAAGCAGAGCATCTCTCAGAGATCCCCTCTGAGCCTGGAGAAGACTCGGGGATCTCATCCATGTCTATAGTTACCTGAAGGGAGGTGCAAAGAGGACACAGCCAGGCTCCTTGCAGCAGTGCCCAGTGCCTGGAGCAGAGGCAGTGGGCACCACTTGGAGCACAGCAGTTCCCTCTGCCCATCAGGCAGTACTGCTGTGCTGCGCAGTGCCGGAGCCCTGCACAGGCTGCCCTGAGGCTGTGGGGTCTCCTCCTTGGAGCTCTCCCAAAGCTGCCTACCCATGGGACCGGGCCCTGCTCTGGGTGGCTCTGCTGGGACTGTGAGGGACCCCGAGGTGCCTCCAACCTCAGCCATGCTGTGATCCTGTATTATGTAAACACATCACCACAGAGATGGCAAGAATAAACCGGAAAGTGTCCTGAATGGAGATAAGCTTATTATCTACTGACATTAATTCTTCGTGAAGTGTGCATGATAATTAATGTTAATCCACAAATAAATTCTTAGAAAATTATCTGTTACATCTCCAGGGTGAAAAGGTCTGAGTCGCGGCACTGAATACTACCAGTATTATATATGATTTACTAGCAATTGTCAAGTTTCACACCAAAGGTCAGGAATAAATCCTGAGTTTGTAAGCTGTGAGAAAGAAATGTATGAACACTTTATTGCTCTGTCACTGTTAATTCCATCTGGTATTCACTGCAATAGCACTGCTGCTAACGAATGTATTTGGTAATAACATGGATGTCATATATATTTATGCTCTAATCACTTTCAATGGCTCAGTAGACAAAATAAGTTAGGAACTTAGCCATTTTAAATTTTTATAAATTAAGAGGGAAAAGAAATCATATTTTATTTCAAGGAAGTACTTAACAAATATGTATCCTATTTAACTTCTTTCAGTAGGAGCCTATTCTTAATGCTTTGAGTCCAGCTCAACAGATCTGAGCAGCAGCAGGAAAATAAATGACTACAAGTACGCTTTAGAAATCTTAATTATGACCTAAACAACCCTGCATATAAATCATGATGCTGCAGTTTCAAAACCTGACAAAATATGATATACACACACTAACATAAGCGTGTGTCCCCATCACTTCCCAGACTGGTTCTTGAATCCCCATGAGCCCAGGCAGAGCAGAGGCTACGTTTCTTTGTGGTGAGGAGGACAGACAGTCATTCTCTCCATGGCTCTCACAGGCCTCTTTTCCACCACTGTCTATTATTTCTGTAATCACTTCATTACAGCCTTTGTGAATTGATTAGGTTTGCACAGCGCCGCAGTGAATACAAGGAGAGCCTGGCAGCATTTGTACAAATCTGATGGCTATTGCTGAGAGATGTGCTGCTCACCTCTGCCTTTAGAAATGGGACTGACTTAAAAGAAAAAAAAACATTTGATAGAGGGAGAGAAACACTAAGCTGTTGTTTTTCAGTCTCTTAACGTGTTTTCTTCTGAAAAAGATTACCAGTTTACCACGTAGTAGTGTGACACATGGATTAACTTTATGCTTTGATTAGGGAAAAAATATTTCCTTTAGGCCTTTTACAATGCATTGACTATTAATTAAGATGGAAAAGTCTGTAACTGCCTGAGCAGTGGATGGATTATGAGATAATTTACAGGTTGATGCTTTCCCCGTTTATAATTGCAACTTAGTGTCATACCAAATTTAATACGTTCATTTAGTGATGATGAATGGTTTTGGAGCCTTTACAAGTGTTAGAAATAGAATCTGTAATATTTACAGCATACTTATTTAAAAGCTTATGAAATGTCAGGCTTGTCTTTATTGCAGACTTGACTCATTGTATGGGAGTCTTCTGGCTTCCTTTGTTACTACATGAAGAATTCATTTTGGCATCTTCCTTTAGGGATGGTTTCTTATAAGCTGTGACTGCATTAATAATATCTTACAAAGTAACTCTCTTCATCAGGCAGTTGGACTTGATGATCTCCAAAGGACCCTTCCAACTGAACCAATCTAACTCTAATTTGCTACCAATCCATAATCAGTAAAACCATGGAGTAAAGGACAAATTTTCTGCCAATTTTTCTGTATGGGATATATTATTTTTTTATGTTTTTTACTCCTTAGTTAACTAAATGCCCCTAAACATGGAAACTTTTTATGCAAATGCCTTTTTAATAACAAAGACCATTCCTGTTCCCAGGGAACTGTGTTACTTTAAAAAAAAAAAAAGAGAGAAAAACTAGATTATTAAGTGAATATATTTTGAGGCCAAAATTGTTGATTTATTAGTAGTATTTCCCTCAGATACAAAAACTCATTTTCAAGCTGAAGAATAAAAGGTCATCTTGCTTTTTGCAAGTGTACATACTGTATTTTCTGCATGGTTCAGCTTGCTGGTTCTTTAGATCTATTTGCTTTAGGATTAGCAAGATTTCAAACATATCCAGGTTCTAAAAGGTTGTTATTGGTAGTGCTCTTTGAAGGGCTGAAAAAAAAAGCAAGCTTAGCTGGAGCTTTATAAACAAGGTGTGCCTACATCTGCTGAGGAAAGCACAAACAAACTTGGAATGGAGGTACCTATATAATATTTAAGAGCAGGATCATTTCTACAGAGTGAGCTTCTCAAGGAAACCCTACTGCCATTTACAATCAGCAAGCAATGCCAATGGATGGCTGTGGTACTGCATGGGAGTTTGATTTATCAGTGACTTGATACTGACTGAAGGCATAAAGGGATTTGGCTGTGTATTACATTGACAATCGCAAAAATATTGTCCAGGTCATTACTGTAAAGCGGTAGAAGATTAGCAGGTGCTATTTTCTATCTGAAATGAGTAGCCAAAGCCAGAAAAACTATTAGACTTGCACTTTGTTCTTGTTTGCCTTCATTTGCTTACTATGAACTTCTTTACTGGATATGGTACACATCCAGGGAGTAGGAAGTTGTTCATACAGAGGGTGGTGACGCACTGGAAGAGGTTGCCCTCTGTGGATGCCCCATCCCTGCAGGCATTCAAGGCCAGGCTGGATGTGGCTCTGGGCGGCCTGGTCTGGTTGTTGGTGACCCTACACATAGCAGAGGGGTTGAAACTGCATGATTGTTGTGGTCCTTTTCAACCCAGGCCACTCTATGATTCATTCTATGATATAACTCTGTACTGGATGAAAAATAAAGCTTGCACAGGGACTGTCATGATTTGAATAACCTAATTTCTTCAGCTCTCTGGCTGACGATCTTTCTGAAGTTACCAGAGTAGGCAGATTTCATGTTTGCCTCCTCCACATCTAACCTCTTTCTAGGCTCTAATTCTTAAATGCTTCCTTAAATCTGAAACATAAAAAGACTTCTGTATTTTTTATTTTTTTTTTTTCAATGGGAGAACTTCATTTTTTCCTTTCTAGAGACACAAATGCCTGATTCTTTCCAAAGATCGTTAAATTTCTGGGCCTAGTGGCTCCTTGTGATAATGAGTCCTACAGCTAAATTGGGTTACAGGAAAGATATTCTTCTGTTAAATTGTGATATATATATATTTTGCCATTTCAGTGATATCTTATGTTGTGCAATAAGTCACCTAAAACACAGCTGTGTCACCTAAAACACACTGTGGTGATATCCAGCCTAGGTAGAAGCCACCTCTATATAGCTGGGAAGTACAGTAGGCGCCTAACTTGCTGAGCTGACTTTGAGGCATGCCTGGACCTTCTGAGCACTGAAAAAGTAGAGGAAGGAGGAAGAAAAAGGGCTGTACCATCTAAGCTGTAAGGAGGCTCCAGGGAGGTTCTGGAGCAGGACAGAAACTCAGAAAGCACAACCTTGCCCTTCTTACTGAGGAACAAACTTGTCTCCCAAGTTTATAGTCACCCATAGTTGAACCCATGCAGATTCCCACAAGATTGTTCAGAGACAAGAAAAGTCACCTACAAAAGTTAAGCTTAAAAATCGAGAAGCACTGATGAGTATTTTTGGCATGAACTGAAGAATCCTTTTGTTCCAGCTACAGCCCACATGCCAATTCAGCTCAGCAGCTCTCCTCTTCTGGAGGTTGTTTTATTTTATTTATTTATTTTCCTTCCCCTCTTTCCCACAGCTTTCTTGAACACCACTTCTTAGGCTGCTGTTTTCTTCCAGCCTGCTTAAGTTATGCTTTGTAAAGATAGTTCATAAAAAATATTGGCATATCCTCTCAGCGGATGGCAACAGTCTGCGGGAGCATGCTATCAGTCAGGATATGACTGCACTCTTTTTCATGTTTTTACTATCATGTTTTGGTGTTGGGTTGTTTTTTTTTAAATCTCATTCACAATAAAGCGTTTTGATACTGCTGCAGCAATAGAAAGGAATCGTGGTAATCAGGCTTCTCAATAAGAAATGATTTGACTATAGTTTATGGTAGTCACTGCCCAAATTGGTTAACATTGGCATGGAGAGTTTTTGGGGGATGGAGGGAGTACTGTGACCCTTACACACCTGTGTATGATCTGCTGACCTGAGCTCCAGAGAAAAGGCAGTTTTAAGCTGAAGTTGAACCTGTCTGAGTGAGTTCTATTTTTTTCCTGTTATAACATTAAGAAAATCAACATCATGGATTGGCAACACAGGAGGTGCAATGACAAGGGAACCAGCGCAATAACAAGGTGCTACAAAGGAAGAGTGCTTACCTGTCTCTGAAGATGTAGGCTCACAGGGGAAACTCTACAAGGGAGAGCTCTCCAACCAGACACCCTTCTCCCCTGGCAGTCAGCCCTTAAATGAGGTCTAAGAGAGGGGCAGTCAGGTTCCACCCCTTCTGGTTGTACAGCTGAATTGCCTTCACCTGTGCTCCCAGGGCTGACCGGGTCCTTTCCCCAGGTGCTCAATCAGTGGTTCAGGCCATGACTCAACAGTTCCTATACACGTGTTTAGCACTAATTATTTGCTAAATTGTTGTAAGAACAATAGCTGAATATACTAGTATTTCAAATAAAGCAAGAATCACATCTCAATATATGCTAAAATATCTATTATGTTGAGAAGCTATTTATGTAGATCTAAAAAATGAAAAGACAAAAAAAAAAAAAGGTTTGAAAAATGTAAGGAAAAGGATAAACGTGATGGTCTGAATATGCTGTAGGAGAAAGAGGGGGGAAATACTTAAGAAAAACTAGATCTTAACCAGAGTTTAAATGTGTTCTCCCAAATACACAAAATTTCCCTGCAACGATCCTCTTTTCATCCTCAGGAGTAATGTAGTTCAACAGTGCTCATGAGGAACTTGCATCTGCACTATCTGAGCTCTGTTTAAGAACTGAAGAGGGGAAAGCATCTAATTAACAAGTGATGAAACACACTGAAGCAATGAGGAAAGCTATTTTCCCAATGGACGTGGTTCTCTGTCCTGCAGAGCTGATGTTTCCCTATAGATATGTATTCTGTACATATCTATTGCTGTATTCAATTCAAAGAGAAAATAAAGTTTGTTCGTAAGATTTATCCAGGCTGTATTTTCAAGCAACTTACAGCTTGCCATAAGGAGTTGTTTTGATGCTGACTTACCTCACCTGGCCTAAAGATATGACAGAAGTTTCCTTCACAGCAGTTGGCATCAAAGGAGTTGTAAGGACATTCATTGTGTTTCAAGACCCAAGCAAGTGGTAACAACATAATGCGTATATTTGATTTCATCCAGAAAAAAGATAATCAGCTTGTATATATCTTCAGGCCAATCAGTCTGTACCTTTTATTTACCCACTTTTTTGGGCCTAAGACTGGCATATGATTTCTAAGTTACTCAAAATGGAATTTTTCATCCTCTGTCTTCAGGTTTATAAGTTACTTTTTGGGCACTGGGTAACAAAAAGTGTATGCCGCCACGAAAAACACAGCTGTATTTCTAATATTTCTCATACAGAATCATTTATACAACAAATAATAAGCTGTCTGTTAACTAACATTACTCATGTCTGGATGATCTTAGCCCTAACCATAATGGCAGAGCTTTTTCTCTGAATCCTCCCCTCATCCTTATATCTTTATTGGATATAAGGAAAAAGTCTCTTACAGTGAGGGTGTTTCGGTACTGGAACAGGTTGCCTAGACATGTTGTAGAAGCCCCATCCCTGGAGACACTCAAAGTCAGGCTGGACCGGGCTGTAGATGTCCCTACTCATTGCAGGGAAGTTGGACTAGATTACTTTTAAAAGTCCCTTCTGACTGTAAGGAATCTTTGATTCTATGATGATCTTTTCACTCAAAAATCTCTGCAAAGCAGCTGACATAATTCATACTTACATTTTGTTACCAATAGCCATACAAGTTCACCTTGTGTCTTCTCAATGAAGATAAGTGCTGGTATTTTTGTGATCATCACCTCTTGCAGTACATCTGCCATGGTGAATTTCCACCAGTAACCAATGGGTGGTATTCATGTAGTCCAGCTTTGGGCATATGCTTTACCTGGCTAGGTTGAAGGGTTAGTCTCCATTGGCTTCTTGGAGGTAAGGAACCAAAAATAGTGGTCTAGATCTTGTGGAAGCACTTTTACAAGGGACTTGACTTTTATAATTAAATATAATAGACATTTGAGGCCATTTCCCCACAAACTAGAGAAATCCCTATAAAGTCAAAGCTGACTGTATTTGATAGCCTTGAATTAATTGGCTGATGTTTCTTTAATATTATTTTCTGAAGACAGAATTTTTCTGTTTGAAAAACAGCACAGAGAATTCAGAAGATTTCAACCAACTGTATGTCTTATCTGATGTCCTTCCACAGGACAACTGTGACATTATCAGAAATGTATAAAAACACCTTGAGAATAAAATCTTTTTCCTGATTGAGTTAAATCTATACAAAATATTAGAAATTACTTTAGCAAAGTGATTATTTTTCTCCCTTTAAAAACTGGAGAAAGTGAACATTGCACTGACTTTTTTTTTCTTTCTATTGTTTAAAATAGTGACTGACCTTTCTTGGGAATGAAAGATCTAAAAATGGCATTCATTGCTAGTGACAGGATGGTGCTTGAGATGCAGGCTCTCACCCAATCAGTTACTCAAATGTAGGAGTAAGCTATTTCTATTGAGCAGTAAGATGGATTAAATATACAGAGTGGCATTAAAAAAAGACAGTGAGAGTAATGCACAAGCATCACCATTGTTTCTAGAATAATTTTAAGTAAATGCCCTTAAATTGCACATGCTTGAAAATAAATCTCTGTTCTGCCTGGGTAGTGCTTATTTTATTTGCAAGCACATATGAATGAGCTGGATCCTGAATTTTTTTTCTTTTTTCTTTTTTTTTTTTTTTTGTCAAGCTATCAATTCTTTAAAGAATGAAATCAACCATTAAAGACCTTTTCGGGAAGTGTTAAAAAAAAAAAGGTAAATAATTTGCCATGAAGAAGTGGTGGGTAACAGTGATGCCACCAGGCCTGGAGGAGGCAGTGACCTGGGGATCCCAGGATGCCTGAGGCAATCATTAGCAAGGCAGTACTCTTCCCCAGGCTGTGACCACTGTGACCACGGAGGCAGATTGAACATTCACTCACTGTGGCCGCTACATTAGCTTCTATTTGTTGTCCTTATTTAGGCAGTAGTACTTACCATGTCTGGCAGGAAGCCCAAAACTTCATCAAAATTATGATTTGCACTCCTTATTTCCACTTTTTTTTTTTTCCTGGCAGCAGTTGAAAGACACTTAAATGTGTGCTCCCTGTTATGCATACCAACAAACATACTTCTCCCCTGAAAAGCTCATTCAGAAGAGCCTTACCAGGGCTGAAGTTAAGACAACCATGAGATGACAAGATTTAAGGACATCCTCTGAATATTC
Source organism: Gallus gallus (assembly GCF_016699485.2). NCBI lineage: Eukaryota > Metazoa > Chordata > Aves > Galliformes > Phasianidae > Gallus > Gallus gallus. The sequence continues at coordinate 9,592,334 of NC_052545.1, forward strand.
TGAGGATGTTCTCCAAAACCTTCATCAGTGCTTCTCACTGATGTCCAGAGATGAGAGGTTCATCTCAGGGCTGTGCATTCTTGTGAAAGTGCAGCTCTGTGACTACTCACATTTTCTTGCATTTTCAGACTTTACAAAACCTAAACTCCATCTTGATGTGATTCCCACATGTGAGTGAGTGAAGATTCAAGCCAAAGGAGACATCAACTGCTGTAGGATGTAATAACTGCTATAAACTATTAGTAAAAAACCTTCATTTCGGTCATCAGGCCATTCCTGACTTTGTACTTCTGTCAGATATTTACTCTTCTGGTCAGGGAACAGAAACAGAACCCAGTTTCTCACACTTTTACAAAGAATCTCAGAAGTGCTCAGTTTTCAGCAGGTGCATGGAGGAAGGTGGGTTAAAGGTATTAGAAGTATCATCTGAAGCACGCTGCAAGTTCATCCAACACGAAGCGGCAGCTTTTACTAGGTGTTGCAGTGAAGAAGCTTCATAGGAGACAGGAAAAATAAGTGGGAAAATTATGAAGTTTGACAGTGATTAAAAGCATTAGCTAACCCCTTCCTTTGGTTCTTAAGAGCCATTAATCACGTTGTGGATGTGTATTTGTGTAGATGTGACCATGAAGGAAATAATGCTCTCTTGAAAAGAACTAGAAAAATTCACAAGCTTAAGGATCATCTCTGAAGGGATCAGTACAGGAGGGATGTGGAGCTGTTGGAGAAGGTCCAGAGGAGGCCACTAAGATGATCAGAGGGCTGGAGCACCTCTCCTGTGAGGAAAGGTTGAGGGAGCTGGGCTCGCTCAGCCAACAGAGAAGGCTCCAAGGAGACACCACTGTGGCCTTCCAGTACTTGAAAGGAGCTTACAAGCAGGAGGAGAACCAATTTTATACATGGTCTGGTAGTGATAGGACAAGGGGGAATGGCTTTAAACTAAAAGGAGGAAGATTTAAATTAGATGTTAGGAAAATTTTTTTACTCAGGATTGGTGAGGCACAGGCTGCCCAGAGAAGCTGTGTAGGCATTCAGGGCCAGGTTGGATGGGGCTCTGGATAGCCTGATCTAGTGGGTAGCAACCAGCCCGTGGCAGGGGCATGGAACTACATGGTCTTTAAGGTCCCCTCCAACTTAACCCATTCTATGATTCTATGACTTCTGGCCCTCAGGCTCTAGGAGCACTTCCAGATTCTGGAGTTCCCCACAACCAAAGATCTGAACAGCTCTTTCAGTCCTCGGGAGGGTTGTTTGGGTTCACACATCTGCCCAGGAAGTTTGTGGCCCCTCTGGCTGGGTTTCAGCTTCTGCCCAGCCATAGTGGTGCGCAGACGCCATTACTGTTTCAACTGCTGGCTGCTTCCTGCTCAGAGGAGAAGAGAGCAGCATGCCTCTGGCTTTTGCACTAAAGGAAAGTTTTCCTAAGAGAAATAGGTTGTTCTGCAACAGTAATTACCTTACCTTTGCATTTTTGAACGCTTCTATGGCAAAAGTTAAGAACGTGAAGTGCCTCTTAAACCTTGAATTGCCTCGTTTGGCTAACTTGAATTCTGAAATCATATTTTGCTGCTCTTGTCCTCTTTTCAATCTCTAATTCAGCTGAGACTGCTCAGACATTATGAATTCACATCAAGATGCTTCACAGACTGTCTCTGGGGAAACAGCCTTTTAAAACGGCAGTCTTTTAACAGCATGTTTATGACTCCTTTTTTCAGACTGAATTCATAAAACTTGGAGGAGGGAGATACTACTCCCTTTATGGAGAGGATGAAAGCTTTCATTTCTGCTATCCACCCATCTTGGTACTCTGCAGAAAACACACTTCCAGACTCTTACACAGGTGGACAGAGTCTAAAACACTGATGCCTGGAGTAAAATCAACATGATTTTTAATAATGGAGATTAATGGGACTAAACTTATAATTCTTTAACAGATACCAGTAGACTTGGACATACGCTTCGAATTAAGTACTTATGTCAGATCTGCATGGAGGTGCTGATAGGCAAAAGCATATGGAGCAATGAAGTATGAAAAGTTGGGTTTGAAAATGAGAGGTAAATCTGCATTTTTTGCAGGCACAGACATTAAGTGAAGTGTTAAACAGAAACCAGCTCTGATGTTTGAATTGAATTTCAAATATAGGTGCAAGGTGGGTTTATCCAAATTCAGGCCTTGACATTTCTGGTGGAAATAGGTTCATTGGCTGCAGTGCACTGGTGGCCATTTTTGAGCAACAGCTTAAACAGTCACACTTATGGAAATGAGAAGAAATGTTTATGGGAGCAAATATAAAAAAATAAAAATAAAAATAAACAGTGTAGTGTGAAACAAAGCCAAATGGAAAATGTACCTGCTCATCTGAAGTGGACCAACAATGCCCATCTTCCCACCAGGCCATCCAGTAGTAGGAAACAGATCTGCACTACATGTGACCAAAGCCCTCCCCATGCCTTGGGGAGACCCACAAGCCCCCCAGATCACAAACTGCTCAGATCCCTTCTATTCTCCTAGCTGGTGTTTGCTGCACTCGTTGCAATAAAGGACTCGTTAGCATGTGGCTCATGTCAGAGTTGTAGTAGGAACCCCAGGAGGTCAAGAAATACCCAAATTCCTTCCATCCTTCACATGCTTCTTCAAATAAATAACCAGACTTTTAAATTTATAACTCACCTTTTAGATTTGTTTTGGCTTTGTCATATCGCTATTAAAAGACCTCCTGCTCGCTACATGCACTGAGCTTTAAAAAAAAACTGCAAAAGCTTCAGCTGTTAAATAGCAGCGTGTGTCAATAAAATGATTGCAATGGAGCAGATGGGCTCCCACCACTGTGTGTGTTGGCCCAGGGCTTCTCATAAATACAGAAGAGAGTTTTCTGTCATTCCATTGAGTGTATTTATATACTGCCAGTCACTATCCTATCAAGGGCAGCATGGTATCAGAATTCCTCCCCAGAATGGTTTTTTGGACCATTGAAAATCTTTGCTGCGGCACACCAAAAAAGTCACATAAAATGTTAAATGGGAAGTAGAGGAAATAAATGTAGATCAGTGAACCGTCTGGATATGAAACACAGTGAACTCTTCTATCTTCCTCCTTCCAAGAGGCACAGTAGAAACCTGAGCTTTAGAGGGAATACTTCCAAGTATGACACATTGTAAACCAAAGGGGAACGACAAAAGTGAATAATATTGTAGAGAAGATAAACTGAAAGTTTCTACTCTTTTATATATACATATATGTCTTTTAAAGAATCCACAGAAACATGACAAGCAGATAGTCAGAGATCCTTTTCTTCCTGTAAACTTTACCTCTGCTACTGCCTGATGGATAAACAGTGAATTCAAGGAACCAACAGAGCACAAGGAACGCTAGAAATGCTAGAGCAATGAAAACAGCCACACTTAATATCTACATTGTACTAGAGGTATCACTGTTTGTAAATAAAAGAAACTGAAAAACAGAATGGCCATCCTGCTCCCAAACACTGCTCCCAAACAAATGCCAACCCATTCCTTCCCAGTTATTTAGCCATTATCTCACAGGATTAGGCTGTTCTCTCCAGCCAAAAGTGAGGCCACCAGTGCCGCATGAGCGTTGTTCCAGGCACAAGCTGCTCTGGCACCCGCACTCTTGTCACAGCCCTTTGGGAGGAGTAAAACCTTGAACCTTTCCCCATTACTTATGTCCTTGACAAATGTTCAAACTCAGCCGCATGCAGTGCAAAGGAAAACCTCTGATATTTTCTTTAGAAGAAAAGTGAATAGAGCGTTACTGATGTACCTGTAACTTAGTGGTCATCTGTTGACATTTCAGGATTGATGCAAACTCCACTGACATGGATGGGATTCTTTCTTTGTGATTCAGTGAGCTTTGGATCAGTTCTGGAGAAGGAAATTGAACAGTTATCAAGCAAATCTAGTCTTACATAAACAAAAATGCCTCCTACAAAATCCAGGTGAGATCACTTCAAATATGCCCTCGTCTCAAGACTTAATTTTATTTCTGCAAGGTTAAAAAAAAAATTCAAAGACCCTGGGGAGAAAAAGAAGTCTTGGACTCCTCTGCAAGAAGTAGTTTGAACAAAAGAAAAGATGCCAGTTACTCCTTTGATTCTGTTAGATGTAAGGTACAAAGACACGAATTTATCTAAGGTTGTAGTATTTTAAAGATTAATCTGTGCTCCTCACTGGCCTGCTCATAAGGTGTTTAGTATGTGCATGTGTGCTTCTTCCAAAACCTGCCCAGCAGCAGGGCAGTGAGACAGTGCTGGAGCTCAGTGCTGTTACAGGGCTTAGATTTCTGATTAGTGGTATTATTGGCAGGCCTGGAAAGTGTTAGTAATGCAATGGATGGAACAAAATTCCTGTTTGCTTAGAGAGGCTCATTTGATTTAGACCGTGCCAAAAATCAGCCTGAGAACAGCACAGCTAGAATTGGAGAATAAAAACCTAAAATGTGGACAAAAAGACCGCCATAGAAACAACAGATAAGGGTGATTTTAGATTGGAAATATCAATTCATAACTTTGGATCAGAGCTACTGTTTTCAGTCACAATGGTCATAAAGATTTTCCCAGTTCTTCTCTCATGGCAAAATTACCGTCTTCATGGTCAGGGCTGAGGGATGACCAACACAGGCGTGGTGGCAAGAGCAGGGCATCCTATGGGCTCTCACAGTTCAGTTCCCTTCACCCGGAGTGCCTGGCCCCTGTGCAGCTGAGAGGCAGGAGATGGGGGATGCCTTGATAAGTAATGTTAGGCTTTTGTCTGTTTTGCTTCTGACGGAAACCTTTCACCCAGCTGCAGAAGTTCACCTTCCTACCGCTCCTCCCAAAGTACATCTGTCCAGCTCATAGCAAAGTCTAAAAAGGCTCTTCTTGTTTACTTGCCCACAAAGTAATTTCTCAGGACTATTACTCCTGTGCTATCTTTGCGTCTGTGTTATGAGTAGGAAAATAAATCCCCTCTTGGGTACAGAAGGATTTTTCAAGCGATCCTGATAACCCTCGTATTTATGAGCCTCAAATTCTTTTTGGAACAACAAGACCCAAAATCTATTTTCAATTTTGGTGACTGGCATGCATAAAATCTGCGGTCCCTTATCATTCCAGGACTTTACTCCACTGCACCTTCTTCCTAGGGCAAATGTTTATGAAATAAGCTTATCCTTATCTTCTGGAACAGGCAGGCCAGTTATAAGAATCCAGTCCCTTTGCTTTTGATGACATCTTTTATTGGTCTTAACAGTGAAATTGAACTTCTGAAACTCTATGACCCAGTCAGTCATGCCATCTCTGAGAATACATCTAATTCTCCCACTGGTTCCCCACCTAGCATGACTTTCCTGTCATTCAGACTGATATTATATACACATTCCTAAGTGGACAATTGGCTGTGTAAACTCTCTTTAACTTAAGGCCACTTACATTCCAACGGTTATGCTATGAGGATGTGTTCTGGTTTGAGTTTGTTACAGTCCCTTCCTTCTTGTTTCTTCTGTAGAAACACAGGTGCATTAATGCACCTACATCACCCCTCACCAGAACAACCCACTACTGAGCAGAAGAGCTGCCCTCTCCCAGGGAATTGCTATCAATCTTCACTGCAGCTGAAATACCTTTTTCACTTCCCAGAGGGGAATATATATAATCCCACGTGGCAGAGAACTGTTCATAAACATCTGCCTATTTGCCTATCCATGCAGAAGAGAAAAGGGTGTAAGTATGTCCATTGCTTATGAAACCATTAGAATTCCATTTCCTTCACTGCAAAAAAAAAAAAAAAAAGCATAAATTTTCATTCAAATAGGAAACAGAATCTTAGTAGACTTCATTTTGATTGTAGCAGATTTTTCTTACTTCCTAATGGCTCTATCTGTTAGAAAGAGAGCAATGTGCACAGAGTAGGAATTGAGTCATGAACACAGGGCTCAGGTAAATACCAGCCATCCTCTTTTTCACCTTTGTTTTTACTCTTTCCTTCTGAAAAGAGAAAATTTTCACATTCTTGCAGGTGTCCCAGTTTCTAAGGTAGCTGCAATCAGAAGTGCAGCATGCCCCCACAAGGATTGGCAAGCAGCTACACCCACTTGCAGGTTCAAGGACAATCAACCCCTTCACTGTTGACTTACTCCAAGCCTTCCAGGAAGCTAATAGAACAGCATGATACCCAAACCAAATCCTGTGTGTCTGAACTCTTTCATGTATAAAACCATGATGCTATCTCCAGCAGGAGGGGGCCTCCTTTGCTCCATTTTAATCTTTTTCTTTCAAATCAGCTCCTTGCTAACTGTAACACGACCTCTGTTTTGTGTCTGTACAGAGGGCATGCTGTCATCCAGCACAAGTCTCACCTATCAAAAAGGAAAAACGTACTGAACTGAGGGATCCAGCATGGAACGAGATGACAGGTGAGGCACAGCAACACAAATAGGCAGCAGTGAATTGGACAAATCTGCCACCTGCAAGCAGAGAGCATGAGCTCAGCTAGTGCAAGAATCTGGTGGCTCTGTGCTGCCCTGCTGGAAGGTCTCCTGACGCCTCCGGACTCCTGCTTCCCTGTAACCACTCCAGTCTCTTCCTGTCACAATGAAATCATTCCTGCTGCAGTGAAGGGATTAATTAGGTCTACCAGTACTTCACTACCCTCAATCCTAACTGAAAATCAGACAGCTTTTCCTGTTTCGCACGTCTGTGCTCAGAGATGTGACTGACCTAACGCTTGGCACCTTAGAAAAATCATGCCCCAGTGTGGATCAAGACTCAGGAAACAAATCCTCTCCATAACTGCGCAGAGCAGGGCATAAGCTAATGCCAGAATGATGTGATGCTTGACGCTTTGACCTTGCTTTCTGTGCAAGACTCTCCAAGCTTCATACCACTGGGAGCGCATCATTTGTGACGAGCAAAAAAGTCAGAGCAACTGGTTCTTAAAAGATTTGTCATAGTTTTGCTTTAAAAATAATTCATCTCATAGCTGAATTCAGTATTTTGGGTCAGTTATAATTGAATCTGCTCAGACAGAGAAGTTATATGAGACTAATTACCTACTGTCTCTACTCGAAGTAAATATTAAAGGCAAGAAAAATAAACATGGGCTGAAGTGTGATATGCAAATCACATTGATAACTATCAGGTTAAGACCATGAATTTATATTCTTTTAATCATTATGAGGTTTAGATGGTATCTCCAGCAAAGAAAAGTCAGTATGATGGTATATGACTGTCTATGATTTGGTCCCTAATTGCAAACAACAAAAATACATTAACCTGCTTGTATCCTGTGTCTCATTATTGTCATAAAAATGATAAGAAAATTCCTTCTTTGTGAAATCCAAGCTGCTTTACTCTTTTCAAGGACTGCTTTTGTAAGAAAGGAGAGTAAGGCTTAGGTCACTTATACTGAATATAAGGTAGAGGGAGATGTTTCAGAAGCAGAGCACTTTAAACATCTTTATTCCTACCAAAGTTAATAAAGTGAAGCCAATTCTGAGCACTTCTTCAAGCTGCAATGGATTTGCTATTAGTTTTCCTGCATGAAAATATGATGAAGAACATAATTGGAGAAAAGATAGTTCGAGAAATAACTTCACAATGGCATTACTCTCAAAGAAAAGACAAAATCAAAATATCCTGGGTCTGGTTAAGGCAGGCAAGGACTTAAAATGAGACTGGGCATGAAAGGGATGGAGAAAAGAATGGGGTGTAAGTTATGACATTTTCACCTTTTCATATGCAAATTCTTGATGAAAAATCCTTAGAAAAAGAAGCTAGAGTAACTTTCAAAGATCAGAACTACCTTCTTTTCCTTTTCTCCTTTTTCCTTTTCCTTCCTTTTTTTAACTTTTTTTTTTTTTTTTAAACTTTTCTTCTCTGTTCCTGCAGGGAAGTGTTTATAGGGACACATGAGATCCTGACAGACATTTCCACTGACCCTCTTACATGAGATTTGGCTCAACCGCTCTCCTCTAAGACGGTCTGTGATTTTGGCAGCCCGAGGCCCAGGGTCCCTTCCAGGGCTGCTGGGCCTGCAGCCACCATACTGACATTGGCCCCTTGTAACTGGGAACAGTTAGTGGGAGCTCCTAAAAATACACAGAAGCAAACAAGGAGCTAATGCTGCTGCTTTGTGCTCAGAGAAGATGCATTATTCATACAGTACATAGACAAAATAGAGAGAAGATGCCTGGCAAAGCCCCCAGAATGGCTTAGTTACCCTCGAGTAAAAACTTCTATTTGTTGAGTAGACTCCATAAATATAGCAGGACTCCTGAAATGTCCAGATGTTTCTGAGCAGATGAAGAATGTTCTCTTTCTGAAAGCTTACTGAATTTTTTATTATCTCATGCACTGTTTGCGTGGGCAGGTCTTCTGAGTGAGTCAGAGCAAACAGCAATCACTGCTGCAGGTATCCAGCGAGAGAGGACAATTCCTTAACCTGGGAGCTCCTAAAGAGGTCCTAACGTGCAGAGTGCTGATACATACACAGAAAATAATCACTGAATCAATGAGCTAAACTTCTCTGAGGGACCTTAACGTAGCCGTGCTGTAAAGAAAGGATTACTTAGCATTGATAGCCATGCCCTCAGATATAGCCGTGGTGGTGTGCTCTCAGGCACACAGACCTCGCTCTTCCATGGGAGACACAATGCCATAGGAAGATTCTGGAGTTAAGGCAGATATTGAGTTAGCCCTCTCTATTGAATTGGAGTTTTTGCAGATGGGAAATAGTTTCTTCTCCATGGTAATTCTTTAGTAATGCCGCTCCACTTGGACCAATTTAAACTGGAAGAAAAAGGTCTGCCTGTGATATCTCTGCCTCAGTAGGACAGCATGACCAGATTTATATCTTTACCTTGCATTTTTGTCCGGAGGGCTTACGCTTTCATCTGATTATGCTCTCTCTTGTGAGATTCTCTCTATGCTTAAAATAGAAAATACCACTAACCCCAGGACTGCTGATAGGGCCGGAGTGCCTCCAAACAGCAGTCTTCTGCGTTCACTCTCCCTTACACCAACCCTGCATCTTCTCTATTTCTGCTACTACCACCAACTTAGTGCCAGCCATATGTATTTAAGGGGTTGAGCTGGCTTCCTTGACTTGATAATCAATGTGTGATTATTTTGTGGTTTTCCATGTGGATTTTAGTTTCTCCAGTTCCTGCTTCTATTGCACACTAAAGATTTCATTTACTCGAATGCTGCTTTTGTATGCTTTCTTTATGGAGCATAAAAGAACCTAGAATGATTTTTGAGTGTGTCTATACGCTTGTTATATGTATTTGTTCATGCTTTTCTGAAGCTACACACACCTGCACGTATATATGTATTTACATTCCTGTAACTGTGTGTAACCAAAATGAGATGATGAGCTGATGAAGACCACCAGCAAATAATATAAAATAATATAGTAGTGCAACCTTAATGCAGTGTTCAGAGTTGCACCTTGACTCCAGCCAGGACTGATCAGACTCTGCTTAGTTCTGAAACATCAGTCACTGTGTATGACAGCCTCCCTCACCCCTTCTCTCCCTTTGCTCTTGTAATGCATCCTTGCATGTAAGCCAGCTTGAGCAGCTGGAAGCTTGACTGCAACCTAACCCCATTTTGAATCATGCCCAAGATGCAACAGCCAGATTTCTTACTGCACTATTTTAAAGCATAGATGCAAGAGGCATCGGCATCTATGTTTTGTGGCCCAGCAAATGTCATGGCAAGGCAAGTGGGATGGATGGCTCCTCCCCAGGTGCAGGGTTGCAAATCCAGTTCACCCCTTCCCTACCCCTCAAGCCATGTGGCAGGCTGTCTGGAAGCATAGCATTGTTCATCACATTAATGTTCAGCTGTCGTGGATGTGAAGAGGAAGTCAAGGGCTCACAGAACAGAAGAGATGGACAGAGCAGACCTTTGAGGAGGAACAGCTTTGCAGCTTAGCAGTCAGCACACGACCTGGGGAAAGCCAACAAGGAGCTGGGAGCACTTCTTAGACACACAACATTAAAAAGCTGTTACGTAAAACCCAGAAACCATGCAGGGTCAAGAGGCAGGACCTGAAGTTTCTCTTGCCAGCCCTGTGCTCACCTTCATCTTCCCTGCATCATCACTGATAGCTCTCCTGTCTCTGTGCAGTAAGGTGCCCTTGCCAGGATATCTGTCATTTTCATCAGTTCCCATCGCTCAGCTCTTCAAAACTTCCTACTAGTGTCATTTAGGCTCTCTCCTTCTCATTGGCTCCTTCTAGCTGCTAACATATACCAGCAATTTTCACAGTCGCCTGCTTTCCATCTGTTACAGTTTCACTGATGTTTTTTTGTCTGACTTCCTCTATGATCTCAGCTTGCTTTTGTTGAAGTTATACACTTTTCCATCCTTGCTGTGAGTTTTTGGATTTTTAGGCATCAAATAAAAAATCTCTAAACAGTTCTTAACCACATTTCACCCTATTTCAGTTACATCTCACAGATGATTCAATTCATAACAGCTTTCGGTTTGGTGACTTCAGAGGTACACAGATAATTGATTGGGATTTTTTCCTCATGGTATATAATGAATGTAATCCAGTCACGCTCTCTTGCACCTTAAGTATTTCCTAACTTCCAGGCACGTGGTCAGTCCTTAAGCAGTAGTGCTCCCAGCTCTGCCAGCAACACTTTAAAATGCCCTTTATAATTTCAAACAGTTCTGATGCTGGAGTATCCCAGCACAAGCCCTCCTGCACCTGCCAGACCCTTGCCAGCCCACCTGAAAGCTCCCCTCCCAGAGCAACAGGAAAGGAGCTCCATTTCCACTTGGTTGTGCAGTTTCCCTGTCCTCAGCCAAGGGGATCCTTCACCATGTGTGCTGACCCTCTGGGCTGTGAACCTGCTTCAGTGTTGTCTCCCTCTAAGTGGGCCACGGAACTTTGATTCTAGCATTTGCTGCCCTCTTGTTTTTACGCTTTCCAAATCATCGTTACTGCTTTGCACATACAAGTTATATGAAGCTTTTGGGTTTCAGTGGCAGAAAGGCCAAGTATATGTTCATAACCGAACAGTTCCAGTTCTTTGGCAATTTAGAACACCTCTTTCAGTCCCTTGGTGTCCTGACCTCACATGGAGCTGATTCAAATTTTTAATTCATCCCGTGGCTAAAAGCTTCTTGTCCTCAGTGGCAGAATGGTTAGAAGGCATTTCAAGATTGCCTGAAGACAACCGCATTCAGGACTACTCTTTGGCAGGGAACATCTCAAGTCATGCATCCCTCACGGCCCTGTCTCCAGAGTTCACGCTTGGTATGCCTACACTTGAGAGAGGAGCTGCAGGCCCTCAGGGTTTTCTTTCATCACTAAGGACAAAGGCAAGAGATGCCAAGCAGCATCAGAAGAGCCAATCACAGTGCTATGAACAAAAGGTCCCCTAATGCCTTGGATAAGACCAGCAATTTCACAGTCTGCAGAAGGGAACGACTGAGGAAATTCTGTGGAATTCAGTAGAAATCCTGAACATTTTTCATTACGATAATAAAAGAAACGAAGCGTTAAGTGGGAAGGAAAGGTGCTGAAGGCTACAAGAAAAGCATTGCCTGCTTTACCAGTAACAGTGGTTCTGAGCAGTAGGCCTAGGTGCCTAGAGAAAAAGGAGCGTGGGCTTCGCTGAGAGGCCTACAATGGCACCGAGGAGCCTTCAGAGATGAATGGCAGCTGATTTCCCACAGATCGATGATTTCCTGAGACAGATTTCATTCTGAAGCAGCGAACACAAAATTTACATAGCCAGAGTATTTTTTACTGAAGTGAAAATTGAAACAGCTAAACTGTGTTTATGCATGTGTATGCATATGTATCAACTTTCCTTCCTCACTTGACATGATTGCAAAAGAAATTTCCATCCTGACTTTTCACACCCACATGGGTACAGGAAGAAGAAATTTAAAGGTTGCTTGAATTTATGTATCCACTGTGAAATTCCTGAGTACTGAAAAGTACATGTTGGTGAGGAGATATGAGTGCTGTGTAATTTACTGTGTGAGTGCTTCCAAGTGAAATGTTACTGTACATCACATCGCACTTCTTACTGAGTGGGAGTTCACCTTGCTTATCTTTGGCCAAAGTTTTGCAGTGACATTCGCTGTGCAAAACCTACCCTTTACCTTAGCTAAGTGGTGCTATAGAAGCAATAGTTAGCAGCTGGAAACACCTAAACAGCATGGAGCAATTTCCTGTGTTTAACAGACAAGAATGTAATTTTACCTATATAGTTATTTGTTTCAATTTTAAGTTATTCATTGGAATCAAATCATGAGAATAGAGTACTTCCAGTAATTTCCTCAATTAGGAAATGAAACGTGAAATTCTTAAAACCAGTTTTACAATAAGTAGTGGAGGAGATGCTCAAAAAACCTCTGACTGAGACTTATTCAATGCCAGAGATACTCAGAATGGGCTTTAAACCATAAAATTCACACGTTAACTTGAATTTCATTTCTGACTGGTTGGCATGACTGGCTTATCACCATGTCTGTGTGTTTGCATGTCTAAGTGTAAATAAGTGCATTTTCCTTGCCTTATAAAGACAATGTCATAGATTTGACTTTTCTGCCTTGGGCAGCAAGCCCCACAGATGATTATATGGGGATAAAACATATGTCAAAGAAAATGTTTCTTAGCTCTCTTGAATGCAGTGCCAATTATGTCAGGCTAGCTCTTACTGCTTTAAATTAAAACCATACTTCATCTCAGAATTAATTTAATTTTCTGGAATAAATGCGCTTAAAAAATCCAACTTGGATTCTCCAAAGGATAAGGGTCAGCTATTCAGGGCATCTGAAGAATAGCATAAGAGTCATATTCAGGCAGCCTAAATTCAACCCGAATCACTGTGCTCAGGATTTCTTATCAACCTGCTGTAAGTCTGTAGAGCACAGGGACTATTCGACTCCTGGACCGAGATGGAATTTAAATCCTGGATATTCAGCAAACCATTTCCTAATTCTTTATGTTACTGAAGGAAGTGACCCTAGCAAGACTTGATAGGCATTAAAGGGTGGCCTATTTAAACAAAGGGCAGCCCTCAGTTGTCAGTGATTTTCACTAGTCTTAAAAGAGGAAAACAATCCTTATATCTATTGAAAATCTACTTCTGGATCTGCCCCCTAAAACAGTATTATCAGAAAGATGTATTTCCCTTGCTTTTGTAATGCAAAGGAATCATAGACATCTTTGCTTTAAGAGGCAAGAAAGGTAACTAATTCTATACTGTCAAAAATTTTATCTTTTGAAAAGTAGGGTGATGAATCATAGCCAAAAAAAAGCCCCGTGGCCCCGGCTCCAAAAACCAAACAATCCAGCAAAAATAAAGAACAAACCAAATCCTATTGGTTTGTCATCCATCTGTGTTTCAAACAATCAGAAACAACAGCATCACGTATCTTCTGGTCTATACCTCCCTGGCCATTCTAATTAATACTGGCTCAAGGCAGTATTTATTTCTTAGCTCGTGAGATAATAGGTTATTGACTGACCTGTGAGGTAATAGCCAATTCTGTGTCTCACGTAGGAAGTGATTGTGTGGATTGAAGTTTGCCATTGATTTTGCTTCCATACACTCAGGGGGACCATCTATATAACTGTCACATAAATAAGAAGAAAAGGCCCTTAGTGACATTTACTGACTTCTGAAGATTCCTCACCTGCATCCACTTGACATTACTGTGGCCAGACCAAAAACCCACTGAACTCACCACTAACTTCAGTGCAGTTCACCAGACCTTCCTTATATGAAGCAGGGAAATAGGAAGAGCTGACAACCTGAAGTCATGGACTGGTGCAACAATAATGTAGATTCTACATCTTCTTCATCCTGTGCTATTTGCCATCTCCTAACTGCACGGATTCTGAGGACCCATGAGAAGCATGAAATATCTGTAGTGGTATCTTAAAGGACTGAAAAAAAGCAGAGAGAGATTAAAATCAGATACCAGTGGAGCTTTAAGTGCAATGAATTGAAAGGAAATAAGGAAAGGTGAGCATACGATCACAAACACAGAACTTGGTACAATTTAGGAGCTCCATTCTACTGAAAGCTTCAGGAGTAGACAAACTGGTGTCACTGCAGAATATTTGGTAAAAAAGTACTTGTTTCATCTGTATCGTTTTGGTTATTCAAAATCATAAACAGTGCCTTGGAGAGCAGAACGAGGATAAATAGAAAAGTTTCAGCTTTTCTGAAACACGTATTTCTGTAATGTGCTTCAGAAAGAAGGAGGTTTCAGTGAGTCAGTGTGCTGCTGCAAGAGTTGGAGTTCCTCTGGTAAATTTTTGTCACGGTGGTAATTGCAGAAATAAGCAGTTCCTCCACCACTCACCCATTTATACCTCTCTCAATATTAAATTAACTAACTCCCTTTTGGGAGCCATTTGGAGAATGATCAGCAAAAACCAAACGCAGAAAATTACTGAAATCTCTGTTGCATTCTTCTGTTGGTATTACTGGGAAATATCATCCGTTTCTTCTGGCCAGTGATTTTCCCAGATGCACAGATCATTTGCTGGCTGCCCTGCTTAGACCCATGTCCTGTCTAAAGCCAAAGCTTACAAAGGCTCTTTGAAAAGTCTTTTTGAGACGGTGTGCTGGCTAATTAAACATTTATTAAACATCATAGTAGCTTGAGAATTAATTTCACCTTCCTGTTTCTCAAGCCTCAGCTCTTTTCTAAGCTTTGACTGTACCCCTGACTTCAGCTGCTTGCCTGGCTTGGTTAGGATTTCCCAGTTTGCTTGTACACCTGTGTGTCATTTGCAGGGAAGATGCTGCTCATTAAGATACACGATGGGGATCTTAAAAGGCATTCATTTATTTGACAAAAAGGCATATTGGAACAGTACTACTAGGTGGCACGTGCACCTTGTTTTTATTAAGTCACGTAGTAGGGAAAAAATTAATATAAAATCCAAGGAGAACATTGAAAGCTAATTTGCCTTAAGGTACAGAAGCTTCTGAAAAACTGCTATTTTTTATTCAAATATTACAGGGACATAGCATTTTTATTCTCTCATTTATGTCATTTAGGATAGCTAATGATATATTATTACACGACCCAAAGCCAGCGTTGCGTTCTCTTCCTTGTATCTGGTACTGCTTTTCCAACTACTTTGTTCCACCCAAACCATTTCAGATACAGTCTCAATTACAGAAAATAATAGGATTCCTGAGGAGGTGTAAATGCATACCGTGGCATGGCTGTCCTGCACTGAAATAGCTGAAGAGCCTTTCTGCATTTCCACAACATGGGCTGAGGGTGCTCACGTGCCTTCCATAGAACAATCTTCAAGGATTTTGTGCGACATCAACGTGCTAAATACTATCTGCCTGAACTGGGGAGGATGTCTCACAGTTTAATTGAGCACATTCATTACAATTGCCAAGGAAGGACCAATATCTGCTTTCTTTTCCTGTGAATTCAATACAGACCCAACAGCAACTGTAAGATCAAATCCCAAGGCCAGGTATGGGGCATTTGTTATATGATATTGAATTTTTCAGCCAAGGCTTGAGCAGGTCATGCTAATTAATGAAGAATTTTCAGATGGATGCCCATGATTTCAATGAAGCCAATGCTTTTGGGAAAAAATAGTCTGCAACGTCAAAAGAAATTGGTTCTATTTTGTCAGAATAAATAATTTAAATGAAGTACACAGTATTTGTAACTTGACTGGTATCCTGTCTATTGATTCTCTCTGCACAAATCTAAAACTACATCTTTTTTAACACAGGGGATCCTCCTGTGAGATCTCTTTTTGCTTTTGATCTAGATTTAAACAAATTAAAGTCATAGAAGAAACCTCCTCCATGCTTTGAAGTCTGGGCAGAAGCTGATATTTAAATCCTTGCAAAAAGGAAGAACCCAAAGAACTGTTATTCTGACTTGTACCTCCTACTCATTTAGCACTAATGCAGCTTTAGCAAGTCCACACAATCACTGTGATTTTATGACCAGCTCCTCTTTGCTTCTCCCTGGGTTTATTTGGGGTTGATAAGCGCCCAAAATGCAGTAGGTGTGCAATGTGCCCATCTCTCCTCAAACCCAACCTTATTCTCTGTGTCTGAACGCATATAGCAGGGTGCTTACTCCACAGAGCAGCAAACCTTGCAAGAAGAGTATTATTACAGCTTCTTCTAAAGGTCCAAAGAAAATTCCCAAACGTTAAAGCACCTGAGCCTTCACAGAGCATGAGAGCAGCCAGGCTGAGCGATGGGGTTTGGTACCACCCAGCTGCACCAGCAAACATGACTCTCATTTCAGTTTTGTGTTCTTCCAAATGAAAGCACATTTCTGATGTTTTACACTGTAGAAGAAGCAATGCTTACAGAGCTAAAATGTAAAGTTTATCAGGTGACAAACAGGAAAAGAGCAGATTGCAATGAACAGAAACAAACCTGTCGTTCCCATCAGCAAACAACATATTTATCTATATAATTCACCGTCTGCTTTCCATTTTTCAAATAAGAAGCTATTATTTTCAACTGGATATCAGACACTACAGCCTGGATATTTTTAAATACTCATAATTGCAAACCTGAAAGACATTGGCACGGTAAGAAGCTTAACAGCGATAAAAGGAACGTAAGAGGAAAGGTAGAAGAGATGGGAGCCAGCAGTAATGCTTTGTGTGATACTAATCTCATTTTCCAACAGCTTCTTGTTTCTGTGCAGAAAGGTCGCTGCAGTTGTGCTGCACACACAGCTGTGCCTATGGAGCAGCTCCAGTGCACCCCTTACCTTTGGCCTGGAGACCAAGAAATGCTGAAAGACCTTTTCTCATAAAGCAGTATTTCCATACCGAGTGAGGTTATAAGCAATGCTGCCCCAATTCAAAAGACAAATAATGGGTTCAACAAATGAGCTGTTGCAAAAAAATAACATTTTTTCCTAGTCCACAAGTTCATTAAATCACTTCTTATGTAATGAATGATGACATATTTGTTTACCTAACGTCAGCACATAATCGTTGGCTGTTAACTCCTGTTAGCTGAAAAGGACCCAGTGATCCTCTTCTCACAGGAAACAAGCAGAATTTCCTATTCCTTTATTATGAAGTTGCTGCAGCCATTGCAGAATGAGCACATGACAACAAAGCGGGGAGCAACAATTCCAGGGGTCCTGGCTTAAATCCTAACACTGGGAACTTTTAGATCAAGTGAAAAAAGTCTTTAATAGTTTGGAATCAACTCGGCAAGTCTAAATAAATTATCCTTAAGATATAATTTGAGAAACGGAATCACATTTAAACACATCATTTGCTTTACCCAGGATTTTGAAATTCTGTACTTTAAAAGGCCTTCAGATAACAGTGATTACATGCAGACTGCCATCAGTGATACAACCTTTTTTCTAAGATGGTGCCACAGGTGAGCTGTGTCAGACTGAGGGCAGCTTCCCATTTTAGGTCGTTTTTCCCCTCCACAAAGGCTGAAGTTCTCCAGAGTAGTGCTCTGCCCTGCTGTGCAGAATGGGATCGTTTTGACCACAGTAATCCTTTGATAAATGAAAGTACTTCATTCACCAAGGACATTTATGTGTCGTGCTGCCACTTCATTCTGAAGGCAGCACTGGAGCCAATACCTTTCCCATTGCATTTCACACACAGCAGGTAAAATACTCTGCTTTATTTATTACACGATTCACCAGTTTTAGCAAAGAAGCTTCATAAATGTAGATGCAAGTGTTCAAATGTTGTTAAACTTGATGTGCAATGGTATATACATTTCAAAGCTCCTTCTGAGCTCTAAGTCATAGTCCACCTTTTGTGTCTATGGATTGACCTTAATCTCATCAACGGGCTTCACTGATTTGCATCAACAGTTAATTTTTCCTAGAAAATAGCTTCTGTGGGGGGCTCCCCTGCATGAGGATGAGGAATGAGGATGATGGCA
This sequence comes from Gallus gallus, assembly GCF_016699485.2. NCBI lineage: Eukaryota > Metazoa > Chordata > Aves > Galliformes > Phasianidae > Gallus > Gallus gallus. The sequence continues at coordinate 9,610,242 of NC_052545.1, forward strand.
GAAATGCAGTGCACTGGGATCATTCATAATGGGACCACACCAAATCCCTCCAATGTCACCCAGGGCTCATTCTGGGAGAAGGATTTATCAGATACAGCTCAGCTCTTGTGGTAGGAAAGGCAATGAAATTCTTTTCTTTTACTCCTTGCTTTGCCTAGTATGGGAGTAAGCAGGAGACCTTATTTTGCCAGGTTAATCCATCAGTGCACTTTGGTGCCCAGCTGAGCAGCACCAGTGCCCCTGTGCACCTCCCAGCTGGGCCCAGGAATGCTGCAGCCTCCCAGATTATGTACTCCATGGACTGTGGCAAGAGCAAAACTGGAGTCTCCATTTCCATTCAAGTGCTGTGTTTGCTTGAACGGACAACACAACTAATTGACTACTGCACGTGGTTAGTAATCACCATGCATATATGTTGACACACAGTGTAAAACATATATTTGGTGAAGGTGCAGCTCCTTGGGCTGTACAGCTGTAAGGGGATGGTGCCTCCTGCCCCCACCGAGGGTCAGTGGGGTTCTGCTGGGTTCCAGGCACCTTCAGTAGGAACCCAGGGGACAATGCATCTCAAAGTCCTGAGATAAGGATGGGTCCTCTAATCAGGACTGCAAAAACCATCTGGATTCAATGCCCCGAGACTTTCTTAGTGACTTTAAATTGATTTCATTCTGCTCCACAATGAAGTCCCTCCCTCCTCTTGGCCTGGTTGGACTGACAGAAAAGCGCACAGATTCCATGCAGCATTTGACTCACTAGAAATGAAGGCTTCTATCCTGTGTGTCTACTTAAGCACATGCAGTCACAATGTTCCTTAAGCTGTTGCTAGCGGTCGTCATGTGTGAGTGCTCCTGAACATCTCTCATGACTGCTCAGCTGTAAAATCCCGAATACATTCCCTCACAGTACCACTCATATGAATAAACTGCTTACCTACACAGTAAGGTAATGCAGACTTCATTTAACCTCACCACTTTAAGGTTATATGATGATGATGTTACCCCAATGTTATGATCACATTGTGATTACCACATAAAAGCAGACAATTATCACCGACCCAATGTAACCGTGCAGCCACTCATGGTAACGACTGCAAAGCATTCATTCCCCTGCTGAGAGGGTTTCACCTGAGCACAAAGTGGGTGCACACACACGTATTCCTGTGCACTAGGAAAATAAATCCCAAATTCAGCCGGGGGTACTGAGGAAATAGCACCACCAAGTACTGCTGCAGGACTGGATCTTGCAGAGGCAGCTGTTCCCCAAGTACCTTTGAAATCCTTGCACATACAAAGAACGTACACTGCCCTGAGTGTTTGCATTGCACAGATGCAAATGTCCTTTTACGTAAAGTTTGAGTCTCCACTGCACCATCCCAGTTCAAGGATCAGTCAGCCCAGTTGGGCACGCAGCCAGTACAGACTGATGCTGATGCTGTACAAAGTTGAGCCTTAGGCCATGCGGGGTTTGGGAGTGCACTACATAAACTTTCTGTATATATAATTCAGAATCAGAGCGTAAACTGCTACTGCCTGTAACTAGTAGAATTGCAGGCAGTTTGTTTTGTCCTGAACTAACAAATTATTGCTCCTAGAATATGTCCGCACTTTATATATGAGCAAAAAGAAAGCATTCCAATTATGTAGTATATCAGTGGCTTTCCAGGTGGGCACTGAGATGCAGCACAGTGTTAAGTAGCTTTCTTCTCCCAGGAAAGCTGCCATGTGAAGTCTTTTCAGCAACAACAAAACATTAGCAGCAGCAAAAAATTGCAATACATGACATCATTGCGATCAGGCCTAAGGAGCACAGCTTGCTTTTGGAATCAGAACACGGGTTAGCAGAAGTGTTAGTCGCTGTGAATCTCTCTGAGTTCCCTTTGCTCCTGCTGATGAGCTGTGCCCCTTCAGCAGACCCAGGGCTCACAGTGCTGCCACAGTGGGTGTCACAGATGGAAGGAGCACACTCAGGACATTCAAAGTGAGGCTGGACCAGGCTCTGAGCAGCCAAATCGAGCTGCATGTGCCCCTGTTCATTGCATGGAGCTGGACTAGATGATCTTTAAGGACCCCTTCTAACTTACATGTTTCTGTGATTTTGTGATATATACTCACTGGAGCTATCAGCAGGTTACACTTGTGGATCCAAATTCACTTCTGGGGCTTGCAGACACAAACACTGCTTGAAGCATAACTCTGTAATTGGGTCACATTACCAGGTGTACTGGCACGTCAGCACAGTGGGATGACACTGCTGCATTGTGCCTCGCTCGCTCTGAACAGCTCAGCACAGAAAGGCTCCTGAAAGAAATACCCTCAGCAGTCATTTGCTTTGCATTGGAAAAAATAGAAAACGGGACTGTTTTTGTTCTTTCCTGAAATGTACCTGCCCTGTTTCCTGACAGACTCTAACCTCGGTCATTTGTCTTCTGCACCACAGGTAATAAAATGATTTGCCAGGATTTAATGGAAAAAATGTGTTTCTGTTTCCCATTACTTTTCGCACTGCTGTACAATGCCCACGGCAAGTGGCCACTTAAACCTCTCCTGGAAACTGCTTCTGCTCATTGGCACCACTGCAGTGCGCATGTGGGTGCTGCAGGCAGAGCCCATCGCGTTTCAGCTGCTGGCAAGGAGTCAATGCAACGTGACAGTGGGGAGAGAAAGTGGATTAGGAAAGGTATTGCTGGCTAAAAGCCTTTTCCAGGATGAACAATTCCTTTTCCACTCGCAGAGGGCTCTGAATATTGGTGAGGGTGCAGGTGTCACAGCATCCCTCCCCTGAAATGCCCCAAGTCTGTCTTTTGTATCTCAGTGCTTCATTATAAGTGGAGACTGACTGTGCCTTGCTGATACCAGGGTTCGTCATGTTGCATAAACAACACTGAGTCTTCCTATGGAATCCCAGGTTGTGGAATGTGACCTAAATAGACATAAATGTTCTCTGAAAAATGTTTTCTGGCAGAGGACTGTGTGCATTCTGAAGGTTACAAATTGCACCCAATTTCCTGTTTCAGCTGCCTGAGTTCTTGTCCTGAAGCTGTTGATTGTTTCAACTTTCACAGTTCAGAGAAACCTCTTCTATGCAGAAGGAACAGCAGCAGTAGTAAGCACCAAAGACTGCTGAAACAATATTTGTCATATATATATTATATACATAATATATACACTACACGTAGATTTGTCAACAATATACGCCACGCTCTATCCCTGCTTCCTACTGTTGACTGGTATTAGTGATATGAGCCCTGATCTCAACTTATACGCCAAGATTAGTTAGAAGTCTTGATGCAGCTTCTTTTCTGAGCTAGGCGGTCATGTCACAAATTTGCCTCTTTGCCCACAATACTGAATGTGACCGTGACCCATTCAAATCTCCCTTCTTGCTGCCCCCAGCCTCCACCACCATCACTTGAAATCTCAGTGAGGTGTCAGGAATGGTGGTTTCTACTGCATTTCTTTCAGGACCTGATGTTCTGTAAGTGGCAAGAGTTTCTGGTTTGGAGCATAGGCCCATTCCCAGACCTGCTTCTTGCCCTTACAGGATACTGAACTTAACAAAGCTTAAACATCTGAAATACTAGGAATGAAAGAATGGAACAGTGCGAGAGCTTTGAGTACTTAATAGAGTTGGCCATGAGAAAGCTGTGCTCAGCCATAACCACACAGGAGCAGGTATGCTGCTGTAATAAAAGCAGTGAAGAAAGGGGCAATAACATGCTTACATAAATGTTACAAAATTAGGAAAAGGAAGAAAAACAGATCTTAACTGGCACCAAATAATAGCAATTTGTTTTCAAGCCCTGACACAAAAATGTTGACTTAGCTTTTATTAAGCTAGGTCAGTTTACTTTTATCCTCTTCAGTTCCCCCATGAAGTGGGCAATAATGAACAAAATTCTCCCTTTGCCTTTGCTATTTTCTGACATGGAAGCTTCCACACCTATGTAATGTATGATGATCACAACCCACTTTGTCATGCAGTAGTGTTCTGTATTGCTGAGTAAACTGCACTTTGCTATGAAAACACAAGTGATGTGCCTCATCCCAAGAGTGAACAGAATGGAGTGCGTGGCCCCAAGATGCCACAAAAAATACTCTAGTCATGGACTTATGGTTTGATTGCTGATAGGGTCTTAACTAAAGCAACTTCAATACAACAGTGTTCATAAAAACATTGCCTTGTGGCCGCTCGGTTAAAATCATAGGGTACTCAGAATGGTAAATTGGAAGGTACAAGCAATTACTGTCATTAGAAAAATGCATCATTTTGAACGACAATACATCAAAATAAAGGAGGAATCTGAAGCCAAATTCAGTTCCCATTGAAGGCAGAGCTCTCATTAAGCACAAGTGGAGGCTCAGCTATTCAAGCATCTGTAACGCTGTGCCACTGAATGCTGTGGAAGAGTTAATGGAGGGAAAAGCAAATACTTTACAATCTACCCAGTCTATGTAGCCTTTCAAATGTTAATATACCCTATAAAAATAACAAGGTAAACTCATAATGATATATTTTAAACAGATTACAGGTCCACTTTCAAACCAGGAGAAATTAATCATCAGGGATAAAAGGAACTTGTCCTGGTTTCTGTTTAAAGAACTGAAAGCACCACAAGAAAACAAAAGAGAGGAAAAAAAGTCCCATACCAAAGCAGCACGATGCCTTTTATCCACAGAAACCAGAAATGTTTTTGACTGAAAGGAATGTGAGCTCCAAAGGCTGGAGTCCATTTCTCTCCTCAAATCCAAAGAGTATCTGAGACACAAACGTGACACATCTGAACTGTCCTGATGTCCATGAGAAGTCCCTGACTGATTTCAGAAAGGCTTTTGGTTAGACTGTGCTTCAAGCTGTTGTCAAGCTGCCTGCTGTTCAGGTAAGGGGCCCGGGGGCTGCAGCCATCTCAGACTCAAGGGACAGCCTGAGACTATTCCATCAGTAACAAAACCAGCACACGAAGCTGGCTGAATCAGAAGGCTTTTTGGAGGACTGTCTTGTTTAATGAACTTTTGGCTGTGAGGTTTCAGATCTAAATGTCTGTTCACCTTTCTTCCTGTTTAAACAAACTCCCAAGAGCACGAACCTCTGCTGAGCACACCACATTAATGAGGAGAAAGGCTGTTTACCCTGACTTCCATAGGCAGTTTGAAGGAGGAGAATCCAGCCTGATGGTGAGATGTCTGTCAAAACAGTGGTAACCAGATGGTGTCTGCCCTGACTTCTTGTGGCTAACAACCCGTTTGGCTCAGAAAAATTGAATATATTTCCCCAAAACCCAAGTCTCATCAAAGGGGTTGGGTAAGTCAAAAAATAAGCCCTGCTTTTGCTGCTTTTTTTTTCTGCCTACCTTACATTAAATCACTTAGTATCATCTTTAAAACCTGAATATCTAGCCACATTTAATCATTGCCTACCTCCCAACAGCACGACTACTCAGCATGTCGTATTACTCAGACGGGGAGATGGATCATACAGGAAAGACTTTGGGATGGCAAGAAAATAAGCTCAGGTGCCCAGCCGGCCTGCAAGGAGGACACATCTGTGACTTCATCCTCTCTGTGCTGAGCAGGAGGTTTGGGGACACATCTCCAGCCTCTCCTGCCTTAGGACCATCAAGTTGATTGCGAACACATTGCATTTGGGCTGCTCAGCATAAGCCAGAACATCTCCATATTTTTTAAATGCCTGACATCTGACTTCAATTAAGCTTATCAGCATTAATAGAATACATTTTGCACTCACTGAGTAAAGGGTTTTTTTAATCTTTCATACCATCATCCAATAATGCTAAAAACTGATTTTTAAAAAGCACATTCATGTGTAAATCAGTCCTTCCTCATTTCCCTTAACTTTTTTGTGTAATCTTACTTCAATATTTTAAAAGTCTAACCTCCTTCTGAGTCGTAAATAATTCCTATTGGCACAGCCACGCTGTGCTGAGGTTCAGAGGGCTGTTAATGAAACACGGAGCCTTTGATCACCAGTGTGGATCTGCAACATTCAGACTGACCTACAGTTACAGGTGGCAATCAGGGGGCAATGACCTGCTTGTCTGTCTGTCTGTCTCAGTGACTGCTGCTCTCCTTGGACTCCCCAGTGGACGGGGCTGCTGGCCAGCAGTAACCACCTTCTCCCTTGACTGCACTCTCAACCATTCAGTCAAAACTAAAGAAGTAATTCTGCCCTCTCTCAGGCTCTCTTCCTCAAAGGCCTGTGTCGTTCTTATAGGATAACACTCCACAGTGATAGTTACCCATCTTCCAGCATGCTTTTACCATCTGCCTTTTTCATCTCCCCTAACAATGAATAAAGAATTATTTAGTGGGAACAGGAGGAAACAAACACCTTTACGATTAGAGATTATTTATGCTTTCTGGATCTCACAGTAGAGCAGTGACAAAAACACAAGCAATGGGAGTTGAAAGCTCTCCAACTTCCTTATGCACATTAATTCTCAATACCTCCCAGTGACCCTGTGAAGTCCTTATGGACTCTGGACAAAGCAAAAGCTGTGCTCTGGTTTGAGACAGCCGAGCCCAAGGACTGTGCCAGCCCCAGAGGAACAGCAGACCCTGAAGGCATTGACCAACCCACTCCTGTCCCACCCCAGGAGGGCACCCAGCTGTGCCTGATGCTGCTCTGCCCACGCGTGCAGGATTTGTGCAGCCCAGCCAGGCTGTGGCTCGGGGTGATCCGCTCAGCGCCGACAGCTCCAACAGGGGAAGTCACAGAGGACATTCAGAGCCATTCACTCCCACTCCCTCTGACCTCTGCCGGGGGAAAAACAGCTTTTGAAGAACATGCAAGTTGTCCATTTCCTGCTAGTGGTGAATATGTTTGCTTTCACTGTTTTATTTCCCTGATCTTTGTTCAATGAAACCCACGAACGCACCAGCATGTTGCTTGTCACTCAGGTCATCAGCTGAGAGTGTGTCCAGCAACAAAGAAACATAAAATGAAGCAGCTGCAGTGTAATTTTCTGATCAGTCTATTAGACATTTAGTCACTTCGAGCAGCTCATACCTCTGTTCTACTATGTCAGCTGGCAACTTCAGACGGCTGGTAATTATATTCTTTCAACAGATATAAAGTCTATAGCTCTCATTAAAATATTCATGGCAAGAAAGATTTCAATCAGTTAGTGAACTGCTGTTACAGTTAAAACATAAATCACACCAGTACTGTGCTGTGGGAGAACTTGATGGACCTGCAGTAATTTATGAGTAAATACAAAGAACACGAACAGTGATGAGCTTGAAGTGGCCAAGGGATTCTTCTGTGTAAGTGAGAACCTGCATACAGATCAGTCTGCAAAGCACAGCAAATATTAAAGAAAAAAAGTTATGAACTAGCCAGCTCAGCTCCCCCTGAGCTCTCACAGCTCACACCACGGATGTCTTATTTTCCCTACAGGAATGGCAATCACTGCTGTGCACACCCTTCACATCAGTCACAGCTGGGAACTACCTATTGAGAGCGTTAATTACAGCAGCCACTGTGGATGTAAGTTAAAAGAACCATTCTACTAAAAGACTTTCTAGACTAACATCAGCATGGTCTGGAGAAGCAGACTTACATTTATTTGAAAGGAATAAAGGGAACGCCAGGTAAGAAAGGTAACTTCTCCATGACAAAGCCCAACAGCTCACCTGGGACCTGCCTTGTTGGGAACTGATGTTCTTCATTGACTGCACATCCTTCTCCCCGTATTATTTGTATTGTTTGCTACAGGAGCAGCCTAAATTAAAGACACCAAAACATGTACAGAGGCACCAAAACCTCAGTGAATTCTGTACCACCACCTCATCGGTTCCTGTTGTGGAGCTCAGACTTTTGGAAAGGCTGCTGCTGGGATACGTATGCAAACTGCCTGATTCAGCAATCTTAAAAGAAACAACAAGAGCCAGAAACGCCTCCCCCAGCTCCCCGCCCCTGTCTCCCTCCCCAGAAAAGAAATTACTTTCATTACTGTTTTCCATCAGTGTTACAGATGTCTTTATAAACAAGGGTTTCCACGGTCTTACCCAGCACGTAGCCTTCTGTATCTTAAACAGTAGTTTAAAAATCCCACTATCTTTATCTAATTTAGCCATCCACCAGATCATAATGATTATAGATCATTTCTACTCTCAAATTAACCTTGGGGAGCATTTAGATACTCTTGGGTAAATGCTCAGAGGACTATGGAAATCTCTAATTTCTACATCAGCAGAGGGCTTTGCATGCTTGGTTAAGCCTGGAACTGCCTGTTCCTAATTTGTTTCTCCAGATGAATATTTATTTGATTCACAGCCTGTTTCACAGATGCTTTTAAATGTTTTGTCAGCAAGAAGCCTGCATGCGGATAGAGAAACTCCTATTTTGCTTTCCCTTGTGTTATGAGTAACCCTCCCAGTTATTCGACCTTCCAGATCCGATTTAAACAACAGATAGAGCCTAACCTTAAATATATAAAAAGGCCATTCATTTTGAGACTGTTATTTTGTTGGTAAAGAGCAAATATCTGCTGAAATGTTGCTATAAAAACCATTTCTTGCATCTCTTTTCATGTTGAGTGGCCAATTCCTGACTCCAAATACAGCTGGGTTATTATAGCAAAAAACATTGGCAGCTTAAGAAGGAAAGCTGAGCAGTAAAACTAAAAAGATCAATAGGAGAAAAGTGATGACCACAGAATCGTTGAGGTTGGAAAGACCACTAAGATCATCAGGTTCTGTGACTGCAGATCTGCCAGTACGGCTGAATTACCAGTGCTGAGCAATTGTCACTGAGCTGAGGGCAATGCAGTGCATGAGTGTGAAAGCCCGGGGCTCGTCTAACTTCTGCTGCTACAGATAACTGCCTTAAAGAACACTCATTGCCCAGAAAGCGCCACAAGTGAGCGTCGCTGTGGTTTAAATGGATGAAAATTGTAGGTCCGAATTGTAATGCATTTCTCCCAACATTACTCGTGTCCTGCACGTAACCCCACACAGAGCTGTGTGGGAATCTGTTTGCACAATGGCTATAAATAAGGCTGTCAGAAGGCTGTCCCCACAGGGCCACTTCTTGTCGGCACAGTGACAGCGGTAATGCTCGATTCTCAGCAGCTTTTTGCCCATAAATGTGGACGTGACTTTGGGCTGATATGAAGCGCGGATGGGCAGCAGTTGTAGCCAGGTCCTGTGGTGCCATTTATCCTTGTCAATGCATCCTCGGTGGTTAAGCAGCAAAGACCCAGCTGCCTGCCACAGCAAGGGTAACCCTTAGGAGAGATTAACGTGTGCCTGAAGTTACAGCTGCTCAATGGCCTAATCCTGCTCCCAGCGAGTCCTTTGGAAGCTGCCTCACTTTGCTGAAGCCCTCCCTAAAGCCAGGGCAGCTGTATTCACACTACTGAGGTTTCCATATGCCCCCACTGTAAAGCAGACAGCAGAAGACTCATCAGTGATTGGGGAGAGGTGCCTGAGTGCCATACGCTGCAGACTGCAGGGGATGTGCCCAGGAATGGCAAAGAAGGCTTTGGCACCGTTTTAGTTGGTGTAAATGTAATTTTATATTTATAGCCACATGTAATGAAAGGGGAAATATGGAAAGCAATGCCCTTTTGAAATGTGAATAGCTGCTGTTCATTCTGACTCTCCGGATTTGTAATCAGCTTTATCCATTTAATCTCTCCTACAGTATGCTTTGTAACAGTACCTGTCTCAGGTTCAGAGACAGCTGAACTCACTTTATTAAACTGGTGTTTCAGTGATTAATGCCAATACATTACATGGAATGTGCAAAAGCAGGAGTTAGAGATTGTTGAGGAAGTCGGTACAGATGTTAGGACATGTAAAAAGGGCTTCTGGAAATGCAAGGAGAAAAGCCAGATAAGCAAAGCTACTGAAAATGCAAGGAGAAAAGCAAAGCTGAACTTGCCAAGAGAGATGGGTGAAGAACAAACAACGTACATCTGGTAATCTGTGAGATGAAGTTGGATGATACAGCAGGCTATCTCCACGTGTGATTCCCAAACACTTGATAAGGAGCTGGCAGTATTTAAAGGCTCTGGGAATATGTACTCACCAATCATACACAGATAAGTGGGTGAGGAGTGCACTTACAGCAGTGTATTCGTGCAGGTGCTGCTGCACACCCATGGGGCTGCATCAGCTGGCTCACAAGGGCCAATGGAGGAAGAGGAGATGCCCTCCTTCCTCTGCTCCACATCAGACTGAACACCAACAGTGGGTGACACCCACCTGCGTGCCAGGGGACTCAGCACCCCCACCTGAAGTCCCCACTGCAGCCGGCAGCACCTGCACAGCCTCTGGGCAGATCATCAGTGAACCCTAACGCATCCCAGGAGGACAGCTGGAGCCAGGGCTCCTGGCACGCCAAGTGCTGCTGAGAGCCCCACGGCTTCAGCTTCTCGTCCTTTATCTCAGCTCCATCTTTCACTCCACCCTTCAGAACAGGAAATCCTACAGCCTTAAGTGGATTATTCCCAGATCTCTACGCAGGTATCTATAGATATATTTTAAAAGCATGCCTATTTTAAAGCAAGGTCAGGGATGACATTGCTAGATGTAAGGGAAACTACCACTGAAATGCAGAGACAAAATGTTTTGGGAAAAAATATATTAAATTAATTAATTTTAATAAATAAATAAATTAAAAGGTTTTATTCAGCTCTACAATTTCCCAACTGAAAGCAGCACACATGCGAAAGCCAAAAATTCTCATTAATATTTTGGAATCCAAAACAAAATGTATACCCTATTTACATGTTCCATTCCTTTACAGGAAACATCTGATCTCAGGGGAATGTCACAACTTGAGCTATTGAGCCTGCCTCCCTTCCACGTTCACACATTTGATCTTCACTTGTCCCATACTAAATCAATGCATGCAAATCCTCTTTCACAGCTCTTCTCCCATTTAAGTCAATGGCAAAACTCCCACCGAATCAAATAGGGGGATAATCAAGTCCTTACATCTCAGTAAATTCCATGCAGAGTAGCTCACAAACCTATAAAATGAATAAAAACTTGGTATGCTGTTGATACAACGCGTACAGGAGAACGTGCAAAATAAGAAGTGCATTTCACATGTATTTTAGCCAAGTCTAATCCTCCATCCATTGATCTTGCTGTTCCAATAAGCAACAGCATCGAGTCTTACTAAAGCAAGTCATCCCTTCCCAGACCTACCTTTGGACAGATATACTGCCTACATCTTTCAAATTCAGGATGACCAGTGTGAAGAAGATCAGATTCTGTCCCCTTTACTCATGCTAACACTTTCTCAACAGCAAAGAGATTATCTGGGCATACAAGAATTTGGAGTGTCTCAGAGGGAAGACTGCTGCCCTCCTGCAGGAGGGTATTAGTTCTGATGCTACACTGACCCTTGGCTGAACGTGAGCCTGACTTCTATCAGCAATAGTGCAGCCAGCAGAAGCAGGAGGGGATCGTCCCTCTGTACTCAGCACCTCAAGTGCTGTGTTCAGCTTTGGACCCTTCACTACAGGAAAGCCATTGAGGCACTGAAGCATGTCCAGAGAAGGGCAGTGGAGCTGTTAACTGGAGCAGAGTTTTATGGGGGAGTGGCTGAGGGAACTGGGATGGCTCAGTCTAGAGAAGAGGAGACTCAGACTGCCTAAAGAAGGCCTGAAAATAAGAGGTAAAGGAGGAGGAAGATGTTTTGCTTCCAGGGTTGCCTTCCTCAAATACATCCCCTGGAGCACCCTGTGCAGCTGAGGGCTGTCAGACATGCTGTGGAGATGCTCATTCTGCTTTTCTGTGGCAAGCTGCTGATAGAGGGGCTTCGAGCAATGAAATTCAAGGAGCAACATCTTAATCTGGGAGTCTGGAAATCAGGACAAGTTGTTGTGCGAGCCTGGACTCGTCTTGCCTCTATTTTCCTTCTAAATCTGTTCGGCTTCTCTTTCAGACAGGAAGCAATTTGCCGGAGGGACAATTTTGCCATGTATAAGCAAAACTCTCTAGAAAGCCCCAGGGCATGTTCCATGTCCTAATAAGCAAAAAGCTGAGATGAAAGTGTGGAAGTATTAATTCTCAAGTGAAGTTACGGGGATAAATACGTTTGTAACACGCACCCATATGCATATATGCACGTACAGCTGGGTGAACACATGTATATATGCTTATGTATGTATGAACACAATACTGAGTTGCACACTGGTTTTGGTTTGGAAGTGACACAAAACACAAAGGTTATACAACACAGCTGGAAAAGCTTTTGTTTTTGGTGAGCTGGACAGGGTGCTGGCAATTGGGACTCCTGAAGGCACTGACCACAGACGGGCCACTGGAGGCAGGCTAGGGCTCCCAAGGGAGCATCTACCTTGGCTACATGTGCCAATGGCCCTCCTGTACCTGCTTCCAGATACAGTGGGCATCATCACCCTTTGCTTTCAACAGCTCAAATACAGACATTTACTTGTACTCATGCTCCCTTAAGCCAACAAAGAGAGATCAGAAGTTGTGTTTAAGTCTTTCGAGTCGGATGAAATGACTTGCATCCTGACAATGACTACTTTTAGGACAGCCTCAATGCAGCCTGAATGTGAATTGTTGAAACTTAATTATACGCACCAAAGAGCAAACAAGACTGTCTTAACACAAACACAAGCTTTCTCCCATAGTTTTATTTCCAATGACTCACAGTGAAAGGATATTGTTTTCTTTCAGGCATTAACTGCTGAGATGTAAATAAGAAATTTCTGGACCAAAGCATTCACACCAGAGCATGGCTATCATTTGTGTGCAAGAGATAAATTCTTCACTGCATTGGCCAGATTTTCTTATGACACAAATTTAAAACATGGTTGTTACAGAATTAGGATCTGGACAAATTCAGGGCAAAAAGAAAAGTCAGACAGAGCTGCACACAGAGAGCAGAGACGGGAGGAGAGAGGGCCAGTGAAATCCTTCTCACTGACAGTGTTCTCTGGATAAGACAAAGGGAGGTGGAGAGAAGGGCTCCTCAGCCTGATGTGGGAGGTGGGCATTTAAAGCCCTTTCAGGTTTTCCATGGAAGCTTGAGGCATCAAACCATAGAATACCCCAAGTTGGAAGGCACCTCTAAGGATCATCAAGTCATACTCCTGGCTGCACACAGGACCACCCAAAAAACCGCCCAGGGAAGAGATTCCTGCCTTGCAGGTGCCCTATCATGCACCACTGGGAAAGCTGTTATCCTCTGGGAGCTTTGAATCACAGGCCAGGTTCATTTCTCCTCTGTCTGAAGTTAAACGATTGAATCTGTAAACGTTTCCGGCATGTGCCAACTTTCTGAATTATTATTTACAGGCATTTCTTCACTGTCAACATCTCATGAGATCAGTACAGTCAGCAGCCTGTTTTACAGTAAACTGTTTACTTTCTTACAGTAAATAAGTACGTTGGCATAAAAAGAATGCTATAAAATACATTCTTTTAGACTGATAACAAACGAACCCCATTCTACACGGAAATCCCTTTTTGTTGCAATCAAGCAACATTTCTAGCATTCCCAATACCACAGACCACATTTTCAGATGTTTGTACCTGTAACATAGGATAAAGCCCCTAAAACTGTATGTTTTCATGCATAAATTCTTTTAATTATGTGGACAACAAAGCAGAAGGAATCTTGTTTCTTGAAGTTCTACGTTATTATTGCTTTTCCACACCTCCACCCGCCTCACCTACCAAGAAGGTTATCTGAAATGAGTACTGATCAGCTTTTCTTGCAATGCAGTGTTCCAGACAAGTGATCCAAGACAGCTTTCACCCATCTGGCTTCCCACTCATGGAAACACCCTTCCTGGATAGCAGCTAATGAGGTAATATAATAGTTTATCCTCCTAATGCCCTGATTTGCTTAGTGAAGCAAACAGTCTGCTTCTGTATTTATTCATGTCACTTACATAACTGTGTGCACAGAGGTTTTTTGGTTACTGTGAAATAATTGTAATGATACCATATTAGCATAAGCGTTGCATTTTGCAGCGCTGGGATCATCCCTTTTGATTTCAGGGGGCAAAAAGAAGTGGGAGGATGCTTAAATGTTTGAAAATGAAACACACTCATTAACTGTAGCTCAGTTTATGAACTTCAGAGGTTAAACATTAGCTACAAAAAAATCCTTTAATCTAGATGGATCAAGGCTCTTCACGTAAATGCATTATCCAAATTTGCAATCATCTCTGGTTAATGACTCGGCCTGAATTAGCCTTTCAAAAGAATTAAGGAAAAAGAATCAACACTTCAGTGGTGTTTGAAGCACAAGTTGACGTAATTGAATCAGTGTGTTAAATCTTAGATGAGATCATTTAATCCGTAAACTGGTGATTGAGAACTTTGTGGCTGAAACTAGATGCAGTGGTTAATCTTGATGAATTATTCTATACAGGGAGGTCCTCCACAATAACAGCTTATCTGAAAGGAGAATTTGCTCATATTTCTCCCAGTTGAAGAAGGAACGGTTAAGGTTGAAACTTGCCAGTTCTTCATGCTACATTTCCCTGTGAATTCAAGATAGATTTTAGCCTTGAGATCAAGGATCACATATGAAAATGTTTCAAAAACAGGAATTTCTGAGCAAGACTTCTGTGAGGGTTAATAAACTTTTATCTGTCCGAGTCTCTGGAATGGGAGAAGTGGGTCAGGTAACAGATCTGCAGTATAGACCTACTCTACAGATGGGGGAACAGGGAATTTCCTGTACTGGGCTAATAGGAGAAATGTCCCTTCCCCCAAGAACTACTCTAACCTGATCTCTTTTGATATAAAATGATGAGCTCTCTCAAGAGTTTGTAAAGATGAAAACCTGTGCTTGTATATACACAGGGGCTGGCACCTCAGAGCTCTTCAAATTACGTGGTGAGAGAAACCACAATGTGAAGTCTGAGCTTTGGCAGTGGTCTCCTGCAGCACAGCATGCTGGAAACAGTGCTGTGCTGAAAGTGCAAGGTGAGACTTGAAGGGAAGGCAGATGGTGATGGGCAGCTATGATGCTGTGACAAACCACAAGCATCGATGTGCCTAGACATTCACATGTAAAGGGCACCCCACGGAACGGAGACATCGGCACAAACGCTCCTTCCCAGAACACCCTAAATTCAGTGCAAGTTTGGATCAGACCGCAGAGACCAAGTGCTGCTACAGGTCAACACAAGAAAAACCAATGTTGATTTTGGGAACTGGTCAAAAAACACTTTACCCACCACACCAAGTTGCTAAAGGGAGAAGTTAGCCTCTCCGAGTCCTTGCGTTAGTCCCAGTTTCTGGCTGCCCCTCAGTGCAACTACTGTGGGATCAAAAAAGGCCTTGCATTTGTTTGAAGGCTCATTAAGGGCAGGATTTCGTTTCTGTAATCAAGATATGATGAAACAACAACTAATCAAGCATTTTTTTCAACAAAGTGATCACTTCAAATCTATCCATATGCCTGGATATAACCTGTAAAGCCACACATCCTTTCATGTTCTCCAGATACAAGTGGCTCTACTCACTGTCAGAGCTGAAAGGACAAAGAGTGGGCCTGAAAACACAGCTTTGAAAGAAATACAGCTGAGTTTGAGAAAGGATAACTTTTCTTTTATGGCTCCTGAAAGCTGCAGAAGTGCACAAAACAATTCTGAAGTAGGAGCTCTAAAAACAGTGCATTACTCAGGTCCCACACTACAAACCCACTGGGAAATCAAGCACAAAAATAAAGCTCTTATCCAAAATGAGATGCACAATGGAGTCGCGTATGAAGTTAGCCAGGGGGCTTTTAGTCATGGTGCACAGGGGCTGAAAGCAGGAGCTGAAGGATGACCAAGAGCCACACCTGCGTTCAGTGCACTATTTAAAATCTCATTTATTCAGAAAACAGATTGCATCAGTTCCCTCATTTCCTCGTTTTTTTCTCTTCTGGTCAGAGGGTCTCAGGTAGGATGCTCAAGATGCAAAGAGACACTGGTGGCAGACAAAGGACAAAGCTCTAGATGTTGGTTAACAGATTTCCTTCCAGCAGAAAGAAAGAAAAAAGAAAAAAGGGGGTGGAAAATGCCACACAGAATAGTAAAGATTTGAAGAAAACATCACATAATATAACCAGATTTTTGCGTGGGAGAAATAAGCATTGAGAAAATTCACGTCTGAAGGGAATTTAATTGAAAGATTAAACACAAGTCAAGACTCAGAGGCTCAACAGCCAAAGATAGTGTGCATTAAAAGTGGCAAGTCATGCCCTTGCTTAGGAGAGACTGTGTCTAAGCATGCGTTTTGTACTTACACAACTTGATTAGACTGTGTATAAGTAATCCAAGGTCCCTTATTAACCATGAATTTTTAAAGTCTGTTTTTCATACAAAGACAAAGTACATGTCAGGGCAAGGAAAAAGAGGCTACATAGCTGGTCTCTGTTCAGCACACAAAGATACACCCCACTGATCACCAGCATTGGAAAAAATAGTCTGCAGCTTAAGGGTGAGAAATAGAAAAGACCTATTAGGTCACCTCATCTAACTCCCAGCTAAAGCACAGGACTTTCTCCCTGGCTTGTCTGCCTGCGTTTTCTAGAAAACTAACCCTTAGATGAAATAAAGTATTGTATAATGTTCTTAGTAATATCTGAACTTTTCCTGAGCTTAAATAGCTGGACAGATTTCCATTTGTTTCAAATATCCTTTTGCTGGTAGTTATTGGTATAAGGTTGCCATGGTATGACAGTTCCACACGAACTCATAGAATTGCCTCCGCACAGGGAAATCAGCTGTGGTGGAGCTGATACCTCCCTCCCTGCCTCCTCTGGGATAGGATTTGGGGACTGTGCAGAGTTTGGAGTTGAGGAACAGCTCATCCTGATGTGGGTGCTGCAGCAGAGGAGGGCTTGTGCCAGGATTCATCTGCTGGATGCAGAGGGGGACACGCATCGTGGGCACCCAGGCACCAGAGTTGCATGGAAGCAGCTCCAGAGCAAAACAAGGAGGAATTAAGGCATTGCTAAAGCTTCCCAAGGTTGCCCGTGGCCATTGGAGAGAGCTTTGCTGGGCACAGTAAGGGACCATTAAAGAAAGAAAAAAACTCTGTATTAATGCTAAATCTTACAGAATTCTCTTTAAAGAGGCATGCTAATACTGTGCTTCAGAGGTATTAGCAGCATTATAAATAACTTCAGAGAATGTAGGTCGCAGTCTGAACTGATGGCTGGACACATAAGGAAGGACAGCAGCTTCCAGCAGCCCTACTTTTAGCTCCGGGTACCAATGAGGAAGAAAATGGACTCTGGAGGGCACCCTGGTCCTCACCAGCACCAACAATCCACTGGCACCACTTTGATTTCACAAAGAAGCTGTGACGTATCTCATCATGTCAATTACCAATTGGCATGAGTCTCCCAAAGGTGCAGGCCTTGGTTCCAGCTGAGCTGCTCCACGAGCACAGTGGTTGGGTGGGCACTGTAGGATCTCTGCGCAGCTCGATGGAGGCAGTGATAACAGTGGAACTACACTGCTGTTTATTTCTTTCTGGGATTTCTTTTTAACAAAGACACAGGAAGAGAGAAAAACTGTGAGGGTAAGTAGCAGAATTGGTAACACTTGACTTCTGTAACTACAAAAACAAAATGCCAAATATCCAGGCCTGGACATAATCAGAATAAAAAAACTTGCCAAGAATCTTCTTCTTATGAGGGCAGTTAGAAAAGTGATGACATTTAGCAAATATTTCCTTGATCTGGCTGAGAGAAAAGGCAATGAGCAGACATCACTCATTTTTCTTCATTGTCTCCCTTAAAAATATACTGAATTACAACAAAAGTTCCTCTCTTCCAGCTGGAAATGGTCTGAGTACTTCTTACCTTCCTGCTGATCACAACAGACCTGCTTTCCAACAAAGAAAAGCTCATGTATATGGCCTAAGTCACTTGGCAAGGAATTATTGCCCACTGATTACTTTTTTCCTTTTATAAGCAGCAATGTTAGTTTTCATGCCCTGTCTACTTTTACAGTCAGATTAACTTAATAGTAGAGAAATGATAGGGTATGTGATAGTGATAGAAATGTTACTGTACAATGGTGCCACCTCTTCCTATAGAAAAACCCTCTTGGAAAACTCTTGAATAGCCCATGTTCAGCACTGGTTGAGACAGGATGCATCTCCTTCTCTGCCCCCAGGAGCTGGGCAGGGGCTGATGCTCAGTGGTGGCCCTGAGGTTGCACCACCACTCAGCACACGCAGCCACGCACAACCGGCCCCAAAGCTGTTACTGAGCTCCTTCAACTCACAGCGCAAGCGGCTCTTATCACCTGGCACTGATACATAGAGTGAGACTTATCTGACAGTCACCAGGGGCACGAGCAGCCAACAGGGATGCTAAGAAGACTGCTCAGAGAACAGCTCGACTCATACTCCGAGCAGAGCGTTTAGATGAGGTGTTGCAGTGTTAATAAAAGCCCTCAGCTGGCTGTGTGTGAGTGCTGGCTCTGTGCTGGCCTTCCTGCACCAACAGCAGGGCAGGTGATGGGGAGAGCAGCGCAGTGCCCAGGGCTGAGCTGTGCTGGGCTGTGCTCCAGCGCCTGGGAGCCACACGAGTACCATTCTGGGGAAGTTTTCCACTTCATCATCCGAGTATCTATTAAAATGCAAATTGTCACAGCAATTAAGACTAATTAAAATAAATAATAAATGGTAATGGGTGACCAAAATGCTCTATTTCAAAGTGATGGAATGCAAGCTTTTTCCCTATTACTCACTGTGACCTAGTTAAATGCGTTCATTTATCTGGATGTGCAAGAGCCTGGATGCCAGGAGGAGAGGTACCTAACTATTTTTTCCTCCTCACCCTATCGTGGAGAGATAAATGCTATTCTGCTCAATCTCTTTGAAAAACTGCTGAAGAAAAAGCCAGGAATAATTAGATCTGATGGGGCCGTAAACATCTTTAGAGAAAAATAGAATCCCCTTCAGAAATCATCAAAGTAATAATTACAGTACAGGAGCTGTAAGCCTGAGAACAAAGCAAGGAAAGGGTATTTATTTTGGAGGTTATTTTATTTCAGTCAGAAATTGCTACACAGTCTGTTTCTTGTTTTCCTTCATTAATGTTCTTTCAAGTATGGTATTAACCTCCAGTGAACATTTCCTTTCTCAGACTGGGCTTTGCTATTCTGAACAAACCGCACCTATCTCTCCGTGCACATATGGAGTGAGTGTTGTCTCAATTACAGATGGGTGTTGGGTGCAGGGTGTGGGCTGGGGCTGCCATGTCCAAAGGGATCTGTCTCAGGCTGCAGACCAGGGAGTACTGGGAACCTCTGAGACAAACCATTCCCTGTGCCTGGGTTTGGCCTGTTGGGTCCCCAGCAACCAAGGAGTCAAAGGAGCCAATGGGATGAAGTTTTACCAATAGAGTTCAAACTTGTACAGCTCCAGATGAACTTTTTTTTTCAATGTTATAAACAGTCTTAAAGAATGTGCTTAGAAAACAAGCATAGTTTTGATATCAAGGATTTGAGGACAGCGATTTCCAACAGGTGAGTAAAAATGTACAGGTAGAGCCATCTTCAGCCCAAGCCTGTGAGAAACTCAGAGTACAGCCCATGAAAAAAATCCTTTAAGTGCTCTGTGCCTCTGCCCTGATGATGGCCACCTCTAGGTGATATCCTGGGAGCTTTGTAATTTCACTCCTGTCTGACCTGAACAACCAGAGCCGAACAGACCCATCTGTCTGAGCTCCTGCCTTGCTACCAAAGGGGCTGTGAGGCTGTGTTTATTGCCACAAATAAAAATCAATGCATTTTAAATGGAAAATCATTTCCACATGTATTACTGTAGATACAGATGTGGAAACAACATTAGTCACAGCTTGCTGAATGACAGGCAGCTTTGCCTTAGTGCTGTTTTGTGACTAACACTTCATGAGCAAACAACGGCTTCCATGCAAATAGAAAGCCTAAATCTCCCCATGTGCGCGGTAACCGCCGTCGCAGAATGGGAATGACTCACATTAATGCACTGCATTTCA
This sequence comes from Gallus gallus, assembly GCF_016699485.2. NCBI lineage: Eukaryota > Metazoa > Chordata > Aves > Galliformes > Phasianidae > Gallus > Gallus gallus. The sequence continues at coordinate 9,630,228 of NC_052545.1, forward strand.
TAACAGCCCTACGAGATACAGAATTGTCAGATGATAAGCAAGCGAGGCGCACAGATTAAATGATTTAACTAACTCCCATAGACTGCTTTCTGATAGAGGCAGAAAATTAACTCAGAACTTCTCAACCCATCCAATATTTTAATCTCAACATTAGCAATACTCAAGCAACCCCCGTTCCATGCATGGCATTTATGGAGCCATTGGGGATTGCTCCAGACATCCCCTCAGATCAGGGCTTTGCATCTTTTCTTGCCATCCATGCCCATGCTGGGCATCCTGCAGTCGAGCACATAAATACATATCAGGCCTGCAGCTCTCAGGTAAAGCTTTGAATGGTTTTTAATACATAGATGAGGCTTTGGCTTTCCTCAGAACCTGACAGGTCCCCAGGCTTTCAGCACCCTTAGTTTCTGCCCTCAGTCCCAGAACCATTCCTCATAGCTTCCCTTACTGCTCTGAACCCCCATGCACTGCAGCCCCACGCCATCAGGCTGCAGCACGCTTTGTGTGACAGGGCTGTGTGACATTTGGAGGACTAGATGAGATATCTTAGTTGGGATCGTTCTAGTTTCTCTCTAGATTAGCGTAACTAATGAACAGAAACACACCTGCCAGCTATGATCTCTTCAAAAGAGTTTCCGAAATGCGTTTTTAATCTTTTTAGTTCTTAGGCATGCAATATCCACCACATAAAGCAATAAATCACTTGATTTTAATGACAAAAGAATTCTCATGTAATGGTTTGCCATTATACATGCAGACAACAGAGACGTCCATAAAGAGCTCATCCACACAGCAGCTTTTTTTCATCCCATTTCCTTGCACTATCCAAAGTCAAATGGGAACTACAGTTTCCAGGTTACCTTACCGATACCACATCCAAATTCTCAGCCTGGTTCTTGCTTTGAACCATGTGTCAGGCCGCTAAAATGTTAACCTACGACTGACAGAAATTGGCCATACCCAGCTGTTTTCCTAAATGCTAATTTTACTGTAAAGCCACTGCTTAGACATGTTTTTGTTCTGTTCTGTAGTCTGTGTGCATTAGTCCCTGAAATATCAACGGAAGCCTGTGGAAAATAAAGTCGTGTTTTGAGGACACCTGAAAATACAGCAATGGCTGACTGGGTGACAGCTGCAGCTCAAGATCATATTGATTTGAATATTTTTCAGCTAGTACAAAAAGTATGTTGTTTTTTGTTTTTATTTTTCTTTAAGGGTTTCTAACCAGTCTGAGGTCATCTTCAGAAAACTACAGGCTTACAGAGCTGCTGGTTTGCTCTCTGGGAGACAGCTGGTGACATTTGCACAACAGTGGGACAAGAGATTCAGGAACAACAGAATGCCCCTTCCTAGTCATTAGAGCAGAAACAACCACCCGAAGCCCAGCCAGGGATTTTCCTAAGCCTCCTGCACAGGCTGCTGCCTGCACTCCCCCTCCACTAGGATGCTGGGGCTGCAAAGCCCTGCGCCCCTTCCTAGCACAGAAAGGTTCTCTTCAGATGGAGTCAGACCATCATTTCAGCACCACATCATCGTATAAAAGCCCATTTGCATTCACTGGTCATTCTGTGTTGTGCAAATCGTCAGCTGAAGTTCTGAATACAGCTGGTTGCAGTGTTTTCAGTGCTGTGGGTTTCTTCAACGAAATAAATTGCTTTGCTGAAGCCAAACTGTTTCAAAGGAGAGTATTGATTTACAGTTTCTGATGAGGAGGTTTCTGGGGACTGTGGTGATCGCTCAGAAACAGAGATCCTAAATAAAGGGCCTGACCTTCTCAAGTCTGAAAACAGATGCTTTGGCAGAATCTTGCTCCAAATGCATATTTGGAAAGATGAGTGGAAAATGATATGGAAACAAACAAAGCAGAAATCTATATAGAATGTCCCAGATAAAAATTATTGGTCTTCAGCCATCTAGCTTCTAGAAGGTGTTATATGTAGAGTGACATTATGAATCAAAACGTAATTACAATAAAAATACCAAAGAACTCAGAACAAATGGTTGGAAGGCACTTGGCACTAAGTTCAATCAAGTTCTCATTTCACAGTTACTGTTCAACAACACAGCACGCATCTTAGACGACTCTAAAACTGTTTGAGGTAGGTGGCTATCAAGTACAGAGTTCTCCACATAAGCTAAGTTCAAGGAGATTGTTGCCAAAACAGCTTTCTATTAGGCTGTTACCATGAATCCCTGACGATCCATCCCTTAGGCTTAGCTAAATTGTTCAACACTGATAAAGAAACGGAGAAACCATTCTATACCATTCTAAACCACTGGTACGCACTGCAGTGTCTATGAAACCTACAATCCTGCACATCACAGCATTTTCAGAAGGTTGTTGGTTTGAGGGCAAGCTCTGCTTTCTCAGAGGCACATTTAAAGACATTCATATATAACATTTTAAGCATCCATGAATTAATGACAGTGTGTGGTGATGGTACAAGTTGCCATGCACTATTCTGTTGGTGTGAAGTCATTTCAAATCTGAACAATGACGCATGGGGTAAATTTGTAGTGTCCCAACTTTGTGCTTTTACCCTCAGATTAATCTCATTAGGTTAATGGGATTTTTGCTTATTCAGTCTCAACAGCTACAATATATTAAAGCAACTTCTGTGTAACTTCCAGATAAAATGAATTTAAATTGCGGTAGATTAAAAAGTAGAGGTTTAGATGTTCAGTGCTATCCACAGAGCCAATGGAGGAACATTCTGCATAATCTGGAAAGAAAATACTACAGGTTCAGGAAATTCATGCCAAAGACAAAAGTCTCTGCTGTTTTTACTGTCACAGGTGACCACATTTTAAATAAATCAAAGTCATGTTTGGAAATCTGGTTCAATACTTCAAGCTCAGATGATTTAAGTAAACACAAAGTACTGTAATGAACAGCAGGTTACAATAAATGTGCCTTTTACCTGAATAGATAAAGAGGTTGCAAAGTCAGACAAGCTCTTCTATTGAAATGTCAAACAGCAGTTGACTTATCGTTCACCACCAAACTGAACGCTGCTCATATCGCAAGAGCAGAAAGTTCATTTCAGCCTATTTCAATATAAATCGATCTTTAAGGGCCATTACATAAAGTAATCTTTAGTAATGTGGCTCTGAACATGTCCAGGAAAGGCTATTAGAGACTGTGCAAAAGACGTTTTTACTTGATGAAGGGAAGTTTACATAACCCAATACGTGCACTGCTCACGGCCCTGGGAAAATTAATGCATACGGGTGTAATTTTCAAGTCAAAAGGTTTTGTTTTTTTTTATTTAAGCTATTATGCAGCGACACAACAGAGGATTTGAATAGGTTACTACTCTGTAAATACAGAGTCAAAGCTGCATGCTGTGCTCACATCTTGAGCACAACCCACTGAAAAGCATATGTAGGTCTGACTGAAAACGTGCTAACTCCTGTCTGAGAACTATTCAAGAGAGTTTTGTCCCTTGCCCACCACCTTCTAATAGTCTTGGAAATTTCCAACTTTTTAAATGAACTGCTGGAAAGTTTTGCATGTCAGAACTTTGTACAACCACATGAACTCAATTTTGGCCTCAATTTGGCAAGGTTTCCCTCCTGGTGCCGTTAATTAGCAGCAACCCAATTCCTCAGCAGAGGAGTCTTATTTAAGTCAGCAGTGGGGCTGTACAGACTGCTTTCTCACCCAGGACATAGGCAAGCATGGTTGGGCAAGGTAGTCAGAGCACCTTGAATTCCAGAGAAAATTATCCTCTCTTCTAACACTCTGATTTCTCATCCCAGGTCAGCATCCTGTTAAGAGTCATGTTATCATTCACAACTATTTGCTTCAGTCATTAATCTCCTGTATGGAAGCTTGTCAGATGTATTTAGATTAGAAATTTTTAAGTACCCGTTATCTTTCCAGTTCTCCTTATCAGTATAAGTTCAGGGATTGAGTAACAGCAAAACAGCAAAAACAAGACTTGTGGTACAGCCAAATTGATCTTCTGCCATATTCGTGGAGCTGAGTATTGGGTTAGGGATGTCGACCACGCTTGCAGACAGAGAGAGAGCAAACGGAAATCAACTGCTGGGATACTTGGAGCAGAGATCACTGTCACAAATAACTGAAATCCCTCACACTGGGGCTATTTGCTTTTGTTTGTTTATTTTTAGAAAAAGTAAATAAAAAAAGAAGAGCACAGGGAAGAAAATAACCAATTACAAGGCTTCAGACTGTAGTGAGAAACAACTAGAGAGGTATGGAAACCTGATAACTTCTATGGCTACATCCCATCGACATGTGGGGCAATTAAACAGAGCAACACGCAGAGATGGAACCAAGTTACCTCGCAGGAGCTGTGCAGCCAGCAGCAATGTAATCGGCAGTACAGCAACATCAATCACACCTAATGGCAATGGAGGAAGACAGAAAGGAGAAGGAGAGGCTGAATGTTCACCACTTGGTCCGCTTTAGCTTGATTTAGAATTGCTAAAACAGAGAGGAGGTGAACCATTGTGCATATCCTTCCTAACCATTTCAGGTTTGTCCATAAAGAAGCATCATATGTGCAACCACCACAGATAAAGGAAGCTCTGAAGATGCTGCACAATATTGTAGATGTGAACTGAGACCCAGAAATGCCTACAAGTTGCGCTGACAGTACTTTGTGTGCTGGTTTTACTTTGTTTACTTACTGATGCTCCTTAATTTGTTGATGCCCTTTACGGAATGTGATTTTAAACAGAGGAAAAGCTCCAAGTACCTCAGGGAAGAGCTTGAAAGATGGTAGATTTAAAAAGACTTTTTAAAAATCTCCCTCCCTCCCCCCCCTACCTTAGCAAATGCTTTTTACAAGTCTATTAGTTTCATTAAAGAATCAAAAGAAAATCCATCAGCACTTTAAGTGCGTTCTCTCTGGTGATTCTGAGATGTTTATGGACTTGGACGATGCACATTTAGGGCATCTCAGGCAGTGATGGCCATGTATAGGGATCTCAAGACTCCCTGTTAAATGCTATGTATTATTTGGAGAGATCCGGTTAAAAACAGGATAAGTTATGCTCCTTTTTCTCCAACTCATTAGTTTTAGAAACATTTATTAATAGGGGTGCTGACGGGGCGCCTTCTGGGAGAGATGTCCTCAGGCCTGGATGGTGTCTCCCCCCCATAGACTGTAAGGTGTGAGCACTAAACATCTCAGCATCAATCATCATCATCTTCTTCCCCCTGAAGGTTTCACCTGTTTGTATCCTGGGGAAGGCACTAAGGACACCTCCTGATTTTCAGCTCTCTTCAGTGTTTCTTAATTTGAACTTTTATTTATTGGGATTTCTTACATTTCCAAAATCTATTTCAGGCTCATTCCTGCTCTGTAACACCGACATCAAGTAAGTGTGTGATCTCCCCAGCATACACACGTGTCACAGCACCAAACCAAGAGCCACTTGGTAAAGGCACGACTGGGAGCCAGGGAACACAGGAGGATGCCAGTATTAGTGCCCAACCAGCACCTGCCTGGGTTGAGATGTGAGGAGTGCTGGGCCAGGCATGCTGGACTCGCTCACAGCCAGCTCAGCACCCTTGGGAGCACTACCTCATGCTGTGAACACCTGCCCTACTGTTAGTGAATTCAGTCTCTTGCAGGCCACAGTGCAAGTCAAGGTTCCTGATTTTAGCCAAGTGATCAGTGCTTATACTACTGCTCTGTGGTCTGCACACTTTTTAAACTAAGTCTGTTTTCCAGTGCTACAACCTACCTGCCCTGATATTGTGCAGAGACTGCACCTACCCAGCAATGCAAAGACTGAAGAATTGGAGACAGCAGGGACAGAGAGGGATAATCCTTCCTTCTGCTATCACACTTCAGACTCACTGTTCCATAATTTTGGAATCGAGGTCACGATTCAATTATTAAATGTGTTAAATGAGCTCCATACTAAGTGCATGGAATACAGCTGGGAATGTGAGACTATGGCTAAGAAGACAGCACTAATGCATTTTCCCTTTTTGCACTCGCATAATTGCAGCCTATGATATTTACAGTAATTTGGTAAATAATCCGACATGCTTCACCACTTTCTCCTTGCGAAGCACTTATCTATGCTGAAGCATAAATTTAATATCTTCCATTCACATAAAGTCTGTCATCTAAGCAAATCCTACAATGGTTGAGAGATTCTACCAGGAGGTCGTACAGATTCCTTGACATTCATGCCATGCATGAGCAACTACACTTACATGGATACACAGAAACTTACAGGCTGCATTAACAGCACAAAGAAGGACTTTGCAGGACGGAAGTGCAGTTAAATGGCAGGGGCTATCTGCATAGAAGGGGCATACTGCTACTGCCTGAAGTGGATTTGATAGGGCTAATCCATGGTAAGATTATTTATTCAGAAAGTACTTTGAGGACCTGCATGATTTCTTTACCAAGAGAGTGGTGAGGTGCTGGAACAGCTGCCCGGAGAGGTTGTGAATGCCCCGTCCCTGGAGGTGTTCAAGGCCAGGTTGGATGGGGCTCTGGGCAGCCTGGTCTAGTATTACATATGGAGGTTGGTGGCCCTGCCTGTGGCAGGGGGGTTGGAGCTTGGTAATCCTTGAGGTCCCTTCTAACCCAAGCCACTCTATGATTCTACGACAGAAGATCAGAACCACTTACTCGTCACTGAAAGACAGATCCCCAGCAAACAGTGTCTCCTCACAGACACCAAAGGGACGTGCTGCTTGCATGCTAACCAGTCCCCTGCACAGCTACAGGAGCCCACGTGCAATCATGGACCTCTGCATTCAGCTCACCACTTCCAGCTGAAGTTGAGGGAGCTCACCAAAGGAAATTCTCAAATGATGCTACTGTTGTGTCTATGGAAAAAATTGAAATGGGATTCTGCACCAGTGTCAAGGACTAGGTCACTTCAGAGTGAGCTGCTCTGTACACAAACATAATTCAAATCTCAATTAACTCTTACAGTGCATCTATTCACGATTAAAGCACTAAAGCTTTAATGGAAACTAACGCCACAAGGAGAATAAAATAATGTCGTTAGGCTCATTGCAGTGACAAGCTCCTGTAATTGTACAATAAGAGTTTTTTAATCTCCTACCTGCAGCAGTAATAAGAGATTTCAGTTTTTAAGATGAGCTTTCACCTCACTGAAACAAATTCCAAAGTAGCTTTGCAGTTCCTGCTGGTTTCCCTCCATCCTTAAGTGGAGGGCAGTTACTGATTTAACTCTTTAGGAGGACGGTCAAGTTTCAGACTAAACTGCTCCTTGTAAAAACATTGTCTTGTGGGAAAGCTGTGACACAGAGGGATTAGCAGTTTTCAACTGCTTTCTTACAGATATATCTACTGCATCAGCACTTGCTTGCCATAAGTCAGCGTGATTTGTATGCAACGAAAATTCAATTCTATTCTTTGTTGATCCAGGAAAATAGAAATGGTGTTCTGCTATGGATACCCCATTCTCTTGGGGGAACAACTTCCCCAAGATGACAGCTAAAAGGAAACTGCTCACACTGCGGCACATACGAGGCCCTGCCCCTCACTGGCCTGCACACCGACCATGTCTCATTCTGTTCTGAAGATGAAGACTGAGACTGTTTCCTTCCTGCACCTGCTGCAGCCACAACCCACAGCCCCAGCAGCCATCAGTTCAGGAATGGGAGCTTTAAGGGCAAAAACTGCTTTCTGAACCTGACTTTTCAACTAAGCACATGAATGGGGTCTCATGAGTGCAAGACATTCCGGTCTTGTTAGCTTTATTACACTATGTTTACTACTTACATTCTAAATGTAGTTACAAGAATTCATAAGAAAGCTCTGATCAATGCCACTTACAATACTCTGCCAGTAGAGTAATTATTATCCTATCCAAAGCATAAAAACCTCAGTACAGTAGCATCCCTGAGCAGAAAACGTGGAAATCAGACACTGTGACAGAACAATGGTCATTGCTGCAGGTATTTGTGAGCAAAGCAGCTTCTGAGTATTTCTCAGAGTACCTACAATGTGTTTGAGGGCTGAGATCATCAAGGAGCATTCCTGCACATTGCTGAAGGGATCATTTCCCATGAAAAAGATTCACTATGGCTGTAGAGAACTGGAATGGTTCTCCTTATGTTCCCCTGCAGCTCTGCAAAAAAATGGCATCTCTTATTTTTTCATTCCCTGGTCCTCAAAACAGTCTGATCTGAAAACCGGGGATTTCGGAAGGCATTCTGTTTCCTACCGGTGCTTTAGGTTCCTTTTGCTGGTTAGCTCTAATTCAGCACAATTAAAAGATCATCCTTCCTTATCTTCCTTCTGTGGCTATTTCCCAAAAAAGCCATCCAAACCTTTTGTCTGGTGAGGACAAGCTGCCTCGCCTGCAGCAGTCAGCCTTCCAGCAGCCAAGGCAATGCCACCACTGAGGCCAATGGCTGGTGAAGGTGCATGGAAATGCAGGTGGTGGGGTGTGGGCTGTGTAAGCCGGCAGCTGCAGGCCTGGCAGGGACATCCCGAGAGCAAACGGAGCAGCAATGTAGAATTGTGCCTGGAGCCAGCAACACCACTGAACCCAGCTACAGCTAACACAACATGCTGTCTGACAGTCACAGCACGGCTGAGGTTGGAGGCACCTCGGGGTCCCTCTGCCCCAGCAGAGCCACCCAGAGCAGGGCCCAGCCCCACGGGCAGGCGGCTTTGGGAGAGCTCCAAGAAGACCCCAGAGCCTCTGGGCAGCCTGTGCCAGGGCTCCGGCACCGCACAGCACAGCAGTGCTGCCTGACGGGCAGTGCGATGCTCTATGCTGAAATGCACTGTAGTGCCACAAGCCTGACTCAGAATCAAAGCAGAGGTCACCACACTCTGCGTTTCTCTTCTCTGCCATGTGCAAATGAGATCTCCATGAAGTCAGGCAGACAAGAAAGCACAACAGTTCGGATAACAAAAAATAACAAGATCTAGAGCAACAAGATCTAGCAAGCCACTGGGAATAGGCAGTGATTGGAGGTAGGTAATTTAAAAGGTTCTCTGTAGGCTCCAGTTAGACTTGCTGCATTTTTTAAGACTCTTGAGAGCTCCTGCTATGAACATCTTGAATCATACTCAGTTCAAGTGTCACAGTATCTGCTCAGTCTGAATCTACAAATCCATGAATTTAGGATACACTCAAAATGAACTTTCAGAAGCATCCCAACTGCTTAACTTTTAGGAGTGAAAGAACTTATGACTCTTTAGTGTGGATTTGATCGACTATGATCTATGATCTCCACAGAGAGCAAGATGAACAATCCCTAACTCTCCATCCACAAAAATAAATAAATAAAATAAAAATTGAATTTTAAACCCATTTTGAATTTGTTGTTTTGTTTTTGTTATAAAATACCATCAAGCAGGAAATATCGGGACAGCATTTCCAAACTGGATGTGACATGACCTACCATCAAACAATTCTCTATGCAGCAATTCAACTCTTTGGGCAGCTGGAAATGCTAAAATGTTCCTGTGCCCATTCCTATTTCACCTAGAAGACAGGTTTTGCACGTGTGTTTCTTACATGCTTATTGGGTTATTCAGTTAAAACATGTTAATTTTAGAGGATTTGCTAACACACCTAGGTACTGCTCTAGATGTGTCCCACAGCAGCTGAAGCAGCTTATCTAGAGTCTTGGCATCACTTATTTCAATTATAGAGAAGTTCATGGATTAATTTTATCATCTCTCCCATGCTGTTACAAAAGCCTGGTCAGATGATGTTATAGCCAACGCAGTTCACCAGGATTATTTGGGGATTTTCCACTTAGAAAACCTGGTTAGATGGACTTGAGATGCAGCAGAGCCTGCTCTCTGGTTGACAGCTGATCACAATTCTGCAACACAACTGGGCAGGGAGGCCAGAGCACAGAGCAGATACCCCCAGAAAAAATTCAAGGACAGAGAGATGCCCCCTAAGGCTATGGAAGTATAAGCCTGTATTTAATATCCCAGTCTGGTTTAATGCTATTTAGGGAAACAGTCACAGCTGTAACCTCTTATGCCCATACTGCTTTTGTTGCAAGCAGAGGTGACTGATTTCAGCCTGAAGCCCACTCCTGGTTTTGATCTGGGAGGCACTGAACTGCCTCAGCATCATTCACACACCTTAGCACGGGAAGAGCTCAATTGCTCTGCTCTGCAATGCGCTCCTCTGCAGAAGCTGCAATCAACTACGATGCAGAACAACTTTTTCAAAGTAGCATTGTTGTTACTCAGCAAACGTGGAAAGCAGTTGTGACAGAAGGGTTAAGAGTTACAGAAAATCTGACTCGAGGAGTGAATCTGAGCCTCGTTTAAAGGTTTTTGCAAAATGGATTAATTAATCTTGGACTACATAAGAAAAATTCCCTGAAAGAATGATTTGAATTCTACACTGCAACTCAATAAGCAAACCCTGCTGTTTGTAAATGAATGAAGAAATGACTCTTCCAGTTCTCACAATATCAGAGCACCTCCTGGACATTTGCACAATCTGTATTATTGGTACTTTGCAAAATGCATTTTGGAATCTCAGCCCCACAGCTTTTGCTGTGACCTACTCATGCAGAACCTTAAGTATGACCTTTGCTTAGAGCACTGGGGAATCGAGCACATTTGATGCTCATGTATTTCAGGGCTTCAGCTGCCTTCTAGGCTATAGAGATTTTCCGGATGCAAGATCTAAACTGTACAGATAAAGAATGGCATGTTATGCACATGTATTAAAATAAGACCTTTTTTGAACCAGGACAAATTTTCCATGTCCTGAGGAGCCACAGAGTGTAACACTCTCAAGTGCTATGCTGCTGTGGGCCCTGCAAAGTTCCAAGTGTAGGTAGGCAATGCTGGTGCAAGGTGGATGGTTGGATTAGACGATCTTAGAGGTCCTTTCCAACCTTAATGATCCTATGATTCCATACCTTAAGCTGCTGAAGGACTATTGACAGAGATCAACATCTGTTGGAAAACAGGCATATTGCTACACCATTTCTTAGCCTTCATACAAGAAAAAAAATACATCTATCCAAACTCAGACATCTCAAACCACTCTCCAATCTCCTTTACTCCAGAAGAGAGATTTGTGTGTTGTACAGTAGAGCTATGCTGAGTCCTTGCAAGAGGGGGCAGCATTTTGTCACTGCCACTGAAGACCTTCTGCTACGTGATCCTATAGAATAGATTCCAACCCCCCATCTTGCACCATGTACAGTGCTTTCCCTTAAAGGAAAATGCCACTTTAATATTTCAGTGCTCTCAGTGGAATTTGCTGTGCAGACTACATTCTTGCTACAAATCTGATTGTTACAACTTGTAAAGGCAGTCAGATTCCTTCTGACCTTCTAAGAATAAAAATAATGGCAAAGAAGGGTCAGTTCATACTGCTCCTACTTAAATAAAAATATTTACTTCTAATATGGCTACTTCCCTTAAACAGACATTTCTTGAAGTATCTTTTATAATACCACAGAATACAGAAATATTTTGACTACTCTGAAAACTGATGTTGAATGTTACCTTCAGCTATGAGAACAGTAGCCTAACAAAATTACATTCCTAAACAGATCAGGAGTTGCACACATGCTTATAGCAAAGACATCTAACCCATGTTCACAGTGATAGAAGATTCCCATTTAACAGAAGTACAATTTCCTTTGATGACTTTTGTAGAATTATGTCCTAGCTTGCAAGTGATAACAACCACATCTGAGAGCTCCAAATGGTTTAGTCTATTTCGGGTGCCATATGGGAACAGATGAGCTCACGTGAAGCTTACACAATTTCAATCCCCAGCTGTAGTGCTGTTGTATTATTAAATACTTGTTTGAGATCATCTTTGTTCATTAGGTAGTATTACTTTTAAAAGAGAGAACAACATGAAGAGTCTGCCTTGTTACACAGAACTAAAGGATGATTAAGGGCTGGTAGTAGAAAGCTTTTATTTCAGGCATTCCAGTATTTAAGCAATGAAGTTGAAAGGCAACTACTGACTGGTACTTCATGGGTTCCTCAATTAAATACAAGGGGGGGGGGGGGGGGGGGGGGAGGGGAAATGAACTCATTAAGGAAACTGAAACCTCCTTGCAGTTACCAACTCTAACCCCTCTATCTTGCAATACACCTGCTACTGTACCTAAAACAAACAGTGCCCAGTCTTCATGTAGAATGCTACAAGCCCGTTTTCCACTTATAATACCTTCTCACTAATTTAATTCTTATCTCTGTTCACACTGTAGGATTACGTTGGTGATAGCTGTGACAAAAATGCAGTCTCAAACCTGTGGAAATGGAGACTGATGATAGAGATGGCAGGAGTCTCAGTGCTCCAGAGAATTAAGATGACATTCAATGTTTTCTCCAAGTGAAGTGCAGGCATTTCTTTTTTTTTTTTTTTAATTCAAATGGTTTCTCATACATTAAAGTGTTACAATACTAATTTGCTTTGAATTCAAGTGTTTTGTTCTTCCAGAAAAAAAAAAGTAGTAGAGATGCTGAGAGGTTATTTTTCTTAGATGGACTGCTTCATTTTCAGTCTGGATAGAAGTAGGTAAAAGATACAGATTCCTCCCACATCCCAATGATAGGAGGTGGGGGCATGACTGCCTTGTCTCTGCAGGTTCCATGCACTTTCTCACAAGCTACAAGACTCTTCACTACCAGTTTACATAGTTTTATTTTAAACTTCGCAATAAAACCATGGAAAGGTCTTAGTTTATTCTAGCTCATATCTGGACATCTCACAGCAGCCAGTGCCAGCATCATATTGCACATCTTCCAGTGTGCAGTCCTACATTTTCATGGTTTCCTTAAAGAAGTGTCAGCACATTTAGGAGTGGGCTTGAAAACCCTTGAGTTCACCCAAACGTTTTAATGTACATTAGCAACTCTTCCTCATTAGTCTTTGAGTCTCCTCAGCCCTGCCCTAAGTGCCTGTGCGTGCCATTGCTCAACTTCCACGACACTTCCAGCTTTCCAGACTATTTGAGTATTTATGTATTTACTCGCTAAGTAATTTGTCCATATAACTTATTTTATAAATATTTTAAAAGCAACTGCTTTTCATATGATATATACACACAACTGTACGTTTGCACTGCTAAGAGTAAGGGTGTAGGAATACACAACCTGCATGAAAGATTACATGATATAAAGTGACATTGAATTTATAAAGGCAATGGGAGAGATAGCGAGAGGTGACATCTTACTGGATCGACGGCTAAAGCTGGAGAAAGCAACAACCTTTCTAAGCACACAAGGGCACGGTAAACATTGAGTTGAACTTAATGAGGTTAACCCACTGAACCCCCAAGAGACAAGGTCAGGGGAGAGGGGAGACAGTAAAGCTGGATAAAGAGAGAACTGTGAATGTGTTTCTGCACTGTTCTTGTAAATGGACTATTTATGGAGATGCAAGAAAGATTGTATGTACCATCCAACCTGGTCTATTAAAAGAGTTTTATTTTGAATTCTAGCTTTCAGTAAAATGCCTAGAGTGCTGCTTTTCCAAGCAGACATTCAGCTCCCAAAGGCACAAGCCCCCAGACGTGCAGGCCCTCCCCAGGAGCCCCACTCCCACCCTGCCCCACAAGGCCATAGAGAATTGGATGCACAGCAGGTGACTTTGTATTGCACATCTCCTGCCCTCACCATGCTGCAGGTGCTAAGCGCTGTGCTCCAGAAATCCCTCACGCGTTCACAGACCAGTGAACAGTGATGTGTTCAGAAAAGGACATCAGTCTGCTGAGCAGGCCTGCTCCAAGACCAGCAGGGGTCAACACAGAGATACCCTTCTGACCACAGCTCGGTTGTATTACATTTCTCTTTCCACAGCAAGCCAACCCTGGAAAGCAAAAAGCACCTCTCACTTGACTTAATAAAACTTTTCCCTCCTGAGGGCTCAAAGGGTGAAAAATCACTCCTATCAGGGGCTGCACTGAGTTTAAGAGAGAAGTGTAAGTGCGTGGCCAAGGCTCAACATTGCAAACACACTGCATCCCCACACACATTTAAATAAACACACACTGCTTTGTGTTTTTCCTTCTTCAAATACATGTGTGGAAGGAGCAGTTAAAAGGGAAATGACAAGTATGTTTAACCTCTACCCTTCTGTGATCTGGAATTTAACACCATTGATATATAAAAAGCTAAGATTGTGATGAGATCTATGACTGCAGTTTCAGATGGTTCTTTTTCTCTTTTTACATTATACATCCTTAGTTTATACCCTGACCCTAAGAAAATACTTCAGCTACCTTCTTCTCCCTTTGACCTTAGCACCATAGATCAGTTTCCATATTGGGAAGTAAGCAGAGTTGGCTTGACAGGAGAATATGCAAAAAAAAAGGTCTTTGGACTAAAAACAAATGAACAAAACACACACACACACACACACACACAAAAACCCTATTAAGTACTACAGTCAGAGGCTCAAATAACTCAGGACACATCAGAAGACAAAGCACCATTAATGACATGGAAAATGTCTTGATTTGCTATTAATAAATTGAGGAAGGAATGGCAACCAAAATGGAATCAGTGAGTGAAAAATGACTTTCCTGCATTACACTTCCTAGCATAGCCATTCAGCACTTTCCTATTTCAGCTGCTTCTGAGGCCCATAATAAACAAAGTTTTAGTGAACTGAAAGCCTTTTATTTTCAGAAAGGTGCTTTTCTCTTCCCTATTGCGATGTTTGGGCTTTTGGGCAAGGTGCAATTTAGGCAAAATGGACAAAATATAAAATATTCATTTTTTAAGAGCCATATTTCATCCTCTTCTGACCTTCTCTCTCCCAAGAGCTGTCTGTCCCTGACATACAAATGGGTGCATCTCTATCATAACAAGCTAGAATCGTCATTTCTCACAACCGAGCAGGAAATTCTTTACTGTAATCACTTTTACTCAATATCATACAAAAACGTACATGCTGTTTCACTGTTTCTCAAGAACACAGTTAGCAGGAATACATTCCCAGCAAATACAAGCCATCGCTCTGAACTTCGAAGATCATCACAGCTCCAAATCCAATTTTTCTTTTTTCAGAAGTGCCACAAAAAAAAATGCTACAGCAGCAGAGAAACTCACACTGCTGGATCTCAAAGCAAGCTCATCTACTGCCAAAACCAAGAGACAGCTCTTCTTCCTCATAAGCAGCGAAAACCTCTTTGGGTGGACCAGCCCCTGGTGAAGGTCAAAGACCAGAGCACGATGGGAAGCAATGAGAGGGAAAGCAGGCAAACATGCCGTGTGGCCTCCCATTTTGCCTCCATCAGTGGTAAGTGGCCAAGACGTTTGTGTTAGATTCTCACCAGGCAGCACCTGAAGGACAATTCAACTTTATGACCTTTTCAATCTTGTCTCTCTAACTGAGGTTGCCAGTCATAAAGCATACACTAATCAGAGCTCTAAGTCACTCAAATTAAAAAAAAAAAAAGAATCAACATTAATTATAAACCCTAAGTTTGATTGTGCCTCAGTTTAGACCACAAGGCACTTTCCCAAATGATAGCAAATTTTACTGAAACTCCCTTCTGAAAATATGATATGGAAAGTAGATTCCCTGGTCAGACCCATTCTGTACCACAAAGGGAGACTGCTTCCCGAGTACTGTCCCATCTCACCTGTCATATAAATGCCTATTTAACAATACCTGCCAAGCAAGTGTGATTACTAATGTCCAGCATAAGACAGCATTTCAGGTAGCTTGCATCATGAAATTATTAATCTAGGCTCTTTCCCAAAGCTCTAAGAGCAACTTTGCAACCTTTATAAAAATAACATCCTTGTTAAGTGAGAGAACAACTTCTCAAACCTGCCACAATGTCTTTGAGGTTGATGGAGGAAATTCTGTTTCCTTGAGCGTGTGGATAATGTTTGGCATACCTGTGCATCATGGGATGAATCACTGTTAAAGAGAGAGATTTCAAGTTTTAAACACATCTTCACAGAAATCCAGAGTGGTTATATTACTAAGCATGAAGATGATCAGAACTTCAGATGGCACAGCCCCATAAGCATGCAAAGAATTGTAGTGGCCCTACAGCCTATTTTTAAGGTCACAGGGACCACTCAAAAAATTGGAGTTAGGAAAGAGTTGCTGAGGATGGGAAAAAAAAATAAAGGGATGTTTAAAGTGATTGCTTTTAAGAAATAAGTTTCAAATAATAGCAGAGCCCTTTCTTCCTATAAGCACAGCAATACATACTATATATATTATTTATTTAAAGAAAAATAGGAGTTACTTTGACTTCATTTGACTGTTAGAGACAGAGTCATGTAATTTCTCCTGGGGAGAAATGGAAATTTACTCCATATTTTATCAAGACCATCTTTTTTCTTGAAAAATGTATTCAGGATCTAATATTTACCATCAAATTCATTACAGGTATTAATATCAAGTGGCAACTGAACACAGCAAAGACAGATTTGTTATTTTGCTATTGAGTAATGTAATATTTCCAATAAATCAGTTGACTTTAACAGTCAGGATTATCAAAGCAAATGAATAAGAATAGTAAAGCTCTTGAAACTGATGAGGAAGAAATTGAAAAACCTCAGGAAAAATATAGGAGAGTGTATTTGAGGGAGATATTGACTGAAAACAAACCAGAGGTGTAATAGTTAAATCAGTGCTACAGGAACCAAGAGCCACAAATAGGAATGGTTTCATTCAAGAGCACACAAACTCCTTGAAAAGGAGAATTTTTAATCAATTACTCAATTTCTCTAAAGCTACATAGTAAGTTTTTCTAACTTTGCAGTTCATCATTGTAACAACCCAACACATCATCAATCCTGAAAGCTGAGCTTAGGAAGCAAGAATACAACCAAGACAAAAAACAGCCATTCCTACAAAATCAGCCCTCTTTGTTATTTAAATCCCATTATTGACAAAATTATCTTTTTTTTCTGGCCTGGCCACACCTATAACTTACTGCCAGATTTGTAGGTTTTCCAACTACATGCCAAGCTCAGGCTGGACACACCTCACACCAATACACAAGCTGCACCCAGACCGCCCCGCCTGTCTGTTCACATCACTCTGTGTGCCACAGAGTAGTGAGGAAAAAGCAGTAATGGAGGATGCTGTCAGCCCCAATTACCACCCAGGCCTTCAGCACAATGCAATCCTGCCCGACATTGCCACGGGCAGCCTGCCTCCGCTTGGAGTCAGCTGCACCAGGAAAACGGCCCCTCATCATTTCAGAGTACAAAGTTTAAATGATTGAGCGTCACACTTGGAGAGAGAGAGGGCTTTTTAGTACATCATTAATAATGCAACGATTCAGACACTTTATTGTCTTAAGAGATGTGCTTGTTTGAGAGCAGGGGGAGAGAACTTTTCGTTCTTCCCTTTTGAAGCAATGTCTTTCTTAGAAAGATGGAGCCCCACTGCTCTTCCCCCAGTCGTGGCCACCATTCCCCATAGAGATGGAAGAATATTGATGCAATGCCAGGAGATTCACTCTGCAAACATCTGTGCTTTACTGACTGCAATTACACCTCTAAACATTGGGAAGGGTTTTTAGTGAAAGAGTGCAGATTTTCTTTGTCAAGGCAGGTTATCCTCCCCCTCTGCTTGGGGGAGGCCACATCTGAGGTGCTGCATCCAGTTCTGGGCTCCTCAGTTCAAGACAGACAGGAATTTTCTAGACAGTCGAGGAGAAACGATGAGAAGACCACAAAGATGACTGGGGCCTGGAACATCTCCCTCATGAGGAGAGGGAGAGAGACCTGGGCATGTTCAGCCTGGAGAAGACTGAGAGGGGATCTTGTCAATGCTTATCAAATATCTATAAGACAAGAATCAAGCGGATGCAGCCAGGCTCTTTTTGGTAGCATCAAGCAACAGGACAAGGGACAATGGGCACGAATTGGAACACAGGAAGTTATCTGAACATGAAGAAAACTTGCTGACTTTGAGGGTGACAGAGCACTGGAACAGGTGCCCAGAGAAGTGATGGAATCTCAATTCTCTGGAGACATTCAAAACTCTCCTGGAAACTTTGCTGTGTGATCTACTGTAGGGAGCATGCTTTAGGAGAGGGTTAGACTAGGTGTTCTCCAGAGGACTCTTCCAACCCTCATGATTCTTTGATTCTTATAAAACCATCAGGATAATCAACACTAAATGACTATTCACGAAGTTGACAAAACTCCCTTGAACTGGCCAGAACCAAGAAACTGGTTGAACTTCAGGCAGCTTTTGAGTAATATGAACAAGATAGATGTCTTAGCTTCTCAGAAGTCACTCAAAGATTGTTTATCAATGGCAGCACAGCACAAATCCAACTGCTTCTGTAAGACTATGATTCATCAAAAAAAGTTACAGGGAGAATTGATTGTTTTTCCTGTACGCTATTTGGGGATGAGATACCTAGGGGAAAAATGCAGCTCATTACAATGCAAGTGCATAAGACATGGCAAATATAACCGCAGAGAATACAAATAGACAGGAAAATAGCTTTCTCTGACAAATACTGCATTAAGTTTAAGTGGAAAATGTACTACTCAGTATGAAGCCTCATTAAGAGCCTTACAAGTTTCTGATGGCCATAGTTAACAAGCAATTTTTACAGCACTTTTTAAAGTTTCTCCTGCACCACCCTTTTACTAGCTCATACCAATCTAGCAACACTTCTAACTTCTCACAAAAATATTGTAACAATTCTAGGAGCATAATAAGGCTAAAAAAAACCAAGGTTCTATATCTATATATATCCTTTGTTCTTTAAAGAAAAAGAAAATATTTTAGACAGAAAACAATTAAACAGGAAAATGGGCAAGTACAAAACTTAAGGATTTGAATGAAAGCCCTGCCGTAGCAATAATTTAGCAGTAGCTGTGCACAACCAGAGCAAACACATTCAAACTATTAAAACAATAATGAGCAGGTTTTTAAAGAGCTAGTTTTATGTATATTGAATCTAATTATATGCTTCTCTTATAACCTCATTACATACAGTTAACCTGCCAATTTCTTCCCATTTTTCATCTCAGGCCATTGAAACATTTGTGTGTAGCCCAAATCACTATAATTTTAAAGCAAGCATTCACTGATTGTTTGATTCAAACAGATTAGTTCTGAAGAATTAGCTCTATGTGCTCTGTGCATTTTCTGAGTATGGAGAAGCCAGTATAGATTATTTAAAGAAATGGCAAGTGCTTATTCTTACTAGTAAGCGTTTGATTTCACAGGTAAAATAATATTTGTTTTTATGTAATCTTAGATCTTGGCAGCTTAGTCAAGACCAAGGTCCAAGCAAATGAAGACTGAAAGATTGTGTGCTTCTGCACTGAGGTTGCTTGTGACAGTACAGAAGTATGGAGGGAGGGAAACAACACAGATTGTACTGAGTCCACTTGCAGATGCACTGAGAGTCAGCAACCAGAGCTGGAGCACAGCCTCTAGGACTTGGAGCTGGAGCCCAGTACCTGGGAAGGTAGCATAGTTCATCCCTGGCACCTAAAACCCTACAGTGTAGGATTTTTTCTACCTGCAGCATTTATATTCTTAAGGGGAAAGAATTTCAACAGTGTACAGATTCTATTTGTGCTTTTATTAACTCTGTAGGCTACTGTCAAAGATCAAATATGCTATTCTAAACTACAAACCATTGTAAAATGAAGTGTGCTCATCCAGCAGTACTTAATTGAAAAAAGCTGTGTTTTCCACCTCATAAAAAGCTGCTGCAGACTTACTGCAACTGTAAATATCTGTTTTTGTTATCTGTGGTGGCATATGACTTGACATATGCATTTGGTAAAAGTGTTGTCTTCTCCCCATGCTTCTGGATGCCATTTCCATCCCATCTGCCTCATTCTCAAATACTTAGATCTGCTTTGTCTTCAGCATCAACAACTCAAAACAAATAACACACATCTTTTGTTTGTTGATATGGCTGTCAGCCATTTACTACTACTTCCTCCATCTGCCTCCTCCCAGCTGTTCATTCCCACCGCTTCTTTCCAACCTTGGCATTCATCAGTGGCAGCAGCAGTGTGAAGTACTAATATGCAACCTTTTGGTAAGACACACTCGGGGAAAAGTAGTACTGCATGGTCAGCAGGATCAAGTCAGGTGCTAGAAGCAAGCTGGATGTATACAAGTATACAACTGGAGAGGATGCATCCAAGACTGATGCTATGTCTCACTTTTGAAAAGCTGCAGCAATATAACTTTAATAAAAGGCAGGAAAAAAAAGATGCAGAAGTTCAGCCTAACCTTACATCTTTAAGAAAATGACAGTCCTCACAAAAGCTGCTGCCAGGCTTCTGAAGAACAAGACCTTGAGAAGGAGCAGTATGGATTTACCAAGAGGGAACAGTTCCTCACCAACCCAACAAACTGCTGGGAAACAACTGTCTCTGCATGGGAAGAGGGAGCAATAGTCATTTTGTTTCTCATTAGCAAGGCTCCTGATGAAATCTGCCAGAAGTCCCCTGTGACAGAGACATATCTAGGTTGGGTGGACTGGCTAGACTGAGAACTGGCAGGAACTACTGGGCTCAAGCAATGGTGGTAATCAGTTATAACCCAACTGTTTCCTGTTCAAAAGTAGAGTTGCTCTGGGGTGGTACCAGGGACAGTGCTGCCTCACGTCATAATCTATGACTTGGATGATGGGCTGACATTAATGTCATGAGGTTCAGCAAGGACAAACCAGTTGTCCTGCGCAGGAAACCCCACTCACCCAGAAAGGTTGTGGGCTGAGAAGTGGCCCTTTTGAAAGTAAACTTCCAAAACAGAAGTTCACTGTGCTGAAAAGGTATAATTTAGGTCAAAAAATGAAAAAATAAAAATTGTCTCATTTTAAACACAAGTCATTTGGGAACAACACAATTAAATGCCTCTAAAAATGATAGGCAATTTCAACTTTCAATGAAAAAATAGCATCTCAAGGGCCCATAAGTAAGCAAGCAAGCAGTTCTCTGATTTTTATAGACACGCTTCCATGTAGCTGAGTAACAGAAGGATGGATATACAACTTCTGGACTAATGATCCTCCATCTGCGACTCAAAAAAAAATCAGAAAAGACAATGTGAAACAATGGCAAAATCAAATTAAAGTAGATATACATCTCTTTCCCAACACACACCCGCTCTGTAATTAAATTCAGGGAAAATAATTATAATGCAGAGGTATTTAAAGTTAGTTTTTATTTCTGTTGGAAACCAGAAGTATTTCAGCAATATCATGAGTTAGTTCATTCTTCCCACATGGTTTTGCGTGCTTTTCAGGAAGAGTGTAGACCAAAGGGAGCTGGGCTGATAAAGGAAGAGCTTAAAAGCAGTTAAGAGGTTTTTATTGCTCTGTACTCTGCTCAAAGATAAGAACTGAATTTGTATCACACCTTCCTGAAGAGGAATGGGAATGTAGTCATGAAAGAAAGTGGAGTCTTGAGGAATAAATTAAAGATAAGCCGGAAAAAATGGAATCTGCACAACACTACTGCTAGCCAATACTCAACAGATGTTCAGGAAGGCAACAAATATATGAAACTGTCAAGAGCGCTTACAGAACAGCTTTGGAGATGGGTCCTGGATTCCAACAGTAGAGGAGGAGCAATGAACATTAATTTCAACAGGAACTGGCCATCCAGAGTACTTGAAAGCTTTGGAAATTTGGCACTTAACTCATCCAGAACACTAAATAGCCTTAATTTGGTACTTCCATATAATTAGGACCAAAAAAAAAATGAGGTGTTCCCACGAGATGTTGTTCAGAGAAAAATAAAAACGTAACAATGTGGAGAACATTAGGGAAAAGAAAAAAAAATCAGGGAACAGGAAGAAGTAGTCCTGCAAGATCTGCAACAAACTGTAAAGACCAATCCAGAACCAATTCTGCAATGGAAAACTTACGTGTCCTTCATTTGTTACATAGCTCCTAACATTTTGACAAAAAGACTTCAAAGCAGCTGAAGAAAATCCAAGTTAATGATTAAAGTGACCTACTTGATATAATTTACTCAGAGCCAAGTTTTGCATGCAATATGCTTCTTAATTAAATGATGCATTTTCATGCATCTATTTTCTGATGCTTTCCCTTCCAAAACAGTTGAAGAAAATGAATAACCCAAGACAAACTCACTCTATGCATTAGATGCTTCAGTACTACAACATTTAGTGGGAATGAAATATATATTTTTTTAAAGTTTTGGTTCTGTTTCTGAGTACTATGGATAGACCTACTAATGCTTAGACCATTCTAGATGATCAGATAAATAAGTGCATATGAGGCCATTATCAATAATGAATCTTAATTTTTTCAGGAAAAATCTGAGATTTGGACATTACTGCTTATATAACCCCTTTAAATATTTATTCAGAAACAAGCAGGTTTTGCATATCCCTACAATGTCAATCTAAATATAACTTTGATTGACACAGATACTTAAGTAAATTATATGGAGTAGAGCAGAAAACTACAATTACTTGGTTTTATTTGCTAATCACCACCCAACACTTATTGAAGTGGCTACAAAGACTGTGTCACTTGATCTCTTGCCTTTGTAAAAATTACTTTGGAACACTGACTTTTTCAGTTATTTTTATTGTGTATCATCAGACTGGCCACTTTATTCACAGAAGAACAAGTTGTAATCACTGGTATTTGTTTTTTGCTTTTTTTTTTTTTTAATTAAGGGCAAAAGTATTGGCAAATGCCCAGGAGACCATACCAGAGATGCCCAAGGACAGCCCTACAGATGGAGCTATAGGAGAAGTTCTGGCCATCCCCAGGGGCTTTCACAAAAGGTTGGTGGAAGGCTGAAGGCTCTGCCACCTCACAAATCTTTGCTTGTGGCCCCCATCTCTCTGCACCAAGGCAGTATTTGAGCTGTGTTTTCTACCCTTGGGACCATGCTGTGATGCCCACCTTACTCAGAGGGTGGTGGTACTGGCATGCCCTGGCTCCCCAGACCCACTGAGCCCACAGCCACCACACTGCAGCCAGAGCAGCCGTAGATTATTATAGGCCCAGGAGAACTTGAAGCTACCATGTGACAACTCTGAAGTGCCAGTCAATGAGCAAGATGTGCTGCAAGTTGCCTTGCCCCCATCAGCAAGATCTTTCATACCAACAAATGCTTACCAGCATCAATATGAGATCACCTAGCAAGGTTCAAAGTTCGTTCTCTTCAGAAATCCTTTACATCTAAAGGATCTTCATGACCAAACCAGCAACAAAAAAAGCATTCCTTTTCACATCACCATCAGTTCTACCCAGCTGTTCCTACTCTGTTGGCCACGAAAAGAGCTAGCATCCACCTGTAGAAGCCCCTTCACATGCAGTTATGATGCAGGTATGCTGAAAACTCTCCATGGTGAATGCTCTCACCATTACCGTAGGCAAAAATAAAGAGAGAATGTTTCAGCAGCATAACAAAAGATAAAACGTAGTCGACCTGTTTTCTCTGGAGTAAAATACCTTAAGCTCTAAGTCAGGGTCAGTCTGCTCCTCTTACTGACTCTAAGGCACTTAGAGCACCTGGGCTTATTTGTGGTGCATATAAATAGTAAATGAAAGAAATCCATTGGTCTAAAGAGCTATTGGAAATAATGGGTATACAGGAAACACTTTTGTCAGGACACTCACTCAAGAGGGAGTAAAATTATCATGACTATTAGTCACATGCATCTCTTCACCATATTCCCACCAGTTCTGTGGAATATGTCACATTCCAAAGCCATAAAAAAAGAACAGAAAGCAGATTTTGTTCTCGGCACAAAGTGACCTTTTCAAAAGGAAAAGCGTATGTCCTCAAATCCAAGTTGTCCGGTTTTGCTGAAATTCCATTTTTAAGTCAGCTCACAGAATGAATTATGTCTTCTGGTAAAATAGGAAGCAGAAGTCTGACAGCTGACTGCAATCTTAAATTTCATGGAAAATAGCAAAGTACACTTATGGCCCAGGGTATCTACAGCTTCCAGCAAAAACCTTTTGTTGCAGGACTGAGACTCACCCAGAAGAACAAACCTCACCGGTGCATTTTCATTATTAGATAAGTGAAATGATTTTGAAACATAGAAAAATCTTGGTGATCTATTCAAAATGTTGGGGTTTTTTTTGGTGGTTTTTTTTTTTTTGACAATAAATGACACCAAAATGTAAAACCTGACGGATACTCTTTTCTTGATAAAAGCAGCTTTCATTTTATCTTCCATTCCATCCATTGGCCAATTTATACCCTTGAAATAACATTGTAAAACTAACATGCTGCAGAATCATTAAACAGCCAGTAATTTCCTCCCATTTAGGCTAGGCAATTGTGAGAAGCTTCAGAAGTGGAGAAAAAATTTTTTTTCCCTCAGTAAGTTGCCCAGAAAGCCAAATTTGACTGCTAAGAAGGAGCTTTCATTTGCTTAGCCCTACGTTGTGTTTCTAGGTCACTTACCGGACGCTTCACCCACTTGACTGGCCTACCAGCAGCTTTGAAAGAGTCCAGGCACAGAAGCATTGCTTCAATGGGACAGCCATGCTTTTGTGGGGCATCAGCTCTCTTGCCATCCAGCAGTTCCCTCATGTGATAGTTTTCTTCAGCTATTAGATATGTAGGTTTCTATTTGGCTTTATTACTTTTCCATTACACTTCTCATTTCTGCCAGTTTTTGCAGTTAAATGAAAAATACAGCATTTCAGAAATTGAGTGGTGAGTGAGGAAAAAGCTATGCAGTGAATTCAAGGAGATCAGCATTTGACCATCTGTTGCAAAAGTCAATTATTATTATTGTTATTTAACTTATAGTATTCTATGTTTTCGTCAAGTGCTGGATGTCAACGCACGATGTTATTAGCAACAGAGAAAAAGGGAGCAGGTGGCTTTCTCCAGACTTCAGTATTGGATACAAACAAATCTAAAAAGGCAATGGAATAGAAAGCAGCTTGTACACTGCTTTCAGGTAAGGAAGAAAAAGAGAGAAATAGAAACCAGGACTTTTGGAAGGTGTACTTCTGAATCTGTGAGTTTACTAATTTTGACTTGAAAATTCAAAGGAACAGGTGAGGCTTGTCAAACAGCCACGTGGGATGTACCTGAGTCATTATTTCATATGGGAGAGTCTGAATGCAAGGCAGCACAGCATTCATTTCCTGCTACGACCATAGGAATAAATGACCAGATTGATACTGTCAGCACAGAGCATCTCGATACCTTACCTACAGAATGTGATTTAGCAAAGGCAACTTGAGACCAAATGGAAGGAGATTGTATGTGAAAAATGTAAAAAGGGGAAGAAAAAGAAAAAAGATGAAGGCAAATATGTTCATTACTTGGAGGAAGGAAGAAGAACAGTACAAACCAAACAAAATTAAGGGAAAGTACAAAGAGAACGGAGGGCAATCTTTGCTGTCCAACAAGCTAATAAATTGAGGGGAACTTCCATTCAGGAAAGACAGAGGAAAAGAGATCTGCTTTCATTGCTTAGGCGCAATATCACAAGGCCCCAGTCATTCCTACTAGCACATACAAAGTAAAAAATAAGTATTTATTTGCCCAATATCCTATTATATAGTTTTATTACAAGTAATATAAAATTAGTAGAATATTTTTCCCATAATCTTATCAAACTGTTGCCAACAATAATAGACATAACAAAAGTAGGTTGCTTGTTTTGTGGCTTACAGTCATTTGAGGAAGTTATTACTCGCATATTTTTGCCTCCTAGATAGACATACATGAGTATTTGAATCCCCCTAAGTCATCCAGCACAGCCACAAAGCCCAACCTGCATCTGCATGGCACAGTATAATTCTAGGAAATCTAATCTGACCTCTTTTTTTCCCTTCAGCACAGAATTAACTCAGGTGACCTTAACTGGGCTGATGGTAATGCCTTTGTGCAGAAGAAACTGTACGTAAGGGAAACAGCTTAGTATTTACTAGCATACTGAAGAAAAGAAAAATGACCTTTCTTAATTAAATGTCATGAAATGAAGGCTAATACTGGTATAGAACATGCATATGAATGAAGTTAAGACTACGTGTTCATGGTACACTTAAATATTCTGGGCTCAGCTCTGACCTAAGCCTGAAAAAAAAAGTCAGAAGTGGCTTTTTTTTTTTTGAGATAAGTGGAATTACCTTGCTTTGTATCAGCAAAAGCAGTGCAAAACCAAACTCTGAGATTCTAGAATTGCTGGTATAAGAATGCTTAAAGAATTTATAAAGCTCCATGGAAAAAAAGTATTTTCACAGGCTTCTACTTAGGAGATGCAGCCCTATATTAACTTTCACTCAGGAATGCTTCATTATCCAAGATTATAAATTCATTTGGCATAATGGAAGGACAGGATAAATTATTCAAAAAAAGATGTAAATAGTTTATGTGCCATCAGTAAATTCTCAAGGACAGGGAGATTTGAAATATTTAGAGGACTGAGATTAATTACCTATCTGGTGTGAATTCATACATAGATATTCCAATTTGAGTATGATTATGCTTTTAAAATATAACTAGAACAAAATGTTACAGCCTGCTTATTTCATTGTCTTAATCAAAGCTTGAATACAGATAAGAAAATACACACTTCCTTGAATTATCAGCAGGGGAAATAGCAATGTGATTTCGTTTGTTTCAGCCAGACTGGAATACTTTTAATATTTATACCAGATTTTAATCCCATAAAATCTGTGTTTTTGCTGCAATTGAGAAAGGATACAGCATAAGCATACATTGCTGTGAATGCAGAATATAAGGCTTTGAAAATTCAGAGGATGTTCAGGACGTGGAAAGGCATCAAAGCATTTTTCCACACACAGACATCTAAACCTTGACATTGTAATATGTTTAACAACCTCACTGTTTTAATTAAGCACTATAATAAAGCCACATAGCAATAAAAAGCAGATGAAAGGACTGCTAATAAATCTCATTTAGTAAAGTACTTCAACACGTACTTGAGAAAAGGGATAAGACAAGTTTCAATCCTACTCCTAGACCAAGCAGATGCTGAAGTGCTGTTCTGGAATAACTGTGACTCACCCAGAGCTGTGGATAGCCCACAACAGCTGCCTTTGCTTTCACTCACATTGGTGTCAACTCACAAACATGCATGGATTTTGTACTACAAAGTATAACAAAGGAATACAGAAAGGAAAGTATTTTGTTTTGTACAAGATTTCTGTTCAACAACATTGAATGCTGTTTTAAATTGTTTCAGTACTCTTAATATTTGCTCCCAAGAAATTCTGGTGTCATTACATAAACATTAATCTGTCAGTAAAAGCTTAAGGAAAGTCTAAGGATGTTCTGCTTTAAGAGCATTTATTAGAGATGCTCTACTAAAAGAAACAAGTTGGAGAGCAGAGTTGAAACTCAGATTCATACTTCTTTATCAAAGAGAACATTCTTGTCAAGACAGTAAAATATCAAAGGAGAATCAAGTTTATTCTCTTTAGATGTACTGGTAGGATGTAGGCCTAACACAAATTACCTCAAAATTACCAGAAGGACCAACTCCTGCCAGGCTCAGAGCCACCAAAATTCTCCACCAGTGGGAAAGGCCTAGCCTCCCAAGGCAACAAATATTAGTTCTTGCACTTTCACAAAAAGCAGCCAAAAACACGTGGAGGCAGGGTATTGTTTGCTGTAGAAACTCCTTAAAAGCTGGATTTTCTGTTTGAGTCCCTAGTTTGAGCCCATCAAAACACAAAGCAAAGGAAAGGAGTTGGGATCAAGATATACCCTTCTGTGGGTAGCGATTTACAGCCAATATCCACCTGCAGGATCTGGTAGTTGAAGCAAGTGTTCCTTGTTCCACAGGCTCAGCAGGTGTTAGGATTGACAAAATTCAGCTAGTCACTGTTATCCTTATTTACATGCTTAAATCTCTAAATAGTGTTATCATTTTTAAAATAGCTGTCCATAGAGCTAGCCACCATCCCAACAAGTGTAACAGTGACACCGTCTGAATCACTGAAACCCACGGCAAATTCTGTTAATTTAAGTAGGATAAGGACCAACATCACTCCTGTGCAGAAAAAATGCTCTGAGCCTACCAAGACTGGACAGAGTAGGGGGACAAACACAATCTGCCAGCTTGCAGAGTAACATACCACACAGTCACATTCAAGCATGTTCGCTAAGCTGTGGCCTGTAGCCTTTCATCTACCACCCTAGGATAGATGCTTTAATTCCAGCTTGCCCCAGTGAAGTCCAGCCACTATATGAGCTTTGCAACCCAGCCAAATAGGAGTCCTTGTGCCATGGGCTTGTCTGGCATGAGCTAGCACTGCTCCACTGATGTTAGCTATGCTGCCTTCCATAGAACTACACTTTTTTTTTTTATACACCAGTTGAGATTCTGACCTTTTAATTTTAAGATCTGTTTAGTTTGCATCAGTGAATGGGTTATCTCTAATTAAAATCATTGCTGCACTACATAATTACTCAGTATAATTTGATGGTTGACTAAGACTAATGAAAAATTTGTCTCACTAACGGGTTGCACAAAGTTGAACTTTCCAGCATTAATCTTGGTAAATTGAGAGGTAGTAAAATGTGCCACGCAAGTAAAGAATGATGTGTCACAGACTGGCTGGTAAAGGAATTAAGAGTCAGCATTCAAAGAGAACACCAAGTCCATCTGTCATGCTCACATTACAGACCCTCAGCTCAGGTGTTCAGATGAACTCATGGGACACCTCCTCCCTTGTGTGGGTGAGCAGGTTGCAGGGAGCACAGGCACACACTAAACCACAGCCCCATGGCTCCAAGAGGATGGGTGCACGAGCAAGGGAAGCCCACATCTGGGAGAAGGGGTGTGCAGGTAGCATGGTTGCGTACCTGAGGCACAAGATAAAGTGTTCAGGGTGTTGTGGAATGCTGAACTATTTACTAAACCAAAGCAGCAGACATTATCTCTTGTATTACAGATATTGATCCTGAATATTTATATCACGGATTGCGTATTATGTGCTACTGGTAAACCATTAAGCCACACTACTCCTGATCTGATGCAACATGTACAAACTGAACAGCTTTTCACCATACCACAGCCCTGCAGCCTGACATGGCACCAGGCCCACGTCATCCAGGTTCCCCATGCAGCAACACCTTCCCCATGGTAGCTCCTACAGTGAGCACCAGCAACCGGAGGCACTGACACCTGTACACATCATCTCTGGCAAAACTTCTGTCAGAGGCAATAATTTATAATACCTGTATTAAGATGCAGTTGACAGTCCCCTGGGCTACTGCACAGTATGGTGCCTGCTCCTCCTTTCCCTTCTCCATCCCATCATAGGCTGTCTGACCCCAGACTGCTACAACTGTGCGGAATTCTGGCATTGTGATGCCAACAGTTCTCGTTCTGGGAGGAGACAAGGCCTCCTTCCCTGCCACTGCTCTACCAGCAGCCACTGTCTTGCCTATCCACTACCCTTGACGTTAATTTAGTTCACAAAATATATATACATGCAAAGTAAGGTTGCCATTAAGCAGAGGCTGTTCTGCAGCCATTTTGTTTCTCAGTCTTCACTGTGATTGTAAAATGAAATCTGTATGACCTCTTGCATCAGAGTCAGGACTGTATTTCTTCTGCTATTATAACTCGTCAACACAGGATGCTTTCAAGGATTTGTCACACACATTCATACATATTCTATTAGACAGTCATTGCATTCGCATCTGCTGTCACTGTTCCTGAATGCAAAATGATTTCTAAGCCAAGGGTCCTTGCAACACACAGAGAGAAACAGCATCTTCTGTAAAGGTCCCCAGTTGAATAGCTGGCTAGAGACAAGATAACAATTTTAAGGCACAGGATATGCATCATTTTACCGTAACTTTAGGAACAAGTTCTAGGGCACTGAAGTCTGCTTTCAGGAAAAAGAAATGTCCTTCCCCCTCTGACAAGTTCAAGAAAACACAGACCCTTACTGAGGGTCATCAGTTATGATCTTATTTGTAATATACAAAAGCATTAAAGAAAAATATAAACAAAGGCAGTTTGATAGAGAAAATAGAGCCAGCTCTCTGCTCTCCCTAGCAATGTCCAACAGAATAGCAGGGGTGTTCTTAGGAGCCACTTTCAAACAAGAGCACCTGCCCTGACTAAGTCACCAGTGAGTTATCAGGCAGTGCCAGCATTTCTGGATGAAAATCAGCCACCTGAGTGAACGATTCAGGACCTGCAGCCCTTTAGTCTGGTCCACAGCATACGCCTGAAGCAAGAACAGATGTGACCTTCTGGGTACAAACTCAACAGGACCTTTCCATGCTGCCTATCCTTCAATGCAGGCTGTACCCTCTGTTGCCCTCCGTTACAAGATATTTATCCTAGGAACATCAGCTTTATAATGACTATTTTCTTCATCACAGAAACATTTCATAGCTGTATCCTACTTCTACATGAGGTTATACACTAAACAAAGGAGCGTGGACTTCTCTGAATGATCCCAAGATTCTTCCCTATTTCAGTTACACAGTTTTGTGCTGCAAGAGTCCTAAAATGCATTTATTCTAATCCACATAAAACTTGTCTCATATGAATTTAAAGCTTATGCCAAAATCCATCAGAAGCAACAATGCTTTATGAGCGTGCAAAAGCCAGTGAGCTATCAAGTTCTGGTTCCTTATGTTGTCCCAGCAGTGGTTCCTTCAAATAATCCTACCACCATTTTCAAGGAATTTCAAGCTATAAAGCATGTGATATAAATTAGTCCCTCCTAAGTTTAAGCTTATAATGCAAGCACCAATTAAAGATATCTAAATATTTAACACTAGACTGTGTGTGACACTACAGATAATATTAAGATCCTAATCTTCCTTGTTTATTCTCAGCACTAACAGTGTTGTCAATCCTTTTTCTACTTACACAGGGATTGTGCCCTTCCATTGATCTGTAGGAAAATAAGAATGAGCACATAAGCTGCTTTATTCATGCATGAATGATCTTAAACAAATTAATTAAAACCTGTGTCAATGCAATGCTTGTATAATGATGGGATATATAAAAATAAAATAGAAGGTTTGGTTTTCTTCTTGTTCTTTACACCAGGGGGTAGTTTCTAAAGAAGTATCTTTCGTTAGGTTAATGAATGTGCCAGAGCAGCTCGTGTTGCATTCAGAGTAAAACTTACATACTGCAGAACAGATGGGTATTGTGAACCGTTATGATGGCAGAGGAGTAGGCTTTAAATAATACATGGAGAATTTTTCTATCTCATTAAGTTTCCAATTTCCTTTAGAAACATCTTTAAAATAAATGCAAAAGATTCTTACTGGAAGTTGTTCTTATTTTGTGTAATTAGATGCCTTTAAATGTCATGCTGAGAAATACTGCTATCAGAACAAAGGGATCAACACAGCTTTAACTCTGATTTACAGATATTGTGCACACATGTTCAGTGAGTGCAGTTCCTGGTACTTCTTCCAAACTGCCAGGGTCAGATACTGAAATCTGGTGGAACAAAAAGGAAGGTGCTAAAAATACCCTCTCACTTCTTCCTCCCATACATCCAGAGTACTTACAAAGTTTCTCTCCACATCTTTCCTACTTTCTTCTTTATTCTTAATTCTTTCCCCTTCAACTTTTCACTTTTTTTCCCTCATTTCCTACCATATAGCCCATTTAGTACTCAGAAACCCTGTCTTCTTGCACATCTTCTGAGTTCTATTAAAGGACAAGTATCTTCAGCAGTTTAACTCAGACTGCACAAACAGTAGATTTAGCATTATTTTGAATGGAGAAAAAAAGTCAAAGCTAAACAGGAAAAAAGGCAATTCTTTTAATTCTCACTTAAAACACTTTCTATTAGATGGAAAAGATGAGGCAGCTTGAGTCCAATTGTTTTGCTGAGATTCAAAGCATAAATTTCAGATTTATACCAATCACAATAATGAAGAAGAGATGCCAATTGTCAGAACTTATTTTCCTTCTGAATAAGCTGAGCTCAGATGCAATTTAAATGAGATGAGCCAGAACAGTAGATCAGCACATAAGGACTATGGCTCAATATACAAAGCAAACATGCTTTGAATCTTGGCAACAAGAATACTTTCATTTATTAAGACATTTACTAGAAGATAGAAAAAGAGACTGAAGGCTTGCTGAATGACAACAGCCCATCAGGATGGTCAGCCTCACTGCCAGTGCAGTCACTCCAAACACAGACACGATAAACTGAAGTGAGCAAAACCACCTGGAAATGGCCTATCTTTTATTAGAACAAGAAAGTTCTCCCTTTCTTGCCAAGACATTATAAATCTGCATGTTGCTTTTATTCACTATCTAGTTGTTTTTAATTATTTAGCTAGTCTCTTTCCTAAAAGCTTGTAGGATTAAAAAAAAATCACTTATGGCCACAAGCACAAGACTTCCTAATTTCCATGGGATACATTCAATACATTGCAGCTCAAAATGGAGTATGCCGCATTAGAAAACTGGCCATAATTTATCATTGAGGGAGAAACACAGTGAGGAAGCTGACTGTAAGATTATAACTCATTCTCTGATCTGTTCTTGGGGCTGCTACTTCTTGTTCTCCCTTACCCAGGAAGTACTCTGAGGACTAAGCATTAGTCCCTGGCTGACCCAGTCCTTTGGAAATAATTACCATAGTGCTAGTGAGGCGATACATTATTCATTTAATTGCTAACAGTTTGTTAGGGCATTATAGCCTTGGATAGGACATATTTTCAGGAGAGGATTTAATCCTCACCAAATTCCCCTTTTAAGAGCAGACTGTGAGGACGCAGGCTGGCCATAACATTCTGCCCTTGTTCTCAGTCAGACACAGCATTGCCTAAACAAAGAAAGGAGCCCCATGGACTTTTTAACGTGACAAGGGCATTGAGGCAGAGATTGCTAATGCACAGTGACAATACTGATAGCAGGGGTTGCCATGACCCAGGTACAACATCTTGCACTTGGATTTGTTGAACCTCATGAGGTTCTCCTGGGCCCACTGTTCAAGCCTGACTAGGTCTTTCTAGATGGCATCCCAACCTTCAGGAGTGTTAACCGCATTACACAGCCTGGTGTCATCTGTAAACTTGCTAAGAGTGCACTTGATTCCACACACAGTCAACATCTCTGACAAAGCTGTTAAAGAGCATAGATCCCATTACTGACCTCAAGGGACACAACTTGTCACTGATCTCCATCAAACATTGATCACCCCTCTCAGGGTACAATCTTCCAAACAGTTCCTCAATCCATTACCTCTGCTTAGGTTTGACCGTGGCCATCTGTTCTGTACTACCCATTTATACTATCTTTTCCAGCTTCTTCTCAAGTCACAGTGCTGACCTACTGATCATTTGATCATTCATGGTCTATTAATGCTGCAGGTCCTCCAGTAATTCACAACAATGTCACATTGCTATTCATCTTGGCTGTATTAGTGTATGTTCTGCCACAATCTAACAGTCCTAGTCTAACTTTTAGCAGGATTAACTTTAAGCTGCCTCTCTTCACCACGGAGGATTTTTTTTTTTCCTTTCACAAATGCCTAGTATTACATCTTCAGTTTAATAACTAGAAAGCTTCCTGCTTTTCAAACATTTATGAGCTGACTCAGGTGACATTGGTTTACTCTTCAAGATTAACAGTGTCAGCAGTTCTCTTGAAAGGAAAAGTGGCTAGGTTTTGCTTAGTCTTCATAGCTCCTTACGAGTTTCCAGTTATTTCTGCCTATGCATATTTCTATACATGACCCTTCTCTTAGTGCTGATGTGTGAGCTGATGTTTTCCTCTAGAATTACTGGGCAATAATTCCCTCTCAAATGAATTATCCAGTATATCTAAGAGCAACTCAGCACTCAGCTACATAATCACATCGAAAAAGCAAGATACAAGGCAAGAAATATAGGTAATTTGAAGCTCAAACCTTGCAGTCTCCTGATTTTATTTTAAGGGTCACTGATGACAGTAAATAGGATAACTTATAGCAGTTAGCATAGCTGATAGAATTTGGCTGCACACGATTGCTTATGGCACACAGCCATTGCTTCTGGCAATGCATAGATTACAGAATTGTGTATTCAACTCTTTCCTTCTCATGTTAGTATTCTGCCAAGTCTCTCAGGGCTTATTCGTGCTTTTCAATAGCATCTGTACCTCCTACTTCCCATTAAAATACACTAAATCGAAATGCAATGAGATGTTCTCAACATTTCCTAGTTTAGTCAAGAGCTTGGTTGAGTTTGATTAAAGTTGTTAAGCAATTTTTAATTCAAGGGGGGAAAAAAAATGAGGGAAGGCAGGAATAATCATAATAGAATTATATACCTCATTTAACACTTAAAAATGATCTATGAGGCATCAACAAGACAGGATGGCTGTCAGCCCCAGTGAATGCAGTACACAGATCATATATAGGCACAGTCAAGTGGGAACTGGCACCTGCAGAGACAAACAAAGAAGTAATCTGACTGGGGAAGCAGTGGGAAGGAACCTGGGCCATCAAACAGAGCAAGGAGCTGAACCTCCCCCCATTTCTGTCTCCCTGGGGTCTCTTCTTGTAGCATATGTTTTCTTCTCACAAGGAGACCAAAATCCAGTCTCCTTGTGCTAGTCCCTTCTCTTAAGGAATAGATTTAAAAGTGAAGGGATATGAGATAGGTCAAACAGCATACGGCATCACGTCTGATTACAGAAAAGGAACAAGAGGACCATGGAATGAAAAGCCACAGCAGGCTAACTTGGTTGATGAGCTTGAAGCAGGAGATTTTCCTGGGCAAAGCAACATTTAATCTAGAAACATAAGAGAACCAGGAATCTATCAAAGTTCACAAAGTTGTGGCCATAGGGGAGATCTCTCTCTCCACAGACTACTAGAAAGTCTAGCTTCATTCTCTGTATGGTGAAGGCGATCAGATAGGGAAGCTGGTGTAACTCACGATATAGCTCCCACAGATGCATAAAAAGCTGACCTCCGCAACACCCTCCAGTGTTATTTTCATAACGTACACAGGTCAGAAGTTTTGTATCCCATCTGATGCTATAGGTCAAACACTTTCCAAACACCTAAATGCATGTTGCATTTGTTCCACATAACAAACTACCAAAAGTTGACAGCTTCCTTCAACCAACTCTTTACACAAATAGTGATGGAGGATTAGTTTTAAACTAAAATATGGTTGGAATAGATGTTAGAAAGAAGTTTAGTGTTTTGAAACTCAGAGGGGTGAGGTCCTGACACAAGAAGCTACAGGTGCCCAAGGACAGGCTGGATGGAGCAGCATGATCTGGTGGATGACAACAAGACCTTGACAGAGGGTTGGAACTGGATTACCTTTAAGGTCCCTTCCAAAACAAGCCATTCTAGAATTCCTCAGTCCTTATGTAAAGAATCAGATCTTCCTCCATCTCTTCTCCTCATTTGGGTGTGGATAATCACTAACAAAGCATTACTGCTTCCTACAATCAGGGCCCAACTAGTAGTGTGACAGCTCTTGGTACTCTGAGTACCTTGCTTCAGTTGTTTTCTGAATGAGTGAACTTGTCCCTTGTTGTTGAAGTAAATGGTGGCTATTCATTTTAACAGTCCTTCAGACTGAAGGATGTTAGTCATTTCACAGTACGTATTTGAGTCCACCCAGAAAGAAAACAGCAAGAGAGTTTTTAAAAACCCCTTCCTGTTATAGGATTGTCAAGAACTCTTTTTCTGTTCTCCTACTCCTTCCTAAGGAAAGCCAGGGAGGCAGCAGAGTTTTCAGAAGGACTGTTCTTTTACACATCTTCCCCTGTTCCTAAATGTGCTCAGCAATTTTTCTTAATGTAAAGGACAGAAAATCAACTAAGAACTATTGCCATTCCCCTCCCTCCTCACCAGCTTCCCCAAGAGTAATTTTAGTGGAGCTTTGATTGATGTCAGATGAAATTAACTGGAAACATTTAATGTGTTTAACATGTAAAGGCTTAGGGCTCTATTCACTCAGAGACCTTCCATGCTTCATAAACTCACAGAGGACACTGGAGCCTGGATTTCAGCTCTGCAACCAGATAACTTATTAAACAGCACCTTGACTCCTGCCACTGCTGCAACTTTCCCTTCATTATTAATAGGTGGAGGACTTGAACGATGCCAGCAAGAATGGAATCAAAGGTATTGTGAAAGATGTTGTTAATTTAACTACATGCTTAGTGATCAACAGAATGCAAAAATTAAGCTGTATTTCCCTCAGCAGCTGAGGAAAATCCTCATTTAACCAAGTAAAAAAAAAAGGAGTATTGTGCATGGAAGGAAGCATGAGGACTCTGTTAGTAGCTTAGAGGGAAGGGCTCCGAATGAGAAACTTCATGAGCACCTTTCTCAAAAGCAAAGCCTTCTTCAGTTTTCTTAGAAGTAGAAAGATTTAACACTTGAAAAGTTTGGAAACTGAACTATTTTCCTGCCTTCTCTCCTACTTGTAGCAGCATTGTGGACAGGAGGTTACTTCAAAGTTAACCTGTAGGTACCTCAAGTTGGAAAGAGTATTTTTCTTAATACATACTTCCTCTCTGGCTATCTCAGGAAAGGCAGATTAGCCCTTACACTGGATAAATGAAGGGCTTTGTGACCTTTGCAAGATGTCTTATTCAACCATACCTGAACTAGATGTTTCAAGGTCCCTTCCAACCTAAGGGATTCTATGATTCCATGAATATGAGAGGTCTCAGAAGAGAGCTCAGTAAAACTACTGACACAACCATTCACCTGTCTGTTGTCTCCTCAGGGAGTTGGAGGCAGCTCCAAACAGGTTACAGAGCATCAGACAGAGTTATCCTCAGCCATCTGTCAAACATGGTTTTACTCAACCCCCAGAGCCATCTCAGAAACAGATTTCTGAGTCTCCTCAAACCACAACACACTGATGGCCAGTTCATAGAGAAGAACTGGAAGTAAATAGACACTATTTATAAAGCCATGCCTTCCTACAGACAGGCTGTCTTTCAAAGAGAGCCTCATTCACTCCTTACAGCCAGGGCATTCTCCTGCCCACCTGCTGTCATTGGGTTTCCTACGGGAACATTTCACAGGTTGTTAACCTTAGAGCTTCAGGTAAGCACTAGTACAATAACAGGTGTCAAGGCAGGCTTTGTATAGGGAACATTTGAAGTTGGTGGGAATTTGAGGAGTAGATGTTAAAGATGTAGGATTTGGTTGTTACTTGCTCCATGAGGATTTACTTCTCAACCCACTTTCCTACTCTGAAATTCAGTGTTACTTTATGGATATGTAAGCAGGTCTATTGACAGTGGAAGTTTTTTCCCCTTAAGTGATAAAGAAGCTTTGAAAGATCGATCTGTACAAACACCAGATATTAACCATTCTACTTTTTGCTATCTCTAGGTGTATTTGTGTTATATATTGCACTGTCAGTGAGAAGCCTCATAATACTCCAATTATTTACCTACTTATCCTTAGCACACAATCGATACACCGAGCTCAGAACAGTTGACTTCTTATAAGGTTGTGCTTCAATGAGACAATTGCACTCTATTACTTAGTTATGATTTACAAAGCTTGTCTGCAACTTCTTTTTGAAGAAGTGCTGACACGACTCCCACAAAAAACAAAACAGTGGTTCCACTTTACTGTCTGAATGCAGATTGTCTGAGCCATTTCCTCCTCACCCAAGAAGACTCAGATAAACATTCTGCAAGACATTCGTCAGGATTACTAGATTCTTCAAGTAGTAACCTTGCATCCTTCCTTTAACAGATTTTTCACTTTCATAGCTCTCGATTACATACTATTTTCTCTCGCAGAACCACACGAGAATATCCTAGGCTTTAGAGTCGAGCAGCAAGTGGGAAAAGAGCTGAAACAAGCTAGACTTCCCCTTCTCGTGGAGGATTAAATGACCTGCAGAAACTCTGCAGATACATTTGTCTATAGAGGTGTTAAAGGTAAGAAGCCAACCTTGAGCACACAACGTGATGAGATGCAGGTGGTTTCCTAGCTAAGATGCAATCACAAACAGAAGTATCCTCAGCTTTATGCAAACAAACAATTCCTTAAACTACCAGAGAATGTATGTGAATTTAGGTCACATTACATACATTTCGTAGAAGTGAATCCTGCCACTGGCTTGATTTAAATCTTCAGCATACAATTCCTCCATCATGGATAGACTTTCAAAATATCTCTAAGTATTTTCATGTACCTAAACACTCAGTGGTTAGCACCAGGTCATGCTTACAAAAACACCATGCGACATCCTGTGATAAATGAACTGCTTCTTATTTTTTCTGAAGATACTAAAAATCAGAGCTGTATGTTCTGACTCCAGCTGATCAAAAATGAAGCACTTATTTGTCCAGCGTGGCATCGGTTTGATTTCAAGGAAACCATTTGTTACCAACATATATTCTGGTCTCTTCATAAAGCAGCCAGAGAAAGAAAATTCTGCTTTTCATAATTGAAGGCAAAAGTTGGGATTTCACATAGAAAATCTTCCAAAGGAAAGAATAATTACATTTTAATCAACATGCATGTTTATATCACATCCCTTAGAGACAAGATGACATAAAATAGAAGTGATAGTCAGGTGTCCAGGAGATGCAATATCAGCTAGAGAACGTCATTCTTCCCTCTCATTGCTCCCATTACAGCCCTTTGGAAGTTGTGCACCATACATTAATGCTTTGAGACATTACCATCTCTATTTCACTTCATTAGCTTCCAATTCCCAAAACAGCAGTGGCAATTTTTCATAAACACAGAAAAACAAATATTAAGGAGCTTAACTCTTAATTTCACAGAAATCGCTGACAATGTTCCTACCCCTCACCCCACTTACATTTTTACTGAAGGGAAATAAAGCTGGAAGAACATAACCCAGGAAAGAGGTTACAAGCACAATCCAGACCACCTCAGGAAGACATACTGCCTAAAAATTAATAAAATAACAAGTCATTCCTTATAGACTTCAAACCTCATTCAAACAGCCCATTAAAAACAGATGAGTTTAGAGGAATAACATTAGGTCAAATAGCCTGGTGGTTTGCTGAAGAAATAAGGGTGAGTGTCAGAAGCCACACAGACACCCATCTCAGAAAGCTTCTTTGCAAGCGTAAGGAGTTGCTAACTCCATTGGGTCATGGGGCATAGCAATGAGAAGCAGCCTCCATCTATCCAGCTCTATTAGAGGAAAAAAATAGTATTTTAAATTCAGTGCATCTCCTTCCACAAAGGGCAATTAGTTTCACAGTGCAGCGGTTGGCCTCTCTGCGGAGCTCGGAGCATAATTGTGATCCTCCAGAGGTGAAAACATCCAGAACAAGGGGCTGCTGTCTGACAAGCATGTTTGAAAGCACTCTGCACACACCTCAGTGCAGTCACTGCAGCACCTCACCCCATGGAAACAAAGCACAGCTTTCTGAGCACTCACCCCAGCATAAAAGCAGGGAACTTCCACAGTCATTTCCATCCCAGTAAACTGAAATTCTCTCTGTCCACAGTGAAAGCCAATGCCATGCCAACAGCTACAACCTAATCCTATTGCTTTGGGATGAGCAGAGATTTAGGGCACAAGAAGAGACCTCTGAGCCTCCTCTGGAAGGTCTGAGGAGGGGAAGTTTGCAGCTCTCCCCCAGAGAGCAAGGAGGCTCCAGGACAGAATAATGAGATGAGATGGCAGTGCTGGAGGAAAAGCTCAAAGCAGTCTGTGTCCAGAAAATGGAATTTGTATTTACAGACCTCAGCTGCTGGAAGCTGAGAAGCATTTGCAGTGCTGTCTTTGAACCCAGTCACCTCCCTTTATATCAGAAGTCTCTGCTATATAACGTAATAGACTACACAATCTGGAGTTAAATACTTTGGGACTAGAGAGGAAATCTGAGAAGCAACAGTAAAATAGTTCATCCCACAAGAGACTTCACTCATCTCTTCTCAGAGATAAGCACACAGAGAGCTGACAAGATAAATTCGCCCTTTATCTCTCTCCTTGGTAACCAGTGAGGAGAATTAAACTCCATTTCCTTCCTGAACATCATATTTATTTTGCTTAAGGAAAATCATGTTTCTCAATTATATGTCACCCTAATGGTTAATCAGAAATGCTACAGGAAAAAAAAACGAGTTCAGGGGTTTTCAATGACTACATGTGCAGCTATTTATGATTTTCTACATGTAAGCAGAGATTAAGGGGAATGGAGTCTATTCCTCAGGTCATATGTTTTCCACAGAGCACTTTCCTGCTTTGATTTAATTATGTGAAGGCTTCTAGCAACTCTAATGGGATCAGAGTCTTTTCTTGACCTGTTAGAGGGTACAATAAACATAACAGAAATTTAATCTTTTTTGTAAACCATTAGATATTTTCACAAACATGTAAGCCTCATTGTTTCTCCCTATTTCTTTCCAAAAGACATATTCAAGTTCCATTCCTTCAGAGAAAGAAGTTGAATGTAATCTGCCCTAACACATTAGTCAAGATTATTGACAAGTCTCTAGGAGATAAAGAACGTTAACAGAATATCTGTATGTTATTGAAATTTTTGGTGCTTGTCTTTTTCCAGATGTTGGTTTTCTTGTCATTCTACATACATAATATATCATATTGTCTCCCAACATCAGCACACATTTATACTTAAGTTACTAAGGATGTTTGCAGAACAAGGATCCTAGTTCACATGATGCTCAAAGAATCAAATTACAATATATTTTAAAAATAAGCAATTAAAAGACAGCTTTATTTCAAGCAATATGAACACGGTTTTCTGTTTAGCTTTCCTACATTCTCTCAGCAGATTGTCTTCTCTGAAACTACAGGAGAAATCTCTTTTACTGGACGTGATCTTCATTGGCCATCTAAACATTTGTTTTAAGTAGAGAAGACTTATGTGGATTCAGATAAAAGCTTCCAACTCTCTCCTTAGTAAATGGAGCTTCAGTTTGGCCAATAAACAAACCAGAAGTGCTACTGCCATGATGCCACACAGAGTCAACACTTTACTCTGTCTTATGTAAAGTTAGTAAAACCAAGCAAGAATCATATGAACCTACTTGTTTTCCTAGTGCCACAAGCCTCACAATTACTAATGAAATGCACAATTCATTTTCATTATGGTGGGCCAAAAGCCCCACTATTACATTCTGCTTTGC
The DNA here is from genome assembly GCF_016699485.2 of Gallus gallus. NCBI lineage: Eukaryota > Metazoa > Chordata > Aves > Galliformes > Phasianidae > Gallus > Gallus gallus. The sequence goes on from NC_052545.1 coordinate 9,671,233, forward strand.
ATTTTCGGTAGTTAAACAAGCTTCTAAACATGGATATAGGACTTCAACTGAAGTGATGGCTGAATTACCCTGTAACAGTCAAACAACTAATGACAGCACCAGGACAATTATCCTGAGGTCAAACTGGGTAGAGCAACCCAGTAGAAGAATATCCCCTCAAACAGCATTTTTCAGTACTTTGTCCAAAGCACATAACTTACTGGGTAATAGTTTAAGAAAAAGTTTCTTAATTTAAGCGGCATTTTTATTGCAAAAAGCTGAAGTAGATTTGCTGACTTTATGCTAAACTCACTTTTCCCCCCAGTTTAAAGTGACCTTTGATGCAAACTAAAATGTGCAGGTGTCAAAGTATATCAGTATCGTATACTAGAGATGTGCACAACTGAGGTTTTTTGGCACTTTCTCCTTCCAATTTATTAAAGGTTGTGTCAGAATAAATCTATGTAAGCAAGGATCAAGTTTTATTACTGGAACTTCATTTGCTTTTAATGAATAGTGGTATTTTAGGAAAATAGTTGATTAAGCAAAGTAACGTTTGAGATGTGAGCTATTCCTTCTCACTCCTATCACCACTCCTTTTAACCCTGCAAGTAAGCATGGCATATGCTACCAGATAGCAAAATAAGTTGCGTTAAGGCTGTAGCCTCTCTTCAGCAAAGTAGCTGAAACTGTTATTGCATCCATTTCTTTTCAACATCACGCACCATGTTCTATTAAACCATCAGAGCCTTAAGTCCTTAAAGTTATACAAATAAACATCTCCCCAGCCATTTATGAGGTCATAAGAGCTGGACAGCAAGCAAGATTGCTCTACACTAGCTGAGGACAGAACAAAGATGGCCTCTGATCCTAAAGTCTAACAAGCTCTTGGAATATCTTGGGATCATCCATTAAGAATGCTACAGATTCTCCCCAGTTAAGAGAGATTTGAACCATCAAGAGCTATCAGGAAGGGCAATAATGTTGTCATGCTCTTCTCCAACAAAAGCTCTTGTCCTCCCTCAAGTATCATTCTGCGATACTATGAAGTAGGCTTCATGGGATCTATGTTCACTACCATGAGCAGCAATGTGTGCATGGTGCAACAAGAAAGAGATCAGTTCGCTCTCATTACTTGCACCTCTGTTTCTTCTCTCTGAAAGAAGGCGGCTTCCCTTTTCCTCCTCCACCCCCATCTGCTGGGCTCCTCTAGAAGCCACAGATGCTTCCTGTATCCTGGAATACATAAGGGCATCTCATAGATCCCAAACATGAAGCACCACCTCACCACCAGAAAGTATTGCACTCTTTGGAGGAACAGAGCTGTTACCCAACAGGTTAGCTTTAACTTTTCCAGACAACACCACAGATGAGCAATGTATTGAGCCTGGACTTATATTCCAATCAGCCAGTTCTTAGGAGCATATTGTTGCTTAGTTTTCCCAAAGGCGAGGATTTAGAAAGAATGCATATTTACATAATTTTCCCATGAAAAAAAAAGTTTAACACCAGGTTAGTGTCTGTGCAAATGTGCACATCAGGGATGTTCAACAGCAGGTCATTTGAGAGACTGTTAGCCACATGCAGCATGAACCTATCAAGCTTTGTTAGCGCGAAGAGGTTGTTGGTAAACCAAAGAGCCACTTTATTTCTTTTCCCATAAACGTCTGCCAAGATGTGAAAGGGCCAAAGCCTCAGCCCTTCTGCATATGTCCACAACACTCAGAAGACAACTTCACAACCTAAATCTCTGCTTTTTGAGCTTACAGAGCACAAGCAAAACTGCATGCAAGCACAAGAAAATGGGCTGTTCCCCTATTATACCATGTTTTTACAGTTGGTTGATGGATGTAAGATAGCACCCAAACAGCCTGAAAAAATTCCACAGGATTCCAGTCACACACCAATAAGTATCACCTTTATGTGTTTTCATACTTTTCACAATATATGGTCTACACCACCCCGCTTCTTACTGCACATACATACACCCACCTCTAGAACTGCTCCGATGTGTTACAGCAGTACTGTAACATACACATTTATCTTAACAGGTATATGAGATTGAGGCAGCTGTACTGGTTCATGCTTATTATGTACTGGATATGCATACTTACTCTGTAAGAAAAGAGGAGTTTTGGCCAGTCTTAAAAGCAGATACTAGACAGGAACAAGTCAACACTCAACTGAAATCAGAGTGGTAAGACCAGCTTAAACAGCTAGATCTATCCCATAAAACTCACGGAAGTCACCTAGCTACACATGAACACCCATTCTGTACTCATCTCCCAAGACTGGATCCATTCAACATATTAGCATCAAAAGTTTCTCTAACCATGCTTTAAGCTCAGCATAACACAGCATAAAGCATGAATCATGATACTGAATAATATAGAATTATATTTGAAGTATAGCTTTCTCCTCTTTAACGATCTTTCTTTGATGGATCATGACTTTATCACTTTAGAAGTACTTTAAATAATAGCTCCACTTCAAATGATCTTTCCTTTTATCTTATTTAAAAATTTTTACATCAGTTGTCATGTGTCATAATTCAGCATGGTTATTAACACACTGACATTTAAGTACTGCTACCTTACAGCTTCACCTGTTCAGCATTAACTGTTGCATTGACCTTTCCAACCAGGAAGATTTACTCCCTACAACAGTAATTTCCCCCACCCTAGCATACTATAGCTGTGTTCCTGACTTGCATTGCTAAATCCTACAGATGCCAGCAGTGTCTTCTATGACCTGTTTTAAAAGCAGCGCAGGACTCAGTGGTATTGGCATAAACACAGATTATAAGCCTTGTTAAAACAGGTCCAGTTTGCAGCCTCTGGTTTTGATGATGCCATTGGTTACACAGCATTTATTACCAGTAGTCATGATTGACTTTTGAGTAGCTACTTGAACCTCTATGAACACCTCTAATACAGCAAGCAGTCCTGTTTTATTCAAGCATTAGAGCCAGAAAAGACAGATCTTGCAATACATACAGTGGGCTGTGGAAACTGAAGTGTCTTTTTTACCTGGGAAGAAAGATTACTCACACGTAAGCACACTTTGGCCATATCAAGCTCAAAGCAATGGAACACTGAGTTCTTCCTTATCCAGCTCCTCTCCACTCAAAAGCTACTATTTCACATCCTCCCCATTATGTTGGCGTCTCGATTATTTTACACAGCACAATATGAATCAAGAAATGATGCAATGCATTACACACAATTATTTCATCCCATGTGAAGTACCAAAAACTTCAAGCATGGTAGAAAAATAAAAGAATTTCTCCTTCTTCCACTTGCCTTCCACTACTTCTTGTTGTTAGCAAGCATAGTTCACTCATTTGTCTGCTGAGAGTGACAAGTATCATATTTATTGATGTTATACTTTTTGCCAGCCTACACTCTTGGAAAGCTACTAACCTGGTCTTGGTCCAAAGAACACAACAATTAACAAGGAAAACAGAAAGCAGTTTTCCTACGTACCTTAAACAGTTCTACTTTAAAGAAATTCATCTTCTCTATTAAAAAAGTAAGAATTGGAAGTTAACTCTCAAAAATAGCTCCAAACTGAAGAAAGTTCAGCAACTGCTTTAGAGAACAAGACACTTGGTGAGATGAAATAGTTGCAAAAAGCTCACTACTCAAGTGAAATCCTTCTAGCAAAGAAAGTATACCTGCGTAGCGTACAGCCAACTAATAACCTATAAACATAACCACAACATGGCAGTTTTTAACTGATTTTCTATATGTTGAGCAAAGCTGTCAACTATCTCTAAGCCGTATTTACTGGTTTTTTTTGCACCACCTCACACTTCAGAGTTTCGGAAGGTAAGCTCATCTGACCTGTGCATTGCTCATCTGCAACAACTGCTCCTTCAAGAAAACAAGCTGCAGTTGACATCCAAAATTAAACTCCATGAAAGGAGAATGGCAAAAAAAAATTGAAGTTCACATACTCTTGGTTTAGTTTTAATCCTGCATCTCCTGCAATGCTCAGCTTGTAGGTGTTACTGAGAAGTACTGCTGTGCACCCCTGGTTTCACAGCCTTACTGCCTTTATTTTAAACACTTCCCCTAATTCATCAACAGTTCCTCCCCACTCCCTCAGTTTTTACACTCACAGAAGCAGCCTCTCATCAACTCACAAAAAGTATCTGCTTTTCTACAAATCTTTATTTGTGAAATAAATGGCTGTAAAAACCAAGAGTCGAGTCATTATTCCATGGTCATTGTAAGTAGAAATACTGACACACCGTGCTCTTCAGTACTCAAAACATATTCACGTAGTTGGTTTCTTTCACTGTTAGTTAAACTGCTTTGCAAGACAACTGATCTTTTAAGCTTCCTTAAAAAACCTTCCCTGCTTGGCAATGAAACTGTTTATTTCCATTAATGTAGAGTAGACTTATTTGTGCTGACCCGGCCACATGTCAACATTTCTTAGTACATGCAGGAGATGCTCCCTTTTAAGTCACAACCATTTTATTACTAAAATAGGAAATACTTCTCAGCATGCTAGCTAGCTCCCATGACACCTTCAATTTCATACACATCATACAGCAGTTGGTAATGATTGGTGCCACCTGTTTTCCATGTACACCACTTCTATCCCACTGCTAAATTAATCCCTTCCACAATAAAGAAACCTACAAGTGGAAGAAGAATTGGAAAGGGAAAGGATGATAGAGTTAGAATATGAACAACATTAATAATTGAAGATGCTTTATTTTGCTGTGATACTACTCCCACAGTTCTTGGAGAAAGACAGTTTAGGCATCTGCTCTGACTCAGCCACTTCATCTGATGACTGGATAGGATTAGAACAATGCAGGTGAAGCCTGCTCTCTGTACAGACACAGATGTACAAGCATTCCTCTATTCATTGAGGCTTTCTGCTTATAGCAACCCAGAGCTGGCACAGTTATGAGCACAGGATTTTATACAGCCTAACAATGTGATATCTTCCTGTGAGAGCAATTTAAGGCTCTACTGGGCTTTTGAGAAGTTTGAAGTGCAGCAGTCCACTTATTATGGCCCAGTGCAGGTTTACAGAGCTGGTTTGAGGATTTTTTTTGCACATGAACGCTTGCTCTGACCAATATCTAGGCCCCTATGGGAGATAAAGGCAGAAGAGAGCAAATGCTGCAGAGATGCTCCAGTTTGCATCTCCAACAGTTTGTACTTTCTCGAGTCAAAGGAAACCATGTCACTGGGACAGCTCTCATGTAGAGGGATTTCCTGGAGGAACATTGCACTGACAGTGACACTGTCCAGCACCTCCATCTTGCACATGCTGAGCATGCAATGCTAAATCTTTGCAGAACCTCCACATCAGGAACACCAGGCACAAGGTGCCAGTCATGCAAGAATAGCCTCCAAAGTTGAACCAAGATGATTTTAGGACTGTATGTAAGGCACAGTCAGTTTCAGATGGGCTACCTTCTCAGATGAGCAGCTACACTCAAGACAGCATATATGAAGATCTCTATATATTAGATCTAATTATTATTAGGTAAGGATTAGAAATAATGAATTTAGACACAGTGCCTCTGTAGAAAGTTGTCTTCATGTTCTGCCTTCAGTTCTGCAGCAATTAAGGCTATTTTCAGGATGAGACTACTACAAGTCATTGAGTTCCTGGCCTTCTGAGCAAAAACACGGGCAAAAGTGTATTTGTTCTTTTAGCATCAAAACAAAGCTTTAGTTGCTGACAGAACATCTCCCTTTCTACTTACAGAGGTTTTGTTTTTTCCCCTTTTTCTAACGTATTAACTGGTTTTTACACTGGTTATACTGAACACACAGGGAACAGTAAGTGGATTTACATTTTGTCTCAGCCATTCATAGACAAATAGCATTAGAAAAATATGTTTGCTGCTGTTACTTTGTTACCCTATCCACTAATTGCCAGGAACACAGACTGCTATAAAAGAATTTCCCCTGCATCCAAGGAGGCATTTAAACCTACTGTTTGTTCCTTTTCACATGCAGAGAGATTCTAAGCTTCTATTTCTACCTTCTCTTAGTATTATGTCACCTCCATCGAGTACACTAGATAACCCATCAGCTACATTTATTTTGAATACTGCTTCAGAGTAAATGAGAGACAATCCACTGGCAATCTGCAGTCTGCTTTGGTCCATGGACACATTGCTCAGCCTCTCCTAGGCCTCCAGGAAGTAAAGGGATGAATGAGTCTAGGAGGCACCTGGAAAACAGTGGCAATGATTTGCAAGTAGCTTCCAGCAAAACTGATGGCTTTTTACGGTGATGCTGTCACACAGTCTCCAGGATCACCATTTGTGTTGCACTGTGGTTACACTTCAGAAACAGCCACCTACAGTCTATACAGAAAGCCTGCACACACCTATCATTTGAAAACTATTAGGTTAGACTCTGCTATGTCCTCACAATACTGTAACAATGCCATCCTTCCATAGAGCAGTTACTAGCATCAGTTTTTACAATCCACAGATACTGTGGCACTAAGGTTAAGGAGCAAAAACCATCACCAACTGTTGCACTGGGACTTACAAATTTCTTTATCACATAGAGATCTTTCAGTATTTTCACAGAATTTGGGATTACTGCTCATCACCAGAAAGATGCTGAAAGATCAATGCATTATCCAGAAATCAGCCAAATGTACACTTTTGGTTGTGTGCCTTCATTATTTAATACTTGTCTTGCTTTTTTTCCCCCCCCTTTTTAGAGAAGCACACTTAGGTCATTTCTATGACCAGGAAAGACCCGAGGCAGCTCAGCCTATTTTTATCCAGAGAATAACCTCCTCCTCACCTAAGGTGCAGTTTTATCACTCAGACAAGTTAATTATGCTTAAATCTGAGTAAAACCAGATGTCTTCAATGTGGCAAAAGACTGAGCTTCTCTGGGCTGTTCAGCTTCATTCCAAATGGGCTGCAGTGTCAATGAGGATCCGTAACTCAGAACGCATGGAAATGGATGGTGCCACAGAAAGCCACATGGCTGGTAGCTTTAGACACAGCATTCCTTCAATCAGTCAGCTGAGCGACAAAGCAGGGATAAGAAGGGTCTGAGCTTCCCATTGTGCTACACTGTCGAAAAGGCAATGATTTACGTATCCTTTAAAGTCACTAACCACTGTCTGATCATACTTTCCATACTGTTAAATAATTTTCACTTGTGTTATGCAAAATACAGACACTGTAGTGCAGCATAAGATTTAAATAAATCAGCTTCATGTCCAGGACTTGCTTTGAGCAAATACTTCTTTTGTAGGAGCTGCAACTCAGTGTTGTTTCACATTGTGATTTACTCCAGCCCACTCTGAGTATTTGAACAAAACCATTCAAAAAAAAAAACAGAATTAAGAATCCAATGAATCACCTAAAAGTGGACTTCATTCTATTGAAAGTCTTCCCCAGTGCAATATGTTATATACGTTGTATAAAATGGAAATATCAACTCAGTGCAATTACTCAAAATTTGATGCTACCATACAAGCGCAGAAACTTTGGTATTTTACATTAAATACAGACAAATATTTTATTCAATTCACAACAGTGACAACTCAAAGAAAGCAGATCCAGCAATAGCCTTGATTCCCTGTCATCAGATTGAAATCAATCTGGTGAAGTGACATTAGTTTCCAGATGGCACTGCTGTGTAGAAGCAGTATACATGAGAATTGCTGTACTAACAAAGAAAATCCATCCGCTCCAATACACCTGACATATCATTTTTTTCCCCCTTACAGATAAGGTAAGACCAGATCATTAGTCAAAATTAAGTTCACCTTAAGCAAACAGTTATTTGAATCAGTAGCAGATATGGTATGCCAGAGCTTTTTTCCCCCACCTTCTGCTGGATGAATTTTATATTCATAGTTAACAGATATTTGAATAAGCCATCCTCCAAGTAAGGATGACAGAAGTGACTATTTCAGTTTTGTTTGATAGTTGCAAAGTGTCACATAAGCGAGTGGTATAACCAGCCAGCCTCAAAGCTAAATCCCAATATTTTTTCCCTTCTGTTTTTGTTTAAAGTCAAAGCTATAATAAAAAAAACTGTGTTCTTGTAATACAATGCGTTGTGCTTTAGGTCTCTACTCTTAGAAATGCTTTCCAAAAGAGCTATGATTATGACCTCTCTTGTGTAACATAACTCAATATCCTTGTTATGTAGATAACTTAGATTTATGTCTCTGTCCTATGAGATATTTCACAAATGCAGGCTTAGTGTTGTCAGGCAGCTTGATGGATGTTAAATCCTGAAATTTACTTGAAGACATCCTGATAATGGCATGGCAATGCTGGTTCCAAATATAAATGCATCACCCTTTTTAGTAATTCATTCACTTCTTCCTCACCCTTCATCATCTTTGATAGCAGTCATACTGCTAGCGAAGTGTAAGGCATTAGACATCATGCTAACATTAGCCAGCACACACGCATCACTGTGCAGACACAGTTAACTGAGTCCCACCCAAAAGAGAGTCACATTTTTCTTCAGGTCTCATGTGAACTCTGATCATTGAATGCAGTTAAATGAAACCAGGATTTGTTTAATGTGTTTGCATTTGTTTAATAGGTTGCACAACTCTATTTTGGCTGCAAGACTGTACAGCAAACAAGGAAAGACAGGGAAGAAATAGAAACTGATAGCATGAAGGCAGGTGAGGTGGCCATGTACAGCAATGGCAGAAGGCAGAACCCTGTTGAATGTCTTCCATGAAAGGAAATGCAATGAGTAATGTTGAGGAAGAGGTACGAGGCCCAGAAGCAAGAGCCATTTTTAGTCTTAGGCTTTTCTAAGTGACTTTATCAGCCTTGATTCCCCTGAGCCACATCTTCAGTAGTAAAAAGGGCAAACTTCTACTTAAAGTCTTTCATTCTTTTCAGACACAATAAATGCAAGGTGTTTTTTTTTTTTAAGAGTCTTCAAACAGTATTTCAAAAATAAACACACCATAGTTAAGAGCAAGTGTAGTCAAAGTTACCAAACACAGATATTAGTGACCAGCTAATGAGGTTACCACTAGCATGAAAACATGGAATACTTCCGGTTTTGATGTATGTAGTTTCTGGGCAGAGGGTTGCTTTGGGCTGAAGTGATCCTGCTTTCTTATTTGTGAGGGAAACAAGTGCTACAGGCAAAGTCTTCCAACCACTTCAGTGTTGCTCAGATCTGGAAATTAGACTCAGCTACTTCCAAGCCAGGAGCTCCATAAAGAATCATGAAGTACCATGAGTGAGGACTAGCATTATAAACCATGGTGACATCTGGGTAATACCTTACTGGTTCTAACATAAATCACTTCCCTGAGCCTAAGCAAAGAGCAAAGACCTTGACACAACCTAATACCATGGAGTTACTACCACCTAAAGACCACAACAGGCACGTGTTGGCTGTACAGAAACAACAATGGAAGGTAAAACATAGGCATATCTCAGATATTTACAGTCTTGCCTATCAAGCAAGTCACACATTCACAGTGCTCCTTTTGGAAAGCTGTATAAAGATGTTCTGAAAGAATAAGAGCATAACAGGAAGACAACAGAACTTAAAATGGCACCATTCTAAAAAGTAGGATGCCTAGAAGAAGTTCAGACCACATAGAAATCCATGATAAATGATTCATGCTCTGCAGAATAAACAAATGATAGAGGTATTTTAGTTACAATGGAGACATTCCTAGCTAAAAGGGGTGGGATATACTTGTGACTTTTCAACAAAAAACATACAGTTCTGTAGGGGTCCTCCCCCACCTGAGTCACATGAATGAGCCCCTCGGACCAACAAGGTAAACAGCATTAAGTTTATTAATGAATCATGATGACTCCTCTCTTCCTGTCCTTCCCCATTCTAAGTATGAAAGGACAACAAATCAGAACAGCTTTTTATGAGTTATTTATACTGAAACACGACCCTGGGTTAGGCCAATCCAGCTCATTTCCATTTTGTGGGGGTATTTTGCTCAGTGCAGTGAATTAATGGTACCCTCATTTAAGAAGATACTGCACCATTACTTTGCCTTCTGATCCATCTCCATCATCCTGCAGTAGCAACTCCAGAGGGCTGTCTAACTGCTCCAGGCTCATGTCTTTCCTTCCCCTAAGAGTCACAGCTCCATGCAGCAACTGGTAGTTGCAATTGATGCCAGCTAAGCACTGGAGAAAGAACCAGCCCATTGATCTGTATTTAATAATGACCCTTTGGGTTTTCTGTATAGGGTCAGTTATGTTTGTGTGGCACACTGCCTTGCTACTGGATAATGCAAACCACTTAGCTCACAGTAGGAGAGGGCAAAAAGTGGGACCTCAGATTGGCTCAGGGGAATTACACAGAAAAATTGGAGTCTCCCCTTTCCTGCAGTACCCCTTCCCACTCCCCCGTGGATAACTGTTGGGAGATATTGGGCAGAGACCTCACTGTGCTGGGAGGCTGATAGTGCACTGTTTGCATCCCATTCCTGTTTTCTCCACAGTCAGGAGTGCTAATATCATTCAGTCCTGATTTGCAGAATGTTAGAGCCTTAAATCTGAGCAGAAGTCCCAAGATACAGATCTACTCCTGACCCCACCTTCAAAAACTAAAGCACTACACAGTTTTTCAAGATATAAAGCTGTCTTTACAACAGCCATATATGGAGCTTCATCCTATGACATAAGCAGGTAGAACAGAGCAGCTTTAACCTTGTCTGCTCTCTGAAGCTACTCACTGATTTTCTGTCTTGATATTAAGTTTCTCCTCCCATATTCTGTACCCTGATGTCCAGTAAACACTTCTCACAGCATTGCAGCCAGTTAAATAAACCATCAGACAAGTATTTCAGAGAAAGAAACATGCACACCCTCGAAATGTCCAAGTGAGTTTCCTTAAAGGGCCTGGGCTTCTCAATACACCCAGTCTCCATTTTACATTGTGCACGATATTATCGCCTTACAACACACCCTTGGATTGCATACACTGCTTCCACTGGAAGCTTTCCAATGTTTGTTTAGGTTACAACAGTTTGTTTACTCTAGAGCAAGAGGAGCACAGGTAAGCTATAACCATCACAGAAGGACAAGGGGCATTTTGCAATACATTAACCCTGCCATGAAAATCTACCCAGAGCTTACAAGAGAACCGATACTTTATACTTCACTGTTATATCAGTATCTTGTTTGCTTGAAAATGTATGTGTAATTCACAGCCCTACAGCCTCCACACACACACATGTGTTGCTCACAGTATCAGTGTCTAATTTGCAGACAAACAGTCCCACATCAGTCACTGCAAAGCTGTAAGGAAAGCCACAAGACTGTATTTGTAACCCAGGGAAAGGAGAGTTACTTCACCTTCTATATCCAAAAATACAGTGATTGACTGCCACATAACATTCTGGCCATAACTCTACTGCATATGACATACACGAAATTCAGGCTAGGGAAATCAGTGATTAATGGCACCGAGAAGAGCCTGCCAGGAACACATGTTGAGCACATCTACAAAAGAAAACCATTGCTTCACATGTTCTGGGAGCTGTAATTGGGACATGGCACATAGGGTTTGGCAGTGTCAGCCTCCTTGCTTACAGAGCAGCCCAGGCTGCACCTCCTCATATTATAGGATCTGTCCCCTGCAAGACTAGTAGAAAAGTCTTTTCCAAGTTCAAAGCAGTATTAGGAGGGACAGTGGTGTTTAAAGTGGAACAGTGCTCCAATGCAACAGTACTGGTAGAAAAGGAGGCCATAGGATGTCAGGGTATTCATGGAAGGAGCCACAAGCAGAAGTGTGCTTACAGATCAATTCCCCTTACATGGGACGTTTCACCCCCCCCACCCCCCGTTGCCCAACTCAGCAAATCTCCTCAGTGAGGAACATGCCAGCTGGCCCAGTGCTGTCCTGGTAACAGCACATACTTCTTTGGAGACGTGATGGCATTTGGCAACACAGTAAGATGCACAGAAACAGGAGTTCATTGCCAGTCCATTTGCTTTACTACAGAATCTGCAGATGTGCTGATGGAGAACAAGAACTTTTTCACAATTCAAAAAAAAAATTAGGCACACAAAAAAGGATCATTGCTATTGGAGTGGGCCAGTGCAGAACTTCTAAGTTCTTAAGCTCTTGTTTCTCCACCTTCCATAAATTCACACAAGGAAGCATGCAGCAAGAGTAAAAGGCAGTGCACAAAGCCAGCCTATGCCTTGATGAAGGAGAAACTTAGAATAAGCCTGTATTTTCACAGAAAGCAAGAGGTGCATAAAGTCCAAAGAGACAAGCATAGTAACTAAAGCACCATTATTACTGACAGCATACTGGGCTCCCAGACAGAGTAACACAGAAGTACAAGATAAATCAGTGTGGTGCTGCTAAGGAAGAAGTGCTAGCATGTCAGCTCTTCAAAGAGCTTCTCAGGTCTTGCATCACTTCTGCTATGCTGGCTGATGAAACAGCACTAACTGATGGCTTCTACACCAGTTTCCTCCCCAGTCAGTGTTATCTCTAATTTTGCAAGTGTGTTCCATTCCAAACCTCAGGGCCTGTTTCAGAGTCATTTGCATCTGTAGTTCTTAGCAGCACAATAAAGCAAAGTAGAACTCAGCAGGAAAGGTAAAGACATCAATATAATCAATAAAGGTCATAAATTATGATTGTTTACATTACAAATACTCAAAGCTATTATGTGCCACATCCAAAACAAAGGCTTGCTTGCCACATATCTAGCAAAACAGTGTATATAATTCTTCCATTTCACTAGATCCTGAATAGAAATGAGTTGCAAAATTTGGTTTAATTGAGAGAAGCAAAGCAAAGGTTTATAAAACAAAGCAAATAAAAAGGAAGTTTTAGTAGAGAGAACATCATGGCTTTTACAACTGTGACAATGAACATAACGGTTGTTCCACAATAAAACTGGCAGTGGATGCTCACTAAAGAGCATTTTCAGTCCAAAACACTGCACTCTTCAGAGAGTAGTTTTTCTGCAGAAAGAAGAGCATTCTTCTCTACTGCAAAATGCAGAAGCATATATTTCTTTAAATCAAAGACCAAAAAATCCTTCACACTCCTAAAGGAAAAATAGATAGTAAAATGCAAGCTCCATTAAGGAAACACTTGATTCAGTATCTGTTTTTCATCAGGGAAAGATAACAGACCACCCTCTTCCTACACACAACTCAGCCCAGCACAGTTAAAAGCTGAATCTGATACAGCTTACAAGAGATCACAGGAGATGACTCCAGGATTAGAGGCTGAACTCAACACCAAACCAGAGACACCATCATACTTAAAGGAAAACATATTTAAGAGCACATTCACTTCCAGGTTTTAGCTTATTGTGTTAAGAAAAAAAGAAACCTTGAAGACCAGCATGCAGCTTCAGCCTCAAGAGTTAGCAAGCGCTTTTAATAACAGCATATGCTACCAACAAAACAAGCCCAGAGTTTGACTGAAGCTTGGCCAAAAACACAGGCGTTATCAAACCATGCCTTTCCTCTTCACTTTTGAGATTCCCCACCACTTTCATCTCCAAAAATTGAAGGAAGGTTCTAAAGACAGAATACAAGGAACTAGAAAAAATAGCAGCAAAAAACATCAAAGTAACTTCTCTAATAGCAGTACTGAAGTTACCCATCATTAACATCAGCATGTTTATGTAGACACAACCACGCATTAGCCATTCAAAATAACCACACTTGAAAAACTACTCCTACAACTTGAGCAGAGAATCCTCAGAGGTGGAATAGACCTTTAAAGGCCATATAGTCCAACTCCCCTGTAATGAACAGAGCACACATGGATGAAGGTGCCCAGGGCTTGAGCCAGCCTCACCTTGGAAGTATCCAGGGACAAGGCATCAACCACACCTCTGGGCAACCCATGCCAGCACCCCAATACCATCACCATAAAAGATTTTTTTCCTCATAGCCAATCTAAAACTACCCTCTTTAACCTTCAGCATTGTAGAGAATTGTAATTCATATAGAAATAAAAAGAGCCAGGAAAACAGTTCCTCACAAGAGCAACAACAACAACAAAAAAGCTATGAAGTTAAGCCAAAAAAAAAACTTCGTTACCTTACCTTAAGGTAGGATGCCATTCTCCAGGACCTGCCTTTCACTACCAGAAAACATTCATAAATGACATACCCTCTTCCCCCACCTCACTCAAACTAAGCACAGAAACAGCTGATAATTATTTAATTAGGCCAACTTGGCCCTGATTGGCCGTCACTCTCCTGGACCCCCCAGCAACTGGAGAACTAATTTGTACTGGTTTCACCTGTGCTTGCTGGGCCTTTCTGAGCAAATCACAGGTGTTGAAACTCAATGCCCTTTCACAAACACCTGTTCTTGTAATTGTTCTTCCCTAGGTTTTAATTAGTTACAGTATATTAGAATGCTGTTTCTCTACATTTCTCTCCCTGACCCTTTCTTTCATAACTTGTCTCCTATCCCTCACCTGCATTATTTTAAGCCTTTCTTCTTTGTTTTAAAAAACAAAATTGATAAGAAAGCCAGCAATCTGTGCAGTGGAAAAGTTGGTATTTTCACACCCTTCCTCAAGTGAAAAACACCAAGGTCAGGAATTCCCAGGTGGTGACTTCCATGCTTTGTGTTCCTTAAAATGGTGGTCTACGTTGCAATACCTAATCCCCAAACTGTAACACCTTTTTGTGAGACAAACATTCTGGGAATCCTTTCACATATTAGCAATGCATCTACAGTCCAAAACAATCTGCAGAGTGAACCTGGGGTCAGAGGTGACTGCTGTATGAGGCTCTTTCTTGTTCGGGTTATAGGCAGGAGAGAGCACTGTGGGCTGCACCTGTTCTGGCTTGCTAGATCACCTTACAAGCTGAAAGTGAGAAAGCTGATGTAGGCATTTGGACTCTGAATTACTCAACACGAAGCTGTGTTTTCCAGTGCTCAGTGGCAGCTGAAATTTGGAATCTTTGGTATTTATTATGCTGGGTTCTCAGAATTACTGTTCGCTTATGTTAAAACCAGCATTATCTGTTACTGATTTCACACCAACAGAATCTTTATATATGTATTAGTCAACTCAGTTTCCAATATGTACTCTATTACTAACAGCAGCAATGACAAAAACCTTCAGAGAATTAATGGAAAATTTACATGTTATCAGTTCCAGTGGTGGAAAAAAAACCCTATTTTTTGTAACATGAAGCCATGAAGGAAAAGTAAACAATAAAATATGCAAGCAGCTTGAGATGTTGAATAGGAATAGCAGCAAGCAACTTCCCACAGAGGCTCTCTGCTTGTGAACTTGAGTCACAATATATTACCAGAAAATGAAGTGATATTTAGCAGAATGAATGACCAAGGAAAGCGACCCTCTACATGTACAAGCAACAGACAGCAGCAGGGGCTGCGCTGCAGAAATCCCACCGAAGGCAATGACAGAAAGTTTGTGCTTCTTCACAATGTAAATTAACAATGAGGTGGGGGAATAACAATATGAAGACATCAAATTGTTGCTAGCAGATTTTTCATTAGAGTGAATGTTCATTAGGGTGAATTTCTAAATGATACTAATCCTTCTGCTAGTACTTTTCTTAGTTCTTTGCATTTTGCTTGAATGCTCAGAACTAAATGAGGTTTCTTCGGAAGAAAAAAAGAAGTGAAAAAATTAGCAGACAAGAAGCACACAAAAAATAAACAAATAAAAAACAACCCCCGAACAGATGGAAGTCAAACATCTCCCTTTAGGGGTGACTGTTATTCCTGACAGTCCAAATCAAAGATTTGCTATCGCTTGTTTCAAGACAAGGGAGAAATGTGTATATTTGGGATGGCAATATCAGAATGCTCTTAGCATGCTTTTGGGAGACATTTATAGACTGTGATAGGCTTCCAGAAACACAAAGTATTTTAGTAACATGTCTTTATAACTGTCATAAAGAATCTTTCACAAGTGCTATAGAACTCCTGGCTAGGAAACAGTGTTAAGTCTCCCTTTTATAATTTTCATTTGTTTCAGTGATAAGACTTAATCTGTACACTTCAGAAAGTAACTCATATTGAGCAGTTACCAAATCGTACAACAATGAAAATGGGTAGAAAAACTCATTACAATCATGTCTTATTATGAAAGATGGTACCTTATATACAGGCAGATTACTTAATCCTCTACAGCTGCTACATCAACAATTAGTCACGGCTATTAGAAAATACTACCACAATTTGTTTTTTTTTTCACAAAAGCAAGGTAGAATTGTGGTACAAGTCAAATTTAGGAATATATGCCCCATTTTGCCACTTTTCCTAATGTCTGTTGTTTCATATGTGAGGACATATGTTTAGACATTAGCACATTAAGTGTTCCACTATGAATAATCTAACATTTGGCTTGCTCCAAGAGATCCATCTTTAACTGAAGAAAAATGTAGCCAATGTCCTAATTTAGGAAGATTCTTAACTGCATGCTTAATATTTCCCCCGCCACAAACATTCTTGGCTTCTGATTAAGTTTGATTTAAATGGGGCAGATTCGTACATTTAAAGTTAGAAGCACGCTTAGCGCCATCTCAGTGGATTTCTTTTCTTTAAGCACTCTGTGCTGCATTGTCCTGTGTTTCTACCTCTATTACCCAAGGTCATGAGAAGGTCTCTTAGCTTATTGCAGAGAAGGGTGGTGCAGGGCTCAGCTTTCTGAGCAATGCAGCATCACCATTTGTACACCAAATCCTTGATCTCTTTCAGGTCAGTGTGAAGGCAGGCACCTCTTGAGAGCAGCTCAGAGAAAAAATACACAAAAGGTAATACTTAGAGCTGAACAAATTCTGCAATGGCACTAACATTTTTGAATTTTTGGGTAGCTGGGATAGCCCAGCTATAGTTCATACTATGATAACTACTTATACCCCATTTATTTTTCCCAGAAAACATTCTCTTATCAAGTAGCAAGATTGCACAAACAGAAAGCTTTTCATAAAATGAACTTACTCAAGGCTATTCTGTGAAATGTATGACATTCATTGTGCATTTATAGTAATGTATACATAAATATGCTCCCCAATGTGTTTTGCAAGACCCTTGAGTGCTGCTCAGAGTGGATAGATGGCTTCCAGTCATGTTCATTACAGAAAGCAGATTAACATGGCAGAGTAGCCAGGAGAGGAACATGTGGATTACTTATTGAAATGACAACCCTGATTTGATAAAGATGCTAACAATGGCTATTAAAGAGGTTTTAAAAAGACAGAGAATAAAATAGCAACAGCTGGAGACTTACAACAACTCTCTTATCATCTTCAAGCCTCTGCTTTATCTCTGGCTACCACAAGCGTGCAAGCTTGGAACACACATTTATCCAAAGCGAACATGAGAAGGGAGAGGATCACTCTCATAACTAATTACAGACTACAGAAATTCCATAGCTGAGGTTGAGTTAAATTCTCAAAGTATCTTTTTAATTAGAAATAGCAGAAGTGCTTCAAGTGATTCTCCTTTACTTCATTGAAAGGGTTGAAGGAAGTGGGGCTGCGGTGGTAATTAATGCAGTATCTTTATACCTCAAAGTATGGTAGTCCAGCAAAACATGATTTATTTAATAAAAGAAATAAAATATTAATCTTTTCATCTTGGAAAAGCAAATATATTGAGCATTTTCTGTTGCATTTACACTGAGGTGAGCCAAGGGGACTGGAGATTCAGTCTTATTAATAATAGATAAATACAAAATTTTCTTGTATAGTTTGGAAGAATGCACAAGACTTTACAAACACAAAGAGACTTATTCCTTCTCCTTATTGTATAAAAGAGAGAAGATGCAGGTGTGACATTTTCAACAGCCTGGAAAAGGGGTGGGGCCGGGAAGGAATGCTGTAGAATGAGCAGTGCAATTTGATGTAAGCCTGAAAAAAAGTGGAGCAATTGGTGAAATGGGTTTAAAGGAGTAAGGCCACTGTAACAATGAATACCCAATGGTAGTGTGAAAAATTGTAGTGGACCTCATATTAGTTTCGATGAAAGCAAAAATAGGCAAGAAGGATTAAATTTGGAATACAAGGTTTTTAAGAGGGTTTTTGTATTGTTTTAGGAGGGTAGAATCACAGAAGCATAGGATGGTTTGGTTGGAAGGGACCTTAAAGATCATCTAGTTCCAAGCACCCTTGGAACCTGGGACACCTCCCACTAGACCTGGTTGCCCACAGCCCCATCCAGCCGGGGATGGGGCACCCACAGCTCCTCTGAGCAGACTGTGCCACTGCCTCACCACCCTCGAAGTGAAGGATTTCTTCCTAATATCCAACCTAAACCTACTCTCTTTTACCTTGAAACCATTACCTTGTCCTGTCACTACCCCAGATAGAGTTCCTCCCCAGCTTTCCTGTAGGCCCAACTTTAAGTACTGGAAGGCTGCAACATTTGGAGGAAAGCGAGAAGAGTCTCAGAATGATCAGTAAATCAGAATCCATCAGGAAACCAAAGATTGGCATCATATTCAAAACTAAGGAAGTGAAAGCATGAAGGACAGTGCTTGAGACACTGAGTTTGATGCTGATGTAGCATTTACCATGGCTGAAAAGGACAGGTAGCAGAGGCAACCAGAGGCAGAGAGCAAAATAGGGGAAAAAGACAGCAAGGAGCAAACTGAAATGGAGGGAGCAAATCCTTTAGTCAGGTACACAAGGAGCTTTATTAACCAAGGGTTGGTGATTTGCAACACTACAGTTATTAGTTAAGCAGTACACAGAGCTGGTAACCAGCTGATAGTGCTGTATTTAATGGAGTGTACATCTGCATTTGCATTACCCACTCAATCACTACATCCCCAGCTTCTGTTTAGAAATCCCCAGGGAGAGCAGAGAAGTGCACTGTTTTATGGGCGGCAGTCTTCCTTTCATAGCTGGAGTTGCAGGAATTACAGGTTTGTGTGCTAAGTGCTGTTTGTCACTATGCCACGTTTAAGGTAGTGATTCAGTTTCACATGCATCACTCAACAACTGACAATTTACAGTGACACATGATACCTTCTGGCTGCAGTTCCCAATTAATATGAGATACTGGAGAGCACGGCTGTTGAAACAGCAGTGCTAGTGGTGTAAACAAGCCAGTTAAAAGTGTGTCAGGCTTTGTTCAGCTAGGAATCACATTCTTGTTGTGAGCTGAAGCATAGCACCTGCTTGGTTTAGGTTAACTGACAAATTGCTGCTATGTAAATCTGCACTCTAAATACAACACCATGCCTCTCCTGAGGCTGAATGAGAATAAGATGAGTGAGAAAGTGAAATGGAACCATAAAAAACAAAGCAAAACACACCAAACTTGTGATACCTCACATGGCAACATATCCTTCCTCCGAGGAATGAAACTCTGTCCTTGAGGCAGGATTACTCACAAACGCCTTATGCATAATAGCATCCGAATGCAATCAGAGGAGAGATGGTGTTTTCCTGAAGTAACAACTAAAACTGAAATAGTTGGTGTCACCTCTGATTCCCCAGAGAAATAAGTTAAATTAACTCTGACAGTCATTACAAATGTTGGCCATTCATTCCAGTCCTGCTTCTAGTCATGTGCAGGCAAAATGGCCCACTGTCATTAAACGCACTTCCACAATCCTTTGATCATTTGTAGATGAGTAGCAGTGGGGGACATTTTCCAGTTTGGACAGTGTTGTCCTTGTGAAAACCCCATTCATCCCACCAAGGGCTTATACAAGGCTGTCCTGTCATTTCAGCCCCATCTGAAGCCAGCTTGGTTTTACAGCTGATTAAGCAATGCAAATAATGTGTAGGATAACAGTCTCTTCTGTGTTACATAGCTGGCACAATCCCAGACACAGCTAAGAAAGGCGCAGTCCCTGCTGCACAGTGGGCCTTAGCTCATCTCACTAATCCTGCTAGTGACAGGGCTGTGCTAGTGAGGTGGTGGTCCTGAGATTTATCAAAACGGTTTTGTCCTCTTCAGGCATCAAGACCTTTCAAATACCACGTGTGAGTGTGAGCCTGACAACTGAGAGATCTTTCTGACCTCTGCAGAAGGTATCAGCAGCCAGTCATCAGCAGAGAGAAAATATTGGGCTAAATACACTTTTGTCTGATTTCATGTGACAGAAAATCAGAGTAGTCTCTAGGCAGGGTTGGCAACCCTGTCAATGGCAGGCGGATTGGAATTAGATGACCTTTAAGGTCCCCTCCAACCTAAGCCATTCTATGATTCTGTGACAGTGCCCATGTCAATAAAGTGGCCTGAATGATTGCCTGAGCATAGATAGAGTTCAGACCTAATCTGTTCTTTCCCTGCTTTCCCCGCTTTGGTATTCAACAGTAAACTCTGTTTCTTCTTACAGATTCTATTCACACTAATAAACAATTTAAGACACAGCCAACCAAAGCACCTTTGTTGGGGTTTAGCATTCTCCACTTTGCTAAAGTGCAAAGAGACAGAGGATGAAAGCATCTATTTAAAGCCCTTACAACAGTGGACAAAGACAGTGGCATGCCAACTGCACTGTCAGAATATTTCCTTCACCTCTTCATGCCAAAACAACCCCAGGAACACTGACATTGACATCCAGCTCTGAGTCACGCAAGAATGTGAACAGACTGTTGTCCTCGTAGCTCTTCAAGGACTTCTGGTTTGAACTCAGTCACACTGAAAGCGCGTCACGTTTATGATTTGTTGTCTTTGGAAGACTGGGTTTTTCCTATCAAACTGTGGCGCACCAGATGCATCAGCATTTTAACATACCTGCCTGGTTGTATTATTCAACACATGTAGGGTTGAACTGGAGCCTGAGGATGGTGTTTTCTATGATGAGAAGTCAATCTGAAAGGTCCTAAATAGCTACCATCAACAAACAACAGTACTGATGTACACAACTGAGCCTCTGAATGGATTATAACCAGCATTTTTGAAATTTGGTAAATTCAAAAGCCTGAATTCTAGATTTGATATTTTACCATCATCACTTGTTATAAAACTGATGCATCTAATGTGAAAAGCAGGAGGTAAACTGTACATATAACATCTAATCATTCATCTCAATATAACAAACCCTAACTTACCAGAATGAACACTTAGATGAGTAACTGAGGCACAACCAAAAAAGCTGCAAATATCAATATAGTTTTACGTAACTACTGAAGTAGGACAAACCAATTAATCCATCAAAATCAGAAAAGAAAGAAACTTCAGGTTCCGAAATTCAGTGATTTTCAAAAATAGAACTTAATTGCATGAAATTGTGCTCTGATCCGTCCTGTTCCATGGACAAATGTAATTACTGCCTCTTGTAAACAAGTTAATTGATGTGAGAGAATATAGTTCACAATACCTTATTTGTGAACATCTCTTCACAAAAAGCACATAGTCTTGGGGCTGTTATATGACCTGCAGTAATCAATACAGTCTCACTGAAACCAATAGAACAGTGCCACTGTATCAGCTGAGAATGTGGCTTTCCTTAAAATAAAGATGTCCTTTGATCTGGATGTAATAAATTAGCCACTCAAACACTCAAAAAATATCCTCATTAAGCACAAAGGCAAAAATGTATGTTTTCTACAGAAGGCACCCAAAAACCTCAGAGTAATTCTAAAATCCCAATTCTATCCATGACTGCTCAGTCATTAGACAGAGCCCTCTCAGGAAAGAAGCACTCAAAGTGGTAGCTCTTAAGAACCCTGTCAATAAAATTACAAATGCTAGTAATTTTTGATTTTGCCATCAGATTCATCAGTTAGGATGGCACAGGAAAGTGTGATCAACCATCCAGACATTTTTGTAAGAAAGGTCACAGAAATGCCCTTAATTCTTTTGTCCTTGAACTGCAGAGCTTGGTGAAAAGCACACAGTTCTGAAGACATTTTAACCTGCTTACTGTCTATTTGACCTTGTGTCTGTCTACTTTTTAAACCCAAGAGACATGGGCCATCAGTCATGCTCTCACCTGATGTCACCTTTTCTGTTGTATCAGCCAAATTTGCAATCTTACAAACAAAAAGTTATTTCAACAAGCCACCTTCTCTACAGTGCCATAGTTACTGCTATTAACTATAGAATTCATTAAATAAACCTCCTTAGGAAGGGAGCAACCAGAATGCACTTTTACAGCCTCCGTCACTCTCAGCAAACACTGTCCCAATTGAGGGAAGTCTCCCAGGACATGTTTGCACAGTACCCATGGGTGGATGAGCACTCTGCCCATGCTGCCAACTGACTGGGACTTGTATGGCTGTAACACCAACTGTCCCAGTCAAAAGCTGACCTCCTGGGTGTCTGTGGGTGGTACTGAGTGAACTGCACTGATGGTTTCTTCTGAGAATGTCTGCTCTCCTTGGAGCAAACCCAGAGCAAGTGATGCCTGCAGTAAACCACACTGCAAAGCTGCCAGATTTGTCTTCCTTATATTAGTGAGGAAGGCAAGCTGAGAGTACAGGACACAAAAGTGGCTGCATGCAGCAGCAGCGTTGCTTTCAGTATTGAAACAGGTACATTTTATTGAGGAAGGAGGCTGGAGACCAAGATGGAAGGATGTGAGGAATGGAATGTCAGTATGAGAAACAGTGAGATTTAGCTGTTCAGGACAGTAGGATTAAACACATTTTTAGATAGGGAATGATATGCACAGAAGTAGAAGCACAACAGTAAGCAATTACTGTTTGTCATCAAATGTAATTAATTAGTCACAGTAATGGGAAGTCATAATATTAGATAAAACACCAATGTCATTGCTGTGTCAGTAATCCAGGCAACATGTTGCTTGTGTCGATGCCTTTCTTCCACTGGCCTACCTATAAAATATATTCCCTTTACTTGCATTCATGCCAGCAGCACAAGGTTTACATCTTCTGCAGATGCATTACTTTGTATTCCTGCACTCTGGAACAATTTACTCTGATTACAAGTGCCAATGATGCAATGGCAAAACCAGCACTATGTCCCAGATGGACCTAATTTGGTGCAAACAGAACCTCTCTCATGCATTGTCACTGACAGTGCTGCAGAAAACCATACTCAGAATAGCTCTGCAGGGGTGAAAACATTCACCTCTCTGAGTAAAAGCAATGTTTGCTAAAACGCAGCCTAAGTAGCAGAAGACATGATTGGCAAGGCCAAAAAAACCCACGTCCAAAATACAACAAGATGGCTAGATTGCACACACAGTAGATCAATGCCTTTTTGCTGAGACACACCTTTTCTATTTAAACTAATTACTTTTTTTTCATAGCCTGGGAGCATTTTATTTTCGCGACTTAAATACCCGTTTCATGAGCTTCCCTTAAAGATATATATAATTTCGTTTCAGATTGAAATTCTTTTGCAATTTTTTTACGGTTTCTGTTTGTCAAAAACTAACTTCAAATCACCTTTAATGTGATCCATCCAGTTTAAGCTTTTGCCACTTAAAAATGTTGACTTTCTCCACAGCGTGAATTGCCCAAAAGTTACACCTTCATACAGGGGGGTGGAGAAGCCAAAATTTTCTGCTTGCAAACTGAATTGGAACAGAACACACGCTTTTAAAAATGCATTTGGCATTGGTGGGATGCAGTTTATACAAATCAGGATTGAGAACAATTTGTCAAGATTTTATGGAATTGCTTTCACGTAAATGATTTGTTAATTTTCTTTTTCCTTTTAAGGCTTGATCCACAATATGCTGATGTCATTAGAAAGGCACAGAGTCTCCTAAGCTTTGCATCAGACTACATTTATTCAGCATTCAGAAGTGGATAAATAATTCACAAATATATACAGTGAATTATTCATTTGTTAAATTTTATGATTTTAAGCCTAAACTATTTGGGAAATAATATTGCCCATTATTCCTTCAGATCTAAATCATACTCACTCATAAACAAAACAGAAGACTAAAGAAGCATTGGACAAAACTTTTGTTTTTTAGATCAGGGTTGATGCATTCTCATGCTTGGTAACATGAGGTATGGGAGAAGAACAGCACTGCTTGAGTTGGCACTGTATTTTATGGGCTGCCATGAAATACAGTCCAGTGGGGACTGCCCAGAAGCTTTCCTGTTCTTCCCCTGTGAAAGGATCATCCCCACATCCTGCTGCCACAATACATCTTGTTGAAAAAGGAGTGAGCCCACTGTTGGCTTCTGTGCACTCCCAGATGCAAACCCATCCAGCTGCAGCTCTGCTGTATCCATCTGCACTGGACAGGATCAAGGGCTTTTGTTACTGAGAACAGCATCTATTCTGTGTGAAAGCTCACAGAAGCAAACTGGCATGTGATATAATTTCTTACAGGTACTGCAATTCTCCCTCCTGTGCATCCTGCCAAAATACTTGCAACCAATGCATTTGACTGCAACTTGGCATACCGCTTCCATCAATTATTTTCAGTTCACTGAACAGGTAGATTAGTCAGGGAAAAAGCACATGATATAAGGGCAAGAGAGTGAGCCACTCATTGGCATGTCCCTTTCCTCAGAGTTAAGTAATCTGACTTTTCATTGCAAAAGGTTTAGGGAAAACAGAAGTTTGATAACAACGTTTCACTTGGTGCAGATATCACAATCAATACAGCACACATGAAAGGCTCTCACAAAGGGAGGCATGCTCTGCAAAGTGAAACAATGAGCTTTTAATAAGTAGAAGAACATGCAGCCGTGCTTTCCAGGTTGATAAATGAGTTTGAGAATAGGTTTCAAGATTGCCAAAATATCATCAATTTATGTCTGTGACACCATTTTCAGTTGATATAAATACATCACCTGCAAATTGTCAAATGGAATGTATAGATCTGCAGTCAGACATTCAACACAACAATCTGAATTTGCCAGACTTTGACAACACCTCTCTTCCCACAGAGAAATATCCTTCACTTCACAACCACACCTTATTCAGTAGGTATTATTTTGGCAGTACACACATCTGTCAACAGTTGTCAAGGATGAAGTTGAGGAAGATTTCCTCAAAAATCTCTGATGACCACCTTGAGAGCTCACTGGGAATGGCAGCTGCTGCCATCGAACCACCTGATGTGTTAGTTCCACAAAACAAGGTCACATTTACTTACCATCTTTTATCTTTTCAACACTAAAGTAGAAGGGTTACATCCTCCATTACATAAAGGATCTCGTAGTACACTTCCATGACGTCAAGTAAACTGAATAGGTGTAAAATTCCATTAGGAAAAGGACTCCCTGGCTAGTTTAAATCTACAAATCAAGATACCAGCCCCATTCTAACACAGTAGAAGGGGAAATTTGGATGTGACTGAAATCATCTGACTATGGATGCCAGAACAGTTTTGTTATATAACGTGTGTGAGCACAGCTGCTTTCTTATCACAAGACCCAAAACGAATACATCACATACTGAAGGACAGAGTTACCTTCCCTTCTGCCTCCTAATAAATCCCCCTTTATGGGCTACTGCCTGTGAGTCATTCACAAAACAAGAAGGAAATTGTCTGCAGGACATAACACAAGGAAGTGGTACCAAACGTTCTCCATCTTCGTTCCTCACCCCTGTATCACTTTATAAATGCTGTTTTCCTAAGGCAGCAGGAAGGAGATCTGCTCTGTTCCTTGAGGCACCCACAGAGAATAACACAGCTTCTACAGAAGGTAACAGCATCCACCCGGCTGAGTGCCTGATTTGGGGAATCCTTGGGTGCCATTTCCAATGCAAGCACGTACAATGAGTTTTGCAGAAAACATGAGAAAGCTGCCTCTAACCCATTTAACCTGAGAGTATTACTGAGTTCTGCAACTTACTGCAGACAACCATGGTGACATTATGACCTATGTGGTATCAACCTACAGTTCACACCTCTCTCTGTCAGCAGAGCTCAAACAGCACATTAAAATCTCACTTACTATGTACCCAAAGCATATGCAGTTTCACTGCTATCTGCCTTCTAAGAGAAGCTGTAATGTTAAATATCTCACCAGAAGAGCCCACATTTTACTTAGCTAAGCTTATAAAGGTTTCTGTTGAGAACCCTACTTCAATATTTTGCTGATTCATTATTATTGCAAAAAGGGAAAAATATTCCAGGATTTTATACATTGATATGAAAAATACAGCCAGAAAAACAAGCACTTTGAAGGAAGTTTTCCAGTAATTCTAACAAACTTTTCTGCTTTCTCTTTATAGTGTTCAACTATTGACATGATGGTCATCTTCCAGATGACAAGATCTTCAGTATTTTGGGGGTCAGCACAAAAGATCTCTGTGCCAAAAGCTAGAAGGGGAAGTGGAACACAACTCCTTCAGCTCTGAGACATTCAGCAAACTGGAAAGTGAGAAGAAAATTGGCTGGCTGCAGGAGGAATCAGGTGGTAGTAACCAACTGAAACAGATCCACTTGGCTAAGGCTGGACAACGCATACTGACAGTTAGGAGAGAACAAGAAAGGCATTTTTCAAAGACATTCACTACTGTCATAAATCCAGAGGCTTCCTTCAGAGCTGGGGGATTGTGCAAGAGCAAAGGTGGGCAGCAATGGATAAAAGAAAACGGGTTTGGGCAGGGACTTCATTTCCCTTCTCACACAAGGATATGAACTCTCCAGGTTATTCTTCTGAGAAGGTGACTTTCTGCTAAAATTATACACCATACAGACCCGATTCTCCACTCTGTGATTCTACCATAACAATACAAAGACCAAAGCAGATTTACATATGCTGGAAACAAGGCTGCTTCCCCTCTGCAGGTGCAATAGTATCCATGTATCTAAACCATTCTCTCCAATCTGCTACGAACAAAAGGATTATTCACAGTTCAAGTCTTTGATTTTAACTTGTCCAGAACAATTTCTCTTCTGTGTTCCATAAAAGTGAGAATAGCAGCTATACTAGGTACACAAACCTGTGATGAAAAAGTCTCCAGAACGGATTTTGCCGTGCTGAATGTTGCCCTCTGGCCTGGTTTCTGGCAAGTGGTGATAATGCAACCTGACTCTCAACTATTCTGACCCCTGGCTATTGTCAAACGCTTTCCCAAATCATCCACAAGATGCTGAACGAACTCGGATTGACTTATTTTCGTTATGCAACTGTGTGAAGAATACAACACAGTATCATAGGCTGGATGGCCCAGAATAGCTCTGTGCAGAAATGACTCAGTATCCAGGGAAAACTTTCAAGCGTGCAAAAACATGACATATTCCTGGAAAGCAACTGTTAAAGTCTGACTAATGCATTCCCCCCTTTTCTACCCCTTTTTAAAAGTCTGTCTGTCTGCGTTTTTCCTTGCCCAGGAACATTCTGTGTGAGGTGGAAACACAAAGGGAGCCTGAGCCAGCTGGACACCACTCTCTATGGGCAATTTTGGGATCATTTTAGACATTTTGCTTTTGCCCATGCAAACCATGTGCCACAGCACCTATCAGGTGTCCTGGAAAGCCTAAATTTTGGCCACAAAGTGAGCTGGCTCTGCAAGCAGAATTCTTAAGCAGGATGGATGAGCCGTGCTGCTGACAGGCTTTGAGTCCCAAGTGTTTCTTGGGAATTGCCCAAACTAGTGAGAGCAACTCGAGGGACTTCAGGAATTATATCCCCTTTCTTCCTCTCCCTCCGCTCCAGGTGGAAAGTCTACTGATGATGTATTTGTAGTGAATAAAATAGGTGAAAGGGGACACTAAGTATCCATAAATACTAAGAAGTTGCCTTACTGAAGTAAGCCTAAAAAAATAACATTTACCCACCATTTTAAAAACTAGAGTTAAGTAACCAAAAGAGTAAAAATACGTCATTTCCATCCAGAATTCACTTAGAATTTGCTCCTAGGAAGCTTCCATTAGTGAGTGTAACAGGGAAAGCTCAGGGAAAACATGCTGACATTGCATACTCCTTGCTTTATTTCAGGGTATCTCTCAGTATTGCTTTGTGCAACAGTTCATCAATCCCCATACTAAAGGTAGAAACAAAGGAATCCCACAGAACTCATCTGAGAAACTTCAATGGCTGCAAAGCCTAAAATAGTATCACCAGAGTATGGTATGGGATCACAGATACCTCATAGGAGGTACGCAAAATCATTTAGCTCAGAATGGAACCTTACCTTGTAGCAATGAGGTCAGTGCACTGAGAACTGAGGCTCTCCTATCTGTTTGCCATGGAGATAGCATTGGACAGTTGTTTTTTTTTTTCCCTCTGTTTATCTCAGTGTAAGTATCTCTGAAATAAATAAACAAGATCAATATCACAGAGGGGCAGTGAGAATTACTAGGATCTGTAGTGTGTTTTGAAACATTAAAATAAAAAGCACTTATCTAGTCCTGACTACCAACATCCGCCATGAGAATATTACCATATATTACACAGAAGCATAGATTACTGAAGACAACAGGTAGTATGATAGATGAGCATGACTTAACTACTTGAGCTAGCAAGAGAAACACTTTTTCTCATGGACAGAGCCCACAGCATGTTTGGATGAAGTAGTTTGTTTTCTCCAGAGCAATGGTGACATTTAGATCATCTTCTGTGCTATAAATGGAATACTATGATCTGCTGAACATTTGCTACCTAGAAGACCATTTCCTGGTGCCTGAGTCATTAACTTTCTTGGATGACATTGCCACATCTGTAATGAAAAGATGTAATGCGCTGCTAATTTATGAGGCTACTCCAGTGCTGATATTTTAAACTACTCGGGTGTGAATAGCAAAGGCTGGCTGGTATTTGAAATCTCTTTGGCAATATTAGCTCACTGTGGATGGCATTTGAAATCATTCCGGCACTCTGGGGCATCAGAAGCATACAGAACAGTAGTGGCCACTGCAGGCACTGAAATATTTCCCAAGGATAAGACTTTATTTCTGCTGATAGGAGTGCACGTGAAGAAGAATTTAACAGGGCTGCTGGTTCTCCGATCAGAGCTTTGAAGAAAATCCGTTCATTGGTGCTCCTGGAGAGAATGAAACCACTGTCTTTGGATTTATCCTTTAACAAAAGAGGGGGAGGAGGCAAAACTCACTTCTGTGAGAAAGGCAGAGCTTGATGGTAAAAGGTGGTTCTCACTTTACAAAGTAGAAAATGCACAACCATTTTCTGTAGGTCCTATTGTAAGCCTTCAGGGGTCAGTTATTGCCATCCAGTGTGAGCTTAAGTATAATATAAACCTCAAAACTGTACCCAATCTTTGTACTTTGAGCCCAATAACCTCCACTCAAAGTAGGTCAGCTCCTTTAGAAACATCTGTGGGCTTGGTTCTAGAAATACCTAACAGGTACAGTTCCTCTGAGCGCTATGGCATGTTACTATATCATTGACTATCCAAATAGTTGCCACAATTCTAATTTCACCACTTACCTTCTTGATGCTCATTGATCTGTCTTGTGGTGACAGACAAAGGCTAATAAACTATTAACATTTAAAGACGACGCACGCGAGGCTGTCAAAACTCTCAAGGAGAGCTTTGTCTCAAGGAAACATCTGTACCTTCATGTCAACCATGTGCGCTGACAACCAGTAAACATGAGGACAAGAAACCAAGAAGTCTCTTGGGTAACACCAGTGCTCACTCCTTTGGCTGGCAGGAAGAACAGTCCTCTCCTCACTAATCCCAATTCCCTTCTTTCAAAATACATCATGTAAATGAGTTTGGCTGCAGATAATGATGTTCCCATTATTAGTAACACCCTGAATAGCTTCAGACCCTGGTTGGAAATTTAACTCATTTGGACTTGGCTTAGCAGGTTGTCCTCTTAATAGATTCCGCTCAGCACAGGGTGTGAAATGACTTCAGAGTCTCCTCCAGGGGCACTGATAGGCCTGCATGCTTCATCACAGGCTATTACACACTCAAATTCACTGAGCTGAAAGTCTGTGGGCAATATATATAACTTCCTAACATCCATGAAGCTCCTCAATCTGCCCGGAATTATTACCCTGTAATCCTGAACGTATTTGCTGGCAGAAAATAAGGATTTGGTATGAAATCCTTTTCTTCTATGTTGTTTCTACAGCTGCCAGGGATCCACAGAGGAGAGGCTGAACCAGAGGCATTCAGTTTCATGCCACACAATTTTGCAGTGTAAATCAACTGACCAGGCTGAATCTGAATGGAAATAGCAACAGGGATTCTCCTTAGGCAGATGAGAGCAAGATCCTTAGCTAGCAGTAGATTCTTTTAAGCTTCACCAAAATGGCTAAGATTTGTAGCAGTCTTTATTGGGGTTGATTTTTATTAGCAAGGAATAAACTACAAGACTACAAGTTCTTTAGTATGACCCAAATACCTCTGGTTTCTGTATCTTCCCAGCGCTTGGAAGCCTTAATACCTTGTTGCTTCCATCAATGCAGAGGAAAGGCACTGCCACTTGGGATGAAGCCTTCCTGGAGCTGTGCATCTTTCCACATTGGCCATCTCAGCAAAGAGCCTTGCTCCTTGCTCAGCACCTTAAGGAAACTGCTAAAGTTACATGGGATGAATCTAGGCCTAGGCTCTGCTAAGTGGCTTCCCACAGGACGATCATGTTCAAGGGACAAATAGTCTTGAATAGGACTCACAGCATTTTTTTTCATCCCGATTTTTTCCATAGCAATTGTTTCTTCCCAAGAATTGAAATTTCCTTTAAGTGTAGATTTTGATAAAAGCATATTTATAAGTGACAATGGTCTGATAATGTTTTGAATATATTTCAGAATGTTTCTATTTTTTCATGAAATATATGCTAACATTCATTGAAGTTAGTATCTATTCTATATTTTAGACATTTTAAAATAGAAAGTAGACTATATTTAAATTGTCCATAATCCCTTTTCCTCCTCACAAAATTTGCTTTGGGGAAAAAGAAGTAACAAAACTTGTGCTCATTGTGGCTGTGGAATACAAAGCCGTGCAACCATGCAATTTCCTAACAGCCATACAAGGAAGTGCTGCCAACCTCTTTCCTGCTGCTCATGCTTTTGGAAACATATATTTCATGCAGTTCAATAGACTTCCCTCAGTTTGTTCAGGTGACACTGTCATCTAATGATTCTTGAACAAACTCTTATGCCTGCAACTGCAAACCAGCTGAAGATGGAGGCCTCTTTTAGCTAACTGTAATGTAAAGAAAACTCTTTTTTTTTAATAATATTCCTTGAAAAAATAAATCTAGAGTGACCTTAACCATGATTTTTTCGTCTGTTCAAGAACATAATCTTCACTCTTAGTTAATAAGGTGATTTAGTGTGTTCTTCAGCTGCCCAGCAACAGATTATTTCATTTATGCCTTCCATTTATTCTTCCAACGTTGCTGATCCAGGTAATAAATAATAAAGTTCACAGCTATTATCTCTGGTTAATCTGTCATAATTGTCTATGTTTTAAATTAGGGAATTTAAATTAGGGAATTATGCTGAATTGCAGCTTATACTCACTGCTTTGCTGTGAGCATTGCACAAGCTGAAAAAAAAAAAAAAAAAATGACCTTGACTGACACAAAAGCCATTCTAAATTCCAAACTACTAAAAATATCTCATTTAGAAGTACTAGGCAGATGCAGACAATGATCCTTGTCCTGTGTTACTGTGGTTTTCCACAACACACTGACAACAATGCTTGTAGAAGAATATACTCCCTTGCAGTTGGAAGAACACTATGAATGACAGAAGTTGCCATCAGAGGCTGAGTTTGCATACAGGCACTGGTATTGTGTTTTGTCTGTCCTTCATTATTCACCTAAATTAGGTTCTGCTCCACTTGACCACTGTTCACTGCTGAAATTTGTTTAGTTCCAAAGGATGTTCCAAAGACCTTGTTTTCAACATAGATTGAAGCAATGAAACCTTAACAAAAGCAAAACAATCAGGTTAGTAGGTTTAGATCAAGACTGAAGAGAACCAGGGCTGCTATTCCCACATCGTTACATTACAGACACAGATGACATGAGAACACTGAATAGCAATCTTACAGTCACAGCATGGCTGAGGTTGGAGGCACCTCGGGGTCCCTCTGCCCCAGCACTGCCCCAGCAGAGCCACCCAGAGCAGGGCCCAGCCCCACGGGCAGCTCCAAGGAGGAGACCCCACAGCCTCAGGGCAGCCTGTGCCAGGGCTCTACCACTGCACAGCACAGCAGTGCTGCCTGACGGGCAGAGGGAACTGCTGTGCTCGGTTGTGCACACTGCCTCTGCTCCTGGCACTGGGCACCACTGCAAGGAACCCAGCTGTACCCTCTTTGCAGCTCCCTTAGGGCATTTATGGATATGGATGAGCTCCCTCCAAGCCTTCTCCAGCTGAACAGCCCTGGCTCTCTCAGCCTCTCCTCACAGGAGAGGTGCTCCAAACCCCTCAGCACTTCAGCGGGTCCTTAGTTGTACTCTCTCTAGTAGCCCAATATTTCTCAATACTGAGATCATTCTTTTTTTTCTTTTTCTGGCAATGATAGAACACAAGAATCGGCATTGATGATACCAAGAGCACAAAGAAGTGGAAGTTAAAAAACAGAGAAAGAAGAGAGAACCGCCAAGCTGAAGCAATGTTATCAGGTAAGGCCATATAATTTCTTGTTCCACGTTGTTAAGAAACCGAAGAGCAAACAAAACATTTTGCTTTAAAAATGACCTCCAGTGCCTGCCATGCAGTATCTACTGGAAGGTGACACTTTTCTGTTCTTGTGATCGGTTTTGTGCCCTGGGAAATGTAAAAATACCACCAAGGTATGCATAAGAGAGAAGTTAATTAGTTTAACTTCCCAATGGGAATACATTAACAGTGTAATAAGATGCTCAAAGTCTATCTTTATGATTGTACCTGCCAAAAGAGTTGCTGGAAAGATTTCCTTTTTTAATGCAAAAACTTTTATCCTCCATATGGAGACCCAGATGCTGATTCTCATCTTTGTGCAGCAGAGGTCGGTGCAAACACAGCCTCCACAACTCAGCAAGATGCACCTCCGAGTGCTCCTGGAAGGATCCTGTGTCAGGATCGATATCTATAAACAACCTCTATGAAGCCAAAAAGGAAGCATTTCTGTGTATCAATACACAATGCCTTACGAGGAAGAAAAAAGAACGTCTTCTTTTTAACTGCCACTCAGTGCTTTTGCTTTTTAAACTGTCTGATGGCCAAGTTCAAAAGCAATTTGTCCTGCACAGTCATTGCCCAAAGTGGACAACATAATTAATCATCTATCCTTATGCACTTGTGACTTAAAATGACTTTTAGCTAAATACTCTTACCCTAGCTCTCCCCTTGATTAATCCTGAACCATGTAAGCATGAATTTTATTACTGGCTCTCTCCTTCTGTCAGCTGGAATGTCACGCTGGAATATAATGAAAATAAAATCATAGTATGTTCATTTCCCCACTGCTCTAAAAATGCCATTTATTTCCTTTTTGAAATACTTTTTAGCATAGATTTTTGGATAACTGAGATGCCCGGTGTGTTATTTCCTTCTGAATAGTTTTCTAAAATTATACATAAGACATTTGCCCTGCTTAAATACTGAATGTAAGTGATGTGGAATTACACTTCCCTATAATAAAAACTTAAATAAACTTTCAGGTTCTTTATAACTGTGTAGGCAAGAAAAATCTTCTCCAGAAGCCCCAGTAACCTGACGGTGGTCATTGAAGAGGACGCTGTCTCCTAGGCTATTTATACTTTTATCTGTATCTGATAGGAATCTGTGGGTAGGACACAGCCCAGCTTCCATTTCTCTGCTTTATAAAGAACACCAAACAAGTACACTTAGCTGACTCTTTCTCTCCAAGAAATGCATTATATAAACCCCAGAGGCACTAAGCCTTTGAGCAGCATAGGCATCAGTGTGTTCATTTGTGTCATTCCGGGTTTACAAACGAGAGGGACAGCAAAATCTTCTCTTTTAAATACAAAGGCACGGTGGCAAATTTCCAGGGATTTCAGGAGATCAAGCAGCCCTTTTCAATCCCAGAGCTTTTCAGATTTCTGTAATGTTGTCTTGGCTGATTCAGCATCCTCATTAGTAATTGCTTGCATTAAACAATTACGAAAACATTGGAAGATATTAAGATAAATGCCTGACAAAATAAAAATTTGGAAATTAAAACTAAAATGAAATAAAAAGCCAGCTGTCACTGCGCATCCCCACGCTCCCGTGGTATTTTGCTGATTCATTTATCAGGTTACACATTAAACAAACATCTTTTTGAAAGGCCTTTCTAGTGCAAAATAAATTGACTTGACACATAAATTGTTCCCATTTTGCAGCTTTTCTGTGAGATTAAATCTTGTTGCCAAAATAGCGAGTGTTAAAAAAGACAAAAGAAAAGGAAACAACAACAAAAATAACCAAGTGAGGGAGTGAGGAGACAGACTTGCTGCTTTCCAACACCCACGGGTCTGCCCAGGAACTGGGATCTTCAAGCACACTCACATTTCAAGCTGGAAAAGCATTTTTCTCAGAGAGCAGATCCATTGCAGTAACAACACGTTGATTTATGAGCAGCTGATACAAAACTAGTGTGTTGGTTTGGGGTTTGTTTTTTTTTTTTTTTTGCAATAAATAGTATCAAAATGATGGTCAAGAGCTCCTTTGCAAATCTTTCCCTTAACTCTTTCACAAGAAATGAAGCTGCAATATGAATAGCTGGTTATCTGACCACTGTTTCGCTGTACGACAAGATCAGACCCAGCGCTACAACTAAAGGGAAAGTCCCCAACAGCAGTCTGCATTTTCTGTTGTGCTGTAACACCATCTACATGACTGCTTGTGCTAAGAAAGTCATTAGAATAATGCAACTTGTTTCCCTGTTGACCCGAGATGAGCACACTGATAGGTCACATTAAGTGCTATGAGTGTGCACCAGCAGGGTCTTAGCACTTTCATAGCACTGTTGTATCTTAAATACTAGGGCCATGATTTGGGTAACCAAAACAACAAGGAAAACAACTTCACTTGGTATAATTAATGCATTTCTGCTTTTTAGTTATTTGGAATAAAAGAGTTTATAATTCTCCAAAGCAGTCAGCTTTAACTAGTTACCACTTGCCTATATACTTCAATTCATTTAACTTGCCAAAATGACACTCCCACCACTCCTGCACTACTGTTTGGTTCTCATAACTTGGTAAGACATCACACTGCACGCCTTATACCTCCCATCCCCTTTATTCCAATACCTTCATACATATCTGCTTCTTTCTAAGCACTATTTATCATAGATGCTGATTGATTCAGTATCTTTTCAGATCAATTCATGCCCTGCGCAGGTAGATAAACATATTAATCTGTACACGTGATCCACATTAATAAGAATCCTTAATGCTTCCTTATTGGTTATTAACCAATTATACATTATTGACGCTTTTACATTCTGCAAAAATTGAAGTGACAAACGAGAGCTGTTGTGACAGCCAACTTAACCATCTAGCACCATCTTGAGGTTAAACAGATCTTGACATTCTGAAATAAATGGACACTGCCTGATCATGACCTAACCAGAGTTCTAGAGTATTGCAGACTGTTTTTTAATGGGAAAAAATAATAATAATAATCAGTTATAAGACAAACATCCTGCAGATTTTTCTCTGCTTTCTTGCACTGACTTTAAGACAGTTCTGTAGGCAATTAAGTTAGACTTGTATTCCAAAGGAAAGCTGGGATACTGCACATTTTCATTTTGAAACCTTGCTACACAGTGTACTCAGGAGTGAGTTAAGGGAAGTTCCAAGGTTAATAATGCATAGACAAGATCTCCCATAAATATTTTCTGTTTCCCTTGAGATTCATTTTGTAGTTTATTTCTGTACAAAAACAAACGTTTACCAAGTAGGCCTTATTTTAGAGGATACTGGGCCATCCAGATACAGCCATCTAGTAAAATCAATTTCTTTCTAAATGAAAATATCTGGGTATGACAGGGTAGGATATTTCAAAGTTTTGAAGCATAATGAAAATGTCACATAAAGCTACTGAGTTGCACGCTTTTTCCCTGCTCACCTCATGTTTGAGGCTGATCATGACACTGGAACCGATCTGAAATGATGAGCGTGGCACAATTATGGCTTGGAATGGAAAGGGGAGGAAGGCTGGGATTTCTTCAAGGAAGCCAGGCAACGGGAAGAAAACTGTGCTGACTTTCTTTGAATAGATATAGATGTAACAAACTTTCCAATTTTAAGAAAATATGCATGTGTAACCCATTCCCACTTATGTTAATTGAGGGGCTGAGATATAAATTGCTTGTATGCACATTTAAAACCGATTTGATTGTGAGCTCTGTGCTACTGAGCTGAGCTACCTGATGAAGCTGATGGGCCTGTCACGACAATTTGGGTAAATATAGCCCCAGTTTAATAAGCATCTTATATGGCAATATTCACTCATACAATCTTTGCTGTGTCCACAGTGTTGTGTTGGTTATCGTGTTTAGAGACTCATCATCAGAAAAACAGTCAATATTTTCATTAAGCCAAGCATTCATGAAAGCTACAGAATCTAAACTAGCTTCCCCCTAATAAGGACACTGGAACATTTAGGACTCAGAAGAGTGTGAATGCAATATATGACTTTTATAATGCTCAGTATTGGCGCTTTGTACACTTTCTTAGTGCTGCCTCAAAACTTGCCAGCAATTGCAGAGTGAGGAAAAAGTAACTGATCTAGAATTCACTTGCCCTTCTTAAAGCATCCACGTTCAGTTCTGTAGACAGGGGACATCTCACTGAACACAGAAGGACCTAATCACATGTGAGCTCATCTACGTACTCACAACACATCAAACTCCTAAACGTAATTGTTGTACTCTTACTTTCTCCTTCATAGCTCTGTGAAAGTGCCTATCATCTGCAGGGACACACAGTTAAGACTGGAAAGCTGATCTTGCCAAAACACTCCAACTTCCAACCGTACGGCGCGTATGTTTCACATCAGTTTAATGTGAGTTTTATCTAGACTTTTTCCACAGGAAAAAATCATTGCTTTTTGTAAATGAATTACAGCCACTGTCAGCCACAGGGAATTGATTTAAAGTCAATGCTGATGGTAACAGCTGTACACCAGAAAGATAAATGCAAAGCAAATGCATAAGAAATATATACAATAAACCATAACTGATATGGGTACCCAGAAGATGGCCCCTTCTGTGGAATTCAAACCTTGGAAGCAAGACACCTGTTTTCCCTAGGCATCAGATAAGTAAGGCAAGGGAAGCAGAAAGCCTATCTCCTGCCCACTGCCACAGGTCCTGTAAGTCCCACCAGGACTGGTGACAGCACTGAGAAAACTGAGCAGGGTACCACTGCCTTTTAGATCATAGCAAGATAAGCAATCAGCAAGACAAAAAGGAAGACTTTCAAAGAAAACACGACTCTTACTTGATCTCCATAGAATAACTGAGAAACTGTCCCAGACACTACTCTTGTGACTGGGAAAATCAATGCAGAGTTAGCCATAATCCCAAGGCAGTGCTCCCTCCCTTCTCCCAGTGCAGTAAAACAGCAATCTAGGTTTAAAGGAGTAATAGATAAGAGGCAAGATAAATTGAATGGCACCAAACATTCCCCTGTCCACGGGTTTGTCAAAATACCTGCAGCAGCACTCCAGACTTTCAAGTGACAGTATTAAGGGAAATTCCATACATGAAAGCCTCTTCCCAAAGCAGCTTTTCAAAACATTACATAAATAATAAGCAAAGGTATAAATACAGTGACATATTCTGCCTGTAATTGCCTCTCCTGTTAATTTACACAACACTCAGAGGGCATAAAACGGGAACGTGGCAACACTCCAGATAGTAGCAGGTCTAAAAGCTCAGACTGAAACATGGATCTGGATCTCCACTTAGACCCTCCTGCAACTTATGGCTTGAAAGATAACACTGTCTAGAAATGAGATCTATTTCTAGTTCTGCTCCGATCTCCTTTTAACTCCTACACACCGCCTGGCTCCCTCCCTCCCCCTTCTATCACATCAATAACGGCTGTGTATCTTCCAGAGCAGCAGCAGTGAGTGCGTACAACACTGGAGAACAAACAGGACCTGGCCTCCTGAATCACACAGACACCTGGACTAGTTTGTCACAACCCCCACATATTCAGACCTATTTTTCTAAAGTCTGTCTGCGTCATAGAATCATAGAATCGTTCGAGTTGGGAGGGACCCTTTAAAGGTCATCTAGTCCAACTCCCCTGCAGTGACAGGGACACCTACAGCTTGATCAGGTTGCTTACAGCCTGGTCCAGCCTTTCCTTGAGCGTCTCCAGGGATGGGGCTCCCACCCTTCTCTGGGCAACCTGTGCCAGTGCTTCACCATCCTTATAGTAAAACGCTTTTTTTCTTATATCCAATCTGAATCTCCCCTCTCTTAGTCTGAAACCATTTCCCCTTGTCCTGGCAAGACACACTCTGCTGAAGAGTCCATCCCTTCCTTCTTATAGCCCCCTTTCAGATACTGAAAGGCCGCTCTCAGGTCTCCCCGGAGCCTTCTCTTCTCCAGGCTGAACAGCCCCAGCTCTCAGCCTGTGTCTCCTTATCCCACCAATGCTGTAGCTTGTGGATGAAGAAGCTAAGGACAGCACAGGCATATACACTTAGAGATTAGCCCAAATCACAGTATTACTGTGCTTTACTTGACATTTGTTACCTATTGACATTTCTTGGTTATGTCCATGCCAATCTAATTCTTTCCTAATTGCTCAAATTAGACTCCAAAGATTGAAATTAGTTTTCCTGTTCCAATTACTCTTGTTTCTTCATTGCACTTGACATCCAAAACACCAGCCTGGCTGAGTGCTTTAATTCTAAACAACTCCTAATCAGCGCTCTATTCTGTTATGCAAACAGCCATTTCAAAACAACAAAAAGTTACATGAGACAATAGAAGCTTGCAATTCCCCGGCCAGAAGGGTAAAATGCTATCTAGCCTTTGTTGAGATAATTGATTTGATGTATATTATGTTTGCTAAAAGGAAAACACACCCTTTTACATTGCAGTTTGTCTCTGAATAGGTTACTTCATTTCGCTGAAAGCTTTAGACCGCCTATATTTAGCAAAACAAAAGAAAACGTGTAGGTCAGCTCAAATGCAGGAAGTAAAAGGGCACCATTCAAAGGCAGCTACAAGAAAGAGTTCCCACTGCGACGGGCAGCCAGCTTCAAGAAGTGGTGGAGCAGAAACCGAAGTCTAACTGAGCTAATGTCTTGTTTGAGCTGATGGAGGTTGGTGGCACAGAGAACACGTCGTGGCAGCACAGTTTGCAGAAAGCCCAGGGTATATACCAGTGCAGAGGCACCAGATCATGTGAGATGTTATTCCAGGACTTTTTTGCCTTCATTAGTTTTCAACAGTTGGTGCCTGGCCACCGCTGGAGCTGAGACGCCAGGTGGGTCGGCTACAGGATTACATACTGCCTTACAGTATGGCAAGGTTGGTGTCTTGATGCCTACTTTCTTGACCAGCTCAGGACTATATTGATCTTTTTCTTTTTTGTTGGTTCTGTTCTGTGGGGGGGAGAGTAACTGTGTTCCTTTTTTATGTAATGATATATCCCCACAACCAGGAGACAGGGGAGCATGTTTTTATCTGCCGTAACTACTACAGCAAATCTCACCTGTACTAGAAATACTAGGGAGGCTTATAGCATGTTTCCTGCATGTGGTACACCATTCAGTTCCCTGAAAGTTACAGTCCATCAGCCTAATTTAAACATTTGGTTTTTACACAAGGATACCTGAGTGAAGTGCAGCATGCGTGTGATTCACAGAAAGATTAGATGATCTAAGTGCTTTTCCCAGGTCTTGAACTCACCCAGAT
This sequence comes from Gallus gallus, assembly GCF_016699485.2. Classification (NCBI taxonomy): domain Eukaryota; kingdom Metazoa; phylum Chordata; class Aves; order Galliformes; family Phasianidae; genus Gallus; species Gallus gallus. The sequence continues at coordinate 9,710,867 of NC_052545.1, forward strand.
CAAAGGACTTCTAATGACTGCTGCTTCTTAAGTGTTTAGAGGATGGCCTGACCAAGGAGATGGTGGAGTCCCTGTCCCTGGCAGTGTTCAAGAGGCATCTGGATGAGGAGCTATGAGATATGGTTTAGTAGCTTGTGGTAGCAACGGTGATGGGAGGATGGTTGGACTAGAGGATCTTGTAGGTCCTTTCCAACCTTGTGATTCTATGATACGTAAAGAAAGAAATGTTACCTGTTGAATACATTGGCTGTAGTAGTGCATGAAAAAAAAAAAAATAAATAATAAAATAAAATAAAAACCCACAACAACAACAACAAAATACAAGACACAACAGAAATAGATCTAAGTCCGTTGTCATGACACATCTCAAGAAGAATCTCCACTACAGTGAGATCCACTCTGACAAAGGTCATGTGCCCAAACTGCTCCTTCAGCTGGCACATTTGAGAACACCATTCAATTGGAAAGTTACAAAACTGAAGGACCTCTATGCACCACTCCACCAGCTACAAATGCAACGCCACATCTGCAGAAGATTGCTTCTAATTAATGCATATTAATAACATTGTCACATTTAGCCACATGGATTCAAGATAGCATCCCCATTCAGATGTTTCACATTTTGTTGTTAAAGTTAGGCACGTGTTCTTTTCTTTTGAACCATGTCCAAAACACTGCTGTAGAAGTGGATAAGCTGGGTCTGATCGGGAGCCCACAAGTCATGACTTCCAGCAGACAGGAACTCAGACCTTATTGTCATTTGAAATATCAGATGAAAGCCTGATATTTTATATGGATTTGTAGTAATCAACACTATGTGAGGAATAACAGTCAAGGAGCCCAGAGTTTGGTTTATGCCATCAGCAACAAATGTCCTGCCCCAGCACCATTTCAGGATTGCAGTCCAGAACAATTGGGAGCAACAAGTGACCTCTGAGAGGAGTATATCTGCAAGGACTCTTCTCCTCCTAATATTCCCTACAAATGACTGTTCAGTCCTGCCTAGCTGGTACCTAATTGGATATTTGCAGCTAATGAGTATTTTTCTTGCTGACATTACACTTCTCCACCTCTCGCTAAAACTATAACCTTCATAATCTTCAGCTGAAGCCTCTGAGGTGAAGGGCACGCAAGCTGAGGATCAGCTTAGTGTTCCCCTGAAGGAAGCTCTCATTAGCATTGCGCCAAGAACAGCAAGCTAATCACAGAGCCATTAATATCTCTGAAAGCCCCCTGCCAATTAATTTCATGGAAAGAGACGTATCTTGTGTGCTAACTAAATACACCAGCTGAAAATATCAGGCCCTTCTGAGAGACGACATCAAAGGGTGCTTTTCAACTGCCAATTGTTTTCAATGCTCAACTTGAAACAAGTGACAGAGCAGTAGGTTTTGTACAACAGGCTTCATGGTTGCCATGAAAACCAAAAGTTTCAGGAATCGTAGCTATCATTAAGATCCTCACCGGCACTCGGAATCTCAATAGTCGCAGGGCACAAAACAGGAACCCCAGTGGGACCATCTACCCAGCAATGTCAGTGTAGCTGTGTAGGAGGACGGTATTTTGAGTGGAGTTCACAGTAAATCTCAGAGCCTAATAAGCCATAAAAAATGTGTATCATCTGTCCTTCATTGTTAAGACTAATATCGTCTGATGATCATTCCTAAAATGGGTTATGAATTCTGGAATTTAAAAAAGATTGTGAAAAGCAATAAAACAACAAAATACTCCAGAGCAAGCATATCAAATTAATGTCTGATAATTTCTCCCTGGTGCAGCTACGAGATTTTATTTTTAAGTTGCAGTTTTAAAATGTCTACTGCAAAGAATAAAAGCAGTCAGGATATGATAATATCAAGCAGCCTACTAACTGCAAAAAAAAAAAAAAAAAAAAAAAAATCCCAGTCTAGATTTGGAAAGACAAAAAAAAAATGTTATTTTCAGACCAGGATGCCTTTTTAAACGATAAGATGAAGAGAAAAAAAAAATAGGATCTACAGTAGGAGCAGTGCTGAACTGAGCACCGCTCAGATACCACCTCAGATATCCTTCTGGCAACCCTGAAATCCATCCCCATTCTTTAATGGCCTGTGCAGTGTGACACTAAATGTGTTACCATATGTAAACGATGGCATCTGGCTTTGATACGGAGAGAAATGAGAAATACATGTTTCTGAGCTTCAAATGTTTCTACTGTATTGGAAGGTAGATAGTACCATTTCTTGGCTACAAAGGGATATAATTTTCAATGGATATGAATTCTTATTTTCTCTATAAGTAAACAATATTTCTTATCTGTACTGGTTTTCCTTTGGCAAGGCATCAAGAGAGAGCCCTCAAAGCTTGAATTTCATAATTCTAAGGGCACTGTAAATAAATTTTTAAACAAGTCTGTGGAGTCTGAGGATGGCTGACCAAGCTGGTACCTGGTTTAACCTGAAGAGTTTGATTTCTTCCTGAACTGTTGCCTTAAAAGGATCAGAACATATCCAACAGTCCTTCCCACCTGTGAAATGCTAACAATGTGCTGCAGGTTTCAGGCTGTGTACTTCACTGTAGTTTGCTATTGAAAATCTGGCTTATCTTCTGCCTGACATTTATTAGATGTAAGCTACTGTTTCTCATCCTCATCAAATACAAGAGGAATTATGGTAAAACTTTCAATACGAGAAAGATATTGCATTACAGAACAACCACGGAGATTCTATGTCTGTTTCACAAGCAGAAATGAGATTTTCGAAACCTATTACTTGCATTTGCAAATACTATCAAAAATCAAAGTACTATTTTTCAGTGAATCATAGAAAGGTAAGAAAGTAATCTTGAATGGCCATGGTCAGTGTGATAGCAGATATATCACGCGAAAGGGTATGAATGTCTTTTTTTTTTTCAGACCATGAAGACAGAGAATGAAGAGGCTGCCTGTGTTCTTAATATCAACTTATAGTTTCTACTGATAGAAGAATGTTAACATTCAGGGCTACAATATGAAAGGTGTACCTTAAAAGACTGTTGTTATTCTGGAGGACAATTTCCTATATGAAAAGGTTTGCATCGATGTTTTAGGAAATCTATATTAAGCGTTACCTTGAGAGATAAAGATTAATTCCCCCTTCAGCTTAAAAATTGTGATAGCTGAGTTAAAACCAATCATCCTGCTGCATTTTTATGTGCAAGCAATATAAAGTCTGAACCACTGTGCTTTTAAAGAACCAATTCAATAAAACTAAAAACAATTACAAAGAAGATTGATTGCTGGAAAGAATTTAACAGAAAAGCATGAGTAAAAACAGGTTACAGTGTTATTATTTATCCAAGTGCTACAAAGCAGTAATCAAGGAAACCTACTAATTTTAAGAGTCATTGTAGAGATGAAAGAATGCAGTAACATGAATAGAATACATAACAAATTACAAAAATATAGCAGAACATATAAATTAAGAGGTAGAAAAGGGAGAGAGGGACAGTTAAGCACAGTTAAGAGTAATAGGAGCTTTTAGAAACATATGGAGCAAGAAAAACAATGCTAAGCCTTTTACTTAAATATTTTGAATGTAAATCACTTCTAAAAGAACTCAGTCTTTGTTCAACTTTGTCTTTATTTATGTAAGGGACTGAATTCAGTGCTTTAGTTATTAGAAGTTCTGCACTTAGAGAGCAGGTGAATGCTCAACACTTCTGAAAATAAAGCCATTAGTTCTGGGGATGGAGGACAGCTTGTGCAGTACTCCCAAATAATTATGTGCCTAGAAAAGTAAGATTCTTGTCTTCATCCCTACTCTCCTATGTGTCTTTAAAACGTGCCCCACACACGCCAAGTTCAGCTGCTTGCTTTTAAAACTCATAACCAGTTGTGGTGGTTTAACAATGATGGGCAGCCAAGCACCACACAGCCATTCTCCCACTCCGACTCCTCAGAAGAAGGGAGAAAACATGATGAAAAAAACAGCTTGTGGGTGAAGATAAGGACAGGAAGATGGGTCACCAATTACCGTCACAGGCAAACAGACTGCAATAAGGGAGATTAATGGAATGTACTGTCTACTGCTTGTACACCAGAGCAGTGAGAACTAGAAGCAAACAAAAAAACACCCTTCTCACCATCTACTCTTCTCCACTTCCTTCATCCAAGCAGCACAGAACATGGAATGGGGTTGCGGTCAGTCCATAGCGCTTTGTCTCTGCTGTTCCTTCATGGCCACTCTGCCACTGCTCTAGTGTGGGATCCATCCCATAGGATGCCATCCTTCCCTAACTGACCCTCCATGGGTTTTCTACAGGCTGCAGCTCTTCAAGAACTGCTCCAGTGTGACACGGGGCAGCACTGGGCTCTGCTCACAGAGGCTGCCCCTGCAGTCCTCTGTCACCAAGAGCTCACCATATAAACCCAATACATCATGGTTCCAAGACTCTCAGGAAACAATGCAACGTAACAATTTTGTTGCCATTTTAGTATTATTGTGTTGATGATGGATTATTACTATTATTGATTCTTCATTTGTCTCTCTTCTATGATATCATTCACTGCTATGAGAATGGGCTTTATCAGTCTAACTGATGTAGCTTGCTTTGGAGCAGGAGAGAATTTATTCTCTGGAATTAGAGGCTGTCAAGGACTGTGAGAGAGGAATTGTGAAAATAAAAGCAATCACTAAAAAGTATGTATTTACCAAGAAACGTAACTGTGCAATCTCCTCAGTGGTGTTATTGTTTTCTCTTAGGTAAATTGTTTTATGACAGGCAGTGATTATTTTTTTTCCAATCCTGTAAGCAAACAGCAACTACAAACAAAATTGCCCCCAGGGAAAAGAAATCCGAGAATAACAAATTCAAATGAGATGGGAGATGTGACAGCAATTCTCAGTGCAGGTGAGGCAATTATGAGACGAGGAACATAAAAAGTTTCAGAAAAGGCATTTCCCTTTTTCTTATTTCCTGCTTTAGCTGGTTACTGCTTGAGCCCTTGCATTACTGAACTCAATTTAATTACTACCATATATTTTGAGGTGCAGAGCTCTCCAGGGGAGATATGTGCTCCCTCTGCAAGGCACTCTGGAGACTTATAAGTGCAAGTACTATTATCAGTGTTTTTCTCTAGTTACCCAATGAAGGAATGGGACAATACAGAAACACTGACATAGCATCAACACCTTCTCAATTTATAATAGTCTGTTGTCTATTAACTTTGTTATTCAAACAACAAGCCACAATGCTCTTCCTCATTTAGTTCAGGAGGTGGAAAAAAATGTTCACATCTGGCAAAATATTTGTTTGCAATTAAATTCTTCAGGAGATAGGAGCATACCACGGAGCCATGGTGCTTCAACTACATGATTATATGATTGAACTGCATGGTTTTCAAAGTGTGGGAAAGAAGACATTGTATCATAACCACCAAATTTTTTTCTGTTTTTCTGTAGCTTTTACACTAACTCAAGCCTAATCTCAGCTCTGTACTACATATACAAATTATTATTCATTTCCTTTGTTAAAGAGCTGTGAACAATTCAAGTAAAAACTACTTTTAATTGTCCCATACTTTATCCAAAGCACAAAGGAAAAGGTCAGAGTTTTGTGAACACATTTTCCTTCTATTATTTTGGAAATGCACCCATTTCAATCATTTAAGAGAGAACATAAATTCTCTCAGATGAACAAAATCAGGTGTGGGAAAGGCTTAAAAAGCAACAACCACATTACCATGCAGCTATTCATGGCATTGTCAGCGAGGGAGAAATATCAGCCTTGCCAGGCCAGGAAATACTGCACAGTTGCAATTTTGGCAGCTCTCATTCTCCAGCCAAGCCTTTAAAAGCAAACTGAACAGAAGGTAAAAATACAGCAAAGCATGTGCATTTACTGAAATGACATAACTGACAAACTCTCCTTCAGAACAACATGGCAAAACATTCCAAACCTGATACAAACAGGCCTTTAAGCCAGAATGAGTAGTGCCTGAAGAGATGGCAATAAAGCAAAGGAGAGAGATGGCTAACTATTAGCTCCTTAAGTAGGCCTAGAACACTCTTAAAAGCCAACTCAGGACAAATCTTTGTATTCCCCCAACAAATGAACCTCCTGCATTTCCTGCACAGAGTATCATTCTCAAAATACCCAAGGGGCTTTGGCTGCCTTTTCCATGAATAGGGAAGAGCTGTGATTTCTATCTGTGTAGAACAGTAAGTAGACTTTGGTTTTGCTACTGCACTACTTAGTGACTCTTCTGAGCTCTCCTTCAGACCACAAAGGGTTGGTTCTTTGGAAGATGGAACGCTTCTTAAAGAAGTCCATATCGTTACTGCCACTGCACTTAAAGCTGAGGCGAACTCCTCTTTTTTTCATGCTTTAAGCTTTTTTCCTAAAGGACAAAGCAGAGAACTCTTTTGTTTTAATAACTAACAGATTAATACTGGTGTTCAAAAGCAGCGTTTCCTGGGCGAAGCAATACATCTTAATAAACTACCTGGTACCACTGGAGAAAAGGAAACGGGCTGTCACGAGCACAAAAGGGAAACAATCAAAAGATGGGGAAAATTGTCCAGTTTTCAAATATATGAGCAACTTCTTCCTACGTGCTTTTTTTTCTTTTGTAACCTTAAATACTCACAAATGGAACAATACTTTCCTGTGTATTTATAATCAAAGTTTTGAACATTACGATATGCTTTTTCCTAACTTCTATCTAAAAAATGCTAAGGCATTTTTGAAAACGGTGAGATCTAAATCATTTACTTCAATCTGTTTAAATGTATATATGTATATACATATATATATGTGTATATATATACAGATTTGCATCAACACTGCACAAAGTTTTTAATATAACCTAAATATATTAGATGTTTAAACCTCATTAGTTCCAACTTGCTCAGGCACTTTCTAAAATCCCACAAGACGTTCACATCTATCAGGAGATGAATAAATAATTTTTGGCAGGCTATTCCTTAACTGAATTTGAAAATTTCCACAGGAGTAATTTTAGTCTCTGTAGACAAAAATAGGTTAAAAAAAAAAAGTCTAGGTTGCTAGAGTTGCCAGTCAGTATCACAATCTATGACAGGCTTTATTGTCCCCTTGAATCCTTCCGTCTCTTGCACTGTCCAACACAAGTTGGAGGGTGGAGGGAAGATATAACTGCTTCTCTAATTTTTTAACAAGAAGAAATAAATGATGAAAGCAATACAATTTTATTTAAATTCTCTGGAATGCTGACAGCCTGATGTTCCTTATCTTGAACTATCATCTGTTGCAACAAAAAAAAGTTTGCTGCATTCTGAAAAGAATGACAGAAAGTGGTGAAGCCACATACCGCTAGAGGTCTATGACCAAAAGCTATTCAGAAAGACACACTCAGGTATTTCTCCATATTTATCTCACCTGTACCCAGTAACGCTGTTTACTACAGGTTGGACACAACCTTCTCAAAGGAGTCTGGTTCAGGATGCATACAAATTTGCCCAGAGTTCTTTTGTAAAGTTTCAAATCACTACAATGAGTTGAATGGTTCTTGAGTCAACAGTGCTTTATTTAACGTTTTTCATTCAGGACTGCCTTTAAAGAGAAGGGATGATATGACTTACTATTCTAGTAAAAAGATGGGGTGGCAAGCAAGTATTTGCAAGCAAGAAACATGTATCATTTACTGGAAATAATTCTGCTAGAGCCAGCAGAATTGAAGAATCAAAATCTCTATTTTATTGTGGGTTTGGATGCTGACAGGAAAGAGAGGCAAAGCACCACAAATTACATAAAACAACAATTAGATTACAGAGGCATAAATTTATGTCTCTGGATTCACCATATAGTTTAAGATTGCACATGGACAGTCTCGAGTGGATGAGCCTCATAGGAATGAATGGTAAGTGCCAAAAGGCAATCAGATGCCTTCCATTTAATACTGCATTACAGAAAGATTTTAATTAATCATAAAAAGCAGTCAGAAAATTAAGCTTACTAGTATGTGATGATTAGTAAAATCCAGAAGAATCTGTACCCTGCTACCCTACTCAGCAAAAACTCATCAGCACAAAAATTTACCTTCTTTGTTAGCAAGACCAACGTGATAGCCTAACAAGAGTTGTGTCATGTATTCCAAAATATGCTCTACACTGCAATCTATATATGTTCATACAACAATCTTGTGCTTCAATTTCAAAGCATGATTAATCACATTTATTACAGAATTGCTGAAGGTCTGATCATTAGGTGGGATAAACTACAGTAGACACTGTGCAAATGCACTATAGATCAGAAATGCTCTGGAGTTACAACTGATGCATGGTCAAAGCAATCGATTAACACTAAAGGAAAAGTACAATGGACTCATGAATTTGGAAGTTAATTCTGTGTGATCCACACTTTGTATAGTTTGTAAATAGTCCTCTTTAATTTAAACAGGGACTGCCTACCAGATGTTCAACTGCAGAGACCAAAGGCTTATTTTTCTTCCAAAAACAAACCAAAACAAAACATTTCACTGTGATACTGACCCTGTTCCCCAGTGTATTCTTATGACATTGACGTATAAAAATAGTTTTGGACTCTGTTTGCTCTGAGCAGTCTCTGCTGGTCTGGGTATGAATTCCTCTTCCCACTGGCAAGCTTACCTTTTTTTTCCTTGCAGAACAATTTCTTCCAGCACCTACTACAACTGAGAAGAATTCTTATGCTTAATTAAGAGCTTCATGATCCCCAGTGCTTTCAACTCCTACATTTAAAAAGCCTTTCTGAGACAGATATAAAAATACAGGATTGGTATTATGCTTATCTCAGATATATAACAATGCTTCTGTTAATTCACTAATTTGCATTATGATTATCGCAATAAAGATTAGCCAAAGCTCAGGTTTGGATTCAGAATGAATAATACCAAAAAGCTCTAAAGACTTTAACATATCATACTGGGTTTTGCAAGAGATCAGCCTCTGACATAATTCTTCCACCATTTTGAGTTAAATTCTCTTAAGAATAACTCTTCTTACAATATTCCAGCTAGGTGTGAAATAAAGCTCACAAATGGATCCTTAGACCATCTAACTTCAGAAATCACATGAATCTGAACACAAACCAATCAAACCTAACCTAAACACCTGTAATCAAAGCCAGTTTGCAAACAATATACTATTTGAAGTAGTACTTCTTCAACTTTAACTGATGCCAGCTGATTAAAAAGACTGGAAAAAATTATAAACAAGATCTCTATGTTTCTAAATTGATATCTGCCCTGCACTTTTCCATTCATTTATCTGTGATGCTCACATCTAATTTTATATCTAAATCAAAGCAAAAGAAAGTGTATGTTCTGTAGATATTGTGAACTAGTAATCTAAACATGAAGTATAACTACATAGTATTTTCCTTGATGTTTCACCTTTTCTAAGGCCTCGTAGCTGAAGGAAGGAAAGCTGCACGTCTCTTCCTGCCTCGCTGAGCTATGATACAATAAGGGAAGAAATTGCAGTTCATGTCTCCTTAATGTTTCCTTGCACTCATAAAACGAGTGCTTCTGAAAATATTCCTGAATTGGTATACAAACTGTGTTTTGGTAAGGAAAACTTCAGCCATGAATTCTACATGTTTTCCTATGACAAGCCCATAAAATCCTGCTGATTTTGTTCATGGTATTAATAGCAAAGCTTAATTTTTTTATTTTTGTCTCAAGACTTAGGATAAGTCAAACCAAGAAGGAAAACTACCGTTTTTTGTTCTTTTTGTCTCTCTCTCAGCACAACTCCATTTTACTGGAGCCTTAGGCATACTTCTGCAGAAAACAATGAAACATTTGTAGAATATCAGAACGTTCATCAGTGATTCCAAGTACATTTGAAAGTTTCCTTTTGTTCAGGAAACTCTCTAGGTAGGATTTTTCTAATCCAGAAAGCTGCTTTATGTCATGTCACATCTGCTTTTCTCTGTTCTTTCTCTCCACCTCTTAGACTATTCATCTGCAAGGTAATAGATTATTTGAGGGCACTGGATCCATCACAGATTGCTGCCATCCCACAGCCCAGGAAAAAATATATGTCATGATGATTTTACTCAAATGCTTATGGCTGTACTGACAAAAAGCAGTGAAGCAATCTTTGCAGCCTTTTCGCATACATCCTCCACATGAAAGAACATACGCTTGACCTATTATCAGTTAGAATAACTAAAAAAGCAATGACAAATCAATGCATGGATGTAATTATAACTAGAATTTCTGACCGGGAAAGGAGAGGTTATTCTAGCTTACTAAAACATTGTTATAACAGAAGGGGTTCATTATGTTAGAAACTCAGATGAAGAACACAAGAATAACATCCACTGTAAGAAGTTATAAAGTAGAAAAATTTTAAAGGCAAGAGGCCTTATCTTTCCCCATATGCATGTAATTTTGCATAACACTACTTTTTATGACTCTAAGATCAACATATGTAGTTTGGCTACAAGTCAAGACTGGTAATCAGGCTTGTTTAAAGTCATTAGTTCAGCAGTGAAAGATAAATTCATTGGGAGAACATTTTATATGAATATATACATACATTTTTATACAAATACAACAGATGTTAGCTTTGCCTTTTGATCTTCTAATTGTTGTATTGCTTTGTCGTTACTACTGCTTAAATACAATTGATATAATTTTTAAAAACTTGTACTGATAGTAAAAGACATAAACCAACATAAAAATGTAGAATCTTGCAGGCAGATAATTAAAGAAAAAGTAAGACTTCTTTGTACTGCTCAGCACGACTTCACCCCAGTCAACTGAAAACAGTGATCTTTTTAAATGTTTGGCCTGTACTCATACGAAAAACAAGAGTCCTTGTACATATTCACGTACTGTTGTCAAGAAGAGAAAAAAAACACACACATGGGATAGAAGTAGGCTGTAAAATGATCAGGTAGTTCAACATGTGTCAGATGAAGTACAATTAAGTAGCGTTAAAACATTCTCTGGGCTCAATACCTTATGAAGATTCTAATTTGGACAGAATGCATCTGCTGTCAAGTCATCAGTGGATGGCAGCGTCCACTATGAAGGTTGGGGCACAATGGTAAACTCAGTGATGCTGACTGGAAGTAAGGTATTGTCTAATAGCTAAACTAGACTCCTAATGGAAAGTCCTTTAACTACCATAAGGATACACCCTTAATTCTCCCATTCTTTAGTTTTATGCTGCACTAGTCACTGTCCTAATTGGATTGACCAAATTTTCATCCAATATCAACTGAACATGATCACAGAGGTCCCAGTATATAAAAATGAAGGAGACCTCAACAATCATTAAAAAAAGTACTATAAATAATGAATTAATTGAAAAACAAAGCAATCTGAACATAATTCACTGAAATCAATCTTAAGATGAAAAAAAAAAAACCCAAATAATAAAATTTGCTAACATATAGGTACCAATATATGAAATAACTTGATTCTATACCAACCATATTGCTAGGATAAGATAATATATTTTTGTGAGAGGTGGAAACGAATCATTCTCTCCCTTGCATGTATTTATATTAACTCATAAACCTGTAATGTGCAGTTAAAGACAAAGTCATGTTACAGCATTCATTTGATTTGGTCCACTGGCCAAGCATAAACAGGGTGTAAATTTTGTCAAAATGCAGAGAATCACAGAGCAGCTGAAGCTGGCAGGTTCCCCTGGAGATTGAGTCCCCTCCTGCACAAGCAAGGCCAATGAAAGCAGGTTGCCCTAGGCCACATCAAGGCCGGCATGCTTACTCAAATCAATACAACACCAATACAAGTCCTGTCCATTTCAGACCATTTGATCTTCAAATGGGTAGTCCAGAATAATACATCTTGTACAATGTGAATTAAATGAAAAATCTATGAGTGATGCAACTTTTCCACCTCCATCGCTCAGAGGAACTTCAGACCTTGCATGTCAGAGTTTACATATACATATTGGTTTCCTGTATTTTTGTCACTGAATATTGCTTGGGTTAGCAAACATGACTTTTGGAATTGAAAACACACTGTTAAAAAACAAAAGAGAAATTTTTCTAAGCATTTAAAGGACACTGATGAACAACTTTGGATTGTTGCTCTGACAGTTCTTTGTGCTCCATGTTCCAGACTGGACCTTCACAGGTGCAAAGGCAAGTTCCCTGACTGCAGCATAGCCAGGACTTGATATGCACTCACAAAAACAGAGCAGCCAAACGATCACACAGTTAGCATTTTGAGATGAAAAAAAACGGATGCAGGTTTTCAAATGGCAGATACTGACTGGAAAGTTTATAAATCAACATTTAACAAACATACATACTGCAGAATCCTTGCATTTCACCTCATTAATTTTTTTTTTTTTTTCCATGAAACTACTTTGGATAAATCTGGGGGGACAGCTGGGGCTGCTACCACTACAATGAAGTGTTGCATTTACTCTGAAAACGTGAAACATTCATGAAACTGATAGAGCACAAAAAAAAACAATTCAGGATGACTAACTCTGGTAGCAACATTACCTCAATCAAAATTCTGTTAGTCAAAAGCAATAGAACTTAGTCCAGATACCACCTCTGCTCTCTAGAGTTCCTGTTCAGGTCATCAAGAGGCTTGCACATGTATTTATGGAATACAGTGAGACAAATCCTGCTGCCCTTTTTCTAGATCAAGGGTCAGCTGTTGATCATACATGATTTGCACCTGTTTAGCTGATGGCAGACTGGATCTCCTTCAGCTGACTTCAGACTGCCTCTACCTAACTCTTGAGTAGATTGACAAATTCAGCAGTAACAGGCAGCTAATTGCTTTGATGGGAAGTGATATATCCCAGGTGGAGCTAGAAACCAGATAGGTACATCTGCCCAATTCTGATGCAAGGGCCTGTCTTAGACTTAGACATTTAGCATTCAAATCATAGTTTAGGCATGGGTTTATTTATTTATTTATTTTTAAGTAATGAAGGAATTGTACCATTTCCTGTATTTGATATGTAGGTGTCCCATCCTCTGTTATGGCTTCCATCCTCAAAAACTCACACATCTCATTTATTACACAAACAGAGAAGGACAGAAAAGTCATTTGGTGTTATAATCACATAAATGTGTCACTAGCTCTGAAGAAGAATGCCTGACAGAAGGCCAAGAATGCCTCTGCTTCCAGGGATGATGAGGTGCTTTGCTTTTAACAACTACTTTAAACTCTTCTGAAATGACTGAGATGATTACAGTTCTGGCAAGCACTCCACAATTGCTAGCCATCAAGAGCTTGACACCAGCACAATGGCCTTCATCCTTCCATGATCCTTGTGATTATTCACGTACAGATGAGATGTTGCTTGGTTAATTACAGAAGAGACTGAGCCAAGAGAAGGAAGAAAGATTCCCTGGTATGGCTTAATACAGAAGATATGGCAAATGTGACACACGCAGGGGTTTGGTAGTCCTCTCTCCTCCCATCACCTGTTTATGGCTCAGGTACTGGGATGAGAGTTATTACCAAGGCAACAATCCTTATGTGTGTACACACTGCTGTCACAAGTGGCAAGGGAATCCTGTGCTATTACAATATGAGTAATAATGTCATGCACTTGTGTTAACATCAGTTAAAAGTTGCAAGTTTTCTAAAGTGGATCCTGAAATAACAAGCAATTTGAATCTCATTCTGAAAACACAGCCACACACTGGGAAGCCAAAACTGCCGGTTACCCAGCACTGAATTCAGGCAGCATTACAGAAGTATACCTAAGCTATACCTGACTGCCCTCAGCTATGGTCTTTCCTGCTACTGCCAGCATCCACACACACCAATCCGTAACAAAGAGGAGGGTTCTGCTGCGGAGCCACTGAAGGGGCTGAGGGCTGCTGCAGGCAACGGTGTGCTCCTGTGATGTAAGGGCTTTCAGCCACTGGGACATGCATTTGCACTCAAGTATTCAGTCCTGTTTTCTGTTGCAAGTGGTTCATCTGAAGACATCTGGATCCACTGCTACAGAACTGATCGAGAGCACAGCAATTTGATTTTAACTACTGAAAAGCTTTTCTTCTGAGAGGGCACTGGACTAAGTTTACATGCTTTAGGGATGAGTCATTTGTGTGGCTCTGCTCTTACCAAGTCCTTCAGTCTCCCTTTAGGATATGATGTCTATTTCACCTCCCAGAAGTTACTCCAGAGGGTCAAGCCAGTAACCTCTCTGTGCGCCAATCTTATCTTCCATACATACAGTGCAACCTCAAAATGCAGCTCCTGCGTGCACTGAGAGATTTATGCAGTTAATACAAATGCACTTTCTGTTGGGGAAAACAAAACCAAACCAGAAACACATACACAAGAGAAGCAGCAATAGTAGCAATAACACCAAATTTGAGTCTATGGGGAGTCTGAAAAGGCACTTCTACTCGTTTATACTTTGAATAATTCAGGGCACTATATAAGCCGTCCCCATAACACCAGGACATTGGGTTGTTAACATCATTCCTCTGGAAGCATGCATTATAGTTCTGTGGAAGTCTTAAGAGTGCTCAGGCAACATTTACCAACTAATGCTCCGGTGCAACAAAATCATAAGTGATTATTTCATTTGGTTAAGCCATCAGGGCACACAGCATTATGGCATAAAGGATTTTCCAAGGGAAAGTTTACAACAAATTAAAAGAAAACAGATTTTAAAATTAAAGTTTTCCCTTTTTAACTCATGCTTTTAAGGTGAAATTGACAGGGAAACATGGAAGTACAGGTTAAAGGAGGATGAAAATACAAGGAAAAAGAAGTGACGATGAAGTTGTGACTGATGTGTGTCTTCTGATCAGTCAAGAAAAAATTCAATTATTTGCAGGGCTGATGACTTTCCACTTCACAGCCATATTGCACCAGCCTTTAGTAGATAACAACAACAAGCAAGCCTTCTTTTTGTATAGATTTAGTTCATCATGAAAATGTCAACGCTGCAGAGGTGCCTGCAGAGTTAGTAAGCACTGCAGTAATGGTCCGCAAGCCCACCTAGTTCAAAGTGTCAGAGCAGAGCTACCTCCTTCACAAGCACTTTATTTTTTAAATTGATTCCTTCTATCTTTATGGATTTCTTCAGTCAAGGTCAGTGCTTTCATTCTGCAGCCAGGAATAGGCTAGACAATAAAAGTTGCAGAAATTAATTCATCTAAAAAGATGCGTGTCATTGAGATTTGAGAAGAATAGAAGTCTCTTCAAAAAATTACTGAGTGTAAATATCATCCTTTCTTTACTCAGCTCTGCAATATGCGTAAACTTGCAGAAGCAGTTTAAAGGTCATGTACTTGTGTATATCAGATGTGTAAGTCTATTGGTATACAGTCCAGCTTGCACAATAAATCCTGTGTGGCTGGGACTTTGCTGTAGAACCTCAGCTTAGTCTTTACAACAGAGCCTTCTGAAATGTTAAGATTCATGCTTCGTGCTTCACGTTTATGTTCTCAATAAGCATATTTCAGTTAGTTCTAGTCCTGGGTTCTGAAATAAGGAATTTTGTGGAAGCAATAACCTGAGATGATACAGCCATTTACATTTCGTGTGAACACGCTCTGTAGGAGTGCAGCAGTCCCCAGGACCTGGTAAAGTTTCTGAAAGATCACTATCAACTCCCATGAGGTTTAGGAATAAAATCTAAGGAAGGATCTAGAAATACAAGTGTCAGGAGACAGACTTGGATTTGTTTCACTTTACAGTGGCTCAAAGATCCAAACATGATTCCACTAGATCTATGCAGCAGTTACTTTCAGCTTGACCAGTTTTTCCATTAACTGGATTTATACATCATAGTTTGTATTGAGAAGTGCCTCAGCAAGTTAAGATTATTAAATTGTGCAATGCTTATTGTGCATTCTTGCTCTGGTCTATACTATTCAGCTACAGTTCTGCTGACCAGGTCAAAAGGAGCAGAAGGCCTACTTTGTACAACAGTGAGGCTGTATGGATCCTCTGTAAATCGATTAGGCTTCCAATCAAGCATTGTGCACACATCACAAATTATAATGTGGGACACCTTCTGAATCATCTTGCTGTCTTCCTCTTTGTATAAAGACAACCCATTTATGACAGTACCAGCCTAGTCAAAGATGACAAAGATTTGCAGATACTGAAAAATGATGATTAATAACAACAATAAACAGTCGAACAGAGATTGGAATAGATCACCACTCAGTGATGACAATGATAACAACAACCAATAATCATTAAGGCTGATATACTTTTACTGTGATCCCTTTCTCCTTTCCACAAGGCAATTTGCTTTGTACCACTGGAACTTTTGGCTGTGTGTGATCTATGCAGGATGAGGCTCACAATCAAAGGGTTCCCAAAAGCTGAAAATTAAATGAAATAAGTACTCCTGGGCCAAATCTGCTGAAATCAGAAATACAGATTCAGACTGTTAATGCATAATTAACATATTAGAGTTAATGAATGTGATTTTGGGACTCAAGAAAGCTGTTTAGATGGGTTATGCTGTAAAAGAATAAATAAAATATTTTTATATCTAGACACATATTATCTTCAGTATGCTAATTAGAAAATGATTAATCATCTAATCATCTTCATAATCTGCTATTAAAAGATAAGACAGGATATCTCAGCTGGAATTTGGTGTGATTTGTGTGGGGCTTTTTCAAGTTTTCAACATGATCTTTTTTCTGCAAGTGTGTATGATTATGACATACAGAATGAAAGAGCATTGAAAAGAATTACTGTTTTACCACCAAGAGTCTCAATGGTTTTCCTTTCTATTATTCATAAACTCTTTTTCCTATCGCTTTGAAAGCACCTCACCGAAGATACTGTTGAGTAACTAAAAGAGGGAGAAGGTTTTAATGGCTCCACAAACACTTCAGAAAGCGAGCACATTAAGATATCAACATTAAACAAAATGAATAAACTGCTTTCACAACACTACCAACAAATCAGGTTTTCCGTGTTTCAGTATTATTTTGAATGAAACTTGGAATAAAATAAAAGTTTTTCAGTGTCCTGCGAGGTCAGCTACAGAATATGAAATACCGTTCTGTGGAAGCAGGGAATGGATATCTCTTTCCATATCATTTATTTATATTTGCCTACAAGTGCATCTTTAATGAATACATCTAGCAATAGCATTCAGAGGGGAGTCAAGGTGAAAGCAAACAGGAAATGAAACCATTCCATCTCTTTCAGTTTAAGGTCTAGGGAAATAATAATAACACATGAGCGTTTACAGCTGCAGTGCGATGGGCATGATGAATGTAAGGTATTGCCTGGAGCAGTGAGACCAGCCTGGAAAGAACTGATGCTCACAAAATGTATGACAACTTAGTAATTAAAAAAAGAAATAAATATTTTACACAACGCGAGACAATGAATAAGAGGTCTGAGAATACACAAAGGGTACAATGCAACTCCAAACAGAAACAGTTCTCTTATTGGGTACACACAGCACATCATGTTGCAGATGCAGCGGTGGACAGAGTGGCATTCACCACAGAAACCCCAAATTGCCAGAAGCCCTTTCCCTCACTCACCTTCCATTCTTCGTGCAGCCCCTGGCGACACACTGCTTTTTCATGATACCAGTCTCATTTTCACCAGCAACATCCCCCTGCTTCCTCCAGCTCACCTCTTTATTCAGAGTTACCTGCCAGCCTTGTACCTGCTGTATGGTATTTAGCTCTCTATCTCTAAAGTGTGGAATATGTAATTTTGCACTCCCACAACACCTGACACAACAGTGCTGTGCAGATTCACTGACAGCTCTCTCACGTAGATGATATCATTGCAAAAAAAACCTTTTCATCCTGTGCAAAACACGATGCTCAACCAAATGAAATGCAGAGGGATACTGAGCAGAGAGCAGTGCTCTGTTCACATCGAGAAAGAAATCGGTCACAGTCCGGAGGGAAAGCTGAACTCAGTAAGACTTAATTTGTTCCTTCGATACGTCCTACAAAGTCCAAATTGAATTTGGAAACTGTATTTTGTGTCCTTTGTAGCACTTATCTACTAGGCTAAAAAATGGCCATCATTCAGGAATTTTAAAAAGAAGTCGCACTTAAAAGATTCAGTTTTCCCTTCCACCACATCTCCTCTATGCCACTGTGCTACCCTAACATTACTAAAGTCCCTAAACTCTTTTGGAATACATCAGGCATAGGAGAGGCTGTCACTGAAGTACTACCATGTGAGCTACTCCTGAATTCTAGTAATCCCCACTGTAGCATCAGTCTGGCTGCAGCTAAGGGTGTTCTGGAGGGAAGAAGGGAGGAAGGGCACTAATGGGAAGGCCTGTCTCAGTGCAGGAGGCCACAAAGATTCCCCAGTAACTCTCCCTGTGCAGGCACCAAAGAAAACGCCAAGAGTTCTTTGCATTGGAAAGTTAAATCATCCTGTGTTACAGTTTATAGACACTTGGCAGTAGTCTGTACAGGCTAATGGTGTACTTTCTATGCAAAACACTGTGATACGAGTGCTAACAGGTGCAAAAATCGCATGCTTTGTGCCTAAAGCCAGAACGTTTATTTCTCAAACGTGATTCCACTCAAGTCTTCTACGCTGGGACAATGGCATTAAGCAAGAACTAAAGTGGATGTCCAACATCTACAGCAATCCAACCGCCTGCCAGAGAGAAGCTGTGCCAGTGTCATGCATAGATAGCAGCAAGACAGGAAAAGTGATGCAGAAGGAAAATATTTTATCTTCATATGATGGTCATACACTAATGTAAAGAGTGACTGTTTTCTGGGAAAGAGGTCAAAAGGAGCAGGGCCACTTTATTTGGTCTGTGGGTTGTAATCATACATTTTCTAATGAAGCCATTCTGCCTATTTGGTGGGGATTCTGTATGCTGAACACCATCTAAGAAAAACAAACCTTCAAGTGCAGAGCTGAAAGAAAGGTCTTCCAGTCTGTAGGCATCTTAAAAAAACAAACAAACAAACAAAGTAACATATGCACATCAGCTTTCAGGCATTTTTGCATAATTTTAAGGATAGTCAGCTAGGAATATGTGTGAATGATAGAAAATGTTTAATGTCCCAGTTATCATTGGAAGAAAACTCTCATGGGGTATTTTATTTGCCTATCTCCAACCCTTTATTAAAAAGTGACAGTGCTTAAGACACAAAGCAAACAGATAAGAAAATGTATTCTCCAACCTATCATCTTTTATTAAAAACAAAGAAAAGAGGACAATTTCTATGGCTAGAGAGAGATGCCTGTTTTAATGACTTTGGAAAGACTGTGCACAAGTAATGGAAAAATTCCGTTTCCTTTGGGTTATTTAGGAAATGATAGCTATTCCTCTGTGCATTTGCCAGTCCTATGATGAAGGGATTTAGAACTAGCATTGATTTCATGCTGCATAAGACAAAAGGTTTCTATCACAGAAATACAGAAGATAACACATCTAAATAAAGAATAATAGTTAATTAAGCCAGATCCTTCCCCCAGTTCCTCTTTTTCAGATGCTGAGAGATTCTGTAATTACAAGTAACTGCATAACTTACTGAAAAAAAATAATCCATGGAATTTTAGCAAGATTTGAGCAATTCAAGTGGGAATGAAGTTTGTGAGCACTATATTTCACCAAGCGCTATCTTCTGGACAAAATATCTTCCTGATGCTCTCTCCCTCTCTTCCTAAAATACAATTTCTCATCATCTGAAGTCATATGATGTACACTATGTCCATTTTAAAGAATATGCAGGCATTTAATCCTAGAATTTTTCATTCAAAAACTTGCACTCACAGCTGAATCTCCCCACCGTAGAGTGGGAGGAAAGGAGTGATCAGTTCATAGGCTTTTGTTCTGTTTCATCTATTTCACTTCATGATAAAAGATGAAAAGTGGAAACATTTTTTAAAGAAAAGGTTATTCACTGGAGTGCCAAACTAAAGCATTCGTTTGTTTCAAATTCTGGTAATCTTCAATAGCACCAATTAATAAAACTGATCTAAAATCTGTTTTTCATTCATGGCCATTTTTAGGCAAGAGACCACAATCATTGCTTTTAAGAGAAGACTGAAGTTTCCTGGACCAGGATCTATTCCTCTCATCACATCTGCATTCCCATCTGGGCAGACACGTTACAGGAGTGGCTAACACCATGCAAGCATTGTACCAAAGGCAGTCCCAGTCCCTGAGAGCTTACAAGCTAAATTACATTCAATTAAACACATTTATAAGCAGTAATACATATGAAAAAAAGACTCAGCAATATGAGTTGCTGCCAGAAAACTCTAATGCCCTCTTTTCTTGCTGGGAAAGGAACAGCTCTGTAGCCAAACTCTACTGGCACAGGTACCTGCTAGCGCATCACAGAAATGCAGCTGAGTTCGCAGAAGTGCTTCCACCACTTTTCTTCAGTGTTTTCAAAAGCTACATAAAACCTGACCCATCTCCCCATGCGTACAGCAGCTGCACTGAGAAGAATCATCATTACTAATTACACGTAATTACATTATGCATAATTATGTCATTATACAATAAAAGCTGCTCCATTTGCCATTTCAAAAACTCTTTTTCTTGCATCTCTTCTCCCTTTCCAGTGTTTCAATTCAAAAGCATCAGCATCTTCCCAAATCTTCTGGGAGCTGCCTTCCACCTTCTGGCTGCACAGGTTCCATCCTTTTCATTTCTTCAACAGGGATGAATGTAAAATACAAACCTTCTGAAATGCTAAGAAAACCCCAGCATTTACCAGCCATGGGAAGCCTACTTTTAGAACTAAAAGCTTATAGAATTAAGGGCAGCTTTTGTCCTAGATAAGTGCACAGTTTCTACTTAAACTTCATTTATGTTGTGCAGCTGGACTTTTTGTGAAACATTTAACACAGTGGAAGAAACGAATGCTTTGGCAAAGTATGAATGTAATAAGTGCTGTTCCCTGCTTCCAGGCAGAGTCAGACAAGTTTTGTAGAGTGTCAAAGCCTCTGGTTTCAAGAGGTTGCTTTCATGATTAATTCTGCTCCAGAGGAACACCAACCATTGCTGCCCAGAGGCATTAAAGGATCAGTGGTCACTTTATTAGTAGAAAATAAATACCAGCTTTCAAATAGTGCAAGACAATGGATTTCTAGTGATTTATAGCCCATTTGAATAATTTTAATTGGACCTTGCTAATTTCTAAGCAGTGGAACACTGAGAATTACTTTAACGATAATGTAGTTAAAAAATGGCCCAAAACATTATTAATTATACTCCTTCTGGAAATACTTTGCCAGATGCTTAGAAAATAATGCCCATACACACCTTAATCTCTGGATAATAGCCATGCATTTTTCATACATAAATATTGTCTTTAAAGAAAAAAAACATTCCTGCAGTGACTCTTCAGGATTGAGTCTTGATGTGCAAGTGCTGGAATCCCACATCCAAGTTCCATAACAAGATCCTTTTCCTGAGAAAGCATGACATTGATCCACTTAGGATCAGCTCGTACCCATCTGGGCCTAGCCACCGTCATGTAATACAGCCTCGTAATTAGTCCCCAAAGACAATCCTGTATGATCAGCTGGAATAAGAGCTTAAAGAAAGCCATTTACACCAAAGTAGACATACATTGTCTTTCCCTGACTTTACCAAAGGAAGACTATGTGCTGGAAGATTACTGCAGGTTTTTGAGCAAGACTGCAAGGCAGCCTGGGCACGGTGCCTTAAGGAGCCATAGTCATAGGGTATGGCTCACATTCAGCCATATCAAAAACATGAGCAGAGGATTTCATGTCTGTCCCCACCCAGTCACACTGACATGCTCTGATCTCAAATGTCCACCTCCCACTTTGAAAATCTACAAAGGCACTTAGACTTTTACATACACAGACCTTAAGTACGGAGAAATTTTTATTTCCTCTTATTCATGTCAGATCATACTGAAAGAAAACACACAAACAGACTTTCTTAAATGCAATCACAACTACAGGAGAAACACATACACCAAAAAAACCTCAAGCAAGTTAGAGGTCTCCAACACTGAAACAGATAACCATGAGGGTAATTGAGGAGGCAAAAGAGAGGGTAAGGCCTTATAGCCTTTAAATTTTCTGTGCATTTGAAGGGCATAGCAATCATAACCTCTTTCTATCAATAATTTAACATGTATATTCCATGATTAATTAAAGACAACACTTCCCACAGACAGTACTCTGGACCACAGCTTCATCTCAGAGACCACAAACTGGCAAAATTATTTGTGGTGTCAGTGTGGATAATGGCAGAAATAACTACTGACTTGGAAGATACTAAAAGCTGCAGTTACTTCTTCGCTTATTCTCATCACCACGAGGTCACCCAGAAACCGAGAAATACTGTACTACTATACCAGAAAGATGAGCTGAGATCCCACAAAGGAATAAAGTTTCTCATTTGCACAAAGAACACCTGGGAGAGAAACTGGAAGACAGCATAAGCCCAGCTTGCACCAGTGGTGAAAGCATAAGCCTGGAATCACTAAACTGAGCAATTGGTATAATCCTACTTTTACACCAATGCAGCAACCCTCCATTCTGAGGGAAAAAAAACCGAACTAGCCACTGAGGAGAATCCCACCTCCTCAGCTCTGCCAAATCCTGCCATCACACTGCAACGGCTTCCATGAGCCAGGGCTGACTGGAACGTTCCCTCTGCCTCTGCTCATGTCTGTCTGGTTGGGAGAGGTCTGCATTTCCTTCAACAGACAGTTGAAATGCTGTTCTCCCCATGTGTTCATCACCCCAAATCAAGTCTAGCTTATTATCTAGGATTATTTCTCACTGTCCCCAGACATTGTTTATTACCTATTTCCCTATTGGACAACAACCAGAGTTGGAACTACTCCCTTCCCAGATAGCACCAGGCAGTGCAGTCAGTATTTCCACAAACCTTGCATGAGGTGAGAGAAGAGAATTGAACCTCAAACTAAACGCACCACATCGGCATTCTGACAGCTGTGGCCTTTTTCCAGGAATGCCAGCAAAAGAATTATTTTGGCCAAAAGATTCTGGTCACCTTCAGCCAAAACTGTTGAGCATCACTGAAGGAGACAGCTCAGCTCAGCATCACTGTGTTTACTTGTAATCACCACTCCTGAGGCTTTACTATATCTCCCATTCTGTTGCCTTGTAGACATTTCAAATGTTATGTCTATGAGTAACAATTTTCTGCTTTTCCATTTCTCCCCTCAGGTGGTCTAAAGGTTTTCACAGCATTAATTTCTCAGAGATTTAGCTGCAAATCCTCATTGAAATTGTTTGAAGAGAAAAGTCAAAATTAGAGTAAAAATTCAACCGATATTATATCTCTTTTCTGGCAAACGTGATAAAGGGGACAGTACACTGAGCAAGAAATCTTTTAATCCAGAGCATTCCCTGCATATGAAGAAAGCTCATATGTATCCATACAGGAAGCATTATGCATGCCTAATATACTTTCTCACTTATAAGTGTGGCTGGGTTTGTTTTTTGTGTCCAAATTCACACCAAGTCAAATCTCCTTGTTACTACTAAAGGTACGCATTTTCATCTTGTGAAAAGTAATCAGTTAGAAAAGCTCATTATTAAATTCTACATACCTTTACAAAAACAACCCAAGTCTTAAAAATAATCATTTTTGAATTATTCAGGGGATTTATCAAGGCTGCCACTCTGCCATATGGTTAAAACTTGCACCTCATATAATGGACTTAGTGGAATTCAACCCTACCAGGGACCATCCAAGCATTTAGACAAGGGCAACCAGCTCTTGTATGTCAGGTGTCAGACTCACCAGCGCTGAATTCTTTGTGGAATTCAGTGGGGCCAATCCTGAAATCTGCTGGTGCACCTTTTTTCGGACATTAGAGGAACAGAATTGAGATAATAACATTTCTTCAGGGCTCCCCAGATCTACTGTATAGCCCGTGTACCAGGAGGAATCTCAGCTCTATTGAGGCTTGGTAACATTAATGAAAGTTTTCAGAAATGCCAAGCTAAATTTTTGTTACTTGTGTGAAACACTGGAAATCAATAGGTTTGTACCTCCCATTAACCAGTAATTCATTTGACTCCAAAACTGCAAACAAAAATAATTCTGTTGCTAATCTTTAGAAATGTCTTTATTGCAGAAAACCTGCATTTATTCATGATGTATTTTAAAGATTTTTTATGATATCTGTACCCATCATGATTACAATGCCTCATTATATGATAATACCTGTTGCTATTCATTATGAAAATCTAATTAAGAAGAAGAAAGAAGAAAAACATCACTTAGACGTTCCAAAACCCTGGAAAACAGCTACTCAGAAAGCCTAACTGTGCTGGTCTTACAGGAATCGCACAGCAGAGGAATGCAAGCTTCAAAGCTTCAGGACAAAACAGGCATCAGGTGAGTTCCTGTGCCTCTGTAAGCACTACGTATCAGTGAAGTTGAACAGAACATTGTTGTATGCTATTTTATTACAATCTTACATGGTAATACCTTCCTAAATCATTTCCTTTAGCACATTTATCAGATACTTTCTTGAATTAATTTGGTAGAGACGATTTCTCTTGACAATAAGAGCTACACCCTGCCGGTAGGTCTGTAGAATTATACTGTCACTTGCTCAGTTACCAAAAGATTTTCATTCCATTTTTGAAAAAACTTTTGTCTTTAGACATTGAGCTTTCAATTTTGGCAGCAGTGAGGCTCTTTTCTGCCATAGTGCTATTCCTTTGCTACCTAATGGAATATTGATTGTTTGAAGCAAGTGTAAAGCAATCAATACATGAAAAAGAGGAGAAACAGGTAAGAGAAACCATCTCCTCATTCTTTTCATATATAACTGGGACACAGATAAGTGCACTGAAACCAACAAGCCAGAAATTTTGGGATTCTAAAAAATTTTGTATGGGGTTCTCACTACAAGGTAGAGCTTTGTCACATCATGTTTGACATGACATGGGGATTCCTTGGTGTAACGGTTTATGTACAGTGGACTTGCAAGCTTATGCTGTCAGACAGTGGGACTGAGTGAACAGAGCAAATATAGTTTAAACTACGGTGCAGTTTTTCTGGTAAGCATCCACGAGTTTCTTTTTGTTTTTTAAATAAGAATAAAGGAGAATGCAGAGTATGACCAACCAGGAGACTGCAGGTACCTCTCTCGGTATCCAGAAACAGCCTCCAGCAGATGCCAGCTAGAGGTGGGACAAATTTGGTTAGATCAAGTTTTACCCTTCCGAAGTCACTTGAATGAAATCAAGAATCTATCTTCACTCTGTTTCTCAAGGGAAGGTTTAAAATTACATGGCATTTTCAGAGGTATCTACCAACTAGAAGAGGCAAGCAGCAGGCTGCAAAGATGGCTGAGTGCTGGTGCAAAACACTTGCTATGCAAGAAGAGGCCAAGGGAACTGAGTTGGTTAACCCAAGAGTAGGCTTTGGAGCAAGTATTATCACTGTGTCTAAGTTCCAAAAGGGGGAATGGATAGAGAAGATAAAGCCAGAGACTTCTCAGAAATGTGCAGATAATGAAGAGGCAATGGTCACAAGCTGCAACAAAGAAAATTCCATCTGAATATAATGAAAGCATTTTTCACAGTAAGCATGTTTAAGCACTGAGACTGACTGCAAAGAAAGGCTGTGAAATCTCCATTTTTTTTTAACATTAATAAGTTTACCGAAGTCCTGAGACACCCAGACCAACAATGAAATTATCACAGAATCACAGAATCCTCAGAGCTGGAAGAGACCTTTAAAGGCCACCTAGTCCAGCTCCCCTGCAATGAACGGGGACACGTCCAGCTAGGTCAGGCTGCCCGGGGCCTGATCCAGCCTCGCCTTGAACGTCTCCAGAGATGCGGTATCAACCACATCAGTGAGCAACCTGTTCCAGTGCCTCACCACCCTCACTGTAAAAGACTTTTTCCTTATATCCTGCCTAAATCTACCTTCTTTAGATTTGAAATTATGCTTGCTTTGAGCAGCTGGGTTAGAATCATCCACAGGTTCCTTCCAACCTGAATTATTCCATGATTCTATATTCCTTAAGTAAAAAAATGACTTTTACTTTTATTTAGACTGTAAGATGATCCTAATCAAATGGATTTCCAAAGACAGGCTGCTATTGTCCCTCCTAAATTCTTTCTAAAATTATAATGGATCTCTTAACAAGTGACCTATGTAGCCCTTCCTTGTTATACTTATGGCCTTGACCTATTTTCAGCAATTTCTTGTCAGCTCAGCCAATCACATCAGAGTTTCTACATTAATATTATCCTCCTTTCCCTTCAAGAGAACTACCACTAAAAATCCCACATCCAACAAGTTTCTGCAAACCACTGACAAAGTCATCATCTATCATTACAGGTGAGTATAGAGTAGCTGGAATCCAAGTTGCTCCATTAAGTAGATACTAAACACGTTTTTTTCTAAATTTATAACTCGAGTTAATGTCTCACATGGTCCTGTCATTTCTCCTTACCTCAGAATTCATGCCCCTTCCTCTGGGGCCCAGGCTCTGTGCAGCCGTTCTTCCACATAGTTCTGTGAAATCTGCTGAGTGGCGGAAATAATTGAGCTTAATTTGATGTAGTCTGGATGCAACATGCAGAGACAACAGTCCCTAAAGTGGTATTTGGCATCTCAGGGCAATGCTCTGTTTTTCTGAGCATTGCTGTGACAGTGCGTGCCCTTACGTTGCCTAATCAGTCTCTAGAGTGCCTGCGAAAAGGCAAATCTGTAGCAGAATCATGGCATTCTTCTTCCATCAGTGGTCTTTAAACTGCCAGAGGTTTTGCGTGCGTTTGCACAGTCTTCCTAGACCACCGAGAATCAAAGCTGTATCAACACAAGGTATATGCCCCCAGATGTCTGAAAACACCAGGGCTCTGACATCAGATTTACAGGCAATGGTGACTGGGAGTTGTCAGGTTTTCAATGTATTTTCAGGTATGTCACAAAAACAATCCCTGGATCCCTGCTCTAAGTTGAAGCTGGAATTACTGTATAATGATAGAATACATTTAAATTTCCATCACCACAGACTATTTCCATTACGTTTTCTTATCTTATTCATTACTTGATCCCCCCCCAAAAGCAAGTTAATAAAAACCATTTGATAGGTAGGGTGAATCATCATCCTGTGCAGATGCAAGTTCTTGGATTAGACATAGGATTCTGAGTAAGCAACAGGTGGTGAAAATGTGGGTCTGGGGGCACACGGAGACTCCCCATCTCCCACACAACAGAGAGTTAGGGTGCCCTAGATGGAGTCTTACAGGAGCATGGAAAGAATGGAGGAAACTGACAAAAGGTAGACAATAAATGCGAAAAAAAAAATGTGAAAAGATGCTTAAACAAGAAATAGAGGAAAAGAGTCATTTATATGTAATAGCTTATATACATTTATATTACAAGATTAAGCCCTCAAACATTTGTGTAGGAGTCCAAGAATATTTAGAACAATTCCTGTTGTTCAGCTCTGAACACAGCTGGTGGTTACAGCATTAAAGACCACCTTTCATTTATCTTGACTGAGAGGTCCTTAGCGCTTAAAAAATAATAATACAAGCCTCCATTTTCTTATCAAGTATGAAGGGAAGAACACAAATAGCAACTTTACCCATGTCATTAAGCCCTGCTGTAGGAGGGCCTCTCTTAAAATGTCCTGGCTTGTCAACTAACATTTCTGTTTGCTATGAACATACATAGGATCTTACAAAGTTGGTCACTCAAGAGAAGAAAGTCACCTCTGCTGGGCCTTCACAAACAGTGACATTTCCTGATACAAGTTTTACCAATTTATACATGCTTGACTCAAGTAAAACAATCAAATATTACATAGTAAGAAATTATAGTAATTAACATCTTTCTAAATCATCTTGTTTTACTTCCATCGCATACCACTGCAATCCTTCTGACAACTTATTCTGCCTTCCTCCTTTTTAAGTGCTATCAGAATCCATGTGCATCTAATACCTCGAATCTCTAAGCCCAAAGCTCTAGGCCAATCACAAGAAGCTGAATCCATGACCCTTCCTGCATGGAAAAGCATAACAACAAAACAAAAAGCAAACCAAAAGCAATCACCTAGTCTGTGATCAGCCACTTAAATATGTTCTCTCCATTTCCTTCTGCTCATTGTCCCATTATTCCATAATACCATATTATGCCATATTCATAAAACAGATGAGAGATCATTTCGATATTCTTTAGCTGAACAATTTACAAAGTAAGATCTTGGAATGAGATCAGCTTATCTCCATCTTTTCGGAAGATGTTGAGTTCAGGACTTGATGAAATTAATTTCTGATTATTTGCTTCTAATCAGGCAACTGCAAATCATCACAATTTCTCCTGTTCTCCGGGGTATTTTCAACACGGCAAATATGATTTTAAAATTCTTTGATCACAAGAGGCAGCACTGGCTGTTTCAAATTGCCTCTTAATGACTGTATCAGTGATCGGGATTAAACTAAAGGAGTTGCAAAAAAGGCAAAAGAGAAAGAATTCCACAAGGCAATTGTCTTGGGATTCTATCTTGATATCAGTATGTGCATGCCAAATTTTTATCACAAGTTTTCAGAGAAATAAGAACCATCTGATGAAGAAGCAAAGAAAACAATTCAAGAATAATTAAGAAAGAGACGATACAAAGCAAACAGAATGAATAC
Source organism: Gallus gallus (assembly GCF_016699485.2). Classification (NCBI taxonomy): domain Eukaryota; kingdom Metazoa; phylum Chordata; class Aves; order Galliformes; family Phasianidae; genus Gallus; species Gallus gallus. Next base: position 9,739,428 of record NC_052545.1, read on the forward strand.
TTTTCAGTAATGGAAATGCTGGCAAGCACTATAAGTAGTGTACGCGGCCTTCATGCAGGAAGGCAGAGACATACAGTTGATTTTAATTTCAACCTCATTTGAGACTGGAGCGTGTGATTCACCGCCCCATTTAGTTCAAAATTAAAATTAAGCATGTGCTTAAGTACTTTTCTGGACTGAGGCCATATACAAGAGTTACACTGGTTGTGAATCCCTATGGCCACAAGTTGATTCAGAATGGGAAAGTTAAAGCTTTAAAATGAAATAATTGAGGGGTTTTTGACTGTTAAAGTAGGAATGCAATGGTAACAGGGAAAGCTGTAGCAGCTGCACAGTCCCTTCTGAGGAACAAATGCAAAATTAACAAAAACTTTAAGAAAATTTACCAAGTAATTAAGGAATTTGGAACACAGTTTCTGGCCACGTTACCTTCTGCTTACCCCTTAGCTGTAGCCTAAGCAGAGACATAACTCCACCCCACATCCAGGGAAATGTCATTTCTAATGTCACTCTCAAGCACTGGAGCCAAAATGCATTTCAGTGCCAAAAAATTCTCCAGATGAATGCAGAGAAGAAAGGGAGCCACAGTTCTACCTTTTCCTAATTTTAAGTGACTTGGTACGATGCTGCAAAACAGAGCAGGTACAGCAGAGACTGAGCAAAGGAAGCATTTCCCCCACAGCTCCAGGTACCTACAGTGTTGCAGCACTCCAGCTCATGTGTGAGTCATAAGGAGCTCTGGAGACAGCCAACACAGGGAACTGCTGCCCATCACAGCAAGGCTTCAAGTGGGCACAGCAGTCAGGCAAGGCTTTTTTTAATCATCTTGTCTCTCTCCCACTCTCTTTCAGTCCAACAAGATCAACCTACAGCCTTACATATTTTATTAGCATTACAGCAGGTCAGACTGCACCAGCGTGTAATGATCTGGTATTGTTCAATGCACAGGAAGCAGCTGAGCTTAGAATGATGCAGAAGTACCATGCCTTTCTCGGAAGACAACTTCTTTCCTCAAGAAAGAAAAGAGAGTGTCTGTGATTGATGCGGAGGAATCAGAACTGCTAGTAGAAATTACTATCAGAAAATACTATCAGAAAATAGTATATTCAGGTCACTTGGGGCCTTCTCCATTCCAGCATCCATCTCCTCTTTTCAGTTCTACACTTCACACTAATTGAGCCCAGAAGATTCTGGTCTGACAGAGCTATTTGAGCCTAGAAGTATTAAACTGGAGAATTATGATGTTGATATGTTGTTAAGTGCCTGACTATAGTCCCAGAGAGGAAAGAGTCTCGAGTTCCAATGAAAACAGTTAAAGAAAAGAAATTAAGAAGAAACTTGCCAAAAGAGAAGCCTACATGAAAGAAAAATTAAACTTCCTTTCTCTTTATGGACCATCACTTTGTCATTGAAACTCTGTGTAATAAAGTAAGTCTCTGGACAACTGTGTTACTGAGCTCTTCTACCACCACAGCTACCTGTGTGACTGCCTGCCTTAAACTCATCAGCCTTCTTCCACAGCGTAATCCAAGCACAACTGTAAATCAGTATTTTACATGCATGTGACTGCAAAATGCACTTGCACAAAATACAAGATACACTTTTGTGCTCTGCCAAACAGAGATTTATAGAAACAGCTGAAAGCTTTCCTGGAAGCTGGTGTGTAATGCCCATGGGTGGTGCACCTTCTTAAAGCCAGTCACCACATACTGTTACACTCCCTCCAATACTCTGAAAGGTATTATTCCCTCCTCTTTGTTTAAAGAAGTACAGGAGGACACCATCAGCCTTACTGCAGCATCAGCACCTCCATGTGTAAGGAGCAGGCTTTGATCACACCAACTTTTCTCAAGGCTCACTCTTCACAGAACAGCTGATCATCCATCAGTCATTTCACACACGTTTAGGGGGAAGCTGTGTGTCAGAGGATCGCAGGTTTGAATTTGTATCTTTGTTTGTCCAAGGGCTGAGGAAATGGCAGCACCTCTTTCTATTGGAAGGAAGGCTTGGAGAGGTTCCTCACCCCATGCTGATGTGTGCTGCTCCATCAGGCTACCTTTGTATCCCAAGCTGTCTCTGGCTACACTCGAACCTTGTCCTGCATCTGCCCTCAACGGTAACAGAAATCTGTGACTTTCACAAAGAGCTTGTACTAGTAGCTCTGTTAGCAAAGTTATGATGAAAGATGTCACTGTACGTATTGTAAAGAAATTTAGATATGGGTGTGAGAACTGAGCTTAGCTTAGAAGAATGACAATTTGCTTAGCTTGTGAACTTGCAATTTTTTTTTTTTTTTTTTTTTTGAAGTGCACTGCCCAGAAATTTGCCAGGTTTTATTTACTATTACTATGAGGGCAGCCATTATCAACTGGAAGATGGTATTTGGGATGGTCCAGTAGGAGGTGTTCCTGCCCATAGCAGGGGAGTTGGAACTAAGTGATCTTTGAAGCATCACAATGGACAACCAGGTGATGGACAGGATCTGCCTGGGCTGGAAGCAGCTACACAAAGATTTGGGACTGAAGTCCTGTTTCTGCTCATTTAATATGCCAGTTGGAGTATTAACATAGGAAAGGAACACCCACCTTGCCCCCTTGTCTTCCCACACCCATACAACATCACAGGTGAGATGAAATTATGGGTTAAAAACCCTCTTTAAAGGCCAGTCAGATTCCTGCCACGATGGTTACTATACACAGTTGCAGAGCCCTGATGTTGGCAGACACATAAGAAGAAAAAAATCTTGTTTACAGAAATCAGCTGGATTTCCTTATCAATATGGGAAACTGTAGGATGGCTCTTTGTTAGCATTTTCTGTCTCACATTTTCTCTTTGAACAGCTTGCAGAGCATCTACTGAAAAAGATAACTGCTGAAAGCTGTACATAACTAAACACCAGGGCTGTAAAGAACAGCAAATGTGGATTCTTTTTTAATGAGTTTCCTTCCCAAGTCTTTGTGCTACTGTGCATCTGTTGGTGGACTATGCAGTGAGGTACCAACTATGCATATAAATGGGCAGGCAGAAAATCTGCTTGGGAGTTTGTTTTGATGCTTTTTCCCTTCCTCTATAGAAGGAGGAGATGTTTTCAAAAAAATGGAGAAAATGTTACTGCATTTTTGTGCAAGCATCTCTTCTGGTCCAGAATAGCTTTTTGTTTTTCTTTTTAATCACAATAGTAGCAAAAGAGACAGGACAATCTACCCAAAAATAAGCAGGAATCTCATACAACTGGCCTGACCTACAGCTTCAGTCCTTCTTGTTAAGCTGTCCTTCTTTAAAGGCTTGCTAGGCCACAAAGTGGTTGAATCAATGTATGGTATTCAGGGTACTTATCTGTCATGAGAGCTTTAAAACTCAAATCAAGGATCTTGGTGTGAGCAAAAGACTCCAAAGGCCAAGCAAAAGCTGCCAGCTAGTGGCTACTAAGTGCAGGTTTGCTTTCTGGCTCTATAAACAGCTCTGGAAATTCTAGAACAGACTCATTTTTATAGATTGAAAACTTCCTTTCAAAATTCTTATTTTTGTCTGCTTTTTTTTTTTTTTTTTTTTTAGGACACACTTTTCCATCATGCAAAATTCTCAAAGTTCTCTCCAGTCCTAAAATGAGGCATCTCAGCTGGACAGAAGATAACAAGATTGTCTTACTTCGGTGGACACTTATCATTTGAGGGAAATGATTTCAGGTGTGCTCCTTGGGAAACATTGGCCTGGTTAAAGCCTCTCCCTCCTTGAATTTTTTATAAGATGTTTTCCAGTCAGTACGTCTCCCCTGTACAGCATAACCCAGCCACTGCCTCTTTCTCCAGACAACTGCATTTATCTGCTTCCCTTTTTCTATGGTCTCCCTCTCCTCTCATCAGCACCATTTCCTCAGAGCACTTACACATATGCACAAGCGAAAGCGCATCAAAGTTAAAGCATGTGTTTTAAGTGCCATGACTTGCTGTGTGAGGATGGAGTTGAAGTGCAGGACAGACTGCGATCTCCAAGAATGTCTCTCTGTACTAACTTGTTAGCTCATATGGTTCCAGACAGTCTTCAGATGCACCTGCTGAGATCCCAAGGAAGCACTGAGGACTGTTTCAACCTCCAGGCATTACTCTAAAGACTTAATGAACTGAAAACATTTTATCCACTAATGACAAGCCACTGGTTTTTGATCCCTTTTCATCAAATACAATACATTTATAAGGAAATTGTATAAAAACTGTTTTTTTAAAAATAATATTTGACTCATAGCAGCATCTCAAGGACGGAAATTGAGTCTTGTATAGTTCAGGTGTTACTGTGAATGTATATAGGAACAGCATGTTAGTGCACAAACTGGGAAACAAAAGGTGTGAGGGATATGTCCCTTGGCAGTTTCATCCCTTTTTATAGACTATGCTTTCTATTTTGGGGACTGGCTGGGCTGGTCACCGGGGGAGATAAATCACCACAGTCTGAAGGAGTTAAAGGCATGCTCTTGTTTTAAGCTTGCTTGAGAACTCCATAATCCACCATGTTTATGCCTTGGTACGCTCCTTTCTGAGACACTAGCCTTACTGCCCTTACCTTGAACAACGAGGTGACTGAGCTGTTAATGTTTGCAAACACCTGACAAGGTGGGGTCTGAGAAAGGAAATGCTGAACTGGGAATAAATATCAACAAAATCCAGCTCTTCTAATCTATAATTTCTCTTGCAAAAGATTGACCTCCTAAGTCTCTGTGGCGTTATCTAACTTAAATGCTTTGTGATTTGGACACATGAATTAATGTTCAACACAGACCCAGAAAACATAATTACATAGCTAATCTAAGTTCCATTTAAAGTTAGGCCACTGGCAGAGAAATGCTAGAGAAAAGGAGACAAATGCCATATGAAATAATGCTGTGGGCAAAGCAAACTCGAACAAGCTGAAAAGGGAGAAAGGAGGAGATCATTATCTAAATGAAACATAACAACCATTCACAGCTTGATCTAAAGCCCAATGAAAATAATGGAAATATCCCCACAGACTTTGGTGAGTTTTGCATTAAGCTTTCAAACATTATGAACAGGAATACTAAAGGAGTTTTTTTTTGTGTGTTTTTGTTTGTTGGTTAGTGGTTATTTTGTTATTATTGTTGTTTGTTTGTTTAGCATTTCACACCCTTAAGCTCTGCAGTGGAAATGTCATGCAGCAGCAGCTCCTCTTCCCTGTCACTTCCTCCCTGGTCCTCCAACAGCACTACTTGTCAGGTGAGATACAGTCTTTAAAATGAACCAGGACCTGTGATCACTACATCAAATAGCTTAAAGCAGACTAAGAGCAGTGGATGCCTTCAGAAAAGGAACTGATGTTTACCAGTTACCTCAGACAAGCTGGATTGCCCATGACCACCATCTCAGTGTCCTTAGGTTTCCAATACCTTGGAAACTGTCATAACATTAAAATCTCATGCAAAACCAAAAGTGTTTTAAATGAAGTGATAGTAGAGATACCTTTCTAGGTACATACTAGAAATATATGCTTTCTGCTTTGTCACATCAGAGAAATAGGCTGAGTTAATGAAATTCTAATGTAGACACCATACTGCGATGTATAAATAGAATCTTGATTCTCCTTTGAATAAAATGGGTCACTTACAATGGTTTGGCCCAATCATGATATTGAAGTTGAGGGGAACATGGCTCCATGTGTGTCTCTGCAAAGCTCCATAAATTTGCTAATTCTTGACAAAAAACAGGTTAGCCATTTTCAGAACAGGTTACCACAGACAGGTTCACCTAGACCATCCACCTGGTATGCTACAGCCACATATTTACTTCCACAGTTGGCTGCATGGCACTTTACAGTGAAAAAATGTACGTGTTGCTGTAGAAACATTTATAGCAGGAACAATTGATCTATAGGGAAGTAAAAACACTTTAAAATAGTTCTAATTACATGCAGCCCTGTCATGTTGTTAAATGAGGCCTGCTGCTATTTTATGAATAATTTGCAGAATCCATTGTAAGTAAATTATATTAGGAATTGGGAATAGGCTCTGGACTGCAATGCAGCAGGCTTTTCTTTCCCTCCTGCCTTCTTATAATACATTCAGAGTATTTGTTATAGCTACAGAACATAATTGCAATTATACTCAAAGACAAGGAACTATAACATACAAACAATAGTGTTTCACTTCCCACCAGATTGTGACTTAAGCAATACAAGGAGCTGTGTTAGCAGGAACAGAGACTCTTTCCAATCAATGAACCAAACAAAATGCTTTGCCTGCACATGGCTGTAAGTTGCAATTGCATATTTTCTTTTAACCTTTTTAGCTTGATGCCACGAAGCCCCAAAATGTTTCTTTTCCTCTTGAATAAGAATCCAGTATCGTGCTATCAGTAGCATATTCTGGAATGTATGCCTCCCAAAATGTGACACAACTACAGAGCAGAATTCCAATTAAAATATGAAAATATTGAACACTCCATGTTCTTCCCAGCTATGTCTTTCAGAGCCCTCTACCAGAAGGGCTCTTTCCTGTCACAGTAATCCTTCTCACTCCTGCAGAACGCTCCAGTTTGTCCCCTCATCTAATCCAAATCTTGATTCGCAATCACGAAACCGAGTTGCCTATACATTTTCTCCATGCCAATGCAGAGAAAATAAAGATTCCCCCTTTTTCTCTTTAACAGCTACACCAAAACAGACATAAGTCCTTTAAATGAATTCAGTACAGCAGTCTTTCTCTGTGTCTACACCACAAAATTTGCTGTGAACTTTAACAAACATAGTTTTATCCTATCTACTTTAAGACTAGGAGTGCCATGATAAACACATAGTGTGGCTGCCTGTGTAAGGCTTGTTGGACAAAAATGTAGTCACCAAAACTAAGGAATATTCTTGTTTTTATGTTATGGTTCAGAAAACCTAGAAATGGGTCATAGCACTACCCATACTTGGCTGCTGCTATCTTCACAACCCCTGCAAAGTCATAAAAAATATTCATTTTAACTGCATAGATCTTTCAATGTACCTACATTGTCAACATTAATGCAAATTTAACATAGCTCGAGTCAAGTTCCATAGTCTTCCCATATGCTAAATGCAGTGGGCATCTCTGGGTAAATCACTTCGTCCATAACATTGTTTCTGCAAGTTGTACACCACCTCCTATATAAGATACACTTCTAGTGAGAAAAGGATGAACATGATATGACAGCAGATAACATGATAACTGCCCTTCACTTATGCAAACCTCTTTCAGCAACCTGGAAGCTGAGTGTAGGCCTTGTGACAATCAGTTCTTCCTCTAAGATGCAGATCAAAGAACTTTGCATCACATTCTTTCCTACCCATTTTTATCTTAGTTATTATTCATTTTGAAACCTGTACAGGGATAAGGAGCAGATTTCTACTTACATGACAATATCTACTTGACTTCAGAACCAGTTTTGCATTTTCAGTGGTGTGTCTGCTTAGCAGCTCATCTTGTTTCTGCTGGGGAGCTCATTACAATGCCTGCAGTGTAGTCAATTACCTGGGAATATTTGATCACCTGCTGCTGCTTTCTTTGATTGCCAGTGGCCTGGCTGCTCCGGTCCATCAGCACAGCTCTGCTGCATTTTCTAGGCTGTTATTCTCAGAGATGTATTTTTCTCCTGTGAAGAGAATTCAGATTACAACAGGCAATTCTTTATGCATAAAATTCTCTGTGAAGATGCATAACAAAAATCATGGCTTTTATATGATTAATAGAGCTGTCAGGACCTATTTGAGATATAACTTCCCTGTTGTGAAAGTTTAACTTACTGGTTACAGAATAAAAGCCTACACAGAGTACAATTTTATGGCAGCTGAGGGCAGTGTTGAAGTCATTTGGATGCACAGGAGCTGAAGCAAAACATGGCCATAAGGTGACTTTACTATATGGAAACATCATTAAAAATCAAAGTATTCAATACAGTGTCTACACAACCACTGTGCACTGGTGTTGTGCAACAGCCCAAAGGACTTCTCCAGTGCCTTCCTGCAGGAGGTCTCTCACTAGCAGAGGGTGAACCAACAAATCCACACCTTCCTCAGCTGCTCCCTGCCCTGACCCAACATGTGGCTATGGGCTATCTTAAAACACAGCAATTGTCCCAGTGAAACAAGACTGAAGTGCACCCGCACAAAATCCCATGTAAGAGAGCAGCACTTACTGCCTGCTTCCTCCTCCTGACTGCTGCAGTGTCTGTGGCAGTTGTGTCCAACGCCAGTAAGAATTCATCTGATCTAAACTCCAGCCAGTGATTTTTAGATCACTGAAAGGCCTATTCCGCCTTTTTTCTATGTCCTGAGCAGGTTGCTGTGCCCACCGATACTCTGTGAGTCATCATACTGTGCTATACTTGCAAGTTGCTGTTTATTATTAGTTTTACCTAAATTTCAAATCATACCTTCCAATTCAAAATTGAAAGGTATGGTAAATCCGCAGTTCTACTAAGGGACTTTCTGTGCATGGTTTGGAGTAACCTTCCTGGCACAGGGGGCAGCTCTGCTGCCTGGCTGGAACCAGGAGATTTCCAGTCTTTCACATAAAACACAAAAATATGAATTAAACATTTAGGTCTAACGCAGAGGTGTTAGAAATGCCTGCAGAAGCAAGACTCGGATAATTGAAACTGCATAATAACATTCAGCTTAATGAAATGTTGATGTTGTAACAATAGAAAAACATTGCAGAGTACCCATATGACAACACTGAATAATCTGATATTATAGCACTAAAAAACATCCACTTGATTAGAGGCCAGGAAGCAATTCCCTTGGAAACAAATTCCATGCTCAGTAGGCTGTCTCCGCTGCTGGATAATGAAGCGGCTCCATGAACAACTTGCAGAACAACAACACAGCAATGAGATTTAAATATTCCTGCCAGGCACAAAACCAGGCAGCAATACCCAGTTATAACCCGCACCCCGAGACTGTGTCCCCAGTTTGTACACACTTCTTAAAGGGTTTAGGAGATGGGAACGCCAAAAACAAGTAATGCCAGAGCATGAAAATCAGCAGTGTTTGCACCACGTGCCGCAGTACAACCCCTGTCCCACATGCAGACCGGATCCCTCTGAGCTAGGCACTGTGCCTTTACTCCTGTCCACTTATCAGCTGAGCTCGGGACGAGGGGAGGCAGGAGGGCAGAGATGAAGCTACGCACAGCAGCAGTGCTCAGGGGCAGGCTGGCTGTGCTGGGCCCCTGCCCTCTCTGCAGCATCCACTGCCCCCCATCATTAACAGCATAGCAGGCAGGGCAAGCATGGATGTCTGGGTTAAGTTACATCAGAGTGGATATAACATGATTTCCCCATTCATTTTCATGGCAAAAACTTACGAATGTCTTGATTCCCCATCTCTTTTTCTTCTACCATGAACTAAGCACTACTTCTATAAAGTTGTAGTGGTTACACTGACACGAAGCTGACCTCAAAGAGCTGTGAAGCCATGTAGCTACAATCCAAAGCAGGAAAACTTGGCCTAATCATTTATTTACACCAGCCTACTGGGCAAACCTCCTGCTAGGATAACAGCAGAAAATCAGGAGGGAGGATTGACTCTCACGCAGCCAAGACCTGAGTAAGATCAACCTACAAAGAAGCACAGAACAACTGAAACAAAGCACGTAAGATAGTTAGTCCTTGCATGCTGGCCTTATTAGCATGCAGACACATATTCTCTCAGACAGGTAGTTTATACAGAGGTTCATTATCTTACTCCACGCTCATAACTCATTCTACTTTTGACTCTATAGAAGCACCTGCTCAGTATTGATTCTGAAGCAGATGTGAAAAGTATGCAGTGGGTATTTTAAAATGTTTTTAAAACAGCTACTTCCAAAGTGGTGTGTTACCACAGGGTGTCTATTTTGAGTGAAAACAACTTCCTTGGAATCAGTGGAATTGCATGCACTTACGACAGGGGTGGTGTTCTCCTCGAACATTGGCTCAGTTTGAAGCATATTTGGAACAGGACCAGAGAAATTCCTTCCACTGTAACCTCAGTGCTTTCCATCTCCTAAGCTTCACAAAGGTTCCCTAAGCTGCTCACCCACCTGGTTGTGGACACAGGCTCCAAACAACAGAAGAGCAGCAGGTGCCACAGCCACACTGATGCCTCAGTGCAGATGCAGAAAGAACACGCACTGGGGTCCCTTCCTCCTTGGACACTGCTGCTTGAATCTCTACTTATATAATTCAGTTCAGAGAATGAGACTGACATCATACAAGTGGGATCATCAGTTGCTTAGACATGTGTGTCTAATCCCATTTCAGACAACCTGTGGTAATCCAGTATTTGGTTTCTATCAATTCCTGTGTTGTATTAGCCAGCTTCATTTCTTGACTGGGCCTGACAGTCTTTCCCATCTAAGCTGTCTGCCATCTGTTGTACAAAAAACTAAGTCGATCCATTCTTGTGCAACGCAGCTTACAACTCAGAGGAATAAATTCTGAAACCAGGATAGCACAAATAGGTTTCTTCTACAATTTTTTAAAATAACAGAAGGAGGAAAGCAAAGAAAGATTATCTTGGCTGAATTGTTGGTCTCCTTGGAAAAGATGCTGAAGACTGTATGTGAAGTACATCTTCTTCAGAAAGGACTTTTTCAAAACCATGTTAGATTCATTTGCAGGGAAATTGTGGTTCTGAGAGAGCAAAACAAAATTCATAAATAGACTGGCTAGATTTGAGAGAATAAGGCAATAAATCAAACCCCCATAAATAGCACTCGGAGTCATGCACCATACAAAGTGACCTAAAGCAGTAGAAAGAAAAAAAATTAGAAAGCATAAAACTCAAAAAAACCCAGACAATTTCAAGAGGGCAAACAGTGCATAATTTATAAGTGAGGTAAAACTGCAGTGGTAGCAATAAAAAGGTGAAAAAAGAAAACAAGAGTTTTTCACTTTGAAGTTTTGCTGTAAGGTACAATAACTATGCTCTCATCAAGGATTTGGAGGACACAAGCAGAAGAAGTGTACAGTTCCCCTGCTGGAGGCTTCTGATAGGAACTCACTGATAGAAGCATACCCAGAAGAGCAACGCCCAATCCAGCACATGGCTCAGCAAGGAAGGAGCCTCAGCCATCATTAACCTCGACATTAACAACATGATATGGCTCTTATTTTCTCTATCTCAGGATGCTGTATGCAATTTTGTAAAGACACGGGGAAAAAAAGTTGCTGCTTTGAAAACAGTTGAAACTCACAGATTTTAGCAAGTAATTTGTTCACATTTATTTATAGTAAGATGTGGCAAGTGGAAGACAGGCCAAATTGAAAACAACAGTTTAACAGTTTCTTCCTAGTTTCATTATTTCTCTGTTTGCACATTCAACTTTTCACACAGCCCATACTGGTATAACTTACCAGGCTAGGGAGCAATTATTTAAAATGTCTCAGTCTGCCAACTCCCACCCAGAGCAGCACTGCGCGGTGGGCAGGGGCCATGGTCAGGCCATAACAGCCCTCTGTGCAGCCCCTCACTCCCCACTTCCCTGCTCCAACACAGGCCCTGCAGGCTGCACCTCCTCCCCGCTCAGAGCCAGGTCGCTACCAGTTATGGATTTCTGAGAGGGAATGCAATTTTTGCAAGATCGGGGATAGTACTCTTTTGGTCATTATTGTAATTTCATTCTGTATTTCATAGCATTTAATCTTTCTCAAAGCCCCGGCTCTTAAAATGATCTAATATCATGACAATATCTGTTTCTGTTAATGAACATTTTTATACCCCTCAATTGCAGAAATTACTGTAATTCTGAATGTAGAAGTTCAGAAGCCAAAAGCCAAATTGAAAATAAGCCACTTTATAAAGATACTCTCAATACTTAGAATTAATCTATTACCTCAGGACAAAATTTCTGAATGCTCAGAACTAACATTAGCATTTTAGGCAGTGTACCCAAAAGGTTAGAGGTGTTCTAATCTTCATGTATGGACTAGAGACGTTTCTGGCAATGGTCACAATAGTCATAGCAGCAATGTGAGTAATGAAGAATTCGTCTCCCACCAGTGGGAAATGTCTCCTTTAGAAAATCAAACAAACAAAGAACTCAAATTAATTCCCCAACAATCCCATTGAGAAATTCACCCATGTAGCAATAACTGTAAGGGACAGAAGAAAGTAGCACTTCCTCTTGCTGCTCAGATCTGAGGCAGCAATGTAGTACAATGCAAGAAGCACATCTTTTCTTTAAAAAAATAAACAAATACACTGCAACACAAATCTGCAAGAATACTCACGTTAATGTACAGCTTAGTGGATTGCATAGCATCACAGAATTGCAGGGGTTGCAAGGGGCCCATTGAGATCTTGTTCAACTCCCTGCTAAAGCAGGTCCAGAGGAGCAGTTTGCACAGGAGAGCATAAGCAAACAACCTACTGTGACATAAGCACTTGGAATAAAAAGCAAACCTGACACAGAGATTGCTACCAATTTGTATCGCATCCGAAGCAGAACAGGCATCTTCAGAAGGGAAGCATTTGTCCCATCTACCTCTACTTAGCATTCAATACTAGCTTTATGCTGAAAATGACAACCTAGCTGTGTACATCAACTGCATAGTTAACAAAGTGTTACTTTTCTTTATAGGACACCTCTCAAGCTTATCATTTGGGGAAAAAAAGGTGCTTTTATACTTAGGGGAGAAATGGTGCAGGCTGCCCATGTAGCAATCACTGCCAGTATGAAAAATACTAGGAAGCACAGAGCTATATTATCAACGACATTCAGAGGGGACAAAAGTACAGCCAGAACTGCACTAGAACTGCTATTAATGCCTGTTTCTGGGAGAAGATGAAATCTGAATTGTCTCGCAATGACTTTGTATGATTACCACAGCTTTTATTTGCTTTTTAACGGAATTGCAATTCAGACAGTTTATCATGAGAAGCTCCAAGCTGTGCTTTGCTAACGTTACAAACTAAAAAAGAAAATCTGCACTGATGGTGTTGGCTTTGGTGCTTTTAGTTTCCCTCTCAGAACAAGGATTTCCTCCTCACCCTGCTCCTGTGTGTGCATCAACTCCTCACTGCATTCAAAGCAGAGAGCAGGAATTCAATCCTAATGAGATTGCAGAATGAGAGCTTTAGCTCGGTGTCACTGATGATTCCCATCACAATTAAAGCCAGCATGAGAGGGAATAACAATACCACTCAGCTTTTCTGTCCTGGCATGCCGCACACTCACCTCCAACGAGTGTGACCTTTAGGAGTCTGACTGTGTCATGTACCATCCATGCGAACATCTGATTTTGACCTTGTCAGCATTTTCTATTTCAGCCTCTTTTCCTTCTCAACCTCTCCCATTGTGGACTGTGCTGGCTATAATTTGGGAGACAATATGAAAAGGCTAGCTAGTTTTAATGGCTTTTGTTATAAGCAGACTAATTGCTTCTCCTGGGCAGCATAGTTTCTGCTATGGATCCTTGGCTGAGTCATAGTTTCCAGCAGTGATGTAACTGTTCACAGTTACCCCAGAAGTGGAGACATTGAGACACTAAATAGAAAAGCAAAAATAACATCTACACCTAGTGCCACTCACTGGCTTTTCACCCACTCTGTTCCTGCATCTGGGCCAGCGGGAGTCGTTGCTGCCAGTCGAGATGGGAGGCATGACCTGGAAAGATGTTATTGCAAAGGATCTGGCTCTGTGAGCTTAATGTGAAAGCAGACCTCCTGCATGGCAGAAGTGGCAGCCGTCTATATAACAGTCAAGGAAAATTAAGAGGCAAACAACTGCCTGAATCTCATTTCCTGATGCTTCAACACCAGGCAGCTTGTATCTTTTCTGAAGGCCTGATTGAAACAAGACCAAGAAGAAATCTGTTGTCAGTTGCTTTTGTGTTTTGGCTCAGCATTGAATTCAAAGTCAAGGAAGCAGGAGTAGAATACTCAAGAAAAGAGCTACTAAATGAGACACTTGTCAAACTAAGTTAATTTCTGTGCTACCCACTTTGACAGCACCTCTTTAATCACATACCAGAACAAGGCGATGATCGGTGCCACTGAATTAACTTCTAATTTCTTCTGAAATATTTAACACAGCATTGTATAACTCCAGCTGATAGAATATGACGGTGACCAGGCCTTTTGGAACATTATGTTGCTATGCTGAGAAGCACTGAAAAAAAATATTTTTTGATGAAATGTCTGCAGTGGACTACATGGCTTTCAGGCAGTATTACTCCTCTGAGATAGAAAACATAATAAGGAAACCAGCACAGCAGACAGGGTAACAGCATCTTAGTTAAATGCTGCATTATTGGCCTAGTAAGCCAAAGCCACTGCTAGCAGGAAAGGCTGTTTCAAAGCAGACTTTGGTGTCAAGCTGCATTCATGTGAAGTGCTTGAGGGATCTACGCTTATAGCTTATAAATTCTGAACAATTGTATAAACTCGTCTCTGTAGGAATCACCACGTCACTAGGAGCTGCTGCCTGTGTAGTACACTTGCATGCAGGAGGGGCTGGTCTGCTTGAGTTACAGTATGGTCTCAGAACAGAGCACAAGGGATCGCTGAGTCCAATGGTATCAGGCTAACATACATCACATTATGACAAAGGATCTTCATCCAGCAGTCTGGCTGTCCAGTCAGAAGCAGAGCTGGGGAGGGCAGGCAGGGTGTGTTTCTCTTAGTTGAGTCCTTCCTGCCTAATTAAGCTGTCAGGACACTTCCAACTCATCTGGGCTGTAAAGGCAGCTGGTGCATATTCTTATTGCAGGTAACATGTTGTGTAGGAGGTGTGTGGAATAAAGTTGCAAGTTTTTGTATTATTACTTTATTTCCAGTTGCTTAAAATATCAGTGAATTGGTCAGACCTTAATGTGTTTACTTTTTGTATCATAACTGTATCCACCCTGAGGAAGAAATGCTAAGTGATTAAAAAGTATGCTCAGATTTGTCAGAGCTCAAGGATTCGTTTGGGGGTACATTTCAGCCCACACATCTTAATTTACTTGTCATGCTCATGGTGAGAATTTTGATAACTTTCTCATAGATTGTACTGCAGATGCGTTACTAGCTGCTCCAGCACTGTCTACCAGCTAGCAATTTGGGACAGATACTTCAAGAACAATACATGGAGCACACCCACAGGAATGCGCTCTCCCACACCCATTTGTGTTTCCATTTCCCAGCAGAAGCCTTCCTTACACGGGCACAGGAGGATCAGACACAGACTGCTGTAACCAAAGTACTGGGGGGACTGCCCTATGGGGAGCTGCTAACAAACAGGAGGCTGGGATGGCAAAGAACATTCTGAACAGAAGAGACAGAGGGGAAGGAAAAGAGAAAATGGAGATATTCGATAGCAACAAAGGGAACGCTGCTATGTAGCCCCAGGGTTTAAATAGCACCCTGAGAAATGGTGCTCTTTGTTTAAACCTGATAAAACATGATTTGGAGCACTGGAATAGCTTCTGACCATCAAAAGCTTTGCCCACCAGCAGTGAGGAGCTGCACATCCTCGCACCATGAAAGAAAGTGAAAGGGGAAAGAGGAAGAGAAGGAAAAAAGAATAATCTGCTGTCAAATTTGAAATATAATCAGTCTGTGCTAAGAGATGTCTCTCCTACTTACACGGCAGAAATCCTATCCTGATGCTTGACCTTAAGTCCTTCTACAAAGCCTTTGAACACATCCTGCTTCCACATCATACGTCAGCAATCATTTGCATAGCCGTAAATAAGTACACAGCGCACAGGAGGGACATGTCCTGAGAACTGAGCAGGGAGGACCTGCCTGGGACCTGCCCATCCGCACTGCGAGAGGTGCACAGGATATCTGCAAGGAGGCATTTCAATTCATTCTTTTCTGAAGGATATCGAATAAAACTGTCCATTAACCTAAAGGAGTGAATGTAATCATACGAACACTGTGTTTTCTTGATGACTTTTATGTATTGTAAGAAAGCCAATAAGGACCCCTTGGGGAAAAAATATCAGAATAAATGGTAACCTAAAGAATTTACCTGGGGTGAACATAATGCCATTTTACAGTGTGATTTGAGCTGCCTATAGAGAGTGCTTTGGTTCTTTCACAGATCCAAGCTGCTGTCCCTCAGAGTGGCACAGCACTGCATTAGCACACCGCACAGAAAACACTTGGTTTCAGGAAAAATTAATGTCCTGATAGCCACACTAAGCTTATGTACCAAAGACATCCGTGACTATTTTTTCATGTACAAAAACAGCGGTCAGTAATCCTCGCCCAGCTCCCCATTGCAGCATCCATTCTTGGGGGCTGCTGAAGCTCATTTCTGTGGCACAAGGCAGGGAACCACAGCAAGCTTAATCTCTTCCAGAGCATTAAAAAACCATCAGGAAATGACTGTGTCACTGCTGAAGTTGCAATCAGGGAAACAAGCTGAGTTAAATGAACAGATCCCTATTCACTCTGAATTCAGAAGCTGAGATAGTCAGGGAAAGGACAGACCTGATGCCCATGATGTTCTTGAAAGGGAAGAGACAGTGTCTGCCTGGTACAGTTAGAGATGGAGGGCACGTTGTTACACATGGAGGGCAATATTAGCTCCATCATTTCCAGTTCATGAGCTCTTCCTGCTTCTAGCATTGTTGGCTTGAAAAAATAACCAGAGAATTTTGCTTCCTGAATATACCCACATGAATCCCAACGCCACGCATTTAATGAGCACTTTTATATGAAACAGCTTGCCTGCATCTATTTTATTGTATTACCTTTTGTCTTTTTTGTTCTAAATGAGTCCTTGACATTTTTTTGCAGTTGCCTGCAGATCCTAAAAGAAGTGCAGTCATTTCACAGTTTGTGAGTTATGTATCTCGTGTGCAATACTAAATATTGCTACTTTATAATGGGAAATCTGCTGTTCTCAACATCCCAAAACATGGTAAGGCAGAAGACATCTGACAAGGGTCCCTAATGAGATCTCATTCAGCTGTGGGTTATTTCAAAAGAGACAAATTTCCCATGGAAAATTTGCTTCAGCACTATGTCCAGTCCTATGTCAGTGGTACAGCAATTGTGTGCATAACACTGAAAACAGGCTGCCCCCAGAGCTGCCTGTGTCAACAGAAAAAGCGTCAAGAAAATGCCACTGACTTTTCCCAGAGCCATTCTTCCCCCTACACCTATGTGCCATCCTAAAGAGCTTCTCAGGCATGTTCAACAATGTGACAGAAGCATCACTGGCCCGACGTGTGACATCACTACGGGAGGTGTGACACAACAGTTCATTAGCCCTGCCAACAGAATTCAAGGATCTGGCTGCCAGGGACCGCACAGGTCAGCCGGGAGAAAGAGCTTGGAGAATTGTCTTCATATAAGAGCCTGCAAAGGACTTCCTGAAGCAGACAGAGAGGTACTAAGTGAAATGGGGATGGGACTGAAATGTACATGAGAGTAGGAAAGAACTGAAAGAAAAGGTGAGGTAAGGGGAATCTTGGGGAGGCACTGAGGTGTTTCTCCAGTTTTAGGGGATCCAAGATCTATTAAAAGCAAAACAAAGAGGAGACATTTTCTCTTGTTATTAGCCTCTTTGTCAAAGGGACTGCAAGTATTCGTGGGGAAGAAGCTGTTGGCATGACAGGCATACACTGACTCAGAGGGAAAAAAATGGACAAGTCAGGAGACCAATATATAAAAACACAAAGGCAAAATAAAATGTACCCCTGAGAGAAAACAGTCTTTGAAGTAGAATATCTACTTTCTAACTTTTGCAGCCTGCACTTCTGAAAGGTCTGGTTTGGCTTCATTTTCTTCCCATTTCCACCATCTATTCAAAAACTGTTTATATGCCCACTCCAGCCATGGATGCTTATAGCGCGTATTAAACCTACACAGATCAAAGGACACTTTGTCAGGCTTTTCACTGATGTCCTGCAGAGCAGAAATGTCTAAGGCTTCCTGGAAGGTTCGTTTTTTGCAAATGGGTTTCATTTCACTAAGACATTAACCAGCTGTAGGTATCCATGCATTTGAAGGGCAGAAACGCCATTATCCTCTTTTCAGACCCATTTCATAGAATATCCCAAGTTGGAAGGGATTCACAAGGACCAATTCCCGACTCCTTATGGGACCACCCAAATCTAACTCCTGTATCTGAGAGCACTGTTTAAATGCTTCCTGAGCTCTGGCAGATCGGGGCCATGCCCACTGCCCTGGGCAGCCTGTTCTCTGCCCACCACCCCCTGGTGCAGACCCTTTTCCTAACCCCCACCTGACCATTCCCTGACACAGCTCCATGCCATTCCCTCAGACTCTGTCAGTGTCACCAGAGTGCAGAGTTCTGCATCTGCCCTCAACTCCCCTCATGAGCCATAAAAATTCCTGCATCGAGCCTTAAATCCTATTTGAACAGAAGTGTATTCTTCAGATACAGGTTGATACATCAATACTGACAGTATGGAACTATGACTGAAGTACTTCTGATTCTCTTTATAAATTTTACATTTCACATCATGGAAGCAACCATGACAACAGATCAACTGAAAAAGCAGCTGATTTGTTGCCATTGAAGAGATCTATCATTATATGTTACTGTGACTTTTTCAGATTTGATGGAAAACTAATAGCAGGGCACCATGGAAAACTTCCATCAGAGCTGTCCACAGTTCTCTCTTTTCCTATCCTAAGTAAAACATAGGCTTTAAATTAATAGTAGGTGTTTATGCAGAGAAAGTAGAATGAATACATAGTTCCAGTAATTACTTTGGCTAATTAATCTTTTGGTCTCTGGTTTCAGCAATTAAAATACAGTGCCATGTAGAGGTTGCAATGACAGTAAATCTGACAATAGTTTTATTTCATTCTTTTCTATGCTACAAAATTATCTATGGGATTATGGTTCTCTCTTTTCATTGTATTTCATAATTGCCATTATAGGATCTTGCTTCACATCACCACCTGGCCTGTGGTCATGTCACTTTCAAGGTGGTATCTCAGGCTTTTGGAACTTGCTAGATCATCTGTCTTCCTTGCCTACACGGTAACGGTATATTTCAAGAACATGACAAGCCACCTAATCACAGATTTACAAGAGAAGGTGACAGCATTACAGAAGGAAAACCAGAGTTTTAGGAGATGGAAAGAGATCACATTAGAAAATCTCAACTCATTTTGGGAAGGGAATGGAGATATGATCTCAGACTTCCAAGACAAGACCAAGGCTGCTTGGAAAAAGAACATGACTCTCTGGAAAAAAAACATGACCTTCTGGAACAATGTCAACATCCTACTAAAGGATGAAGAGGAAATCTGGGGAAAAGATCTAGTCAAATGGAAAGCAGAGCTGGACCTTTGGAAGAAGGAGCTGGACCTTTGGGGAGAGGAACAAGAATTCCTTGGAAAGTGAAAACATTCACAGAAGAAAACAAAACTGTACTGGTCAAAAATCAAAGATGAGGCACTCGTGCTTAGAATGATTTCTGCCTTCTTACACTAATAAAACCTTGACTGCTCTCTGAAATGATCTGCTTTTTATTTCCAGATTTGCTCTGTTGACCTTTTCCAATCTCAGCTCCCCGTCTCCGTTTCCTCTGATGAAACACCACCATTTAGCTGCCTAGTTCTAACTCACCAGCAGATGAATGAGGCTGGGGAATCTAAAATCTAACTTCATTAAGGATATCTTAACCAACAAATTTCTATTGCTCCTTGTAGAATTACACAGAAAATTTGATGGTGTTAGAAATGCTCTTTCATTAAAACTTAATGAAAATGGTGAATATAATTAGTTGCCTGTTAGACTGAAAAATAAAATCAACTCAAAAAACTTTTGCATATAGTGGTATGATTGTTCTTGCACACAGGGGGGCTTGGGGCACCATCTGTTTCAAAAAGATAAAAGAAATGTACATACTATCTTAGTCAAGATAGAATATAAGGGATGAAGTCTAGCAGATACTAGGAGATGGAAAGGGCAGAGGGTACTACTCAGAAATAATTAGGGTTTCACTACTCTGAGTTCCGTGACAGCATTCATTTTCTAGAAATGATCAAAATACTCATTTATGTCACTTCATTCATTCGTTTTCAGGGAAATTACAGATATCCCACTATCACCTTCTACTGAAAATTCTAGAAGTAAAAAAAGGGCAGAGAATAGGACACAAAGGGCAGGGTAGAAGAAAGCAAGCAAGCCAACCTGATAAGCACATAAATGACAGGCAGAAAATTTCCATGGTAAAGCTGAGCTGCCTGCAGAGAGTGCTTCGACCTCTACAGTGACTGAATACTCACAGCTTCATACAACTGCATTGCATGTTCCCTTGAAAATATATCTATCCTTTCAAAGTAGGAATGCAGCTGCCTAATTCTCCATCCTCTTGCCCAAAATGAGTTCAGACAAGGGAGCACTAACTAATGCTGTAATGTGTGTTCATCACACATAGACAACAGCCCATCTTCTCTCATGTATATGCTGTTTCACTTTTGGATAAATCCAGGAACTGTTGATTCCAGTGAGAAAGTAAATTTTTACTTTTTTAGTTTTTGTTCGTTTGTGGTAGCCTGAGGTGATGCAGATGTCAAGCATAATGACTTAATCCAAAAGTTGCTCTGAAACCTCTGTGCTGATCAGCTGCCAAGAAAGCAACATTTTCAGGATCAGTAGGTCTTTGATGGGTACCAAAATATTTTTCCAGTAACAAGTTGTAGAATACTTTAAAACCTACATTAGAAACATTAAATAACTTATGCTTGGATCTTTGGAGGTCATCTGGCCCAGTCTGATGCTCAAAGCAGGGCCAACTTCAAAATCAGATTTACAGTAGAAATAGAACTAGATTCTCAGCAACTCAGGGAAGATTTCAAAGAAGTACTAAGAAGAGGATTTTCCAAGACCTTCATACACAGTTTATCAGCAATCAGCTTGATTGTTTATTGCACTGGGAAAAAAAAAATGGAAAAAAAAGAAGGAGAAAAAAAGAAACCAAATGCACTAGTTTACTTCAGTGATACAAAAACCTACATTTGCTGGTAGCTGTCCCACAGGAGACAAGCCCTCCCTTTGATGTTAACCATTATAGACCAAGTACTTCACATAAAGCAGAGTGACGTTTCAGGACAGGGCTTGAACCCAAACTTCTGACTGGTCCATGTTTTTCTGATTTTAATCCACTTATCAGCTTGTCTAATTAGCTTTGTCACACTATGTATTTCTGGTTCAAAGTAGTGACAATCTATCTTGAAGAAGATACAAAATTTATGCAGAAAAGAAAACAAGAATGAGTCAGTAATACACAAACCCAGAAAACATACAATATAAATTCTGGACAGCTAGAACATAAAATACAGGAAATTGAGTTATTGCAGTGAAAGGAAAGGACAGTTTTGTTCACCTCTAGGCCAAAAAAAAACATTATAAATCCTAATTTGGAACTGTGGACATTCAACATGACAAAGGACAAACAAAAAGAAAACAAGCACAGCAACTGAGAGCACCAAACACAAGAAGTTTTATAGTCAGACATGGCATATTTTAGTAAGAGCTTTTCCTCCTACATAACACATCCCGAACCATATAATTTGGTAAGCATAAGCAACAATTGCTCTTGAAACCAAAGTTTCCTTTTAGAAAGAAAATACATTTTTGACTGCTTTAGGTAGTGAAGGACCACATGTTTTGGTAAGAACTGAATGAGGTTAAGAGTCTACCTTTGTTTTTCTGGAATAAAACCCCAGTGATGTGACCTCATAACCATGAATGCTGAGCAAGCTCCCCTGCACTCTAGAACTGGCTGTCACGGTTTCACATCTCCTTGCCTGCAAGGTGCAACATTAGCTATCAAAGGCAGCACAAGGGTCTTCACTGCGACAAAAAAGAAGCAGGTAAGTTACCATATGGAAAACATTTACTCACAATTTAATGCTGGATGTTTGATATCTAGGTAAAAGCACTACATCAGTCCACCAAAAGAAGATGGGATGCAAAATATCTAACAGATTTTTAAAACCTAATTATTGAAAATTGACAGGGGAAGGTGCTGAGAGACACTGAGCTCACAAAGGAGCCTGCTAATCTCCTCATCCATCCTGGCTAAGGCCTTTTGGGAAAAGGTCTCCTGACACGTCTTCACAGCAAAGCGTGCTCTGAAATGCAGTGGCAACACCTCAGTGTTTGTGGGCCCAGCTGAGGCATTCTGATGAATCTGCCTGCTGTTCACTCCCTCTTTCAAGAAAGAGATCTCATGGATTTATCTGAGATGTTCACTGCTTGTTGACGAAGGCAGATTTTCCTCACAGTCATATATTACTTAAATAATGAGTAACGGGTTGTTTCTTATCCTTTGCAAACTGTGTATCACTGGAGGTGTTCGTTCCACTTTCTAACAGCACAGCACAAAAAGAAGTAGCAGACGTGTGAATTATGTGGGATTGCACCTCTATATTACCATACTATCACAGCAAACAAAACTTCTGTGCATCCACAAACACATGCAGAAAACATACATTTTTTTCTGAGAAAAAAAGACAAATCATGTGTAAACACATTCACATTTTCTCACACAACAGAAATTACTGCAGAAATGCTGTTCTTCCCCTTTTATCACGCACGTTGATATTAAGCTAGCAGCACAGATGTAAACAGCACAAGTATTTGCATTAGTTACAATTTTCTTTAATGTTAGGCACACACTGGGCAGCAGGTGCTCTACATATCTGCCTGGGCAAATGGCAGCACAGTTGTCAGCTATCCAAGTGAAGAGTTTGTGACGAAATAAGACAAGGCTCCTCTGCCAGAATGACTGCAATTGACTAGTGATTATGAATGCCAAGCAGTAAGGCCAGCCCCTTTTAAGTACATCACATTGGATTCTGAAAATAGAGGTACCCTAATCATTTGTCACTTTGGAAAATCATTCACTGTTAATTTTTAATAACCTGACTCATACCACATTTATGGAATGACCTGATTAGTTTTATCTGATAGTTTCTTAATGTAACATAATTTAATTACAGTCCGTGGAATTTACAGCTAATGCTGCATGCTTTTGTATTCCTTGAGTTTGTTGGCTAACCAAAGTGCCTCTGCACAAATGCCATCCCTGCTTCTCCCTGGCTGGGAGAAGCAGCCAGCACCGTGCGTAGCAGCACATTTCTGCCTGAAGAGTTCCTTGTTTTACCCTGCCAGATCCAGGGATCCAGTTTCCACAGCATCAGTTAAAACCAAAGGAAAGAAAACAAAAAGAGTACACAAAGAATGGTAGAAATAAAACGAAGTATTAAGATACCTGCTTTGTACTGTTCAAGAAGGCAGAGTAAGGACTTCCAAGCAAACTTGTCCAACTTCCACAAGGAGCAGCTTTACAGGATTTTGAAGGAAGAGCAAAGGGATTTCAAGAAGGAAATCAAAGCCTTCTGCAAAGCAAATAAGAATTTCCATGAGAAGATAAGAGCCTTTCAGAAGGAGAGCAAAGCATTATGGAAGGAAATCAACACCTTCCAAGAAAATAACAAAGCTGTCAAAGAAGAGATCAAGAATGTTTTGGAACAGAGCGAGGACTTCTCACAAAAGATCAGAGTCATCCAGATGAAGAAAAATGTCTTCCAGAAACAAGTTGGTAACATTCAGGAAAAGCTTGAAGAATTCTGGAATAAAATGAAGGTTGCTGAGGATTTGATTGAAGCTCTTGGTGAAAGGAATAAGGCTGGCCAGGAATTGGTCAAGGCTTTCCTAAAACAGAATCAAGATATCCAAGAACAGAATAAAGCCATGTATGAGAAGAACAAAGTCCTGCAGGGTAAGAATAAAGCTATGCAGGAAAAGAACAGGGCTTCCTGGAAGGACCATAAAGTTCTCTGGAAGAAGGACAAGATCTTCTGGGATGAAGAGATGGCCATCTCAAGCAGCAAACTCATTCTCTGGGAAGAATCCATAGCTTTCAAGGAGAACGACTGGAAGATTCAAAAAGAGAAAGAAGCTCTGGGAGATGTGGTGGAAGCCCTCCACTATGAGAAATTTTCCCTCTTGAAAAATGTTTATATTCTTCCAGGAGAGGAGAAACTACCTGAAAGAGAAGAGAAAGGTCTTTGAGATAAGCACAGACCAGCCGTGGGCACTGGATATGGAGCCTCAAAGCAAATTGGGCAGATTTGAAACACGACTTCACTTTTGCAGATGGGCTTTAATTCTTTTACTCTAAAATACTGCCTTAGCTTTATGTTTTCTTTTAATGTGTTCGCTCTACTTTATTCTGATTTATTTATCATTGCTCTTTGCTTGACTTACAGGCTTTAGCAATCAAAATTATTAACTGCAATTCTCGCAATGCTCCAATGAGTGATGGTGAATTAATTATACACAGATGGTTCCATTTCTAAGTATCCCACGGCCTAAGTTAAAGCCGTAGTCTATTATCTACTGTTATTCACAATTGCATTTGCACTTTTTAAGATTTCCACCTTATAACTGTCAAAAAGACTTTAGTGAAAATTTCTGACGTTGTTTAAAATGAAAATGAAGTTGCAACAAGTTTTTTTTCCTTAACCAGTCATTAAAAAACATTTCAAAATGTCCAAATCACCACAAAATCACAGATTTGTGAGCTGTATGCTTACTGCTCATCTATTTCAGTTCAATAATTTTAAAGAGAGTACATTAGCTGTACCTGCCACAATATCAGTTGTTTGAATCAATGCATTCAGAGAAAAGTAATGCAACTACCCTTCTGTTTCTGAAACCAAAACAGGGCATGGTACAGAGAGGCAGCATACAGCTCTGGCTGGCTCACTCACTGGGTGAGGTTGACATTGCACTATCTGGATTCAGTCATACCTCTTTATTTTCACTCTGTAAAAAGCGATACTAATGACATAGCTGCTTCAGCAACATCAGTAACAAATCAATAAAGCAATCATCTCACAATGCTAAAATCTTTTCTTCCATAGTGCTGACAAACATATATCAGAAAGGAATCGACTGATTTTGATTCATGAATTTTCTGAGAACAGGAAAGGGAGTTATTTCACAAGTGTGATCACTCACACGTCATGTCACTTTCTCATTATGATTCTTAAGCTGTTGCCTACCCATAACACTTAGTAAAACAAATGCAAGCTCCTGCAATAGTTCTGAAATACAGCCATATTATAATCAAAACATAATTCCTATGGGGGTAGGCCAGTATATGAAATGGAATTGCTAAGAAATGCTCTCTCACCAATATGGGTTTTCAAAATAAGTCTTAGAGTGACTTATCACTGAGAGAGAATCATTACTGGAAACTGCCTGTTTCACATATTTCTTGGTCATGAGGACATCATTAACATGATTAAAGGAAATCTTTCACCCTCTCAAATATATTTAGCAGAATATTTCTCATACTAGTCCCAACATATACTCTGACAGTACTACTTATTAAGGACACAGCTGTAACCTTCAGATTAAGAGAGTAGCTTTTGCAGAATGTCAGCCAAAATCAAGCAACAATTTTCCTTATCTCTTCAGAATCTAAGTTATATACTACAAAGGCAAGAAAAATAAAGCCCAAAGGAATTTAGTAGTGGTGGGTATTTTATTAACGTCAATTAGGACAAGGAGAGCAGATGTGGTGTCTGAAGAAGATGGTTTTCATATAGGGAGTTATAAACTAGACAGTCAAGAAGGACTTGGAAACAAGGACACAAGTAAACAGGGTTGCCAGAACTGGCCTGGAGAACAGGAGTAGTAAAGGACATTGTGTAAACAATACACAGGACATGACTTCTGATTTGACTGGCAACCAGGAAAAGCCTGCTTGATTTCTCAGACATATTGACAGGCAAGCTGAGAACTGTGAACTCATCTGTATGAGGAGAAGCGGAGAGAGGAGCTGGGGGACAGGGGGATCGCTTCTTTGCTCAGGAAACTGCCTTCTGGGTATCCCAAGGTCGGCACATTTTATTGTGATGGGTCCTGTCAATTTTTGTCATTTGTGTCATCCAACGTTTTCTCTTGGATTGTAATTCAGTTTGATAGAGAAAAACAGACCAGCTGAGACTTGACGTGTTGCAGCAGTTAACAGATATTTGCATATTTGCCAATAGTTCAGTTGAATAAATCTCACTGGCAACAGACTATGGAAAGAGCAAAAGCAAAAAGATAAAAAATCTCTCTCTCATGTGCAGAAATCAAATCAGAGTCTTTTAAGTAGTTGGAACCCTCTATTCTCCACGTCTTGACACACAAGAAGGCAAGTATTGTTTGGGTGCTCCTCTTTATTGTACTCTACTGAATTAATTCTTTATTCCAGTGGAATGGGAAAAAGCAAGTAAATTTTCAGACTCTTTCCATTCACCTCTCACAGATCTGTGTCCCTGAGACACAGGGAAGCCATCAGAAGAGCAGGTACGTCCCTTCGGCACTCATGGCTGTCTTCCCATGAAAGAAGGGGTCATGACTTGTACACCAGTGACTGCCCAGCCAGTTGCACCTAGGCCATGCTGATGTAATTAGAAGACTGCCTGCCTCAGGAGATGCTTCAGGCATAAGCACTGCCTGTCCTGGTGTGCACATGCTGGTGGCACACTGTCCAGCCCAGGTCATTGCTGTCATCCTCATGAGGACTGAAACAGTCCCAGCAGACCCTTCTGTGGGTGAGTGGGGTCTTCCATGGGGAATATCCATTCCACTATGGCTGGCAATTCAGCTTCAGGTACATCCATGTTAGATAGAAACAGGTCTCAAAACATAAACCAACAGATGTATTCTCACTTTGGATAGACAAGAAGTAATTACCTGTACAACTATTGCTTAGCTCAGAAGTTCAGTGAGACGGGTTCACAGAAAGCTCAGATTCAGTAAACTGCCTCAGCTCCACAAGCTTTGATAGTATACGGTTAATTCACCCTGTCCCAAAAGAAATGTTGCTCCATGCCAGCCTAGGAAAACTGAACTTTTCTAAATTTACTCCATAATATTCGTCAGTGAAGTAGGTCTGCAATTAAATCTAGCATATTATCTATCAACTGTAGCTTAGGCATTCAAATCTCTACTCATAAGAAAGACATACTGACCACTGAGATGGCCCTGAAATGAACTGCATGTTAGAAGGATACAAAGACATAAATTATTTCAGAAGTTCTTCCTCTTTCTAGGAACAAATTATGTAGACATGATAAAGCTAAAGCATCTTTTGCAGCGAAAATGTTCAACTAGAAAAATTGCCTTTTTTTTTGGCCTAATGGATTTGCCTCTCAGCTCTTGACCTCTGCTCAGATTTATATGTTCTTAACTGGGGTGCAGAGCAGCTAGATACAGCAAGTTGTAGGGGGGCAATGGGGGATCCAAATATTGTGTTTAGGTTGCAGTACACAGATACTGCAATTAGGGAGGAAAAACAAACAAACAAACAAAAATCCACAAAAATCTACATTGATTTGGTTGCTTGAAATTTGAATATAGAGAGATATAGGAGATTTGAAGAGCATGTCACTTCAAGTCTTATGATCCTGTCACCATCATGTTGTTTCCAAAGACAATCAGTATCATTAGGCAGATCCTGCATGAAGCTGAGATGCTCCTAGAAGTTGCTAAGCATTCTCAGCTCTAATAACAGTAGGAGCTCTCCAAACGAGGTGATTGGTCCCTTAAGCTGCAAGAGCCAGAATCTCAAGAGACTGTAGCATAACAATGTCACTTTTATATGGCTTAATCTCAGCTACATAATTAAATTGGTACACAAGTTGTAAAATAATTAAAAATGAGCAACAGTGAAGTCTGCTTTAAATGTTTGTGCTTCAGTGCTAATTGATGCCATTATAAATACTATAGAGCAGCTTCTCCTCTAGTGTAACTCCAGTGAATATATATAATTGCACTAGGGATAAATTATACCTAACAACCTTTGCATGGTCAAACCAAATAATATTGCCATGGAATGATTAAAAATGGTCTCTATAGTTGCTGCCCTGAAGCAAAAAGAAACAGGGTCAATACAGAAGGTGCAGATGTGATTACAGTAACACTGTAAAACTCTTGGTAGACATCTTTCCACCCTGGTAATACAATTGTAAACTTCACAGCACTGATCTACACTTTAAAGAGCATTAGATCTGTCCAGGAGTAGGGATTTTTCACATAGAAAAGCCATTTAAAATTTGTTAAAGAGCACTATGAAGAAGCATCATGTTTTAACCTGCACTGAGCTTCACTTACAGATGTTCTTTATGCTTGTTTACCAGTAAACTTAGTCCATAAACAGTTTCCATTTATTATTGCCTGTTCTATCACATTTTCCTTCCACTGAGCAGCTCAGTAGGGAATCTGTGCTGCTCCGTCCATTGAACAAGTGAGTCCTGAAGCCTTTTGGCTAAACTATTCTGTTTCTATTTTCTGTTTCTGGGCTTCCCTTATTACTTGACACACAGCCATTGGTTTCCAATTGCTTTCTTCTCTCTACTTTGCCATCCTCTTTCCACCTCTTCCCTCACGCCCAAACTTTTAAGCCAGGAAAAGCCCAGCAGTAGAAGTAATTCCCACTGTGGCATTTTGTTACCCACAATTCTTTTTCTTTTAGTTTTGTGACAATTTGGCTGTGTCACCATGTGAAATATATATATATATAAGATCTAAAATTACAAGTAAAAATGGAAGAAAACTTACAGATAAGAAGGCTTTTTTGTAGTTTTATTTTTGTTGCTGCTTTCACAGTAGTATTTGAAAATCAATAGACTTTGTTTTGCTCCATTTCTATGAGTTGAACATGGTGTAGTTGTCAAAGAAAAGAAACTACTCTGGGAGACAAGATGTCTGAGAGGTCACAAGAATAGTTCTTCGTCACTTCAAGACAAAAAGGTAAAGGCAACGTTGAAGGAATGAAAACCAAAATAACAAGAGATCTATGCCTTTCACTGTATGCTTACGAAACCTGCAGCAAGCTTTATCTTGTTTTCATGTCTCAGTCCCAGTCTGAAATTTTGACAGACGCTCACTTTGCTGAGAACACATCTTATTTCCAGGCACTACCCAGGCAGGAAGTGGCCCCTAGACTCCTTCTCCTCCCTGTTCATGATCCCATCACATAACAATAGGTGAAGCGTCTGCCTCCAGCTGCCTCTCCTGCGAGATCAAATAGAGTATCCTCCTCATCTCAGGTAAGTTCCTAGGTAAAGATTGGTTCCACTTTAAAAGGACTACTATGTTTTCTGTCTTTGGCTTCCATCCCATCCCACCCCACTGCTGGCACTCCTTCCAGCACATGCTGAACACAGTCCTCATCACTACAGCTAACTGAATAATTCATAACAAATGAATCTGCTGATTAGTAATTTTCCTGAAGTTTTCAAATTGTGAAAGCATCACTTAATGAGTTCATGGAGGAGTAGAAGTAATCAACCTCTTCAAAGGAAGAAGTCTCGGTGTGAGGTTTCAGTCATCACAGCTCTGCAGAGTAGAAAGTACCAGACTTTCATTTCACCTTTTCATACGCACAAATCTGTTCCAGGCATCCCATGAAAAAACAAGCTGAGCTCAATGCTCACACCCTCAGAGGACTTTAGCAACAACTGCAAGAATTGCACTAGCTGTACAGATTGAATTTCTCTACAAATATTTAGACTTTCTCTCTTTGCAACAATTCAGAGCTGGCCAAGACATCCACCAGTGCCTGGCACTGGCACCTGAAGCATGGAAATCAGAGAGCAAGACCTCAGAATCCATCAGGAATTTGGCAGTAATGGGGAATTTGAGATTAGTTTCAAAACAGTTCAGATTATACTTCTAAGTGCATCCATCACACATGCTGAATTTCTTTGAAATTCTAATATGAAGGAGCTTATGCCAGGTATATACAAAGCAACACAAGATGTGTATTACTGTCTATGATTTGATACAGATTTATGACACATACCTCCCCCTCCTCATAATTCTTTGTTGTTTCTTTGACTAAACATGAGAAGCATTGGACTATTAGAATTTAAGATGATGTTTGAGGTACACAGACATGATTCAGGTTCCAGAGTTAGATCACCACACAAAATGAGCAGGTTATGATGCTGCATCCTCTGCTTTAACCAATACAAGGTGTTTGTTGCTGTTCTTTCACTGCCTAATGTGCAGGTATACCGTTGTAAAACTATGCTTTTATCTATTTATCTATTTATGTCAGGATCACCCAACAAAAATGAATATGGACAAGATACTATTTTTCCCATGGGAAAGTTTGATAACCAGTGAAAACAAAATTGATGCAAGCAAGGAATTTTTAATAAATCCTGAGCACATAGTTTTGTCTCTAGATAACTACTTTTCCTTAAAGCATTGACCTCAATATTCTCAATTACTTTTCTGAAATAAGCGCACTTAATGCACTGGTACATGCTGCATCCTTCTTTCCAGCTGCAGATCTGCAGGACGCTGGAACAAATATATACTTGCATCACTGTGACTTCATTTAGCTTCAACAAGAAGCTAAATGAGCCCATTATGTCTACCATGCGTTTGCCAAGCCACTTACACTTGTTTACTAGGGTACACAGTGACTTACTGCAGCTCAAGAGAAGATTACCCCTCATTACATCATGCATCAGATTATAGCTAAATTATTGTTCTCATAGCACAAGTCTCATGTATTATTCAAATTCTAACCAGTGCATTAACTCTGCCACTCAGCCAAGATTACAGCTAAAAATAGACAGTACATGTCCTACTTCAGAACGTGTTTAACATTACTACCAAAGACATCTCAGATTTCACATGTGCTCACATTTCACATCCTTGACCTTCAGGAGAATCTGACAAGAAAGAGCCAGTTGTAAATAATTGAGGGAAGAGTAAATGAAAGCCTGTAGGTTCTAGCCACACTGTGAACTTTTGCTTAGTGATATACAGCAGAAGAGGTAGTTACATTTGTTTGAATGTTTTATATTTAATTGCTTTGGAATAATACAGCACATTGACAGGAATAACCCTGTTCCTCATCTAGTTAGGCCAGAAGTAGAACAGTGAATTTAAAACTTTTCTAAATTCATAGTAAGAAGTTCTATTTGAACTTCAATGTACTTCCTTCATTGGCCTGGAAAAGTCTGACTTCAGATACTGTGAGTCAGCACAGAAAGAGCTGAAGGAATCTTAGCCTTCCCCCTCTTATTTACAATCAGTACTGTTGCAAGTACTCCTTTGTCCTATCACACAGACATATGAGGTTCTCCTCACCTGTTTCCCCATTCTGAAATCAACACAGAAAAGTTAAGAGCCAGTAAAGCCTCAATAACAGTCAAGGGTCATTCAGTGCAGAGCTAGTTCTGTTTGCAACCCAGTCTAAATTCTGAACAATATTCTCTAAATACAATTCAAAGGAAGGTATAAACAGAGGGAGCTGGGCAAAATACAGGAAAGGACAGACGGTATATCATTCCCCACCATTTCTGCAGGGAGGGACACATTTTCCTAATTCACTCTTTTTCTACTAGCATCCTTCAAAATCACCATTCAGCTTTTGGCACACATGCAATTGCATTCTGACATAGAGCACACATCAGAAAAACAGCCATTTTGTTATTTCAGATAAGTCTACAGTTCTTTTCTTCCCTTTTGAAAGGCTTGAGAAAAGCCTTTTAGTCTTCCCCCAAGGACTAAGGACTTGAATTTGATGTAAATGACCCACAGCAGGACCAGATTGCCCTAAATGAGCTTTATATAAGTAAGAATTAAGCCCTTAGTGTTTTAAATAAATGCTCATCTAGATACAGATTTAGTAAGGAACGGTTCATTAATCAACCAATTCAGCTTCCGGTTTAGACAGATTATTAGAGGTGCTCTTCTGCAGATGGAATTGGTCTGTGATCTCTTCATAATTCTTTTCAGAGGTCCTTTGTGTTCATTTTCCATTTTCATCATACTTCCCTGTATTCTGAACGTTCAGGGGCTAGAATTAATGAGGACTATCCCACAGTGCTGCAAAAGATCCCAAAGCCAGGAACTCCTGCCAAGGTTAAAGATTAAAAGGGAAAACAAATTCCACTGTATTTTCACCTTTACATGTCTTTTTTGCATGACTGATTTGCCATAGCTCTCTGCTGCATTCTTATTATAAAATTCAGGCTTTGTTGTCTATAATATTTATACTATTTAAATCACTGCTTAAGTAGTAGAGAAAAGAAAGAGATAGAAGATATCCATATGGTACTGGTGTTGCCTTTTATAACATTTATTAAAAGTAAAATTCTTGTTAACTGAGCACTTTTCTGTACAAGTATAGAAGGCTTCTGGACTCTGAGGTTGTGTCTTTCTGAAATATGTTATATATACATCTCTACTGGGAAAAAAGGATTTATTTTGGACACTTTATCTCATGTACAGGGTACACAGAGGTACATCCTTCATGTATTCATCATGAAATAGGTCACATCCTGAATGAGAACTTACCTCTACATGAGAACAAACCCATTTTTGCTCCTCACAAATAAGGAAGAAGTTATATTTTATTGCAAATGACAATAATTGCATTACAGAGTCGTTCCCAACACAAAACCTCTTCAAATTTTCATGGAGCAATTCAAGGGCTGCTTTTGTCTTCTGTTTGGCAGTTTCCTAGAATCCTATTCCAGCTCTAGAGGAAATCTTATTTAGCTTACAGAAATGCATAATGGGAGAGCAAAGATCCAGTCAAAATTAGGTTTCATTGAATAAGACTGAGTCTAACTTGACAAGCAATATTGTCACAGAGCCGAAGAAAGAGAATTGAAAATTACAGTTGACTTTCATTTCTGTGCATACAACTGGTTCTTGAAGATGTGAAGTGCAGTCTCTGCAGTAATGTTTTGCACAAAGGATGTTGAGACAAGCTGACATGCACAAAGATTTATTTGCACAGTCTGTAACTGATGGCATACATCAGCTCTGCTGCTGTCAGCGTCCTTCTTTAGGACCTTTTAGATCTTTTTACCAAAGTGCTCCCTAGCAATAGTGGAAACTGAAAAACTGTTTCACAGAATGTTATTATACTTGTAAAAGATTAGCTCATCCAAGAGGAAAATGAGTTGGATGGTGCTGATGGTTTTCTCTTGATTTTTCTGATGAATATCTGGCAAAATTTTCTGGCAAAGAACATGGTCATTTCTAAACAGAACAAAGGGTTATTTAAAATCTTAAGTAGAAAATCTCTTTTATTTTCAATACTGTAGTAATCTTCTAAAAAGAACTCAATATTTTTGACATTTGTGCTCAATAACTAGCAGTGTAATTGGGATAACCTGCTTATCTGTACTGACAAATACACCTCGGAAAGTGTCACAGAAGTGGAAGAATAAGAGTTAAACTTGATTAATGCTGAGCGAAATCTCCAGAGTCCAGAAGCCTTCACTATCTTCACCCTGCCCCAGCAAAACCATTTTTCTTGCCTTTGAAGATCTATAAATCAAAGAGTGGAAGTTTTTCATAAATAACCCACACATTAATTTAAGTGTTCCACCACCCAAAAAGGTCAAAATGGCAGAAAGAATTTAACAAGAAGCAGCTGCTCTTGCACCTGTAAGAAACACAAGAGCTCTCAGCAGCACTTTCCCCTTATCAGGGCAGACAAGCAAACTAAGTGATAAATACATTAGAAATTAATTGTAGAATTTATCATGTAGGTAGCAGAGCTTTCAAAGCAGTACCTTGCACAGATAAGCAGTACCTTGCACAGATAAGGACTGAGCGCTTAGCAGACCTTTAAATACCACTAATGAAATGGCTGGCTGCCCAGGGGCAGTAGGGGCTCCATTGCTCTCAGTTGTTGGGATGCAACAACCCAAAGGCCCATATACAACCTAAAGTTCTGCTTTCATCCACTGCCCTGCTGCCTGTTTTACTGGCATCACACTCTGAAATTCCATTACGTTTGTTGTCTGCTCTGAAATGTGACCAGGGATAAACACTTCAACTGCTTGAAATAAAAATCTACTTTGCAGTCCATCTCCAGAGTCGCACAGAGCGTGCCTGGGCAGGAGCATTTCCAAGAACCAGACACAGTGTGAGGAGCAAGAGCCATGGAGCACAGCCAGCTGTGTGCAGCTCCTTCTAGCACTCATCCTGCTTGCAATTTTCAGACCCCAGCTAAAACTCCATCTGTTTTGCCTTGCATGTTTTCTACCACCCATAGGACACAGTGGCATCATAAGGTGCAACTAGTACGTTTTGTTTCCTGTGTAGGATCTGGATGTGAAGAAGGTGTCAAAGTGTTTGAGTGTCTGAAAAAACTATCTTTGACATTTAAAAGTGAGTGTGGTATAAGAAATACAGCAAAGAATATGCAAGTGTCCATCTCAGAACTGTACAGTCATAGACCAAATCACAGCTGGTGTATGAAAGAGGACAGACCTATCGCTCAAAAAAATACAAACGGACTATACCTCCATAAACAAATGCTCCTATTCACTGTGAATGAACACCATGAAGCATGCTGTAAATGCTTTTGTATTCTATTCTCAGCAACATGATTTAGAGTTTTGAAACCAATTAAAATAAGCCAAGAATTTAATGCTCCTAAAGGGTAAATATATAAGGTGGTAAGGAAGTAAATTCCCTTTTGCAGCATTGTGCGCAGCAGTAAGATCCGCTGTTCACAGAATTTGTACCTCCAGTCACAGCCCATTCATCTTTGTGGGATATTTCAAAACATATCAGTGGGATTCATTTTAGACTTACCATTCTGTCTCCTGACTCATTACGGTCAATTGAATAAAACTGGCACATTGCAACCATTTATTGTTTGATCTGTGTCAGATGCTAACCTAAGGAGATGACAAGCTCCCTAGAAGAGCCTACTTTTTTCTCAGTTACAAAGGGAATCCAGCTTAGAGAAGTTAACAGAGACAAATTCCTTCCCGGTTGACTCAGACTGCAAGATTAACCAGAAGCCAGTGGACTGTGCTGTCACTTATTAATTACTCAGTTTTATTTATTTTTTAATAGGTAGCAGGAAATAAGCATCCTCCCACAGCAAATTGATATGTTGATATTTTATTATGTAGGTTAATAATTATCTCTGATTTTAAAACACATCGTAATTCATTATGTAAAATATTTCTAAAGGAAAATGGAAATTAGTCCCCAGAAGTACTATGAAATCTCCCATTCACAGAAAGAAGAGACAGTTTTGCCACAGATAACCTGAATTCCCATTCCCACCAGAATGAGGGTCATGTTCATTTGCAAGCTTAGTTCTTTAAGCAAGCTGGAAGCTTTTAAGATGCAAGTTTCTCTACGAGTATGAGTTGACAATATTGCAACATTCATCTTCCCCTAAAAATTTAGGTCTAATTACCCTTTAAATTACAGAGCATCTTGAAGCACAACCACAGCCTACACAAATTATTTTCAGAGATGCATCTTGTAATATACAGACACAATATCATCTAAGGGCCAGACCAACTCATAAACAAAGAAACCCTGCATCGTCTTACCACAGACTACTCTGTAACCCAAAAGAATTTCACTCGGTTGTCCTGTGACATTTTCAGGACGTAAATCCCTCAGACACTACTGAGCCCATTTCAGAACAGAATTTTATGTGATTATGCATTTCAAGTTCTGCATTGAGGGAGGAGTCTCAGACTGCCTTGCATTACAATCACACTGCAAATTGGCTGCAACAAAACTGTTAATTTTGAAGGCTGTATTTCCCTACTTCAATGAAGCTGTTCTTTGCAGTGAAAGTATAACTTCCACACTTACAGTGACACAATATCTCCCATACTGCTTTTGCCATGTTAGAAAGTAAGCACAGTGTTAACCTTCCTGTCCCAATTTTTCTCATTCACTATCAGATTTATGTCCAAGACCAGCAACCACCAAAAATATATCATGAAAAAAAAAAAAATCTGTCTGTATTCAATTTTTCCTTTACGATCCAAAATACAGACTTTTTCACAGCATTAAATTAGTATTGCATACTTTTATAGCTGGGTCCTGTGACATTTTAAGAGATTTTTTAGTAGTATGGCAAATACTGAAAGCTGTGGCTATTATATGGCTTTTTACAGTCTTTATCGATGCACTGATTTACCACTGAAAGTTTTATAACAACAGTATATAGAGCAACTGAAGTCCCATGGTACTCACATTAATTACTCCACAGCTGAGCCACAAGTTAACCAGGATGGCACTGTTTTACTGGAGCAGAGGATGCATAAGGAACAAAAACTTTGGTACGGAGGGGTCAGTCTCATAAAGTGCAAGTAAATAAAATCTGCTGTGCTGTGTTTTTCCACCACTTGTACACTTCCATAAATTTCTTCTCTGTTTCACTAGTTTTAGCACTGCTCATTTGCAGAGTTGTTAGATGGGAACAGGCACTGCTGTGTGCTTCTCCTTAGCTGAGGTTCAAATTCACTCTGTATTGCACATAACTCTACCAAAAACCACATCATTGCAGTTCCTTTTGGAAACAATCTGTACACCAAATCCCACTGAGTGCTAAGCCAGAGAT
Organism: Gallus gallus; assembly: GCF_016699485.2. Classification (NCBI taxonomy): domain Eukaryota; kingdom Metazoa; phylum Chordata; class Aves; order Galliformes; family Phasianidae; genus Gallus; species Gallus gallus. The sequence goes on from NC_052545.1 coordinate 9,775,796, forward strand.
GTGGTCAGCTGTCTTGGCTCTGCTTTCTACATCACTGGTATCTTTATAAAGTTTAACTTCTATTTTTGTCAAGAATCTATTGTCCCATTTCTGAACAAGCACTTCCTACAACTGGACACTGCAGAAGCAGGGCTTCTGCCTCTCCCCCTTGCTGGCAGCTGCCCCATTGCACCTGATCACATCACACCCAGAAGCTGGGGAAGTCATCATAGAATCATAGACTGGCTTGGGTTGGAAGGGATCTCAAGGATCATCAGGTTCCACCTGCAGCGGGCAGGGCTGCCAACTGCTAGATCAAGTATTAGATCACGTTGCTGGGGCCCCATCCAACCTGGCCTTAAACACCTCCAGGGATGGGTCATCCACAACCTCTTTGGGCAGCCTGTTCCAGAACCTCACCGCTCTGTCAGTGAAAAACTTCCCCTGACATCTAATCTAAATCATTCCTCCTTTTGTTTAAAACCATTCCCCCTTGTCCTATCACTATCTACCTGTGTAAAAAAGTTGATTTCCCTCCTTTTTACAACCGTTTTTAAATACTGGAAGGCCATAATGAAATCTCCCTGCAGACTTCTTTATGCTGAACAAGCCCAGCTCCTTCAGCCTGTCTTCACAGGAGAGGTGTTCCAGCCTCACAGTTAACAGTAGTTCGCCTAAACCAGGGGTGTCCAGCATACACTGTGCAGTGCAGCCAGCCTGGGCCCCTCTCTGTGAGATGAGATGGCACCTATCTGTGCTCAGAGCACCTACAGACCTGCATCTCCTGCCTTCTTCTCCACACAGTCTGCTGCCATCACTTCCAGCAGGCAGCTCTGGACTGCCTTTGCTATAAATTTTTCTTGTGGAGATAAATGTGAATTTCCAATCTAGAAAGAAAAGTTAAGCATAGATTTTGTTTGACGTGATTATATTAGGAACGAAGAACTTGAGTTGATTAAAAAAAAATAAAATATTAATAACAGAAAAGCTAGAGTCCCTTAAGAGCTGAGCTCCTGTTACTTTTTGAACGTCCAGACAAGAGTTACAGCTTGCTATTTAAAAACAAACAACTCCAAAGAACTGCAATTATGGCTCATCAGACGGTGAATGGACAAACTATGATCTTTCACAATCAAGTCATAAAATATTAAATTGAGACGAAACTCTATCTAGAAGTATGCCATCAGATTAAACCTGCAGTTCCACCTGCACATATAGATGGATAGTTGACACAAACTTTCTAATGTTGTAAATGTTCTGAATAAATGAAGTAAGAGTTAAATGTTTCGATTTTTAACCAGATATATCATTTTTGTTCAAGTTCAATGAGGATGCTGCCTGCAGTCCTACCAGATTTTACTGCAGAAAGTAACATAAAAGTCTAATACTTCAGAAATACTATTCATAAAATAATAAAAATAACAACAGAAACAACGTACTCTGGATTAAATCCCATTGATTTTTAGAGGTGGTTTTTAAAAATAAATCAATCAATCTCTTTTTGTATACACAGGAGCACTGGCTAGGATTTGGAAAGCCTTGCCTTGATGATAAAATGCTGCGTTTTCTTTATTTACCGTAAGAATTCTTGGAAAGAAGGATCACGCAATCAGCATTATGACTTTCTCTACTGCTTCTGAAAACAACTGCCATTGGCAATTCCACCAAAATCAGATTCTAATGTTTTTCTTTCGTTTCTGCAGGAAACAGACAGCTGCTGCCTTCAGATTGAATGATCTGACTCATGTTAGAAAGCATCAAAGTATTATGCTTCCAGAAGATGAGATAGAAGGCACAGCAAATGTTTGTGCAACCAGCCCATCCCAATTCCAAGAGCAGCAGCAGATGTAATACAGCAATAATTCAAACTACGCAGACTGAGTTCAAGGTGCATTAGTGCCTAAATAGCAGGAAAGGTTTTTCTCAGATTACACAGAAAGGCAATAGGAATTACAAATTATTCTAAAACCTAAATTATTCTCACTGCCCACACAACCTTTCTGGCATGATGAAGCTATATGTGTATGAACCCATTTACGCATCTCTGAGGTACATGGAGCCAAGGCATGCTACGCTGCTGCCTGTTTTGCAGTGATAGGAGAGCGGACAGTTGGGGGTACTTGTTTAAAAAATACATACAGCAAACATCTGCTTTTCTTCTGATGCAGGTACTGCCAATGAAGCCCCCCGTCTCCATATTACATAAGAAGAACCAAGCAGCTCAGATAAAGGGTTGTTTTATCGTTATGGTTTCCAAAAGTAACAACATCAAAGGAAGTGAGAAAAATAATCACAGAAAAGCAAAGCAGGTGCACACACACTGTGTTTTGATACCTCCTGACTTTTGCCCCCAAGACAAACATTCCACAGTGAAGTAAGGACACCACTGGGCGTACCGAGTCTCTTAACTTCCATCTGTTTTGTACCCCAGCATTTTAAAGCAGTGAAAGGTGAAAAAGTGGAGGGGATTGCAGGCTTTCTGCTACTCCAGAAGAAAGGAAAACAGAGTAAGTGAATTTTTTGCACAATGGTGGAATATAGCAACAGTGGCAATATGGATAAGACCTGTAAGCAACTCAAAAAGCTACTCATCTTACAGTGCTAACCTCCAGCTGCTGAAAGTAGACACTATCCTGCCAGTGCTAATGCAGGGGAAAACTAAGTGGAGCTGGGGCAAGCTGAATTTACAGACCACTTCGCTATGACTTTGGGAGTACTTCATTACTGCAGTGTTCTCATCCTGTACCGGAAAGCCCAACAGCTATTTTCCCTGCCTGCACAGGAAAGCAAGGCCTGGCTGATGAGGTGTTATGGTAAGAAGATGACCCTAGCTGAGAACAGGATTCTCTCTCCAGCCATGAAAATATTAAAACAAATCAAAACATGCTTATAATCCAGTGAGCTCGCTGCTGACAACACTTCTCACACAGTAGTTCAGATGACCTCTGTTTGAAAGGCTTGATATTTTCTTTTGGCTAACTTGTACACAACAGGTAAAACACTTCCACACGGTAATCAGTGTGAACAAGAGCAGGTCACTGAAAGTCCTCCGAGCTCTTCATGACACACATGCTAGTGCTATATTGCTTCATCATCTCAGACAGGCTGGATTTGTGGACTTCCTAGGTTTTCTGATAGGAAAGTATGTGTCAAAACCAACACAAAAGGAAGATATTATATTTTGTTCCCTATGTGCCAATTTCTCATAAACTGAAATTTCTAACAAAGCTCACTGTGAAAAATCTTGCAGTGGGAAGTTGCCTCACTAGTAATACTATCCACTGTTTTCTTCTATTACCAGCCTCTCGACTGCCCAAGAAGCTGATGTAGTTACAGTTTCTGTAGTTATATGGCCAAGAGCAAAACACCTCCCACTGAGAAATAGCATTGTGTCCCAGGCGCCTGATGCTATGAACTTCCCAACTCCCATTCTCCCTTCACGTTTCACTGGGTAAAGGTCCAACAGCGCTGAGCCCTGCTGTTTGTGATTATTGCAAATATTTCAGTTCTTAAGGAGCCATGAGTGGAAAAGTTGCACAGAATTCTGTTATTTTGTCATTTGTAATGCATGGATAGATCAGTCTTTTCTAAAGCACTGATGTAGCAATGCTGGATCTTTGCAAACATTGCATTTTTCTTCCCAGGTTAAATTTAGTTTCTCTTGGGATTAAAAGCATCTCTCCCATAATTTCTATAGTGCTACATCTTAGGTCTCCATCCCTATGAAGCTACTGCAGCAGCATCGTTACCACAGTGTGAATCATTTATCAGCATCATCCCTACAGCCTGCTCTGGATCTTCTCCAGAAAACTTGTACAGTCCAGGATGGATGTCGGCAGCAAGAGGTGACCAGACTTTAAAATCAAAAGACTTTCAGAAGAAAACAGAATGAAATACAGTCTGTAGGTATTTCTGTGTTATCATACATATTTAACTGATCCCTGTCATGCTTCTTGAAGCTGCCTCTTAGCAGGACTCTACTGCTGGCTGGGTTCCTGTCTTACAAGCCCTTTGCAAACCAATCCTCATTTATACCACCATGCTGCAGTACTAAAGAGGAGTTCCTCTACTCTCATCAGGTTCTTTCCATACCAAATGAAGGAGGATTTGAGTACTGTTAGTGTTTTACTATGACAACAGATTTCAGGGTATGGACACAATCATTAGGCTCATTTTGAGCACAGAAGGTACCAACTGAGCTGTTTACCCATAGCACTTTGACTTAATTAGACTGCATGCCTTCTGCTTATATACAGACAGCAAGGGCTTGGGGTCAGTCCCCACCAAGCAATGGGGAACAATGAAATATCTTTTGTTGGTTTGAACTGCTGCAGGTGTTGGGGACAGGGAGAGGTATCTCCTGAGCACATTATAGAATCACACAGAATGTCCTGAGTAGGAAGGGATCTGTAAGGATCATTAAAGAGTTCTGTCAATGCATTCACTGAGTGCAACAGTATTCAGCTAATTCTGTGATCTGCTCACAATATCAGTATTTGGATATGACAAGGTACGCAAATAATCCAAAGTGGGTTATGACAAAACTCTTTTGGGTGAGGAAAATTTGGCATTACTCAGTTGCCTCAACTAGCTATCATAAAGAGGCCTAGAGTAGCTTGGAGGACTCCTGGAGTCCTTGCAAGACCAACACACACCAAAGATCAGCCCCAAAGGCAGATATTTCAGCCTGCACTTCTACAGCAGCTTGGTGCTTTCTCAGCTGTTAATGTGATTCTGGCAGAATACCAGCCCATGTCTTTGCCATAGTGACTGCAAAGTTACCCACTGGAGCTAGGGATAACTCATGGAAATCTGATATGTAGATTCCAGAAGTGTACTGGCTCCAGTGTGACCATCTGCATGAGAACAGGCCTACCTGAGTGAAGTCTGAAAACCCAGTTTGATGAATGCCAGGGGTAGCTATGAAGTTTATTTGGCATCACAGCCATGCAATGCATTCCCATTCATTATACATCATACGACAGTCTGTCCAGGATAGATATAGCTGGTAGGTTGTGTATATTAAGCAAGTTTTAATATTGTTCTCATTAGAATTTGATTCCATTAAACATTTAAAAACCAATGTTTATTGAGTTTGACCATATATTTTAAAAGTGTCGTACTGTGGTAGACTGACATCAGCAAGGATTACCTGTGAGTGATTGCCCCCAGCACAGACTGACAGCCCAACCCCTCTCGGGGCACTTCTGCATGAGAAGAGCTCTTCATTTGCAGCACCTGCTTCCTCTGCAGCTCTGGATATAAGGAGTCTTCTTTTCATGAGACAGATTGATAGTCAACATCAAATGAAGCTCTTACGAAAGATACTCGTTTCTTCCTTAGCACAGTCATTTCACAAATAGAAGAGATGTTTAATTATACTGTGTATGAAAACAGCAGCTGAGAGAAGGCATTTTACTAAAAAAAAAAAAAAAAAAAAAAAGCCAACAAAATGCCGTGGCTCATCTAAATGCTGAGAAAGTACTGGAGCACTCACAAACACAGTAAGATGACAGAAGAGTAGAAATCTGACAGGAATGAGGAACTCAGCCAGCAGGTACGTAGCACTGCTGGACTTCCCACAGACCTGTGAGGGTGGGGGCACTGACATGCACAGACAATTTGTTACATCTTCATTTATACCTCCATTTCTCAAGCTTTCCTTTTGGGTGGGACTTTCAGACACCTTTTTGTTGTTGTTTTTGGGGTTTTTTTTTTTTTGCACCATTCTCAGGCACTGCTAGTGTAAGTAGAAGACTTAAGTGGAGAGACATTTTTTACTCCACCGTGACAGATAGAAAAGGGAATCATAAGAAATACAGCTGTTTTCTGTTTGTTAGACTGCAGGTTAGTTTTGGATTTGAGCTACAATATTGTTTTGCACATCTCTGTGGGCTGAGAGGAGTAGCTGTGCAGCTACAGCCTTCACGGCATATATGACGTGTGCATGAATTGCAATCAGTACAGTGGCCTCAACAGTTTGCATTAAGGAGTGAGGAAAAAGTCAGGTTCACATGTAGTGGAGGAGGATTGTAGCATCCTCTGAAATGCTGCCTGGTAACAGTGCAGCAGGCCAGGAAAAGAGAAATGCTAGATCATAAAATAGAACTTTGTGAGAAATAAAAATTGCACTCATCATGTTTTGACCTTAAGATGAGAGTTGCTTGAGAATGTGCAGCTCCAGCCTCCTGGAGGAGATCACGTTTCTGATGAACAGAATGTGCTCAGCCTCCTGCCAGATGGGATTACTTGTTTCTCCTGCTTAAATCACGTGTGCAACTTCTGCAGTCTTACTGTTTTCAGAGGGGATTTTAAAAACTATTTTATTCTTAAAACGTTCCATCTGTTCCAGATAGAAGAGTTCTTGAAATTCATTGCCAGTCAGACAGCAGATCTTCACCTGGTATAAACTACCTCAGAATTCAGTATCTGTTCTTTGACAACTGAGAATGCCACTCAATCAGGAAGGAAATTATTCCCACTAGGAAACTCCCTGCCAAAGAAATTGCTAGGAAATTTGTCTTTTGGAAGAATTTCCATTTCTTTATTCTGTCCAGCTACAAATAAATCATTGTATTGTACCTTACCCTGGGAGTGTTATAACACGCAATTAAATCTTGAAGCTGTGCATCAAATGCAGATTTTGCTCTTCTGTGAAAAACTGAATAAAAATAAAGTGCCCCTGATAGTAGTTTGACAAGTTCAAATCACAGGTAAAATATAGTTACGTATCCTCTCAGTGCCAAAAATAAGTCAATAAGTATTAATAGTATAAGTTTTGCATAAGATTATTAAATACCTGTTAGAAGAAAAACCTCTCAAATTAATTCAGGTCTTGCTACTTGGAGTTAGATTTTTTTAAAGCAGAAGTGTGGCTTACATTACTCTGAGTATTAAATACCCACGATGAGATAAAAGTCAATGTTGACTCTAGTGAGAACAAATGTATTCAGCACCAGTGGGCCATACTGCCTACATGTGCAAGTGAAGAAGGTGACCATATCCCCATAGACTTATAATGTACAGGGAGACCCAAGAGACTACTGAGATGACTACTAAAACCAATTACTAGAGAGGGTGAAGAGGGAAGTGATAACCAAAACAGTTATGACTCATAAGTGCAAGTGTCAATGCACTTATCATGTGAACACCAGTCCCACCATGTTAACGCTCAACCTGTTGTAAGAGATGAGATTTAGTTAAATTGGTGTCTTTGAAATTTTAAAAACACTTGAAAACTAAGAAATGGTTCAGTCTTTAATGCTGTTTGAGAGCTGTTTCTCCTAGGGCTCCAGAGAACTCAAAGCATGTGGCAGCAAGCATCCAGTCCATACTGATACCACTACCTCGTTGTTGAGTTACACAAGAGAAATGGTATAGATATGGACACACGTAGGTGCAGACACAGGGATGGGCCAAGCCATCCCAACACATAACGACAGGACAGATTTCAGGCTCCATCACAGACCACAGTTTGTCAAAATCCGAACAGAGTCAAGCTCTACACGAAGCTTTCTTTAAAAGATCAGAGCCTAGCTAAGGCAAAACAGTAGCAAATACCCTTATTTTTCTTTATTACCAGATAAACATTGGTTGCCTACATCTGAAGCTGTTTGGGTTTTTTTTAATGTATCTCAGTGCACATAAAGTCACTTACCATATTGATCATTTTTATGCTGCAAGTTGTGCAGCAGCATCTTGAATCTTTTTAAGAACATTTAGACCAGCACTTCTCACTGCCAAACACACAGGTGATATAAAGCCATTTTAGAGGGAAAAATACAGTGCACCTTCATGTAGTCATTTTAAACACAGTAGCCAGCACGTGATCCAGTATAATCCCCATCTCCCACAACAGACCCAAACCCTTCTTTGAAAGCATAAGCAGTGCCTATGCCTCACGGATCATTTTGAAAGCAACAATAAATTTGGGAACTTGCACACGAACACATCACCCCTTTTCTTGTGGTATGGCATGTAAATAACTAGCTTCAGATTCTGTTACTTTAAAAGAAAAATAAGAAGATAAAACAGCTTCAGGGGACCCCAAAGGAGACAGAGACAATTACACTTGGCACTGGATGACTCTACACTTAGTCCTCAAGGTCTTGCACAGACAAAGCAGAAAGGAAAATACAGAAGGGAAAGAATTCACCACAATCATGCAACAAACTGTGACAAAACCATTATTGGGAATCAAGAAATGCATATTTGAGATAACCCTTATTTATCTGACTTACATAGAGAGGCTGAATGTTCCAGGTTTGTTTAATCAAATGTTTAATGAAAACAAATTTTACAAGATGAGTGTTATTTTAATTATGCAGGGACTGCCTCAGGCTGGGCTAGCTGGTCTCAGCTGGTCATCCTTACCTATACCTCCTCACACATTACCTCTTGGCAAGTAACAACAGATTCAGAAGAAAGCATAACCAACACATTTCTGCTGGTGTAGTCCCAAAGATGTTAACTGAATCACTTTAATAAGAGATGACTACTTAAAAATTTCCCTCTCTGGAGTGGAGATCGTAAGGTGCTGAACTGCCACAGACATTAGGCTCTGCACACTTCACTGATGGCAGTTCTGGAGATCAAGAACCAGGCTGTGGGCTCTTGAAACAGCAGCATCCCTTTCCAGTAATGTTATTTCACAAGCAAAGTAAAGCTTGCATCTTCTATAACATATTGAGCTATTGACATGCAGCAGCTTAACAGTTTAACACTTACCTCCGAGGTCTCAACTGCAAAGTTCAATAAACTTGGAGATATATGACCTCAGTGAGTCTGAGGCTGTAATGCAAGGGATCCCTGATGTACTTGATGTATTGCACTGCACTGCTATAGGAGCTATCCAACTGTAAAGTCGTAAAATAACATAAAACAAAGTGCTTGAGCAGAAATGATTCAGTCATTAACACCACAGATACCTAAGCATTAAATCTCACCCACAAAACAGAAAGCAGACTGTTTGAATTGAGAGCCCTCCAGACGGGCATAGAAGCCTTAGGAATTTTCAGGACCTGCCACAGGTGCCAATGGGATTCATGTGACTTACAGGGATTTTCCACAGGGATGTGAAATATCAATATGATTTTGCTACCAGCACCACAGGGCATTTCTGTTTCATTTCGGGAACATCCATGCCCCAGAGCGTAGGTTCCGGAAAGGGCACCAACTGACTTTGGGCTTCTACAGGTTCAGTAAGGATTCCTCTGTGCTCTGGAACCAGGGTTAGAGCAGATATGGGTTTGTACAAAGCCCAAAGCTGTTCTTCAATGTGATTACAGCACTGAGCATCCCTCAATTTCAGCTGTTTGAGGGTTTAGAAATTGGAAGACAGCAATGACAGCATTCACTGGCATGAAGCAATGTCAATTTACTGAGATGAGAATTGTACCCCTGCAGAAAAATGACCCAGTTTATGGTTGCCTTGCAGTTACTTCATTATTTTGTTCTAATGCAAAGGTGTGCAAAAAGTATTAAGTAAAATGAGAAATCATTGCTGTGAATGCACTACAAGGGCAGTGGTGACATGAGCCCAAGCTTGAGGGGGAGAGACTCGAGGAAAGATAGGAAGCACTGAGGCAGTGAGGAAAAACGGGGGAGTAGAGAGAGTCCATGCAGGAGTCACAGGAGTAAAGAAGGTTTTATAGCAGAAAAGACAGACCTCTGAGCCTGTTAGAATCCTTCATCTCATACAGCTTTGTTTATCATAGCATCTTTCTTTCCTGAGGCTGTAAGCTTAAGACTTTGATTCATATTTCAAAGCTATTTTTTTCCCAACCTTGAAATGTAGGAAAGAAAATATGAAGGTCTGTCAAAACAACTGCAGGGAAGCTGTAATGCAGCCTTCACTTATGGCCTCCAAAAGCAGAAGGCATTCCAGGCAGCACAAATATGAGATGCTCAAGATGGATTTACCCCAGCTGCTGAGATCCAGCAGTTGTGGTTGGTGTGAGTCATTGCTTTTTTTCTAGGTGATAAAGAAATGGCACAGTACTGAAAAGCCTACAGTGTTATCACTGAAACTCAAAGTTGCATGTTCAAGTGCCAGAAAAACCCTAAACCAAAGTATTCTACACACAGGAAAGCAACAAAAACAACAAATAAACCCCATAATAGGACAGCCTAATTTTGTTCTCCACTCAAGATATGACAAGGCTTGTGCTGATTACTGGGAATGTGGGTATAAGAAGAAAGAACTTGAACTGAAAGATGTGAGTGGCTGGAGAGTCTTCACAACAGAGCCAGATACCATCTACTCGTATTATCTCATCACACCATAAATTGCCTTGCTAGTGAAATAAGAACAATACATTGCAGTATTCTTGCTAACAGTCCCCTGCTATCACTGAAATCTGTAGGTCATACACAAGCCAGAAAAGACTTCAGCCATAGCAGAAAATGAAGGAATACATCAATAAAATGAAAGCTAACATCTACACACAGTCTCACTTACTGCCTCAGTAAATTATCTGTGTTACTACAGTGCCCCAAAACCTAATATTTAAACCAGAATCCTGTTCCTTGAAATGACAAATAAATAGACAACATAAGAATAGTGAAGTGAAACAAGTACTAAAAGCTGTCATAGGAGAGACAGAGGACACAACACAGGTGTTGATGGCAGTGCAGGTCAGCACGATAGGACCCATAGAGGCATCAGCTTCCTGCTGTTGGAGTTGGGTGACTGGAAAGCAATAAAGAGGGTAGGGATGGATAGAAGAGAGAGGCCGTGAGTAACCCTGCAAATGAGAACAGCCTGCTTCTTGCTGGTGTGGTGGGAGGGGAGGCAGGAAAAGATACAGAGAATGGCTTGGTCAGGGGACAGGGTAAGGAAGGGCCTTCCTAGAGGCTCCTCCATATGGCTATCAGGAAGGAATACTACAATTGCCAAGACAAGAAAAACATTTGCTATGGTAAGCGAAACAGAACACAAAGCTTTCATAGGCATTAGTCAGGGCTGAACTACATGCGGAGAACAAAAAAAAGAAAAGAAAAAAAAAAAGAAAAAATCTTGTTGATTCCCACAGCAGAAATCAACAAGATTTAGACGTTAGTCAAGTAAAAGCATCTACAGAAAAGCGTTCTTCAGGAATGATGCTTCAACCTAAAATACTTCTTTGTATGGACAAAAATCCTGCGTCCTTCTAGTAAAGTAGCTGCAGGTTGGGAGTGAAGATTCAGCCATCTGTTGTAGCTACAAGAAACCTGAATGAGCAGCTTGGTACTCTGAAAACATGTGAGAGGAACTTGGATGCTCTCTTGAACATAGGTCAGGTAACAGAGGCAATTACCAGCTAAGAGATGGAGCTGAGTTTACACTTCCAAGTGGTGCTCCCCAGCTGTAAGGTAGGAGGAGGTGGGAGAGTCCTGAGAACTTCTCCCAGCGAGGGGTGAGGGGATGCTGCCAACAGGCACCCAACACAGCAGGGATAAGGAGGCCAGAGAGCAAAGTCTATGGCTTCCTATGACTTACATGTATCCAGTCAGTATGCATTCATAAGAACACAGCTTAGACAACAAACACTGGGATCTACTGCAAGTGCGTATAGGCTTTAGAGACACCTAGGTATATTCTCGATCAATGTTGGTGGGTTTTGCCACTGAAAATATCATTCATAAGCACACTGCAGATGTCATACTTGCTCATGCAGCTTTTAATAATCAGGGAGAAACTAAAGCAGAGACAGTAGTCACAACCATCTTTTTCTCTGCAAAATTCTCAAGTAGGAAAGAAGGAAATTTGTTAGAAACTGAATTTGTATGCATCAGATTTCCATTTGTACCAATACTTGCTTCTGCAGTTCAGTAATTGCTTTCTTGCCCTGCACAGTGAAATGAAAAGAAAGCCAATAATGCCACCCACAGGTGTAGACATTTATTGCTGCAGTGAGTTTTGAGGCAGGCTTTCTTGTGTTTTGCTTAACTGTTATGTTAATTCTAGTTTGGTTGTGACACCTTAGTGGCTATGAACTCACCTGCATGGGTGGTCACACTGCAGTACCTTTGCTTGTTCTGTACTGCTTGGGCACCTTTAGCAAGCTTACAGTTATGCTGTACAGCTGCCTAATTTCTGCAGAAAATTTGGAATAATCAGGTTATAATTAGGGCAATTAAAAATAAAAATCCTCCCATCTCAGCATTCTGGAATATGCCAATATGGTGGATGCATTTCAAATATTGAATTTCATCAAAATTCTTCGTTTCAACTATATGATGGGTATATTTTCATATTATGTCCCATATTTTTGCCTCACTTCATTTCACCATTTCTAGCTCAGAGATCCCTCCATTTTGATGGCAACAGCTGTCGTGGTTAAAGAGTTCTTCCTTACAGAATAAGACAAAAGCCATTAAAGTAAGAAAAGCCCAATCTTTAGGTACAACTGAAGCAAGCAGTCCCACCTGCAAATTCTGTACTGATTCTCTTATTTCCTTTATCCATGTCTAATAGAAGTGTTGGAATAGAAACATCATTTTCAATAATTCCTATCTGAGCCTTAAAATTGGATTTTCTTATGTTTAAGGAAAAAAAGGAATTAAGCAATATTTATTAGCCTATTCTTTCTTTCTTTCAGAGCCACAGGACTCCATAGGACACAGCGTAGAAGAAAGGCTCATGATCAGACTGCACGGCAGGGCAGGAAGCAATGTTTTCTCTTATACATGATCTCCCTCTGAAAGGCAGCTGAGGTGGGCCGTTCAAGGGAGATAAAACCCTGGCACTCTGCATGGATGTATTACCTCTCACAGCTGGAATTAATTTATAGCCTCCTACATAGCTTCACAAGAGCAAACTCTGAATTCAGCAAGACATGAGATGGCTCTGTATGCCATAAATCCTTCTTGTGTTCTGTTGCACTTCAGACCCTTATAAAAGGTCTTATCTCAGCTCTGTAGGGTTTTCCACTGGTATGGACTGAGGCTGCAGAATTAGATGCCTGTACAGGAAAACTTCTGAGAATGAAAACCACAGAAAAAAAAATGGGTAAATAAAGGATTTGGTATAAAAAGTGCTTTTGCTGAAACAGTCTAGTCCTAGTCAATGTGCGTTCACTTCATGAAACATGGACTGTATACACTGAGATTATCTCAGTGATGGTAAGCAGGTGATGGTAGCAAATTTACTGAGATCCTCACTCACAGGTAATGTGATAAGAACGCATCAAGCTAACTTCTGAAAGAGTGAAGGTGAGGGATTTGATTCCCCATGAGCTTTCTTTCAAAGGCAGCAGCTATCTAGGTGATCTTGAGGACAGACCATCTGACAGCACGATCAGGTTGTGCCCATTTGGTGGCTGTGCTCGACTGGTCTGTCATTGAGCTAAGTGTCAGCGTACATGGGCTGTTTCATTTATGCCTCCATCCATCATAACCTGCACTGCTTGCTGACTCGCTAAGGAAAATGTGTTTCATCAGGAAAATTCACGAGGAAGCGAGTGCTGATTCATTGGGTGATCTGGGTGGCTTAGAGGCTGTCAAAGTGAGTTTGTGACTGCAGAAAGCTGAAGGCTTTGGTGCAGCTGGAGATGCACCCACACCTCCCAAATGTGGATGGAAATTCTTCAGGGAGCAAAGCTCTCCCTGACAGCCCCTCCATGCACCCTATCAGCACACATCCCTCTCCTGTACCAAAAGCCCTCCTGTCTCTGTGCTGGCAGAGCTGGGGAGTGCTGCACAGGCACCAGCCTGGAAGGCAGCGTCACAGAGCCCTCACTGTCCCACAGGCTTCTGTATGCTCTGCTCACATCCCACATCTGAATGCTAAGCAAAGATTCCATGACTGATATAGGAAAAAAGAGGAGTAATCTAAATCAACAGTTGGAAACAGTGAAATATGGAAACCATAGAATCATAAAGGTTGGAAAAGACAACTAAGGTCATCTAATTCAACCATCAAGCCATCATGACCATGCCCACTAAACCACATCCCTCAGTGCCACAGTAAAATCGCAGAATAATTAAGGTTGAAGTCCCCCTACGCCCAAAATTGGACACCCAGCATTTACCTTTTCAAATATATATCCTATAGCCACATTTACATTCAAAACTTTCACCTATCAGAAACAGGGGCCGAGTTGCAGTGTAGGAACAAAACAGAGTGTGGTCCCCCTGGGGACAGCTCCACCAGCACCAACGTGAGGTATCTTCCCATCAGGAAGTTCTGACCTGGACCACTGACAAATACCAAGCACTGAGAAACCCCTACTTTGAGTCCAAGGAAACTGGTGCCAATGAAAAGAGATATTGAAAATAAATCAATAAGTACTGATCAGAAGAGGTTCTGAGGCTCTTCCTCAGGAGGTAACAGCAGTCACAGGCTCAAATCAATGGAATGGATGGGCTGGAGGGCCCTGGCATGCTCTGGGCTGACCCAGAGGAAGGCAGCTCTGGGGCAGCATCTCCCTGTGGGCTCCTCTTTCTTCCTCACTATTATGTGCCAAGTGTCCACACTCTTCACAGGTTTAGAAAGAGAACTGAAAAAATCCTACTATGCTTTCCATACATTTAGAGCTAAATTCACTTCAATTAAGCTACAGTTTTGGAGCTCTTTTTGCTGGCAGCTCTGCTTTCAAACAGCTCCTCAGCCGCAGCCTCCTTCTGCACGTTGCTAGCACCCTCATGCTGCTCTCTGGGCTGTTCCTTCAGAAATGCACTGAAACGAACAGGGCAAAAGATTAAAGACTGGGATTTAAAAGTGACCACTACTTTTAGCAGTTCATTTTTTTTTCTGTCAGATGGGCTCCAGGCGGGCGTCAGGGCCACACTGGTGGGATAGAGCAGTCCAGAACGTGTCACAGCCTTCTGAGTGAAACAACACTGTGACCTGCTCATGGCCACTGTGGAGCACCACAGGGATCCCGTTCTGCAACCTCACCAGCTCCACAGGGTCACAATTTGCACCAGTAAGCAAACCCTGAAGGAGCAAGCTGCTGAGACTCTGTGCTGAAGTGAAGGAGAATTGCAAACATCATTTGCTCCACTAGAAGATCTGAAAGGATCACTGGCCAGAGCTCCAGTGACAAGCAGATAAAAACCTTGGCAGTGGTCCAGCAAGAATGCAGTTTGGATTCATTTATGAAGAACCAGTGACAGAAATCTTCCAGCACAAATCACTTTCTCAATTTGTAATGAACCAGGGAAGTGATACTTAAGAGAAAGAAATTTCAGGTTGTTTTCTTCTGCAAACAGGGCTGCTATAGCATGGATGGGACAACATAAGCCACAGCATGCAACCACTCAGCTTGCTGGGCCTGCTAAGCTCACCCAGTAGTCTGCAGAAGCACAAGGAAAGCCCAGAGGGGAATGGTAAAGGGTAGCTCATCAGAAAATACACTTTAGAACAGGCTGTAGGGGCTGACCTTCCTTCATACACCCACCAAAGCTCTTACCCCAGGGCAGACAGCAACAAGCTCAGCTTCCACCTCCTTTTCTTCTTTTTCCCTCCTCTGGCTTCCAGCATGGCAGGACCTGGGGCTGGGAGTCAGCAATGCACTCCCAGCAAGAGACAGGACTCAGATGTGAGCAGACACACACACCCTTGATAAATGCATGGCTGCACAAGATAATTTTTGCCTTCTTGACCACAGGATGAGGAGTCCTGAGCTGATAATCAAGGCTGACATGCACTTTTTAAAGAAGTGGAAGTCTTTACCTGTTTCTGCCCTAATGAAGGGGTTAGTGATAATGAAGTAGGAAGGCCTGGATGAGAAGTCTATGGGTAGCTGTAAGCAGTGCTGGACTCATCAAGAATCTGAAAACCTGGAGGATAGATAGGATAGATGTGTCCCTAATAGGAATAAGAAGGGGGAAAATAGACTGCCCCATCAAACATCCTTGCTGTTTGTGTACTAATGCAAAAGTTAGAGGTCTTAATAAACAACCAAGTTTACATCAGGTAAACAGAGGGATGATGATCCGGATCAGAAAGGGATAGTGCTTAAATGTGTGCTTCCAAATTAGCCAATTCTGTTAACAAAAAGGCTGAAGGAACCTCCGGTTCATTAGTGATTGCTTTGGGGCAGGAGGACAAAGCAGATGGCCACCTCTCTTCCCTGTCTACTAAGTAGTTGCTCTGTGCCAGGCCTGGGCAATCCTGCTGCCAGAGAGAAAGTGAAGGTGTCAGGAAGCTGTTTTACCCACACAGACCGCTGTGTGCTTGTCCCTTATTTGGCTCCTAGCTGCTTGAGAATTAAATTTTAAGCACAGAAAAGACTATGCCTATCATAACCCAAATTATTCCTGAGAAAGATAGCTGGGACATTTTGATCAGGATGGTTTGCTGGCAAACACCACAGTTATCAAAAAACAGGAACGTTTTGGTAGCACTCAAAATGGCTTTATATTAAGGAAATTCAGATCAGATACATAGTTGTTGATGAGTTTGAGGAGCTATGCTGTTTATTGATCAGTCCTATTCCTAATTGGATAAATGCTGAACTGCATTAACCTGAGATCTGTGGGAGATGCGTGGGAATTGCAGGTTGTGTCTTTCATTTCAGAAGGGCAGGCTCCTCTTTCAGCTTACATTTTCTGACTTTTACTTTGAATTCCCCAGATAAATAAAAGTAAATCACTGAATTTCCTGAAGTAAAATGAAGGGGAAAGAAGAAAGTGAGCCTGTGCGGTTCCTCTCCATACTTTTCCAACATGCTAAATGCTACAGTGAGGATGGGATCCCACCTTGCTCAGTCCTGGTCTGCCCCAGGAAAGTGCAGTGTGTTGTTCACTGACAGGCTGCCTGCTTGGACAGAAAGGTTTGCTAGGTTTTGGTGGAGCTCTTACTATCTTCTACAAGGGACTGATAGATTTTCATATTGCAGTGACTAGATTTGGGATTGTACCTTGGAAGTTTCTCTGTGTTCTGACCTTCAACTGGGCATGCTGAAAAGATTCCAATAAAAGCAATAAACAAATAGACACCATTCACAGGTCCTACAGCCCCTATCGAATTGCTGCGACATTACTGACACTGCCTTCTAGAGGGACGAGGAAGTTCAACACAAACCTGGCCAATCCCAAGGCAGTATCAGGGTGGGTTTTGTTCGAGTTTCTCCATCTGCAATCCAGCAGCATAGCCTTCTGTGGGAGATTCACCCAGAGGGACTGAAATGGTAAGCTCTCCGACCATGAAAAATGAATGTACATTTTATCCAGATTCTGAACACTGAATGACCGTGCACTTTACTGAAATGTTATTTCTTTTTATAACCATGTCACAGCTTAAGGGGGAAGAAAAAGAAGAAGGAACCCAATGCTGTCACTTTGGAAAGCTTTTACTGTAATCAACCTTACAACGTGTTTTGTTATACGATACAAAGAAGGTTTAATCTCTCTTGCCTAGCACACTCCCTCCAGGGTTTTACTGCTTACAAAGGGAGCTTTCACTTTGACTGTGGCAAAAATAGTGTCAAACCCCATTGTGAGGTACTGCTTTTAGTCTGGATTCATTTGGGAAGTTCTGAAGAATCTGTGACTTCATGAAATATGTGAAAAAAGCAGGACTGCTTCTGAAGAGTGACATTTCCTATACTTTTTGCCTCCCATTAATATAATTTCTAAAAGGCGTTTCATTTTGCTGTTGCAAATCCTTGCACAGTTCACGATCTGAATGATTATAAAAATAACAGTGAGTGAAGATTTCCATAACTCTTGTTTGTCATAAATGTTCTGCAAACATGTTCTGGATGTGCAGACTCCAGGTATTCCGGGTACAAAAGGAGAAGTCAAACGGAGGTCTTAGAGTGAAGCCACTGACCTGGGGCTCAGAACTGCTGAGCTCCATCTATAGAACTGAAACTTTGAGTTTTTCTTCTGTTTTGGGGGCGGTGATGGGTTTTTTTATGGTTTTGTTTTCATGTTGATGTAAAGGGAAGAAAAACAATTTTTACATAATGAGCTCTGGCCTGAATATTTTCTAAAGCTCAAGCCAAGTGCAAGCCCTGACTGCTGGAAAAGGTTATTAGAAAGTTGCAATGCAAGAAATTCCACTGTACTTCCAAATTTTTGCCAGGCCTGAAGACTGACAGATGGAAACTTCCCAAGAGGATTTGGCTTTGTTCACACAGAGCCAAACAAGTGATTTCCATCTGGATCCCTTTGTTGTGATTGAGGAAAGTAAGCAATGAACAAGAAGCATCTCTCCTGATGAAAGGAGCACAGTGAAACACCACATGGTCAGCAATGCACATGTCCTGCAGCAGGAACCACAGACACCTCTTCTGTCAGGAGAAGCCCCGTGAAACAGAATAAATTTGTCATTACATTACTTTCTCTGCTTGTAGTATCAGCACTCTCCAGATTAAGCAGGACTTTCGGATAAACATCTGAATGTTTCTATCTGACCGACCTGTACAAAGCTAGGCCTGTGGGCGCAGCCCTCTGCCAGGGGTTGGTATACAAAGGGTGTCATAAATAGAAAAGAAAGTGTGTTGAGTCCTGCTGACAGCCAGCTGCCCACCCTGACACCGTACTGCTGGGACCTCACGCCATCATTCTCTTGCAGGCCTTGGTAACTACAACAGTGCTTTGTTCATGGTTTGACTTGTCCAGATGAATTTCTTCTCCTTGTCTAAGAATTACAAGATTTTTTAATTATTTTTTTTAATTGCTTGGAAAGAAATGTTTAGTTTATAATGAGTGCATTCAACTACAGTGTTAACGTTTGTACTAAACTTAAAATGCACCCAGAATGGTCTCCCAGAGCCTCCAGAACTGCTTTTTAGTAGCACTGAGAAACCAATAGAAACTTGTACTTCTTTTGGTAGATACATATATGCATTTCTGAAATATAAAATGAGATTAAAGGCCACTGCAGCTTTCCCAGCTATATCTTGTGCAACTCCACCAGCTGGCAGCACCTACAGCAGGATGTGCTGAGCATCACATCCTGGATCAAAGAGGTTGCATTTATTCCAAACAGAAGTGAAAAGCATTGATCAAATAACAACAATGATGCAGAAACACTCCCACAGATTTAATGAAAATTGGTGAGGTTTACTAAGGAACCCAAAATGTTACGTCTGTTTATTCTGCCTTCCAGTCCAGTATCAGAGTGTTATAGCCCCTCTGGTGCCTCTAAATGTCTGAACCAGGGCTGCTGTGCTGTCACCACTGGGTGACAGCTGCCTGCCTGTGACAGGTAACTCCTGCTGAGGGCAGCAGGAAGGGTGTTACCAGGTGCTGTGGATGGCGTGCCAAGTTCACAAGACTGTGCTGAAGGTCAGAGGGAAGCTGTGCCACTTGTCTTCCTTGTGTGGGCAAAGAGCAAAGAAGTGAGGGGAACTTGGTATTTGACAATCCGGTGGCTGAAATGTTTTGGCATATAGCGTTCAGAAAGCTTTTCTGCATGTTTAACACACAGGGTGTCAAAACCAAGCATGCAATTCTCTAGCAGTGCAGAAGTGAAAAAAATAGGTCATAAAATAGGTCAAGAATAAATCCCCCATGCTGGCTAGTTTCTCATTCAGTATTTTGATCAGTTATGATTGAGATTTTTATGGATTAAAGGAGAAAGGATAAGAAGTGGACACTGGAGAAACTGTTGCATAGAGTCTTGTTTCTCTGATGGGAAGGAACTGTACAAAACCAGCAGTCACTGAGGTTCCTGCCAGAAATCCCCACGTGCACATGTACTTCCCACTGCTGCCAACACGTGCTAGGTAGCAGGCAATCCAACTAACTGACGCTTTTTGGAAGCTGGAGGGCTTTCTGGTCTGCTAGACGTACGTCTTAGTCTAGTGTTAGATATAAATGCAGAAGATAGGTCATGTTTAGGCTGCTGCTCTGTTTGGAGTCTTCCAGATGACAGATAATTATTCATAAATGTGTCCTACAGACACCCCATGATCAATCTGCATACATCTGAGTCAGAGTAGATGGTTTGGGATGGCTTCAAAAAACACCAGTACTGTGTGAGGGATGATGAAGTTAGATGTTGCTCGATAATTCATTTTTGAAGTCTCTGAATGAAAAATAATAATGTAATCACAACAAAATTGTTGATATTGTGACAGTTCCTTGGGAAACTAAGTTGTGGACCCATAGAAAAGCAGGGAGCCAATCAAACAGGGTCAGCCAATAGATCAGATACGCTCTTGTCCAATCTACTAACATTTCTGCATGCACTCTTCCATAACCTATCCCAGGGCTTCACTATCTTTTTAGTGAAAAGAATATTCTTCATCCAAAGGCCAACCTCCAACTGCTCTGTTACAACTGAATCCCTTCATTTTCTGTTCTATCCCCTGCGGTAATGGTGACCATACTAATTACTGGTGAAATTAAAGTCAGCTCTCTATTACAGCAGCCTCTTCAGCAGATGGGTTAACCTGGCAAAGCCTGTTAAGAATGTGGGGAGGAAGAGCAGTGAAGTGAGATGAATAAGGCAAGTGGAGGTGGGCGTATAGAGCATATGATCGTCTGTTTTGACTGACTGGAGACAACTGGAGAAAGTAATGATCCCTGAAATCATCCAGAATAAGTTAGGACACTGAAATCAATACGGAAGCTTCTGATTAATTCAACACAGAGTCATTTTCACCGACCACCATGTCTCTGCTGCTGCCACCAATTTTCTGGAGAAGGAAAACTCCAAAACTGAAAAAAAGCATGTAGGTGGGCAGCCAGATGTGATAAAATGTCAGGGGGGCAGCACAGGGAAAATAAGAACAATCTCATGCAGGACTTAGAAATGGAATAAACAGGTTATTTTTACATGCTGGGAATGAACATATAACTCCAGGGATGAGGAAGAACACTAGAGTGACTAACAACATTTTCAGCTCAGCATATTTCATTACTATTTAAAAGAAAGAAAGAAAAAAAAAAAGCAGCAGCAATGAAAACAGATGGGAATAACACAACCAAAGCACCTCAGAGCTTTATTTAACCACAGGAGAAGTATTTTGAGAAGCAGGGAAGAGATCACGGTGCTATCTGTAGTTAGGTATTCTGCCATGTGAATACTTTACTGTAATGGGAGATGTGACCCTGTAATCTGCTGCAGAAGTGCTGGTCACTTTGTGCTGTCATTAAGATGCAGAATGAGAGCTGCTCTGTGCTCTCTCATGGACACTTACACAATTTCTCTTTCTTTACAGTTTTGGCCAATCCACACTAGCAGTCATTGGGCTGAAGTTTTCTTTGTCTCCCAGGATGGAGAAATTGGACTGATTCCTCAGACAAGGAAGAGAGCCAGGTATTAATTATTATAAGGTGGATTTGCAAAGTACTGGCTGCCTCAGCTCTTTTCCTTCATTTTTCAGCTCACACTAAGTCCCTAAATCTGCCTTTGCTTACCCCATTACATGGAATAACACCTTGTTCAACATTATGAAGCATGGCCAAAAAGATTTCTAACATTAAAAAGAAGGCAGGAAAAAGTGAACGCTCACTTGAGAAAATATTTCTTTGTTTGGATTTTATGATCAGCAACAGAAAATTTTGCAGTGAACTGCAGCTCTTCGTTACTTGTAATAGTATTGCTTTCCTTGTGCTGTACTTTTCCACTATGGTGAAATCAGTTATATTATCCTTGAAACAGGGAAGCAGACCTGCAGGAGTAAGGTACTAAATCTACACCGGTTTAAATACACCCAATGTGCCGACCTGATCCTATGGTCATACTTGCAGGTATTACATTCTTGCAATATGAAAAGAGCTAATGATGGACAGAGTGGCCAGTGTGCTGGAGAACAACAATCAGAGGTGTGCAGATTGTCACCAACATGCATGAGGCAGATGTGGTTACAAGGGAAGATGGGTACCGGATGATGTAGTAGGTGTAGGCATAGGACAAGGGAAGAAGGGCAATTGGTTGTTGGCAGTAGATACTGATGTAGGGCTCTAAATTAGAAACATATAGAGTAATTTGGCTTTTCCTATCCCCTTGTCAGGATTTTCTGGGCTTTTTTTTTTTTTTTTTTTTTTTTTTGACATACAGACAAAAAGTTCAAATGGGCACACAGCACTCTGAGAAAAGAGACAGACCCGAACCTTTCCCCACAGCCTAGATCTCAGTGAAAAATAACTCACAGGGTCAGAAGCAGAGCAACAAGCACTGGGGTAGCTAGGTCACTATGAGCCCTCTGAAGGACCTGAGCCTTTGGAAGTTGGATCTGCTGACAAGCAGGGGCACCAAGCTGCACCACTGCACTGTCCTCCAGCCATAGTCAGATGCTGGCAATTGAAAATGGCCATCCAAAAAATAAGACAAGATGTCATTATGTCTCACCTGCACTTGCTCTACAGATTCACGCAGACAATTATTCCATTTGCCTGTAATGGCTTCAGACTCTTTAATCTTCCTCTCAGTGGATTTCTCTGCTGCTTTGCATTTAAATTCACCTTGCCTTCATAAAAGTAGTCAAACTGTAAGCAATAAACAGGCCAGAGCAAAACAAACATGCTGGTTTTATTTGTTGGTTGTTTTTTTTCTGTGCATTTCCAAGCAAGATATGTTTCTGTACCCCTTTGAGAGAGCTATCCTGCTCTACCCATACTGAATAGCTATTTAAAAACAAATGTATATTATTGCACCAGCCACCTACTTCTCAGCCTGAAAAACAGCAGGAAAATGCCACTTTTCCATAAACATTTGTTAGGATGACAGTTCTGAAAACAAAATAGACTGGAACATTCCCTGTCAGGACCAAGCTGCAGTATTCAACTGCCCTGTACCAATTACTATCTTTTTTGACATGCTTCATGCTCTTTTTATTAATGGGATGAAAGCTTTTATGGGATAATAACCTAGTTCCAGTGAGCAAGTGTATCTATGAGACTGAAAGCCAAGTCATTTGTCCTTGCAGAAGGAGCCTTGAGACTATAGTGATTAGCACTGGTCTGTGGTGGATAAATCACAAAAGCAAAACTTTCGTCTGGCAGCATACAGATCCAGCCAGGAATCGCTAAGGACATGGGGATCTTCACTGCAAGAAGCTGGGAGGGCAGAGATCATCTTGGTGATTATGTTGGCACAGGAGAAAAGTAGGCTTGACTTCAGTATTGAAGAATCTGTAATTAGAGTTACTGCCATGTTTAATAGTTCCTAATGGTTTCCTCAGCAGGATCACGGTTTGGCTGAAAACTTGTGACCTAGAATTGTGAGCACTACTTTGCTTGGAACTTGTAGGTTTCCTCCCTCTGCACACATGAGGCATATGGCAATTCTTTCCAAAGACATTCCTCACTTGCATGGCAGCCACAAGCCCAAGGATGTTACCTGAACTAAAAGGAAGGATGTGTTTTCTCTGATGCTGGCAGAAGCCATGCAATAGCCCCTCTCACTGGGGCATGGTGTACTTGGCTAGTGGACAATAAGCACACCTGGCTTTCCATCCTAGTTATCTTTTACTATTAATTTCATCACACCTGCATCCAAAGTAGTCCAGGGATAATCTTCCAACTCCATCAACTGGCTAAGTGTAAAATCTGCCATCCCAACGCAGCTGGAGAAGACTGTAAATAATATCAGAGGAGGCTTTACAGTAAGGTACTGCTAACAAGAGTTAAAATATATGTTTCTCCCAGTAATCTCATTCCTCCAGTAGGACACATTGCTTGTGGTTACCTCTGCAAGCTCATCTTCTGCTGGGTGAAAAGAGAACAACCACTTCTGGCTGCTATTTCTGGCTATGCTGGAGAGCGACTGCATGGCAGGTTCTTGCTGCAGGCTCTTTTTTAGTTCTCATAATCCATACACAGAGGCCAACCATAGAAAGAAAAATGTCTGTATTGGCCAGTGGCATTTACATAGCACAATCCTAATTTATGTTCTGTATAATAATGTGGTATTCAAAGCACTAATGTGAGGAAACCATGGACTTTTAATGGCAGATGTCGTCATTAAGACAAAAGCTGACAAGAATCTGTAATAAGGACACTAGAGGGACATGTACTTCTGGCAGGTAAAGAACAAATTGGCAGTACAGAAAATATCTGCTTTCAGTTTGATTTTAAAACCTATGGTTTGATTTTAAAACTGTGGTTTGATTTTAAGCTCAGACTATGGGTTGAAGTTAGAGCTCTAAATCTGAGATATCTTGTTGAACAACAGGTTCTTACATGGAAACACTTAACACAAAAAGAGCGAAGATATTTTTTGGGCAAATCAGCAAGTGTAATATAGCTTGAATTATTTCTGTAGGAGAAAGTCTTTGCTGTTTATCACCTGCCTAATCAATGCTGACTCAACCAAGAGATGAACTAGTACTGGTCCCCATAATTCTCACTGCTGTAGTATTCAGACTTGGAAAGCATAACCTCTGTAACCTATGATGTGCAAAGTTCACTCTCTCTCCATCACACACAGCCTTTGGGACTCCCTTCACACAGCCTTATAGAGTCTATTTAGATTAAAAAAAAAAAAAGTCTGTTTTCAGAAAAATAGAAAACAGGTTAATAACTTGCAGAGCATTTATTTACAGGAGAGCCCTAGCTACAACAGAAAGACTGAAGAAAGAAAAGATGTATAGTGGAGAAGTACTAAATGCTAAGAAAAACAGAGAGTATCCTCATATTTCTAATAATTTGCTCCAGGCCAATGTTGAGGGCCAAGATCTGTACCAAGCCCAGCAAAGGAATAGCCTCTTGTGAGACATGAGCAGCCTGTGGATTTCACTAGCAGGAGATCTGGGACACAGTCTTTCTGTATATGGGTAGTGAGAACTGCAGAGCTGTCTCATATAGGGCAGTTACTAGCTTGTATGCTACCAAAGTATAATCCAAGCACCGCATATGCTCAGAAGCCTCTCTGTCTCTTGTCTACGCTATAAGAGAAGCAGGTTCTCCCAGAGACCAGGCAATGATTAAGACAGACCCATCCTGGCAGCTTTCTGACTGGTCAGATGGGAGCAAACCATTCTCCTTCCCGTCCCCACAAAGACACACTGGTTTTATAGGAGTTAAACCAAGTGAGAGAAGAATTCAGGAGAAGTTTCATTTTCCTGACCCTTTCAAAGAGTCAGGATTAAACCTGGACTACCAAACCAGCTTTCTAAAGCGAGCACCCCAGCTATCCAAGCTAATGGTTTCTGCACTCATTAAGTGAGGCAGTAATTACTGATGTATGCATGTTGTCAGCTTTCCAGTCTGCAGTTGTTTTGTGCAGACACCACTGCCCCACTAAAAGCTGCTACACAAAAAGTTGTCTTTAGCATGTCAGATTTGTGATGAGTTAGACTAGAATAGAAAAAATAAATAAACATCATCATTTAGGGATATTAATTCCCCACAGCTATACACTAGCAAATGCTTATTTCCATACCACCTACAGATATGTTCATATCTCTTTGTTCTAATATTGGGAAAAGAACCTATTTGCTTTCTTTCAATAAAAGCCATCCTTGGCTTGAATTTTCAGCTGGTCAAATAATGCTAACGTGGCAAACATACTGAAATTCATTTCTGCACCACTGGGACCATGCGGGCAGACAAACTCTATTACAGCCAGTGTCTCATCAAAGAAGAGCTAAATCTTTTCATTAAATCTTGGTTGTTGTCATTTTCAAGAAGAAAGACTTTTTACTGCGGGCACAATTATGGAGAAATGTGCAAATTAGCTGTGAAGGATTGC
This sequence comes from Gallus gallus, assembly GCF_016699485.2. Classification (NCBI taxonomy): domain Eukaryota; kingdom Metazoa; phylum Chordata; class Aves; order Galliformes; family Phasianidae; genus Gallus; species Gallus gallus. The sequence continues at coordinate 9,801,354 of NC_052545.1, forward strand.
CAAGGGAGGCTGCGTGGCTGCAGAGACAGAGAAGGCAATCTCTCACAGTGCCACACGAGTAAGGTGCCTGCGTGTAAACATCAGTGCCATTGATCTGATGGGCATCAGCTACAGCCAGCACTGGCTGTGGATTAAAGTTTTTAACCATCAAGCCCAGTATTTGGCACTGATATACAACATGGTGTCATTCCATCTCACCCACGAAAATGAAAAATGAAAAGCACACGTTCCTTTCCCCCCTGCATATGGCCAACATCTGTTTGGGCAGCATAAAGTTACTGAGGAAGGCTTTGTTTGATAAGGATATATGCCAAAGCTCTCTTTTACTGAGAAGTGCCCCCAAATTGAATGCCTAGATTAAAACTAAAGCAATTAAGGGGACATCCCAATGGACACAGCAATGAATGAGAATTTTGTGTATGCAGATTCTTTGCATCCTTCGGCAATTTTAAGCCTGGATTCAGCGGAGCATCTAACCACCTAAGGAACACATGCAAATCGTACAAGATTAGAGGTGCAGCGCTGAAATAGAGCTCTCATTGCAGTCTCCATGCCTTGATATTTTGGCATCTGTTAAAATGAAGGTAGAATTGGTCCTTCCTTCTCACAGTCTTAGCTGGTTTTGGAGGAAGGGGAAAACCGCAAAAGGGGAAAAGGTGACATTTTAGAATACTATGTTGCAGGGGATGCAATTCAACTCCTATGAAATGAGCTTAAGAATTCCCAGCGATTATGTTTAAAGTACACAGAAATCATCTCAATGACTGGTAAAACGTTGACTGCAATCTAAACATGTTTATGTTATATTAAACTAGATATTAAAATTGCCTTTTTTTTTCAGTACTTCAAATGCAAGAGGCTGTCTTGTACTTTTCCTGGCAGTCTTAAGAAATGTTAATAAGCCTTTTTCTGCCACGTTTTAAACAGAAGATAGGCAGTATAAACAAAACTGCAGATTGATTTATTTATTCTGCTGGGATATTCAGCTGTGCTCCAGTTGATCAGAGAGAATTTTGTTTACATATTCTGCATAGACTTGTCCAACCAACTTCAAACGAACTCACGGCGGGATCCAAAATTCAGCATATTCAATGGAGAATGAGAGCCTAGTAAATTATACTGAAGGCTTAAAAGAAAATGTTGGCAAGAGCTTCAGGGCAGATTGTTATTCTATTTCAGGTTGTATGAACTTAGCTCTAACTCCTTCTATTGCAGGCACCAAATCCCGAGATCTGGATCTGCAATCACTGCCTGGTCAGGCTGGAATGAATAATCCAGCTGTAATGGGGTGTGGGAATGTGTGCAGCATGCCCTTTTTTAAACTTCTGATACTTTGCAGAAGAGGCACACCTTACATCAGCCAGGCCTTACAGAAAGTTCAGTTCAAAGTTTTTGGCTTTTTCTGCGTCTTTTGAATGAAACAAACACAGATTACATAGTTTTAAATTCCCCATCCTATCTACACAGGCTCATTTGCTGTCATGTTTAGCTACTTGTAGAAAAGAAGAAACACTACCCCTTTAATTCTTCAAATAGGTTACTAGAAAAACATTAGCATTTTTGCAAAATATATTGGGTTGACTGTTTTGGTTTATTTTTGCTGAGAGCAGACTGGATTGACTACAGAAAGGTTGGCAAGTGGAAAGTACAAAGTCTCTTTATAAAAGTGATCTGAGGAGCAGGAGCACGCACCTAGGAAATCTTTGTTGATTGTTGCTAATATCTATGATAATTAAGCTAAAAATATCCACAAAGCAATAGAATTTGCAGAGACGACTCTACTGTCTTAAGCAAATAATGAAGCAGGGAACAGTTAAATTGATCCCACAACTCCCATTTCAATAACAAAGCAGCAACAACTGTTAATCTATAGCACTCACTTTAGATTACAAACCTAACACTGAACAGGCAATTTCATTAGTGAGAATACAGCTGAGAGAGAAATGCTGGGAGGGAAAAAAGCCATCCCTGTTGAAATCAAAGCATCCTGAGAATTTCTTGCTGCTGTGTGCCCAGAAGTGCAATCAGGGAAAAGTTCTGAAGATATCAGGTACAGCTATAGGAAGCAGTTCCCTTTTGTTTTGCCCTGAAGGCTGTCAGAACACAGCCTGCTGACCGATCTCACCAACCCAGGTTTTTCCTTTTTATTCTTGTCCCCCAGCTCAACACATTCTCTGAGAGCCAACCAACCCCCAAGCTCACCCACAGATACCAGCACTGCCTGGAAGAGAGAGTTCTCTTTTAAAATTAGCTCCTTTCAGACGCTTGTACAAACCCATAGATATCACAGGGCCTGCAGAACCAGTGCCAAGGAACATCCCCAGAGTGATGCTGCCAATGAAGGAGGGAAGGCTCATTCCCCATCAGTGCTGGCAGCTGTGGGGACCTTATGGGAGTCAGAACTTTCTGTTCTCACTGAAGGTAGCAGGCAGGACTATAAATATCCACATAGAACATATTTACTGAAGGATTGAGTGCTGTAAGAACACATTTTAGAGGTAATAGCAGCTACTGAGATAAAATCAAAGAACTACATAATAATGGAGGTGAGAAGGGACCTCTGAAAGCACCTACTCCAGCCTCCTGCTCAAAGCAGAGCCAACTTCCATTACAGGGTGTGCTGCCTGCGACCGTGGCCAGCTGTGTTCTGACAGATCTCAGGGATGGAGAGCCCACAGACTTTCCAAGGAAGCTGTTTCTGTGTTGCATAACCTTCATTCTGATGAATTTTTTCCTCAGAATGTACGTCTACTCTCTCATCATTTTGCAGCATGCTGCTGCAGAGAGTCTGACTCCAGCTTCACTACAATATCATTGAGGTAATGGAAGACGGCAATTAGAAGTCCCATTAGCCAACCTTCTCCAGGCTAAACAAACTCAGCACCCTTAGACTCTCCTAATACATCTCCTGAACATCCTATTGACCCTTGACTGGACGTGCTCCCATTTTTTGACCTATCAGTTGCACTGGAACAGTCTTCCAACTGTGAGTTGCAATCTCACAAGTGCAGAGCTGAGGTTAATGATGGACCTGTTGGCTACATTCATATGCAGCCAGGCTTCATTACCCTAAGCACACACTGCTCATAACCACTTTGTGGTCCACCAGGACCCCAGGTCCTTTCTGCAGAGCTTCTCCCATTCAGTCCATATTGTTGATGTATCTCAGAGGCAGGACCAGCTGTGCTTGCCCTCAGGATGAGATTCTTGCTAGCCTATTCTTCAAGCTTGTTAAGATCTTTGCCTTTCTTTGATAACAGACCTTAGAAGTTTGGGTAACATTTTCTGCATGTGCTCATGAAAAGAAAAAAAAATGAATAAAGAGAGAAAAAAAAGAAGAAAAAAAAGGAGTAAATATAGGACTTTTGTATATATGTGCAAACTCACAAGTGTTATGCTGTTTTGTACCACCACTCTACATTCCTTACAATACTACTAGAGGCCAAGGAAAACTGAAATCCCAGCTGACATCAACAGGAGTTTTTACTGGCTGCGATGACCTTGAAGATAGTCCAGACATGTAAAGCACAACAGCAGGAATCAGGATGTCAGCATTAGCACTGGGATGGAATTGATTAACATGATTTTTCTAGAAAGGAAGGAAGATAAGTTGCTGCTTTTGAGTGGGGGACTTGAAATCTATAACTAATATTCCTGACTGAAATTCTGTTAGCAAAATTTATGACACAGATGGGAATCACATTTTTCTTCAGATAAGAACACTTCTTGTAGTCATTCATTCTGTATTTCATGAGACACTAGCAGATACAGTGAGCTATTTCACTCTATTTCTGCTTATAGAGCATCCTGACTTTTCGACACTTCAAAAACTGTATATATTGTGATGACTATATAGACAACCTCAATGAAAGTCTACTACTGCATGCTTAATAATTCACTTGTATCCAAATGGAAATATTCATTGCAGCATTAGCAAAGGCTGTTCTAAGTCATGCAGTGGCTGTTCACCAAATTTAACTTCCCATGCCCAGATTCTTGTAAGAATTTCTCCTATACATCGCATCTCCTTTATTGCTTTATTGCAGGAGTTTAGAAAAAACGCTGCCCTTCCATAATGGAATTTTTCTCCTCCCTTGTTGCAGTTGCGTATGCATTTTACAAGTACACAATGACTGTGCTGCTTTAACTTTGTTACAATACTCGGGGAATAATTAGTTCTGTATCTTCTAACAAAGAACAAATGTATTTGTTCAAAAATTAAATATTTACTTTCCTAAGAGCCATCATAAGTTGTTGTGAGTGCTTGTCTACATTATGTGTGGAAAATTAAATATACTCTGTATAATAATTCTGCTGGTATAATAAAGGATTATGCATGACAAGGGAAATGTGACCCAGTTCTGTAGGAAAAAAAAACACCACCTACTTCTCATGAAATCTTAGTGCAACGTGCAACAAACTCAGGTCAAATCAAATGTAACAAATTTGGATTTATTTCACTGTCCTGAGATACAGATTCCTAAGGAGGCACAAGACTAGTCCAAGAGCTCTCACTACCGCCAATGAGTTCCATGACCTTAAGAGCAACACGTTCAGGATTAACTGAATATCAGGTTTTTGTAGCTTAGGTGAATTGAGGACTTCATAAATGAACGGAAAGCTTATCCCTAAGCATAGGTGGAAGAGTAAGTTCAGGAAGGACAGCTCAAGATATATCAGAAAACATTAAGTAGACTTCTCTGGATATTGTTTGAACAGATCTTGTGCACAACTCATTGACATCACTATGCGTGACATCAGCATTGGGGATATTTATAGTAAGAGAGATGCATTTCCTTAGTACTTTGTAGAGCTTAAACCTGCAAGTCTGCTCATTTCTCCTTGGATGTATGAGTTGTATGTGCAACGACTCAATGCCTCTGGGAGCTGGAGCACAAGCTACACTTCTCCATAGCAAGTTCTGTTGTCCGCAACTTTTGTTTGCTGGCACAGCAGAATCTACTTTTTCCTCATCACCTTTGGAAACTCTTAGCCCTTGCCTTCAGGCTGTTTAAGCACTCATTCCAACCTTTTTAGATTAGATATTCTAACTCCCAACTTGCTTTAGGAGGTTAAAGCATATAGAGGAGACCTTTAGCTTTTAGCATCAACTAATCTATTGCTAAAGCACCGGCAGTTTCTCTCTCTCTCTGCAGATATGCTAACCTTCTGTCACTGCATCAAAAGGTTTAATAGTTTCTCAAACACAGAGGCATACACGAGCACAGAACTTTGAACTGCTTTTCACGGTGGATTTCATGTAAGATATTAAGCTTGCAGGGTGTTACTCAAACTAACTCATGACAGTTTTGCTTTTCTAACAAAACTAACAATAATCACAAACACAGCATGACCTGTTGACCATACTCAAAAACCAGCAAAATCCCCTGTGGTTTGCTAAATAAAGTTTATACATGCTGTGGCTGGTGTTCTGCATGGGCATGCACTGACTCAACGCTGAGTGTGGCTGCCTGTGCATAGATGGCTCACAGGACAGGGCAGCAGCGAGGGGATTCTGCTGCGTTCCATTATCTGTGCAGCACTGTAGCCTCTCCAGATCTCTTCCACTGCTGTCTTACACTTTGCATTGTCCGTTCCGGAGACAACTCTTACACCATTTTCTAATGTTAGCTCTTCTCATACAAGAAGGCTTTCTCAGAGTATGTTTTGCTGTCTTTGGTACCATTTTCATAACAACCTAAGATATTCAGGAGGCATTTTGCAAAACAAGTAAACAAGAGTAAATCCTACAAAATTACAGAATTGGGAAAAAAAAGGAAAGAAAAAAAATAAAAGTCTTGTCCACAGAATTTTTAACAGGCAATGCACCAGCCTGTTGGTGAAACAGCGTGGCCTGGGTTAGCCACACACCTCAGTACTCAACGACCCCCAGGCACCCCTTCAGTCTCAACCACTCTCAAAAAAGCTTGGGTTTATAAATCACTTAAGCAGTTTTGAAAACCAGTCTATTTAATTCAACTTAATATAAAAGAATTAAGCTTTCTATAAAATGTCATGGGCAGAAATTTGACCAATAGAGTATCTCCCACTAAAGTCTATCCACTAAGGAGCTATGATAACTTACACCAGCTGAAAACTTTCTCCAGCATATGTGACAGCAGAAAGAGCTTGTGGCCTGAGAAAGCAGAATATAACCGTACAATCAGGCAGCAAAGACCCAGTCCTCTCTAGGAGAGAATCACAGAATATCCCAAGTTGGAAGAGAGCCCCAGGTATCATTGAATCCAACTCTCCGTGCACCATCAATTCCTTACGCACCCACACTGTCAGAGCAGCATTAATTGGTGTGAAGATGAATACAAATCAAATTGAACAGAAGAATGCAGACACACAGAGGAAAATACCCTTGAGGCCATGTGCATTATGACAGAGAACTCAGCAAAGTATGCAGCAACAGTATTGATAAGCTCAGAATGCCAGGCCAGCTCCTGAGCTTAACTGGAAGACAGACTACATTCACACTTCCGCTGTTTACTTAGCAACCCCTCCACTGCACACCTACCTGCTTGAACAGACACCCACAGACACAAGACACAACTACATCTTGTCTCACACAGCACCTCAGTGCCTAGCAGATCTGTTACCACCCCAAGCTGAATGCACTCACAAGTCAATAAATGAATTAAATCAATTCAAGCTGTAGTTTCCCCAGTGGCAACTGACCTTATTTTCTGAGAGCACATCTGCATGGGAAGTACCATCAGGCAGCACGGCATCAATCACATGTGGTCAGAGCAGCTCCCATCAGAGCATTGGCTCCAAATGCATCTGCAGAGCAACCAGCTGGGCCCTGAGGATAATCAAAGGCCCATTCTGAATCAGAAAGGAGTTCAGAACTATTTACCACTAGAGAGACTGAGGCACAGAGCAATGTAGAAATTGCAAAGCAGGAGCTCAGCCCACCTATTTATGAAGTTCTAGAAGAATAAAACTCCTTTCCTAACTTTAATACAAGCCCATGTAAGAATATTCTTTGCTTTTCTTAGCTTATAATAATCCAAATGTTGCTCTTAGATTCAATATTACTGTTTTCTGGGTCTTAATGCTTGGGTTAAACAGATACAAACCTGAAACCACAGGACAAACAGTGCTGAGCAGTCCCTATCACTCTTCCAAGTTGAAAGAAAACATGCATTTTTGGCTGATATGCTTAGTGCAAAGCAATAGATGCTTTCAAATAGTCTTTCTGCTCTGCACCATTCACCAGACAGTTTGTTTCTGCCTCCTGGTCCTGCAGAGCACATCTGTCTTTGAAGGGTTTGAGCTGCTCCCTCTCCTTCTCATACATCATCTCCAGAAGCACCATGACTGTTCCAGAACATTTCTATTATCTGGCTGTCAGAGATAAAATGAAGAACGGAAAGAACATGGTATGTTCTCTAAATTGCCTTCTATTGAAAGGGTAAGGAATGCTTTGAATAGCATGCTGAACAGCATGGTACATTTTCCACATCAGGGTGTCTTTTATTAAGAGGCTTTCATTTAAGGAAGAAGGAGAATGATAGCATCAGATCTGAGAGCACTCATTTATTCACAAAATAACTATAACAGAACCAGATCTAGGATTACTCTCACGATACAGCTCATCCTCATTTCCCCATAACCACTGCTACAGCCAGCCCACTGGATATGACTGGACTATCTTTCAATAGCAGTTTCACCCTCATCTTAGAGGTACCTCCACCACACTTAAACTCCTTGTCAGCAGTTGGCTGTAACCATATAGCAAATGCTTACACAACCTTTTCAACTCCAAGTCCTGTCTTACGACTGCAAGTGGCACTCTGAAGTAGGCTGCTCTGCCAACAGGACGCATCATGAGCATGAGAAGCCTGATTTCTCTGGGGGCCATTACATACACACAGACATGAATGATAAAATCCATGAATGGCTTGGGCAGGATGGAACGCTGAAATCCATCCAGTTCCAACCCCCTGCCCTGGGCTGGCTGCCCCCCACCAGCTCAGGCTGCCAGGGCCCCACGCAGCCTGGCCTTGGGCACCTCCAGGGATGTGACATTCACAGTTCTGGGCAGCAGTGCCAGGGCCTCACCAACATCTGAGTGAATAATTTCTTCCTAACAGAATGTGTATACACATGTGAACTACCTGATGTCTTCACAGCACTTGAATGTCAGGAAAACTGCTCAGATTAATTAGTGAGCTGGAGATGGTGTCTGTTTGGGGTAACTTTCTTTGCAGACTCGCCTTACCCTAGAAATACCATCCCATTTCAGGATCTGGCCTTTGGAAACCCATGATACATATTCCAAGCATATAAAGGGATTTAAACAGCTTGTTGAGGAAAGGATTTCGATGGAACATTGCATCTCAGTGCTCACACCCCCTCATGGAAGAATAAAGAGGAATTGGGATTTAATTTGTTGAGATTAAATATATGGCAGATGCTTAAGATGAGCAGTGGAATTGCTGAGTGAAAAACTGCATTATCTTAAACTAAATGTGTTTCACCGGAAAAAGTACTCAAACTGAGCTTCACGCAATACAGCTATTCATATCCTGCAACATGCAGCTGTTAAGAGTTACTATGATAAAAAAAAGATTCAGTGCCTCTGAATATTAAGATTTTGCAAATATTTTATTATCAATGAACCTGTAGTAAATATTCATGACATCTCATGAGTGCAGCTATCACATTTACTATCACTAGCTGAGCTGTTCCAATTAAGGGCCATATTTTTTTCTGTAAATACATATATCTCTCTTCAAGGAGTGAAGGATGAGTGAGAACTGAAAATTTAAGTGAGAAAAGCAAAAGGGTTGTCATGTTACCTTCATTCTTCAGTCAGAATTGCATGTTTCTGTATATATAAAGTTATGGGCTACAGAGTCGTCATCCCACACCTCAGACAGATTTCTCTGGAGACCATTAGCCAGCTTGCTTTTGTGTTATCCATCAGCCATGGATGAACCTCTACCTTCTCATTTAAGCTGGAAAGAAGCTTAGTGCTGCAATGGTAATAGTGGGTGCCTAAGTTGGCATAGGAGAGAGTCAGTGCATTACATCCTAGAGATTTTTAGCAATTTAAGCAATCCTCCCGCTCTTTTTAAGGCTCCTTTAAAATGCCTGTAAAAGAACTGCGTTACTTAAAGTACCCTGGTGCTTAAATGTTCAACTGAACTTTCCAAAATAGATTTTATGGCCCTTCGGAGTCAAACACTTAACACAGCTATTTTATGTTTATTCAGTTTCCTCCATTTTTATGCTGGTTCATCAGCAATTTCTGGTCAGGTTTCCAGAACAATTCTGTAAATGTTTACTCTTTTTTAGTGAGCAGGACAAGAAAACCAAGTTAGAGCCACTCTCTTAGACGAGATTTTGTAAAGTCAGGATGAGATAAGATGCAAATAGGTAAATTAGGTCAGTTTTCATCTTGTACTTCCTTTTTTTTCAAGTTTTAGGAAACTAGAAATGATTTCCCAGTTCTCTCCGAGGTTTTTCTGCACTGACCTCCCCCTCGTTCTGTCTGAACAATGTAGTGACAAAAGCAAAGAATATTCCCATTTTCTTTTGGCATCTCCTCCAGTGCGCTGTTTACAGCAGGATGCAACCAATCTGCCGTGCCCACACGGAGCCTTGGCAGGGACTTTCCTTCCTCCACGTCACTTTGAGGACTTATCTTCCTTGTTCAGGATGGGAACAGATGTCAGCATTTCCTTTGTACCAAAATGCTATTCCCTGACCACTGCCTTGGATCTAATTGCCCCTAAACCTTGAAAAGACTTCACTGTTTTCTTCTTACACCTAGTAACACTAAAGCACCACTCCGCCTCAGACCATTACTTTGACTTTCAAAGCAAGTTGAAATGTTTAATTGCCATATTCCAGTCTTTCCCTTGTCACTGCCCTCATTCCCATTCAAACTCTCTCTTCTTGCTAATGAGTTGGCCCTCTCTCTTCCTATCCATTACTGCTACAGATTTTCTGCAGAGGCCCATAAAGTCTCCTGGCAAATTGTATTGATTTCTTTTGGAAATTGCCCAGTTTTATTGAAATTTGCATAATAACAAGAATAACAGGCAGCCCTGTTATCTATATCTGGAGCTTGACCAAATTCCCTGAGGATAGGGAAGGTACAAGCTTTGGTAGAAGCATTCCCATTACCTAGGCACTGACAAAGTCTACATGGGTTCCCAAGAGTCAAATGAGAACTGACTCCATGACAATTTGCTTCACCTCAGACAGAAGGAGGGATTTTATTGTCCATCTATTGTTGTGAATCTTACAGGAATCGTATCTTTGAGACCCTGTCACTCCATCAAATATTTTTGAAATTGATGGACAGTTTCAGAAAATATTAGGAGGGGTTGACAGCAGATCCTCACACAGCCCATGGTTAAACGAGCTTCTTCAACTGTGGAGTTTCACCTTTTTCATTAGAAATCAACAAGCCCAAGCAGTGTCTGAGTTGGTATCTGTAAGATGATGTTTACACTTAGCTCCTTCAAATAAACTTCTGCTTCCTTGATACTCCACAGTAATACACCTCTGGCAAATAAAGTGGCTTCTGATGATCTCACCATGGGGCTACTTCTTGCTTTTGTAACAATCAGTGCAGGAGCAGCAGGAGGGGATCCAGTCAGCTTGTGATCTGCTCAGACAGCTCAGAGGAGGAGAATGGAAAGAGAAGAGACATGGAAGAAAGGGGTGAAAAGAAACAACAGAGAGCACGGAGAGAAAAAAAAAAATGGAGAGAGAAAAGGAGGAACAGGCTGCTTGTTTCCCCTAGATGTTCACAGTTTCCCAGAAAGGATTTTGAAGTGTGTCATCCCAGCATTCCTCTGATACGTACAGCACAATACAGATGCAGGGATGCCAGACGCCTCTTCTGCTGCAGACAGCAGCACTGCACACAGCTGACTCTTGAAGGCCCACAAGCCATACAGCCATTCCTTCTAGAAGTTGAAAAAGACTCAGGATTTCAAACCTGGAGCAAGTCCCATCTTGCTTTGATTTTACACTGAGCTCTCCAAAGCATCCAATAGCAGTACGCAAAAGTGAGTTCCTCAAAGCCACTGCAGAAGAAAGAGCACACAGTTCTGAGTGCCAAAAGGAGTCGAGGAGAGGGAGAGCTTGAGAGGAAGTGAAGCAGCTACTTTTCTTGCTTGAGTTTTCTATCATGGAATTTTACCTGCAGCAGAACTGCACACATTTGCAGTAATGGCTGAGAGACCCATTGTGAGCTACTGAACTTTGTGAATTAAGCAGTAATTGGAAAAACACAATGAAAATAAGGATTTGCACCATAAAGCATTCCTGTTTCATTTATGGGAATGGCTGTAGGTTTGGTTATTTAAGAGAACACTTTGCAATATGCTGTTGTACTTATGGGGGTATGCTTTGTGAAGAACATAAACAAATTACAAAGTCCTAATAAAAGGAGATTTCATTTTAAACATGAAGGGCAACGCTATTGGAGCAGTTTAGTTGGTGCCTATGAAGAAACACCCAGAGCTGTGCTGGATTTTCTGAGCAGGCTGCTTGATGAAATGGGAGTTGGATCTATTGCACAAATTCCCACTCAGCCCACCCTGTCTCAGGGAAACTACCTGCAGTGTGCAGAGGTGGTACGAGCAGAGCTCGGCCCTGCAGCACCAACCTGCACAAGCGAGGGGCCCTCTGAACAGCAGTTCCAGACCTTCTTCATGAGCATCTTTTAACCTTCCAGCACTGAACTCTTTTTACAGCCTTAACACTCTTGCTGTATGGGCCTGGACAATTGGGGTCTAACTGGAAATATGCCACCAGGCACTGGAGAAAACCATGAGCTCAGGTGATGTCAGCACCAGAATGGAACCAGCAGCAGGAGGGAGGCCTTCATCTGGGAACTATGTGGGGCCAGCTGTGGTATCCTGGCATGGCTCACCCCTCAGCAGAGTTACAGCCCCCATACCTATGGGCTATCTGCAGGGTAACCAGCATCAGAGCTGCTGCTGCTGACTGTTTCTGCTTCTGAGAGAGGAGTCCCTTGGAGGAGGCACGGTGCCAAGTGACTCAGAGAACACAAAATCCTATGCCATAGCCCCTGCAGACATCAAAATACATGAGATCTTGTGAACACACAGCAACAGGTAGAGTTTGATCCAGCAGATGAAGCTCTAGACAGGTCGCAGTTTGACCCTGTTCTAGGACTGCAGGGAATGCTGCACACTCTGGGTGCACCATTTTTGAATTGGCACAGATCATAACTTCTGAGTTCTCTGCCAAGCCTCAGATCCATTTTAAAGAGGGGAAAGGTTGCCCTCTGCTTTGTCATTTCTCTCTGCTTCCAGCTGTGATACTGATGCTAGCCCTTCACACACTCAGTAATAAATGAGGAACAAGTACAAGATGATAAAAATGTTTATCTTCCTTCCTCTTTCTTTCTTTCTTTGGATTTGCTACAGATGTGTTAGTTAGTGATGGATGAGTTTAATCCCTATCCTTTTTTTTAAGGTCTGTTGATTATTTACTGGTGTTCTTGTAGTTTGTGCTCTAGATCTACAAAGGGAATTTTATAATGTGCGATGCCTGCATTAATGGGATTTTGGGTCTGTAATCATCCAGCACTGATACTCATTGTTGAATGCATATTTCTGAGGCCAACAAGTGCCTCCACTCACTTTCAAAATTCCACATGGTGCTTTTCAGCCTTCTTAATTTTTAAACCCTCTAGGGGCATCCTCTCCTTCTCTCTCCAGCCTCCAGAACTGTGAATGTCATTGGCATTTGAAGAAGCCAAATCCTTTTAATGCTATTGCTGTTGATTTGCTTTGGGTTATAGTTCAACTTACAGATGTAAAATTCAAGGCAGCCCTTTGTGTTTGTGCTCCTTTGGTCAGAAAAGACAAGCTACCCTTCCCCCTACAGATGTCTGACTCCACAACGGCTGGATTTTGCTTTGGAATTGTTAAAAACTCCCACAAGTCCCACATGGAAGATGTGCTCATTTTCCCTACTAAACTTTCCTTTTATTATAGAATTATAAATATAAAAGAGGGTTCACTATTTGCAGAGATAAAACACTTTCCCCAGCCTTATTTAATCACCACTATTAATACCTAGACGCAATCCTGGTGCACATAAATCATCTGAGTCGGACAGTCACACTCAACCCTGTTGTGCAAATATGGAAGGTTGACCTTTAAAACAATACTGTAGTAATCACATTGTACATTTATAGATCTGTACTTATCCCAAAGGATCCCACAGCACTAACACCACAAAGTATGCTGGAAAGCAGGCATCCCTGGCATGCAATCCAAATGGCATGCAGCACCCTGCACAGCCCAAGGGAGAAACAAGGTCTTGGGCACGGTCAGGGGGTAATTCTTTGAATCTCAGCGTAGCCACAAGCCTGGGGTTACTGCACTCAGCCCTCCTGAAAACACTATTTCAGACACAGTGCTCGGACACTCAGCCATCCTCACAATCCAAAGAGGTGCCCAAATGGCTTTAAGAGATCGGTCTGCAGGCAGACACATCTACCCTACACGGTACATTACCCCCTGAGAAATGATTCTGCACTCAGAAGTTTTTCTATTCTTTCAGTAAGAATAAAAGATATTATTTCTTCCTACACATCTTACTCCAAATAGAAATTAACTGAAAGAGAGTGGTAAAAGATTTGGTTTCCTTACAATATCAAGTTTACAACCTGAGTCACGGAATGGCAATGAATTTAGGAAAAAAGGTTGTGGAGAGCATTTTCAGTTGGATGGAGAAAACTGCCTCGGGACGGACAGAAGGCTCTGAGCTGGTCCTTGCCATGCTCTTACAAGGCATAGCATGGGACAGACGTCTTGACTCTCTTATCCTGTCCTCACACAATCAGCAGCAATGAAGGAGCAAGCCCTCAAGGCATGTAGAACTGGAATATGTAGGGGAAAACAAAGATAGTCACACCCCAGTGACAATTATTACACAGATATAATTATTCCTGAGGAAGACATTTTCATCATTTTACAAATAAATTCTGTTTAAATCCAGTTTGAATCAGGATGGCCTTGGAAATAATGAGATCTAATTTCTGCTTAACTCTGTTAACTTCTCAGGAAGTCCACTGAGCCTTCAGAGACTTCTCATTTGCATAGAGAAGACATTCCCATTCATGCAGAGGCGTAATGGATGCTGAAAGGGTAACAAAGCATCTTTCCCAGTCACTCACAGCAAGAGTTTACTTAAGACACACACACAATAGAAAGCAAATGAAGGGTTTCCATATTTATATTGGCAATTCCAAGGGAAAACTTAATGAAAAGCTACGATAAAAACAGGCTCAGATGGCTTTCTGAACTTGGGGAGCATAGTTACAACAAACACACAAACACTTCCCTTAGGAAGCTCTTTGCAACACAGATTTTGTATGAAAGCACAAATGGAATTAACCTTCATTAAGACTGGAATACAAAACCATACAAACAAATGGCAGACGACATCCTCTCCTTCACAACTGTCGTATCAATCCTTGAGACTGTGAGCACAGTCCATTCAGTGCACTTAACCTGAATGTGCGTGTTTCTGATAGCATGTGGCTCCTTCCCTCTCCTAATGAACACGTGTCAGTCTAGCTGGCCAAAGCCATGTAGAGTGCAAATGACAGCACCGTTACGCAGACCAGGCCACAGCAGGTATGTGGAGTGCTGCCTGCTGGGTGCAGTACATATCAATGCATCAATTTCAAGCATATAGAAAGTAGGTTTTGCCTGACTGCAAAGATTTAGGCTTTGGAATGGAATGTTATAGGGAACGAAAACAAACAAATAAGCATGGAAAAGAGGATAGATCATGAAACATCTCCCTAGCATTAAAAACTATTTCAGGCTTGTGATTTTCATAGATATAGACATTAACACAAAACAGTGCTTTTCTACCCTAAGAGCATAGCCCAACTATGTCCTTTTAAATGGAACACCAGAAGCAGGAATGTGTTGATTTTCACCAAAGTAATGCTAATAACAGTGAATATATGGAGTAAATAAATGTGACCCAGGCTCTTTAAGTTGCGGTGGCAAAGTTATTGGGTTTGAAAGTTTTGTTCATGTGAACAGACAAATACAGAAAGGTTTCAAAGTGATGGATCTATTCATCTCAGCTCTTACAAATTCAGACAGATCAAGAGACAGAATGCATTTCAGACATCTATCTATTAATTATAAACACACTACTCAGATGCTCAGAGGACTTGGATTTTGTTTGGATATTTTCCAGGAACACAGACCATGCTGCCATTTCACAAGGCTCCCAGCCCACTTCACCTACCCAAAATGGCTGCTTCTGCTGCTGGTGTGGTGCTCCTGCAGCATCAGCATGGGGAGCAGCACCTTTGCACACCACTGCTGGTTCAAGACCATGGAGAAAAGCTTTCAGTCAGATCTCTTAGGCAAAGACTTTGAATGCTGCTATGAGTCAGGACAGTGTCCTAATTTAGAGCATTTTCAGATTGGAATCCCACTAAAGTCCAAGAGCAATAGAAAGTTTGTTAACTTTGAGTCAAGCACAAGACATTTTTTGGTGGAAATAAGTCTTCATTGACAACAGAACCACTTCTAAGGTTTTCAGTCTTGACATTCATCCATGAGACTTCAACTAAAACATATTTTATGCTGAACACACAGTATAGCAAGTAAGTGCTGCTTGTTAAGATCAAGATCGATGATTCTATGAAGATTCACAGCCGAATAAAATGAAAGCTGCCTTCATTTACCACCCAAGATGCTGCTACATTTCAAAGAAATGGTGGCCAAATGCATTCAGATGATAAGAAAGCACTGTTCAAGGAATGATTCGCAGCAATGACTAATATTTGATATAACAACCATGAAATGAAAGCAGCATTAAGTTTTATTAAATAATTTTCCACTGCCTCCACACTGCAGCATTAGCATGTGCAGCAGAGAGCTTAACTAAATTATCAGTTGAGAAAGTAGTGTCGGGAGCTATTACAAAATGCATCAGCAGTAATGAAATTCAAAGCCCATGATTGCTCTTAGAGAAGTTATTTTATAGATGTGGAACTAGGAAAAGAGAGTGAGTCCTGGTTAGTAGCTGATGACAACTGTAACTATCAGCCTCCTCCACTTTTTCCACCTTTACACACTCCCCTGGCTGCAGAGCTACTTACTGTGCCTCAGCATGAGGACAAATTGAGGGCTGAGAAGCTAAGAAAGAGGCTGTGCCTCTCAGCACTCAAACCAGAGTCTTTCCAGCCCTCATTACACATTATGGCTTCCAGGAGGTGTAAGGGCTCACCCTTACTCAGCAGGTAGTGCTCCAGCAGTGGCAAAACTTCCTGGTGGAAAAGTATTTCCCTAACACATCATACAGGGAAAAAAAAAAAAAAAAAGACAAACAAACAAACAAAAACTAAAAAAAAAAAAAAAAAAAAAAGGCAGCTTAAATACATGCATTTCACAGCCAAATTACTTACTGCAGGTGCAGAGGAAACCCTTGTTGTCCTGTGGTGCAGAGGTGTTAACACAGCCAGCTTCAAGAGGAGAGCATGCCACCAGCATGTGATACATCCTTGGCTCGCAGCTCAGACTACAAAGACCCCTGGGGCTCCAGTTTGCCACTCCAATCAAGAAGGGAACTGTTGCCACTATACATAACAAAAAATTTGCTCTGTAAAAAGACCTTTCAACTCAAACTTGTTGCTCACAGTTATGCCTGGGGGACTCTATGGCTTTATTTCCGGGCAGTCCTAAGATTGTATGCAAAGAAAACCCTCCACCCTCCACCTTCCTCAGGAGCAGGAAAAGGGTGGAGAGGGGTTCCAGACTTCAAACACCAGACATGGTGGGATTCATATTTAATCATTTAATTCCAAATGCTCTTGTGCTTTGGCATCTTCAGGTACCATCATACAAAGATAAATGTTTGGCCATCACATCCATACTGCATATGGCCCAATTTGTCCTCATATAACTAGTTCAATTTTGAAAATACAGAAGTCTAAGGACTCTGGCTCTATTTCTATGATGTGCTGCATTGCTTGCAGTTTTTCTTAGGGGCTTTCCTTTCTCTTCATACTGCAGGCAAATAAGAGGGAAAATCACACAGATGATCAGCAATGCCTGATCAGGCCACAAGCAGGAGTAGTTCTTGCACCTGTGGAACCACCAAGGCAGATGTTGGAGAGTAGCAGGTGGAAAAAGGGCCATCAGATAAAGTCACACAAAAAAAAAGGATGGGAAGAGGAGTACGATTGAACTATTTATAGGGAGAGAAAAAAACACAGAAACATTCAAATTAAACAGCTAAGAAGTTATTAGGGGGTGTTATGTTAACACATAACACATTACATATAGGCACATTAACACCTTCTCTCAATCCTAGAAGCCAAGAAGGCTCATGCCATTTCTGCCAGCGTCTGAGTGTGCATTAGGAAAAGGGTTGTCTGAGTACTGCTATGCATAAAAGTCCACATAGACAAACTGTGTCTGTCTATGCAGGAGGGCATAAAAGTGAGGGTGATTTACATTTACATATATCCAGCAGAGATGTAAACCAGAGGAATAAAGACAAAAATCAAAAATACATAATCATGTACAGAAAAGGGATTCGTTCACCTAAAAGGTAAATGAAAAATGTTCTAAAAAAATTAAAAATAAGAAGAAAAATTTAAAAATCAGTTTCATGATGTGGTTTGGCTAGAAGCCTGTGTAGTTCTTCTATATCTCTCCACCCTTCTGTTGAATTATAAAGGATTATGAAATATCGTGCTGACATTGCATTCCCAATATGGGATTGTGCTAAATAAACATGACACATGAAAAGCAAACTATACTACGTGCCTTATACTCCCACTTGTCTATATTCCTTCATCTCTTATAAACGTCCATCAGAGTTCTCTGTGCAGTGACAGCAGGACAAGAATATTGTCCATGCACAACCAGAGCACCAGGTGAGTCAGGTGACCTGAAGTGAGGTTGAGTCCTCTCAGTAAAAACACAAAAAGAAAAAGCAAAGGGAACAAAGTGCAAATGATGTGGCCCACTCACTTTTGTTCCTTCTTGTTGGGGCCAGTACTGACACCTTCTGATGTGCTATAACTCCCACTGTTTAGTCATATCAGAGCTAATTATACATCCACCATTTAGCTTCTTTGATCCATTATTCTTATGAGAAACTGAAAGAGTTCAGTCTAGCAAGATATTCAAAGTGAAGACATGTTGTTCATGAGTTATAATTAACAGCTGAGAGAAGAGATATCAGACTAGAAAATGCGAGCAGAAAAAGAAAAAGCAATACCAGATGTCATGTCTGAAAAGTGAAGCCAGCCACATTCACTCTGAAAATAAAATCTAACCTGCATATAACTAAACATCAAGAAGATCATTCATGGGTATACTGCATTAATCAGTGGCTGACTCTTTAAATTACAAAGCAAATAGTTCAACTGGAGGTGATTAGACACATAGGAAACACTGGCTGGAATGTGTCATCTGCTATGCAGAATGTCAGACAAGCCAGGACTCTGACTTCTGGCTT
Organism: Gallus gallus; assembly: GCF_016699485.2. NCBI lineage: Eukaryota > Metazoa > Chordata > Aves > Galliformes > Phasianidae > Gallus > Gallus gallus. Next base: position 9,819,867 of record NC_052545.1, read on the forward strand.
TAAGATACCAAAAATCCTAACAGAAGAATCATAATGTAATTGAGGCTTACAACTAGTGGCAGAGCAGATGACGCAGAAGATTAGAGATTTGCATTGTACTGCTAAAGTAATTCATTTAAGTATTGTTTCCTTAAATTTAGCTTATCACAGCCTTGAACTTGAACACAGCAGAGGTGATAAGCCAAATTCTTCCATAAGATTTTCTGCACCATCTTCCCTGCCCACCATTTCCAACTCTGGGCACAGATTTACCCGTGTACATTTCACAATGCACAAAGTGCCTGAGAAATCGCATACAGGGCCAAGCAGAGCAGAATGTTGGATTGTGCATCTCCCCTCGTCGGCATGAGACTACTGAGACTACTGTGTGAAGAGGAAGGGTAAATGCAATCACTGGAACCTATCTGGTGACTCTTTGACCTTCACTGAAATGTTGTTCAGCCTCACTTCTCCCTCTTGTATGCTTTCCTTATCAGAGCCATCACGTAAGCCAAAATTCTACTTCATACTGTTATGATGCAAATTGTCTCTCCAGTGCTACCCATGGCACCTACACAGTAATTGTACAAGGCAATGAAGAAGTGAAGACCTTAACCAACCTTGTTATCAATAATGAAAGCAACAGCTGCATAAGCGCATTTCTCCACAACAGAGCTGGGGATGCCTTCAAGGCACTCAGAACATTTGTAGCCCTTCTTCATAACTAATAATTACTTAGAAGTACAAAAACATAATCAGCTTACAGAACAGATCTGTCTTGGCCTATTTACAAGACCTGTTGTTTTGCTGCCAGTTACTGTGCCTGAGCTGTCAAAGTAAATTTTCTTCCCCATTCAAGTGTGGATGTGCAGAGACTGTCATGTTCGTGCTGGAGCATTTCTTATTCAGGCCAGAAGGTCTTTGTGTCCCCTCCACTTCTTCAAGGGCTTCTTCATTTCAGCTGTAATTTTTCTGTGCTATAAATACTCAATCCTGGATTCACTTTTGAGCCCAGGCATGTTGACTGTCGGGATATCATTAGCAAACACAATACGTGTATAATGCACAGTGACTAGAACAGACCCATCAACTTGCAGGATGGCTACAGACCATGTTGAAAATTTTCTTAATATTATTAAGACTCCCGCTCTCATTCCCTTCAGCTCCAAAACATCATGGTTTTGTCTCCAATATCATCCAATTGGAACCGCCGAATTCCTAAACACCACCACCACTTGATATGAACTCTTCAGATAGTTGAGAGCATTCAGTCCTGCTGGAAGTTAGCATGAACTAGCATTCTGTCTCCTGATACTGGCTGCCCCCTTTTAGCTCCAAATCCCAAAGCACTAAATCCAAGCTGTGAATATTGTTTTAGTCCCCACAAGGCAAATCATCCATCTTTCCTACAGCTCCCAAAGCCACCTTCTTGTTCCTGAAGGTTTTCACATTTCCCTGAGCAGGGAGGGTCCCACAGCAACCTCCTAATACCCAACCTAAACCTCCCTTGTCTCAGCTTAAAACCATTCCCCCTTGTCCTATCAAATCCTTCTTTCTTAGTGAGGTTTAGGCTAGTGATGGCTGACATTCAGATGATATGTAGTTCGTTTAGGCTTGTTTAGTAATAACAACCAAAGTTTGGCTTCCTACACTAGTCAATAATATCCAAACTGGAGAATGCAGGGAAACAGTAGTCACTGCTAGAGGCAAAAATTCAGCGTAAAGCTTGGTTTCATTACATATTAAAATTCAGATAAATTGTTGTATTTATTTGGAAGCATCCAGCCTGAGCTGGATCTGTATGTTTTTCAGAGCTTAGGAGCTCAGGCTGGATGTTTCCAAATAAATACAACAATTATCTATAATTATAATTAACAACAGATCTATAATGCTGGTGATGCTCAGTAGCAGATCTACAGCCAGAGATTTAATCTGGTCCTGGTAGACCTCTGTCCTGCTCCTAGCTTGATTCTTAAGTGATATAAGAAGGAGGAAGCTGAAAAAAAGTAAAGGCAGCTGAAAAGGTTTGGGTTTTGGTAGAGGAGAAATGCAGAACATAGAACTCCACAAAAGTCATGCAACTTTGGCTCTTTTTTTGTCTGAAAGATCTTGACAGTGATCTTTTCTGCCCTCTGTCATCGTTGCTATTTTTACTACTTATTTGAGGGGAGGAGGAGAAGCTACAGAGGTCACTTAGGTGCATTAGGCTTATGCAAGCACCTAATCTAACAGAATTTACACAAAATCAAGTACTCAAACTGCCATTCCTGTTCGTTCCCAATCAGCTACTTTTCTTCTTTGAATATAGAGAGAACTTGCAGTGCCTAAGTTAGATGTCTAAGAAAGTGATAGAAAATCCTTCCCACTCCCTCTACATCCATGTCTGACAACGGTGTAGTTTCAGTATAAATCAGGATCTCACAGCACAACCATATTATGAATAATGAAATAAGTATTCTTATTTCCACAGAGGCTGTTTTTGCTTTCACTGAAAAGATGCACTGACATTGTGAATTTATTAGAACATAAGACATTTCTGAGAACCAACGAAGAGTTTTTACTTCCTCTCACTTTGATGTAATAACTCTTCCCAAGGAATTAATCTCCATTTGGCTTTACTGTATGTTGCCTTACATCACCACATTGTCCATACCTGCATTTCAACAGCCAACACATTGCCTCCCAACATTAGTTTTACGTTCTCGGTCTCTTTGGTTCTATCTAAATTAATCAGCATGCTTTATTCTGTAAGTTCATTTTTCCCACTTGGAGAATGGCCTCATCATACGCTACATTCATGAAATAGATTAACATCTCTAGTCCCAGAATGTCTTGAAATAAGGCAATATATTTTATCTCCTACTGAGCTAAAAACATTTGTAGTGTTCTCAGCGAGGACTTAAAGCAGAGCTGCATTGTTTCATAATCTCCTTTGACTCTCAATGCACTCTTCCAGCCACACTGCATTATTACACTCATCTACATTTTGCTGAGTACATGCTGAGCCAAACAGTTATGCATGTGATGCGATTTGATGGCACTTGAGTAAACTGAATTTCAGGTAGCTGTTAGAAGCAGAAGACATCAACACTGAAAAAGTGGAAAAAAATGAAAGGCTGACACAATAAAATCACTTCAGAAGTGATCTGGGGATACTGTGGACTAGGTGAGTGTACTGACTGTGGAGCTCCTTTATTGCTCTTACCAACTGCTCACAAATTTCTAGGTCTTCCCATACGCTGACTACAGAATTTCCCCCCAAAATAAACTCCTCGTATAACCACTCCATCTGAGAGATTAAAAGACTAAATGCTTCTAGAGGTCAGCGCATACTCTGGGTAGGTGTTGTACCATGAATTAAAATACCCGAGCTCCATTCCTGGCCTTATTGCAGACCTTCATGACCTTGAGCAAGTCATTTTGATTCTTCTCTTACTACTCTACAGTTTTGATTTTCAGGTGAAATATCTCTTAGGAATGGTTCTTGCAGTGTGCTGAAACACTGTCTTAGCCAGCAGGATCACTGGGCAGTAATGAAGAAAATTATTAATGAAGAAGAATACTGCAAGTAAATGTTTCCTATCAGGGCTTCGTTAATTAAAAAAAAACTAAATACATGCTTTTTGTATCAGAAATATATTTTTTCAGTTGAGATTAGGCAAAATTAAAACTGTCCTAAAGCTTAAAAAATCTGGGTTGATTCATCATTAACATCCACATTGACATATTGCAAGGTCTGGTTCATATGCTACCTATCATCATCTTGACTGTTCCACATTTACAACAGATGGGCTAGACTCTCTTGAGACTCACAGCTATGTTGTATGTCCTGGTATAGCTCTGAGAATTGTTCTTACTTCTCTGGGATACCTTTGCTTCTTGTTTCCTAATGTCTTCTGAGAGAACATCATCATCTGCATATCTGCCGTCTGCATTGATCTAAACTGACAACGAAGAGTAGCAGTCCATGTCCTACCTCCTGCTTGCAGAGATTTTGCCCTAAATTCTGTTTGGTAATTTGTTTATAAATTGTTTCTATCAATACTCGCCAGTTAACTACCTAGGAAAAGCATGTGTGGTAAATAAAAAATAAAAAAAATATTAAAATACAGGGAGTGCTAGTCAGAAAAGGGCATTGAGCAAAGTCATTAAGCAAAATTAATGAAATATGTTCATCTCTCCCAAATGCAAAATCATTTTTTCTTACCATGACTTACGCATTATGAACATTGCAACAATTGTTCATGGAAAACATTCACACTTTAAAGCAAATCTTACTCCTGTAGTTTACTAAAGGTGACTCCTAAAGCCCCTAAGGGAAAAATAATCAGATTTCAGGAACATTTCATGAAGATATTCTGATTCACCTAAAGGTCTTTTCCTTGATTGGATTACGATCCTGACACCAACACTGCAGTTTCCAGGCTTAATGTTCTCTATGAAGACAAATCATAGACTGAACAGAAACAAGAAAAAATGGCAATGAAGCAGAAGAATCGATGCACAGGGACAACCAATATATAGGAATAAATCTAAAGTTCAAACAAGACCATAGATTTCATAGGTAGAGCAAAGTGCTCATGCTGTGAAAGACTTTCTACTTTACATCATCTCTAGGAGCCCACATGGTTACCAGCCTCCAACACTTGTTCCCAGGACATAATCTTCAGCAATGACTTTGGAGGCGGATGCTCTTTCTTCTTGAAGAACCCAATGACCTTGAGAATTTTAGCACAAAAATCACACTTCAGTCTATTAAAATCATTTTGGTACTGATGAGGAACTTTTAAACAAAACTAAAGTAGTTGGCACATTGCTGGAACTTTAATAAAGACATCGACTAACCACCAACGTGTATAGGCTCTACAGCTCATCTGAGGAAACAGATGGCAGTAACTCATTTAATTGGTCCCTTACAGATGCACATAAATGCCACCTAAAGCATGTACTGTCCTGAAACGAGAGAACAAGTGTGGAGCTTTTGGTAGTTACCTTTATTTGGGCCAGTAGAACAGCAACCCTGATGAGACACTGAATACAGTCTGGAATCATACCTCTGTAAAAGACTCTTTCATCATTTACAAGCAAAAGAATAAACATTTCATGTTCTTTCCTGAAGCAGATAAATGAGGAAAACCCATGCTTACATCCCCAAGGACCTTCTAACCTAAAAATAAAGTCTCCAATAGCAACACCAGAATCACTACAGTGTGTGTGCAAACTACTTAAGTACTGTGTAGGCATTGTGCCCGATTAAAAAAAAAAAAAAAAAAGCTTCAGAAATAACTTACAGATGCCAATGCTCTTGAAACAATTATAAACCATTGGCACCTACAACTTGTCTTTTCCCCCAGACACATGGGAGAGCTCTTTAACTGTCAAGATTAGGTAAAATTAGGAGCAACTCGGCTAACATATTCAAAGCTGATGGAAACTAGAATCAGGTAAATCCAGAACAGTAAGGCAGGCTCACAGTATGGTTATAAAACATTTGCTGCTGTGGTTACAGATCAACTGCCCTGAAGTGTCTCCCTTCCAGTAGGATCTAATAGCACAAAAATTGCTGCAGGCTCTCTGCCTGCACACATGCCTTTCCCCCTTTGAAATGCTTGCTGAATCCAGCAGTTATCTCTCACTCTACCAGCACATTGCCTATCTGGTGTCCATCTACCTGAGCTGCTGTCACACCCGTGGCACAGCACAGACATACCTGTAAACCAGTTCAGCAAGCACGCAAATCTCCAGGGCTTACTTATCCCCTCACTTGTTACCAGGTGAGAACATACACAAATGGTTTAGAGATACCTATGGCCTTATGGTTTGGAGTCCCTATTCTCCTACTGAATCCCTTCTGACAATGTCTTCTGTCATCCAGCATTAAAAGCAGGAGTTCAACAAAGTTTTATTTACTGCTGATTGCAGTTGAAGGTATCCTGGCATGAGATTTTCCTTTTGTCTAGCCTGTAATTTAAACTGAAGGCCTGGATTTCCCCAGTACCTCGGGAGAAGTCAGAAACAATTACCTTGATATCAGTGCAATTAAACCTGCATGAAATGAGAACGTGGGAGCTGAGAACAAAGTCTTTCTGTTTCTGGGAACAGCCCTCAGTAGCTCTCCTGTACAGAGCCTTTTTGCACAGAAAACTGCTCAGTGGTCCTACGGCCACAGTTTGGCTGTTGCTGTTGAAAATTGTGGTTTTGCCTTTCTGCACAGAAAGGATTGGTATCATCAGTCTGAACTGCCAAATAAGCAAAACTTATTAAAATAAGCAAAAAAAAAACTTCTTTAAGCAAAAGTTTTTTAATGCATATGAAGCAATCAAGATGAGAGTTCTCTATGAAAAAAATACTTGGGAATAGCTTGAGTTCATAGCAAGCATGTAATAGAATGAAGTTGTGTGACCCAAGAAAAGCAAAATATGTATTAAATATGCAAAAAGGAATTTTCTTCTGATTCTAGATCTAAATAAAATACATTGAATTATTTGGCTCCATCCTTTTTTTTTAAAATCACTTCTGGCTATGATAAAATCTTGGTGTTATATTTTGGGTAAAAGGGTTTTGCTCACTGTACAGATCTACAATCACGCTTCTTAAAATTCTCAAGATTCTAGTTGGATTTCAAACAATGGAAAAGTAAGGTAAAATTAAATGGGTGCACTTTTAGGTTATTATCCACACACACAAAAAAAAGCTCAGTTAATAATAGAAATGTTGCATCAAAATGAACATCAATTCTTTTCACAGAATCACAGAATTGCAGGGGTTGGAAGGGAGCTCAGGAGATCACTGAGTCCAACCTTCCTGCAAAAGCAGGTTCCCTACAATAGGTTGCACAGGTAGGCATCCATGGGTCTTGAATATCTCCATAGAAGGAGAGACTTCACCACGTCTCTGGACAACCTGTTCTAGTGCTCTGTCTCCCTTACCATAAAGAAGTTCTTCCTCATGTTTGTATGGAATTTCCTGTTTTTCTCTTAATGCTGTTTTTAATCTAGGAAATAATAACCATTCGTCCATTTTACAGCGTTGGGGACCATGAAGATGAATCATGCCAAGGTGCATTAATCTGAGATGATGCAAAATTCCCAGGCTGCTACAAAGGGGAAGCAATAAATATCACTATTTATTCCACCAAACTATACATGGCCTCCAAATCTGAAAGCAATGAAAACTTCTCTACCCTGCTTCCTTAATCTTTTCCACTTTTAAGGTTAAAGAATGAAAATGGACGGTATTTTACTTGCAATGTTCCCAAAATATGGATTCACGATGTACACAAACACAGTTCCCCTTTATTGCCAGAATGACAGGAGAGAGGGACACCATCCTACACAACAGAGATATAAATTTGCACTGAGCCCCAGACAACTTCACTTTGATGTGCTGAATGTGCCAGTGGCTTCACTTGAAATAGTGAGTGCTCAGCAACATTCCTCTTCCCAGGGTCATGCAAAGTTTATCTTTCCAAATCACTCAGTGCATCTATAATCAAGGTGCACTTTGGCTTCCGTCCTAGGTTTATATCTTACTGTCTGTCACTTTGTTCACAGGTTTACAGAAGGTCAAAGCCCCTCGTCCTTCACATCTTCTCCCATGGAAAGCATACCTAGCTCAAGTCAAAAAAAGACTGATGGAGCTTCCCATGCACGACTAGAAGATTTAACATATTTTGTAAAATCAGTGGCAGGATGTTTTCCACAGTGGTTCATATTCAGCTGCCAAGTGGTCACTCATGCATATTAGCTCTCTAATAAGTAGAAGTGTTTCAAGGGACACACTCAAAAGCCCTCCAGATTACTTTATTCAAAGTTGTAATGGTGTCCCTGGTTGAATTCAATTCTTGCTGTCAAAGCTATCAGGTTAATAAAAAATACACTCTTAATTAATAAAGTATATGTTACTATGTTCGTAATCAGCAAGATTCCATCAAGGCTAGAATTAAGTGCTCGTCCCATAACCCATGATCACAATTTTCAAAGGAGGATAATGTAGCAAATGAAGTCTGTATTTCCAAGCATAAATGTGACTCTTTCTGCAACACTGTAATAAGGTGGCCTTGAATTAACATAAAAGCTTTAGAACAACAAGGTCTCGCTGTTTCCGAAAGTGCTTAAAAGTGTTTAAGCATATATTCCAATGTCGCTAAAATAAATATTCTTTAACCATATCTTTAAACTTAAATACACACCACTACCTTCCTGATTCAAATGGATTTAAACACTTATTTTTCTGAACTGGGCTCTAAGCACCACAGGATAGAAATAGCGCAGGTAATGGTATCAAGAGGCCACCACTGTACAGCCCTGCTTGTATGTATCATCCTGAGCACAGACAGTTCCAGCCCAAATCTCTTCATAGTTGTGCAATGCCTTGTCAGGTGTTTGCTTTTGTTTACATCAGTCTCTTCATTAACTTGAAGACAGATGCTACCTTATGGAAAGTGAATGACAGATACCTGTAGGCCGGTGACAAGTGTTTTTATTACCTTCAGTGACTCACGTGGAAAATTAAACAACCCTTCATGCAGTAGCTTAATTTCTTTGACTCAGAATTAGAAGACAGAGCTCTGAATCAACAATCTGTTGCTACTCCTTAGGTTCAGGCTCTGTAGAAGTCTCTAAAATAACTGTTTTTTGCTTTGGTTGGTTTTTTTTAAAGATAATTCTTACAGTTAATAAAAGTCACGAAGTTTATGGCTACTCACAGTGCTAGGCTGGGATCATGAACTTCACACTGAGCAATAAGGAGAACTGCATACAGAACCTCCAATTCTGATGAAGAATTGGACATTGCTGTGATTTGGCCTTAGAAATTCAAAAGATTTGTTTAATATGATGACCAGAACTGTGACATCTATAATGTGCTAAAACTCCTGCTTAATGCGTCCTTGCACCACTGGCTTATTGAGCTACGTAGCTCCCTGACCTCAGCATACAAAGGTCTTCATCACAGAAGAATGTTTGCTATTGTAAGAGTCAGCTATAGAAGAAGAAACTTGCATAGAATTTCAATTCACTCCAACGGGGTTTACACATGCAAATAAAGTATGTGTAGCAAAATGAAGCAAATACATATGTGTATACATACAAATATTTACACACGTGCACAAACACGCTTATATTTGAAAAATTGAAAAAAAAAAGTTAAAAAAAAAAAAAGAGTTTAAAAAAATTCAAATAGATGTGAAAAGCAAGTCGGCTTCTACGTCTCCATACTTGATTCTTAAACTTATGTCCCAAGTGAAGCAGATAAGAGATAAATTTTGACTGATTTCAGGCCCACATATTCAGATACATCCTAGAAGTCAGTCTCGTTCGATTTCCTTGCTCAGTCACGGCCTAAATTATTAGATCTCTTTGATGTGTGAAGAAACTTGAGAAGTCATCAGCTCTTCTGGAAGAAAAAATTGATATTTTTCCCCAGATTCAGAGAAAACGGAGTGTGATACGAACCTTACATTCAAATCAGGCCACAAGGATTAGGCAAAGGTAGCTATTATGTCTCTGTGCGAAGCGTGTTCGTAACAAAGGAGATTTAAAGAAAAAGATTTTCCATTTCAGTAAGATTTTATGAGAACATGAAGAACAGTAAAATACCTATCTTAGGCACCTTATGCAACATCATTCTTTGCATTCAAACAATTCCTTGCAACAGCATTCTCTGTTATGATTGGTTTCACCATTTCCTTATTCAAGAAAGCATTCCTATAAAAAAGCCACACTTACAGGCTGACATTCTTATCTCAGCAACTTTATAAGAACAGCTCTCCTGTTTAAGAGATGTCAGTGCTTTCTGATCCTTCACAGTAAGAAGATCAGGTAATACGCATTATGTTTTATTCTCTCTGTTTTAAAACACTGAAAAGCAGTAATTATCACTGATGTTAACTCAGTGTGTGAAAATAATGTGCTTCTAATTTAAGCTAATAGCAAATCTCTCAGTTACTTTACAGTGTAATGTTGGGACTTGGCAGTGAGCGTTATTACTGGGAAGTCATTTGGTTACTATCAGTCATTCATAAGCTTATGGTGTATAAATCCAAACAAATCGAAAGTACAACTAAAATTTATTTCTAAATTTAAATATAAACATACTGCCACAGCCAGATATAAGTTGTCAGCTCTCAGGATTGTATTACGTATGGCACAATATTCAATATTTCTTCCAGGTCTCAGCACTGGGAGATACATTCAATCACATACAACTGTGAAGATAACCTTAAAATAGTGCCCCATATCAAAACAGTAAATAGACTTTAAATCCAGAGAACAGCTTTTATTTTTATATTTGGAATGTTAAGGCCCACAGTCCCATAATTCTGGTGCCCTACATTATTTCCATACTCCTTGGGTAAGAAAGGGACAGAGGAAGTAGAGATGTTTGATTTCAGATCAAACGTTTGCAATGATCATCATCAAAATGGAGAAAAAAAAAAAAAGCGATGGCAGTCAGGAAAATGAGAATTTTGGTCCTCAATCAGCTTGGAAGCTGCCATGCTTCCTGGAGACAGGAGGTTGGCTTCTCCCATCCCTGCTCAGAGCCGCCGAGAGGAGATGCCACCCAGGCAATGGGAAAGGCTCTGGGGCTGTCCTGTACCCTGTTCAGCTCAGGCTTCAATTAGTGGGGACAGAACTAGCTCAGAAGTGCTGAAATCACGAGGTCATCTTTCAGGTATCTGCAGGGATGTGTGCTGTGACTGCATTGGCATACGAGAGACTACAAACTCCAAGCAGTGGGCAAAGCTCCATCTTTCACTCCTCTGGTGTAAACCATCTTCTGTTGCCTTTCCATAGCTATTTTGGATGGAATGCTGACCCGGGGCAAGGCCTTACATTGTGCTGCCCTGGGACAGCCCTGAGCCACCCCCCTGGATGCCCTCACAGCTGGCCAGGCCACCCCAACTACAGCCACAGCCAAGAGCAGATCCCTCCACAGAACACGTAGGTTTCTTCACCTGCCAAAAGTTGTTTTCCCTCACCAGCTTTCCCCCTAGGTGACACAGTATTCATCTGCTGTCAGCAGAGGTTAGCACAACAAGCCTCAAGGAGTGCCACTGTTGGACAGGAAGAAAAATATCTATATGACTTACAAACATGTGTGGAAAAATAGAGACTTGATTTTCTGATGCATCTCTTTAACAGTCATGCTAAGCCTTCTCCTATCAAATAATTGTCAGTGTTTGTCTAATCCTGTGTCTCTCTACTGCCCCAGGGGCCATCTACATTAGAAATTAGTGGTGTTTTGTTTGCTCTACTGACCAGAATTTTAGGTTTGCCATTTGGTACAAACACAGCTTAAACAAAAACACATCAGCATCATCTTCAACTGATTTAGGAGAGACAGCAAGAGGTGATAACTCCATCACTGACTTTGTAATTAGAACTGGTCAAAAACACTTCTATTAAAAATAAAGTATCATACATCACACCGGACATTTCAACATTACCATTTTGGAAAAAACAGCATGCCTTTTAAAAACATGTCATAATGTTGGCAAAAGCATTTCTGAAATTACAGTCAACTTCTCTCTTAATTTAAAACAACATGGGAAGTTTCCAAATCCTCAACTTCCAAACAGTATCCATATGGCACAAAATCAGGTATACACTTCCTAGCTCATCTCCCATCAATACATTTAGGCAAACATTGCTCCACACTGAAAACCAGAGGACAAGCAGCCACCGCTGCAGCTTGGCTGCAGTTACCCAGTGCTCAGCTGCTGATAGATTCACCAAATCTACTCCTGAGATACAGAATGGATGGCCCTGCAGCCCCTTCTTGAAAAAGATTATAAAACTGTGGGGAGATGAAAAGGACGTTGGTTTTCTCCCTGCTGAAACTACTTCTTTTCCTGTTGTTGCATCAATTTTTTCCAGTTTCTCCAGGAAAATCTATTAACCTTGGCAGCCTGACATCGTCTTTCTAATTTGATCTTCCTTTCCATGATACTGAATATTCAAGTATCTTTGGTTTTTATTTCTCTGGGGAGCGTAAATATCCTTGAGAAGAAGTTTTTCCACCAATCCTTCTGCTGGCAGGCAGGTCAGTTTGCTGACATTTCTCCATTTCCTGGATTCTCCATCACATAATTCAACAGTACTGATTTAACATCAACTCACGCCTGGGCTTTGGTGTTTAGAAGAACTGTGCTGTAAGTGAATGTGACTGCTCTAAAAAATTTTCCCTACCAGCTGTTAAAACCAGGAGAGGTATTTTCTTTCTTCTTTCCTGGAAACCTTGCAATTTTCTTTTTCCTTTCATAAAGCAAAAAAGAGTATTCCCAAATGGTTAATCCTATTTCAGAAATGGGTCATTCCTCCTTTTTTTGAGGTATTTGTTTCTCAGTTCAAAGATAGATTGCTATGTAGATACTTTATGGGAGCTGGGGATTCCTACTGCCAGCCCTAGAAAAGTCTGTACAGGATTTATCAAAAGATAATAAATGTTAGGTACCTCAAGACAGAGTTCAGTTGTAGGCAGATGTCCTGCAAGAAGATTGTAGAAATTAATTTCATCCTTACAAAAAAACCTCAGGAGTTGTTTTTTATTTTCTAAAAACTATGAAAAGCCCACCTTGGAATCAGATATTTTAGCTGAAAGATTAAACTTCCTACTGTCTCAATTTTGCTTTTGAATAAACTGAGGTGTAAAGGGGAATATGGGAGCTCACACCCATGCTCTCAGCAACCAGCACGTGCCCTCCAGTCCCAGCGCCCTTCTTCCCACTGCTCCTCTAAGTGAACATTACGGTACACATCAAGGGTTGGCACCAGCTGAGGGCACAGCCCCGTGATCTGAAATCGCTGGAAAGAGTACATCCCATCACTGTACAAACTCTATAGGCCCAGAGGATAACGCCAAGCACAGGCTTGGCTTTTGCTAGAGCTTACATAGGGCCACCTAGATTTCACTGCAGCATTCCTACAGGCTTGCCAGAGCTCTCTGACACACACTTTGCAGAGATTAGACATGACAGACTTCAGAGAGCAGGTCTGGGGACAGCTGAGCAGGCTGACAAGAGGAGCTTAAATAACAATTTTGCCAAGGCAGAATTCTGCCCTCTTCTTTCTCCCCATTTTCTGCTTACAGAATGACTGAGTTTTATGGGGAGGTGATGTGTTTGTTTTGCTTTTTGTCAGAATTATCTTTAAGAGCCGTTTAATTTGCTGCTTTGCTTTGCTACAGCACTGTTTCCCCTGGACAAGAACAGCTACAGCAGGTCGGTGGCAGGGAGCTCAGCCAACACAAACATGAGATGCCTGTGCTCTATAAAGGGAAGGGTGGAAAGTCGTGAGTCCTGCATCCACTCCTGCAGCACTGCAGGCGGTTGATGCTCCTATCCTTAGAAAGGTCAAATGCTCTGTAATAAGAGCATTACAGGCTCACAACCACACTCTGCAGAGCTCAGCCTCAGCCCCATAATTCACATTGCAAACGTCACGGTATGAATGCAGATCTGCTGTCCTAAGGGAGCCACAGGCACCATGAAAAACTCAGGCGGTTTCATTCCTTCTTTCCACCTTTTCCTGCCATTGCAAGGACAAAAACCCACACCAGCAAAATTAATTTATTCCTGTGATGAAGGCAACAACCAGAAGAGGAAAGTGGTAGGAAAAACAAATCTGGCCTTTTGACATTTGTAACATGCTGACAAGAATACACGATGGCAAGAAGTCCTATTTTTCATAGCCATCATCCTGCACGGTTAGACTGGACTTTTTTTTTATTATTTTGCAGCATTACAGGCACTGCTCTGAGTTAGACACCATGGGATGGTGGACCTAGAAACTATCCATGATACTCTGTGCCAGCATATCTGAGAGGCCAGTACTCTGCATCACTGAGTGCTGAAATAAAGTCAGAACCAGAGGCAGAATCTGACCTAAGGCACAAAATTAATTTCAGGAACTGGAATATTTTAGTAAGAGGTTCAGTATGAAAGCTCTCTCAGGAATCCTTTGATTACATGACTCCACACTTGCCAATAAATTTATCCCAGATGTTAGTGAGGAGCACAACTCTACAGAGAACTCTGCAAATGTGCTGTAAGCTCAGTTACACTGTAACTCACAGCAGTTTTCTGGCCCAGATAACTCTCTCTCCACCATAACGGAAAATTAGAAAACTGCCCAAACCCACCTGGTTGACAATATTCAGTTGAAGCAAGAAATGGGCTACCAGACATCCACAATTACTTGTGCCTCCCTCTTAAGAGAATACCATTCCTGGGCACTGCACACTTCTACCTCCTAGGGAGGCTGAGGTTTGTACTTTTAAAATTTGGCTTTCATTTTACATCTGTGTGACAGTTAAAGCCAACCATAACCTATTTTGCTGAGGGCTCCAGATCTATAAGGGAAAGAAACAGAAGAAGGCAGAACTACAAAGCAAATAAGTAGACAAGGTGCAAATAGTACTTAAACACTCACAGACGCATGGAAAGATTCAAAGAACTCTTTGCAAGGTGAGCTTCATGGTCCTACATAGCAAATGAGTATCACAAAGAAAATAACATTTTCCTGGGGTCTGCAGGTTAAGAATATACCAAAAAAATCTTCAGATTAGTGAGATTTTGTATAGTCATTTATAAGAGGAAAAATTCTTTTTTAATTACCCATAAAAAAAACTCCAAAATTAATAACTACTAGGATAATAAATCAGCCAGTGTAATCTCATTTCCATTACCCTTATTAGCTGAAGAGATTGCTAGATCAAACCCCATTTCAATCTTCCAGAAATAAATATACTATTATTTTTAGCCTCATTTCCCAAGACTGTGAAGTCAGTCTTCTCGGACTGCTTGCTGCCTGTGCACTCTATACGTTTTGAGCCTGCTGCCCAATTTCAACTTAATTTAATGAAGAAAGAAGCAGGTTTGGAGATGTTCAAGTCATGGTTGGTTGGTGAACGATCTCTGAACAGGGAACACCCAAATGCCCCCACTTAGAAAGGCAGTAGTGCTGCAATGCAACATCTGTTCACCTCTTCCTCAAGGGAGTGGACAGCACGAGCCTGTGGGACTGTCCATTTGCATTCACATATCCAGATATTTTTCACTAGTAAAAGCTTGTGCTTCCCTTACCCAGTTACAACTCAGTAGATTATCCCTGAAATGGTGCCTTCTTTTACAATTGCTCTGCTTGTTATTCCAAACTGGCGGACAATGACTTTGTTAGCTGATTTCAACTAAGATCTTATTTAAATGGCAAGGAAGATAGGTAAACATCTGCCAGAAAAATTGCTATGCAGTTTCCCATAAAACTCATTTGTTAGTATTTTAATTCATGTTTAGCCTGCAGCCCTTTACTCCACGCAATCTTCATTAACTTTTACTGCTAACATTAGTGTTCTCCAAAATCTAAAGCAAAAGATGAACCTGTGCATGTAAAACACTTGTACATTTTTATATGTTCTGCAGTGCAGTACACATAATAAGAAGGTGATTTCTGCTTCCCCTCCCCCCTAGAGGACTTAATGCTCTAAAGAACTCCACCATCTGTTGAAAATACCTTATTTCTTACCTGCTTTTTTATTTGTTTGTTTGTTTTAATCTGCCAGTACATAATAATGAGAAGACCAATGTCTCTTTAACATAAGCAAATTGCAACCAACCTCAGTGCTGGAGGCATATTCCTATGCAGTACTTCTGCTCCCTATGGGAAGGATTCCTATTGCACTTTTGCTATCAAGAATTCTTGCCCTGCTCTGCCTGTTGCTGTTCTCCAGCAATGCATAAGCACTGTGCATCAGAGACAATAGCTTCACAATGCAGAGGAAGTATGTGATGGGGAAGCTGCAAATTCAGGCCAATAGCACTGAAAGTTACACAGCGTTCCAGCATCTACTTGCAGCAAATCCTGCAAGGATACATAAATGTTGCTCACTAATTTTAGTAGGAATAACTTAATAGTTAAATTAGTTTTGCACAGATCATTGTTATAATGAGGTAGCAAGAAAGGGAGGAGGGACAACGCTCTCTCATGTACCTTCTGAAATTAAGTTAATTTATCAGAATAACCATAACCTGACCATACCTAGCCCTGAGAAGAACTTGCTTTTCAAGCATTAGTGAATTATGTTTTAATTCCTCATTATCACTGATGGAAATAATATGCACAAGCCGGTGCACACATAGATAATAAGGAACTTTGCACCTATCTCTGCCAGCTCCTTCCTCTGTGGAATTGCTTTGCTCCGTGCTGCATTGGCACCTGAGCAGCCTGCTGCTGAGCTGAGCTCTCTTTCCTCCTTTAAATTAACAATTTCATGTATCATTACCTGGACTTAATTTATTCTTGATCTTTGGCTTCTTAACAGAGAAAAAAGTGCAGTAACACAGAGTGCTGTTGTTGTCAAGGGATTATTCAATATATTTTTCTATTCCTATTCTGAAGCTTTTAAAAGCACTCCTATTCTACTGCGTATTGAATCTGTGGATGTTTCTTATCTCATCTACTTCTCATCTCATTCTATTTGAGACCCTCGCAGTCAGATAAAGTCATCAGGTCTTTGGGTAAAGAGAAGCAATTCCTTTTGCTTGATTAAGCGCATGACAATGCTATCAGCTGCATTAGGGGACAGTAGCGTGAGACAGGCTATCTCACAGCCACACAAATCCCTGCAGCAGCACCATGAGGTTTGAATAATCAATTACACATTCCAAGAGAGCTTGCCTGCAATAATAAAAATATTTCTTGTACCTTGTGAAGCAATAGGTAGGCTGACAGTAAAGGTTTAAAAAAATCCTACAGCATCACTTTTTTATTATTATTATTATTGTCAGGGCTTGAGATGAGAAAGCTGCAAATTTTTTGCAATGTGGCTGTAAGACTAAGATGTAGATGTGCTTAAGTTATTACAAATATTAAGATGAGTGAAATTACCATTGGCTCTATCTAGGTGTGACTGAACAGAAAAGCATTCATTGCAAAGCAAACTCTGAGCTTTCTGAGACCTGAGATCACCCTGCTGAGGATGATCTCTTTTTACTAACTCAGTAAGGGCATCTTAAGTAAGCACGCATTCTAAGGCAATGCTAATCTGCTAAGTGGTTGTTGTGTATTTAAAAGGCAGCTGCTCACCACACCAGGAAAGTGTTTTGAAGTCCCAGACAGCAGCCCAGTTATGCCAAGGGAGGTACCTCAGTATGTGTTCCATGCTTTCCCAGAGCTTGAACAGGAGTTATTATAGCAATAATGCGTACAGGCTACAGGCCCTTCTTCACAAGCCGTCTGCCTTAATAGCACATTAATACATCTTCAGCTCATGAGCTGCTCAGCTGAAGGGAAGTTTAGAAATTTTGCTGGGGAGGAGATAGAGCAGTACATGCTGGCCAAGTCTCGTACGGCCTTTGCTTTGAAATCAGCTTTGTTGAAATCACAAATAAATGCCAGCAATTTTTGTCCAATGGCATTGATAAGTATCTACATCCAAACTACTGTACTGGGTAGATGTCTCAGAAGAGGAACCAAGGATGGCTGAGTGAGAAACTGAACCAGCCTCATTTTCAGTATGAGCCAGTTACATGTCCCATTAGATGGAGCATCCCCCAGTGCCTTCAGCATAGGTGACTTCCAGCTCAGAAGTCATCCATGCCACAGATAGTCACAAATTTCAGTGTGGCATAGCCAAGCAGTACTGCTAGCTATCCTGCCCTGACATATAGGTGAATAAAAGGTTACTCAGGTGAAATCTATAGCAGTGTTGACTTATTTTTCTCTATTAAGTTTTCTGGAAAATTTTGAGCCATTTGTCCCAACAGCCAGCATGCTGATACAGCTAAAGAGCACTTCACAGAAGCTCTCCAAATTTGGAGCCACTCTCACACCAGACTTGGTAAGCTATCATCTGAAATTAAAACCCTTGTACCAACTTAGGCAGAAAAGCCTCCCAGAATAAACATCACGGTGGCTAATAAGAATGCAGAATGAACTGCAAAATAATTAAACTCAACGTGTCAATGTAAACCTGACTGATTGCTGTAATCCTCTGATTAGTCACTCCCCCTGCTCTGAAGAGCATTAGCATGAGAGAGGAAGATAACCTTGATATTTCAGGAGATCCTGAAGCTCCCTCTTTAGCAGTGTGGGTAAGGTGACCAGACCAAAAGTGACTTGCTCCTGCTAATTACCACAACCTGTTCTCCTCCTCCTGCTGATCAATCTGTAACAGCAGAGGTATGGTTTCCCAAAACAAGCAGCCAGCCTCCTCTTGAGTACCCATGTCTTCTTTTCTTCCGGTCTGTTGAGGACACATCTTTCACTCAGCTGAATGCTACAGTAACTCAACTCCACTGCTCCACTCCGCAGTTACTGTTTTCAAGATGCTAGAACTTCCAGCCTTTTCTTACTGCAGTTCAGCCATTTGACACGAGCACATCAATCTTACTGTTTGGGAAATTCATATATATATAAGTTCCCAAATAAGAGGTGCCCATGATCTGCAGCCCAGCCTCCATGCCCCTTCCTGAGATAAGTGGCTCCAGCCACCACAAACAGGTCTCACTACCCAAGTAGATTAACTCTCTAGAATGTCTCTAATTACAGACACCAGCTCCACACCAAGGAAATGTGCTTGCTGCAGCTTATTTTAGCTCTGCAGTTCTGACAAACCAGTCACTTTTCTTCTTATGATCATGTGTAATTGGAATACAAACTTTTTCTGAATAATGAATGCTCAGAGATAACACTGCTCATGAAGCAGATCATTTTCATGATAAAAATAAAACAGTGAACTGATACCTTAACAATAACAGAGAATTGGCTTCTGCAGATCATAGAGGCAAGAATGATGGAGGCTGGCAAGGGCCACAGGAAATCGGCACCCAGCCCTGCTCAGAGCAGGGCCAGCATCAGCTCAGGGTGCTCAGGGCCATAGTCAGTTAAGCTCTAAGTGTCTTCACTGACAGAGGTTGCAGGGCTTCTCTGGGTCCCTGCTGCATTGTCTGGACACCCCCACAGTGCACAAGTTTTTCCCATCTAACCAGAATTTCACTCAGTTCAAGGTCCCCTGCCCTCTGCTGTGCAACTCTGAAGAGTCCTGCTCTTTTGTCAGCACTTTCCCTTCAGATGACATAACATTTATTATTTGAATTATTTGCTACTGTCCACGTTCTATGCTTTTTAAAACCAGTCCTTATTTCCTTGTGCAGTTACTGGGCAGAATCAGTAAGAGCTGCTTCAACTACACAAATGACCCCCTGTGTGTGAAGATCCCTCTGGGAGACCAGGCTGGGAAATTAAGACCCTCAGTCAAAAATAGCCTTAACGTGAAATCATATGTTAGTCAAAGGAATTAATACTTTATTAGCTTACCTTTCCTTTTCGTTTTTGTTTTCAGAGGCTGAAAATTGAACAGCAAAAAAACATCCTTCCTCGTAGGAAAAAGAATTGATTGCTGTTAGCATGGATTAAGTACCCCTTGTTGTGTTACAAAGCTGTGGTCTGCTGAATTTGCAAAACCCTCTTCACAGAGAATATTTCACTACTGGGACTATACTGGAGTACACTGTTTTTGGAAGGTTCTAAGGAGGTTTATTTACAGGCAAATAATCCCAAAGCAAGAACATAAAGAGTGATTTCTTCTGTACTACTGATGAATTTGCAGATTTCTGTGACATGAGCTGAAGGAAGAGATGAGAAGCCATCTTTATACCTTTAAAAACTTGCAACGACAAGTGCAATATCAGGGTACAGTGACTGTGGACATCCCAAAGACTTGACAGAGGTGAGTAGTTAACCAGGCCCTGTATCTGCAACTTACTGTTATCCTAGACTGTAAACGCATGCAAACATAGAAACAAACTGCAATCAAACTGATAGATTTTATTTACTTTTGAGGAATAAAAGAAGTTCCCCATTCACAGTTCAGAAGTTCCTGCTTCAAGCAAGTGATGCATTTGTTGGGAAGAAGTTAAGCACACGTATCACTCCACATCAAAGAAAAAAAATAACATCTCTGCTGCCATCTTACAACTTCATCCTGATCTTAACTATCAGCTTTCTGCTCAGTTACTTTACTTATAACCTAACTGTAAAATAGTCAATATAGGATTTGACTAAGGAAAAACCATTCCTTTACAGGATTATGGAGTTCTAAGACTGGAACTGCAACTCTAGAGATGCTACACAGACACAAAGTGACAGCTAATTCCTGTTCCCAGAGCCTACAGGCCAAATAGCCTTCCTTATCTAATGATGTGAAGAATGAAATATCACCATCACCTCTTTATCAGCCGAAAAACACACACACACACACACAAAGATTAAATGATTCAGCCAAGCACTTAAGATTCTGCTTTTACTTTTTGGAAGATTAAAATTAAAAATGTGAATAAGGTCACAGAGAAAATCAGACTGACTCATGAACTAAGCTAAACTTCAGTTTCCTGAGTGTTCAGCCCATGCTGTAACCACGGCCCTTGCTCTAATTTATCTTCCCAGACTTCCCCCTATTGTGCCCTAAGGGTCCCACTGGACAATAGTTTCAGTTTGCTAAAAGACCCAGCCAAAGTTCCTTTTGTTGTAAGAAACAGATCAGGCGAACACTTCCCTCAAAAATCACGCTGTTACAACTTCAGGTCCCACCAGCATGAGTCTGCAGCCCTGTGCACAGCCCCAGCAGGATCTATTTGCGTGTGAATACGAGGGGAACTGCTCAGATAGCCAATACAATGATGAAGGGACCTGCTGGCATCCCGTAGCACTCCCAGGAAGCTCAGCTCACCTCCGAACCAAATGGAAACTAAGTAAAGTTCACCACCTTTTCAGTTCTCTGAAAATTACTGCAAAACCCTGGGCAGAAAGAGTGGAGCAGGAGAAGCAGCAGCATCTACCTTTCTAAATGACCAAAATGTACAGTTTTACCTATTGAAGCTCAGGCAATCCTTCCCAGGCACTATTTCTAGATGAGGAACTGAAGCTCAGCTGCAGTACAGCAGGGTTTGTCAGTCTCAGTCCTCCTGCGGGTGGGGAGACGTGTAATGGCTCAGTTGGAGGAGAAAGGAGGAACTGGGGATGGGATTCTTTCTCTGCCACCCTGATGGGCAGCACTGAGATAGCAGTAAGCAAACCATGCCTTGAGCAAAGAGTTTCTTGCAACAGAAGATGGCCCAAAAAGCAAGGCAACAACGGGACAAAACCAACGCTTCAGTGTTGCGGAGGAGCCCCGCACAGAGACAAGACCTCCCATTTGTCTTGATGGTTTCCATCCATGTATTTCTTGTGTACGTCCAATAACTGCAATTGAGCTGGGATTTGCACTCATCACTCTTCCCCATAGCCCCATGGGCTGAAGTGACGCAGTGCAGCATACAGAACCTCACACAAATGAGAGAAAAGATGGGAGCAAATAAAAGGTCGATGCAATACAGAAGGATTAATAGAATTTCCTGTGCTATTTCCCTTGGACAGCTCTGAGGGCTCAACCCCGTGTCTCAACATATCACCACGACTTTCAGTAAGTTTTTAAAAGAATAAAATACTCCTTTTCTGTTTTTTTTTTTCCACCTTCCCCACACTCTTAGGTTAAGATTATCTTATTCTAGTTGATTATATTCCTAATTAATTCAATGGTAAGGAAAAAGAAAGCCTGCTGAAACTTGCCATGTAAAACCAAAGGCTGCTTTAGCTCCATTACTGCCACCAACAGCTTGGCAGGGGTTAAGAACAAAGCCTCTTTGCCACGTCTGTACTATTTAAAAGTTCAGCTGTTGATTCTAACAGTCTGTCAGAGCTCAGCATAGTGCTCTTATCTATCCATCTAAAATGGATAATGTGGGCTGAGGAAAACAGTAGACAATTTTTTCTTTTCTATTTGAGGTTTAGCTCCATGAAAAAAGCCCTTCTCCCCTCGACTTTCACATACTCTTTTTATATGAGCTGTGCAGGCTGAGACGCTGACCCTGGACCAGCTCTCTGTAGCACAAATTCTGCAGCAGTGCCTGACAAATTCTCACAACAGCTTTCATAATTCACTATCAGCTAATACAACTTTATAAATCAATCCATAGGTCAACAGATTTCACTGCTCGGTGGTTTTGCAGACCTGATTAATTGAAAGATAAGGATGAATTTATTACAGGATCTGCTGGAACACCATTTGCAGGAGGAAATAAATTGTTTAAGCTTAAAGGGGAATAATTCTCAAGTACTTCTGTATGTATACATGATTATAAATGATGTGTATATAGAGATGTAGGAATACACAGGCCCCCGTCCCTTAGAGCTGCAGTGTGGGGCAGCTGTTGCTGGTGCTGCTCAGCGAGCTGCTGCCTTCAGATCTGCAGCTGAGCCCTGCGCTCTGCAGCACAGCATAAAGCCTGCCGCAGCGCCAACGGCCCCGAGCTGCCTGGGCGTGCTGCTGCCCGTAATGAGTTCTGTGTTAAGTCCTACAACTGTCCTGTCATCAGTGCACTTGTGCTGGACAAGCAGGCAGCTATTCCCTGTTGGACCACTGAAGCACTTTGGGAAATCCTTGACAAGCACCTTCCTAAGCCTGGGTTGTCTATTTACCACCACCCAGGAAGTGCATCCTGTAGCATTTAGAGACACTTGCACAAATACAGGTACTAATGACAGCAGTGCAGCAACAGCACACAGCCATGCACCATGCAAAAGCAGATGGAAAGGTGTTTTCCTTTTAATTCACCTTAGAGAATAGCAGAGCTTTCCCTTGTGATCCAGCTGCAGCCTCACACAAGCCCTGAGGAGCAGGTGGCAGCCAGCAGCAGTGCCACACAATGTCACTGTGACTTTGAAGCAGTCAGGAGCCCCCAGAGCCATGAGGGAAATGAGTGGCAGAGCAGATAGCTCATCCATGGAGACACCAGCAGGTCCCATTGTAGGGCTCACAGCACTGCAGGAACAAAGTGAGAGCTGCTGCAGTGTGAGCAGATTGGCACCTGCCCAGTGAGGCTGCCACTTTGCAGACTGAGTTTAGATACACACAGTTGCACAAGGAACAATCCATATTGCACAGAAAAACACAATAGACATTGTCTCCAGTCAATTATGCCACATTCTCCACTATACCATCTCCATTCCAACTACCCATGCTTCATGCACGATACAGGCTCTACTGATGCTAAGCAGAACATCTCCTCATCCCCCCTGCTTGCCCCAGCACCACTCATAACCCTCAGCTCACCACCCTCTTCCTAATCACACCTCAGGGAGCTTAAGGCACCATCAGTGCCAGGTTATCCTAGCTTTACCCATGGCCAGGTATGTGATGATACGTGCACCCAGCACAGAACAACACCGTATGAAAGCTGTGTTATAGCACCAAGGGCATTGTTCTGTACTAGTGCAATTGACACCATGATGCAGGCTGTTGTGCCACAGCATCCTCTACCTCTTTGCACATCAGGTTACTACCTGTGAAATACCACGGTCATCCTTTGCTCTCAACGTTTATCCTTCTCTGAGGCTGAAGCTCCTCTCACAGCATCTTCAGCTCTGGTGAATTTATGTTTGTTCTCTTATTATCTCATACTCAGAGTGTCAGGGAAAAAAATGGCTAAAAAAGCAATGATTGTAATGATCCCCTGTGGGTGCGAGAAGACCCTCTGTTATCTGAAGCCTATGATTTCTGGCCTTTGCAGGCAGCTGGCCAGCACAGCACACTATGCAATGCCTCCAGATGCTTCTCTATCCCAAATAACAGGAAATTAATGTTTGCTTTCGAGTGTTCTCAGGCAGCAGCTTTTCAGGAAGCAGCGGAACCCCTATTATTTATATAGATCTCATTATTACAAACTAGAACTCCACACCATCACTGGCGTTACCCAGGAGACCACTGAAAAACCTGAACAAAATCCTGTAATACACTGGGATGAAATCCAAACACAAAAGGAAACAGACATTCAGATCACTGCAGTTGTCCCTCAAAACTGAAGCACCTGACGTGCCCCGTGCACTGCAAGCAGAGCACTCTGCAGCAGGGCCAGGGCTCTATGGAAACAGCTTTCCCCTTTTCACCTGTGATCTATGGTTTCATTCTTTCTATTTTGTTTTCCTGTGGATCTGATAGGCAGAAGGATAAGTATGCCCTGGAGAATTTGGCAGTAGGAAACACTAGGGAATGAAGAGAATACTGAGTAATCTTCATGCAGAATACCCTTAGAAACTTTCATGGCTACAGAACAGCCGACTACGCAAAGGGAAAACTGAGCAACCAAGCAGTCCCCACCACCAACACACACAACCCTAACAGGGGTTTATGGAACCAAACCCCTCCTGAAATACCAGCATTCTGCTTTGCAAAACTCAAAAAGCTGCAGCGAGTCAGCGCTGCAACCTGGCTGCCCACTGTGCCTCTTGGGGCTGGGTTATGGGCTCAGTGGGAGGGCAACAGCCATGAGCTGTGTTCATGCACCTCCTGACAAGGTGGCTTCTATATTTTTAGGTACAGGCTGCTGGAATGCAGCTCTCAGGAGCTGGCAAAGGCTTGCCCTGCTCCTGCTGAGGCTCACTCCCCCACTGCAACCCTATGTGCTCCCTGGAGGAGAATAAAAGCCCATGTTATTTGTGCTCTCACTGAGCGAACTGCAGGATGAAGTTCATTAGCATTGAAACAGCAACTAGAATCAGGCCTTCCTACTGTAGTAGCAAAAATTCTCCACAGATGCTCAAACGCATACAGAACAGACCACTCTTGAAATCACTTTGGTTAAGAGTTGGAGCTGCTACAGAAAGAAGAGAGCAATTTGCTGCAGCATCCTGGGCACGTTATCCTGCTGTGCAAGTGGCAGCTGGGTTGTCCAAAGCTCCATGCTGGGAGCGGTGCCATCAGTTCAGGTACCGGGGGCATTATCCAAGTTTGGTGATCTACAGCAGAATTTCCTGTATTAAACCAAGCCGGGAAGCAGCTATACCAGGAGCCCAAAGGCAGGGCCATCCAACCTTCTCAGGTGGGCCTCACACTGCCCAAGTTGGGGCCAGTTAAAGCTGCTGCCAGCCACAATAATGTAAATTACAGTCTATTTTACAGTACTGCTGGGACTCAGACCTCTGGCTAGAATCCCTTCTGCTAGGAAGAACTCCCTAAATAAGCCTTCCTAAACAAGCAGGTTTGTATTACTTCTTAGCAAACACATGGAGAAAAGTTACACAGGGGGGTGCCTGAATAGTTGATACCAATCCATTAAGATAATTTGAGAAATGTAACAAAATCAGATGACTACAGATGAAACTCAGCATAAGCCAATACTTCTAAAAAAAGATTTTAAAAAATCAATAAGTAGGGTATGAGGGACCTAAAGATCAGTTCACGTGAGTGGATGCTGGGAACAAATCTAGATGGGAGTGATATGGCACATAAGTTACTGTGTAAGAGAAGTTGGTGGCACCACTAGTGCACATCACCATCCTTGCCAGCCATCAAAAACTAAATGTCAAACAAACCAAGGATTCTGACTGCGTTCAGACTTTGCTTGACAAAGCCTGAAGCCAACTCTCTTGGACACTAGATTTTCAATAAATCATTTATACAAAAACGGGTACCCAAATTATTTTAAAGCAAGTTTACCAACTGGCATGACATGATAAACGCAGCATTAGCCAGATAGCCTCTGTCCTTCATCCAACCCTATTCAGCACATTATTGCATTACCTGGAAAATACACAAAACCATTACTGATGCAATTTGTGCATGGCAGCATTCCATGCCAGGAACAGCATTAATGACAGAAACAGATCTGGAAAGTTCAGTGATACTAATTTATTTGAACAAAGCACACTCAGTAGCTGTAAGTGGCACATCACCTATGTAAGAGCCAAGTACACAGGTCTCTCCAATAACATGGAAGACTGTATTTTGTCACCAGCAATTAAGAAAAGGAAATGAAAAGATTTGCACAGAACCAGCCACACATACTCCTAATGCAATGCTGATACTAATAGGGTAGAAGCAATTCAGAGATATAAATAGGAGATTAAGCAGTAAATGCAGGGATGTGGTGTTATTTCAGTACCCAGTATCCAAGATACCATAACTAAATGCTGTGAGCAGCTCTGGTGACCATATTTCAAGGACAGTATTGAAAATATATGAAGGATTCAGACCAGATTCTGAAGTTACATGGACCCTGAAAAACTTGCTATACTAAGAGGCTTCCAAAGTTCAGTCAATGCAGTTCTCCCCAGTGGTGGTAGGGATAATTCAGTCATAGTCTGCAATTACTTCCAAGAGGAGGAAACTCCGATATCACACAGCTTTTAGTCTGGTCAGAATGGATACATCCCTGAAGTGGTAAATGAAATAAATATTTCAAAGCAGAGGGCAAGTAGTCATTGGGAGCACTGTGCTGGACTACGATCAACTCTAAGAAGCTTAGGGAAAAGCATGATGATGTGCAGAGAAAACACTGTGCTCAGGCAGAAGTTCGGAGCCCTCAATCTAGCTGGACACCCACGTGAGGGAGGTGAGCTTATTGAACAATGAAATTCTTGGCTTTTTATATATAGAGAGAGAAAGAAAAATATATGTAAAAGTCAATTTTCATCTGCACCCATATGCATAACATCACCACTTATTAATGCACGTCAGTGCTTACAGAGCATTGTTTTAAGATGAGCAAGACACAGCAGGGTTTTCCTATAATAAATGCAACAGGAACAACACCTGCAAGTGCTGTGCTCATCAGAGGAAGGTACAGCATTGCTGGCTGCTTGCATCAAAGCATCCCCATCCCACTAACCTCAGCCCATCCACCATTAGTCAAACAGCCACTTGAGCCCCAACCTGTGACTCAGAAGTACTTGTGGAGGAAGCTGCTTTGCCTTCCTGAGCCATCTGTATAGAGGATGCTGGGGTCACTGCAGATTGCTTTAAAGAAACCCATAGTCACAAGACAAAGGTAACCTAATGAAGATCTGGGCTGCAAGCAGAAATATCCCTTTCTGATTATTAGCAACTCCACTGCAGTCAGGTTATCGTGCACAAGCAGAACACACAAGGACTCATCAAACCTTTATGCCTAATTATATAGAAATGAACTACCAGCTCCAGTCACGTCTGTTGTGCTTCTAAACTATCACGAGTACTTTAAACCTGTGCAGTCATTAGCTATCGTGGGGCTCGACACTTGGTCTGATTATAAGGAAGAAAAAAAATGTGACAAAGCTGCAGAGTGATGAGGTAAGGTTACAAAGGGGGAGATGTCAGAACAGCAGTTCTAATTCAAGTTTGGAATTCAACAGAAAACTTTTAAAAAAAAAGACATGTTCACACTGCAAAAGAATACACTGTTAGCACTAATGGATGCTTGCAGCATGAAATATTTCCTTTTCCAGGCAGATAAGATTTGTTAGAAAAAAAAAAATCAGTATTCATATAGGGATCTGTGTACATCCATAAAGTAAGAGAGAAGTGCGAATAGATTAGGTTTAAAACAATCTCAGGGAAAAGAGAACTCATTTTCACTATAGTTCCTCTATATCCTGCCCTCTTAAATCACGCAAAGAGCATCCATACAATCTCAGAAATCCTATTATCTCCCTGTTCCTGTCATAAATTCAGCAGTCTTTTTTTGATAAATTACATTCTTCCCTATCACATTATTTCTTCACTAAAAATTACAAGTCCCAGTTCTTAATTGAAGCCCACACTAGAAACTGGAAATTTGTTATATATTTAAATTAAAAAATACGTGTATGAAGTATAAATATACTACACACGTGTATAGATGGGATCATGCTGTGCCATTACTAAAACAGCACTATCGTTTCTATAGCTCTTAAAGAGCCTATTGTAATCTGTGATTCATATGCTTTCAGGAGTTTGACTCTCAAAGCTCTATACCTCCTTCGTTTTTCTGGTTAAAATAGATCATCTATGTGATAAATTATTCTGGAACAGTTATTCTTGTGCGGATGCTCTCAGTCTGGAATGAGATACTTTATCATTTTGATTTAGCTTTATCCATATGCTCAAAACTCTAAACGTTCCTTTCATTCCAGGTAAAGAAATTGAGAAATAACTGAATCTGTAAGCCTAACTCCAGTCTGCACAATGGATTAGAATCCAAACATTGGTGCTCTATCTTGGCCTCTCTGAGTCACTCCTGTGGCTCAGAGATGTCTTCAGTTGATGCCAAACTTCAGCCTGTCAATGTCACAGATATCCCTGTTGCTACATTTAGGACCAGAGACTCATTCAAGTTCCTTCACCCGAGCACTTCCCAGCCACAGCCCCACATCCATGACTGCTCCTGCAGCCCAATGGATACTCTCAGCCACCAGTGAGAGCAGCCAGGAGGACTGTAGTATCTGTTTTAGTCCTATAACCAAAACACAGATTCATCATTTCTTTATTAACAGTGATTTTGGCAAGATTCAATCCCATCCAGGTTTGGGCAGCAGCAGCTCAGGAAGCAAAAGGAACCCAAACAGTTCAGGAAACACCGGCATGGAACCCCCACAAAACAAGCATTCGCATGCTGTGTTGCATCCTACAGACACAACTCACGAGGCTATAGAAGTGTACTTTGCATCCTCACCTGCCCCAAAGAGGCAGCAGAAGAGTCGTGGCTGTAGGTAGGTCAGGCAGTGCTGGCAGAAACAGGCTGAGCAGTGCCAACAGCATTCCCGCAGGAGATAAGCAGCCAACTCACCTCTCTTCCTCAGCCAGCAAAAATGAAAACCCAGCCAGGAGCTTCAGAGCCTCTTTATTTAAAAAATAAATAAAATGGAAATAAACTTTATGGTGACGTTAACTAAAACTTTCTAAAATAGAACTTCCATTAAAAAGGGTAGCTAAAAGCTGATATTTCTGCAGCTGCTGCATCCTCCACCATCCATGCACTTATCGCATCCTGAAACACCCTCAGGAGGATCCACTGCCTCCCCCTGCTATAGCCCTGTGCCATTTGCTCTATTTAAAGGAAAATGGAAGGCTCATTTTTGCAAAGGCAGACTTGCCAAGAGACCACACTCCTAACAATCAAGAATAATTAGCACAAATTAAGACATGGTTTGCACACAATAGTACAAAGTCCATCTTGTACAGACAACACACTTAAGAAAGGTCACAGGGATAGAAATGAACACAGCACAGCAGAGTGAGGGCATCCCTGAGCTGACCCCAAAGGAAGAGGAAGGGCTTTAGCAAACCGCCCAGGGATGTCTGCCACCCAACTGCAGTAAGGGCAGGAGTAACCCTGCAGCTTTTTGCCCTTGGTGGTGGATACAAACACTACACTCAACACCAAGAGCAGTGTCTGCTATGCAGTCAATTAATCTGGTACTTACGTGACATATTTTAAGTCATTTCAGTGGGGAAAAAATGTATTTTTGACCTCAGAAATGTCAAGAACACAACAGGGTACTGAAAAATGATGCAAAGTTCTTAGGTAGCTGCAAACACCTCTTTCAAAAGTCATGCAAACTGGTGCTTGGAATTAACATAGTTACATATGAAATTGTTCTCACTTTAACAGAGACCATGGAGGTGTTTTCCTACCTTTTCATGCAACAATTTGCAGTGAGCGTTACCCTGCAGCACAGCTGCAAGTCCCACCAGTAGCACCGTGCTATCTCACACAGGGCCTGGGGATTTTGAAGCTGATGACCACTGTTATATCATTGCAATGCTTTTCTTCCCTTATTTTCACCAGAATAGAGGGAGGAAAGTGTGTTGAATGAGATAATGATTCCACTTGGTTGCCTGTAATTTTCTCAAGCCTGTTTCTTACCTGAGGGTGGCACAATCATAGAAAAGATTTGAATAAACTTGTTCTTCTGCATGGAGAAAAATCAGAAAGATCCTATCAGTAACGCAAAGACAGTGTGCCAGAAGGAATGGAGAGAGAGGGAGGACAAAAAAAAAAAGAAAGAAAGAAATGTAATTAAGGATACCTAATCCCTTAATGATGTAATTTCTGCCTTTAAAGCACCTCTGGTAGATACTACAAAAGTCTCACCAGAAAATCAGTGAGCACAAACCTGGCTACTGGGCCACAGATGGGGTTCACTATGGCAGACTGCAGTCAGATGCTCCCTCCATGCAGCAGGGCTTTTGCCGGGGTGTGGACATCTACTTCTGCTGCAGAAGCAGTGCGGGTTCAGTCTGCTCTGGCTCATAACACTGTGAACCTCACCTGGAGCCCTGCCACCCCCTTGCTTGCTGCCAAAAGCTTGAAATTCTTCCTCTTGCCACGTCAGCTGCATCTCTGCAGTGCCTGGTTATTTCTGGTGCTCCGTGACAGCACACCTAGGTCACCTCTTACTCACTCCCCAATCGCTCTGCACCAGGATGGCTCCTTCAGGTTACTCACATCCTGCGTGAGCAACCCCATGCTCCATCCAGTCACACCTCCCAGTGCATGTGACAGGTGACAACCTGCTCAGACTACACCATTGCTCTTCTGCCGACACCCCTGCAAGGCAGACAGTCCTGGGAAATGGGGTGCAGCAAACAAAGATGAGACTTAAAGATTGTCCAAATCAGCATCTGAAGAAAGAGTGCATTTACAGGAGCTCACCACCAGCTGTGGTTTTCAGAGTATCCACTAATTATTGGAGCACCGAGCAACACAGCTGACGATCTGAGCTGCAAGTTGAAACATTGCCCAAAAGGAGCAGATCATGGGACGGACCAACAGACAAGGTCAGGAAGGATGGGGATGGGGGGAACAGCCAGGATGGCTACCTACATGTAGATATGTAGGGTTGGGTTTTCTTGTCATATGATCAGATACAAGTAGCAGGAAGAGTAGGTCAAACATTAAAACATTATGCCATTTTATTTAAGTCTCCTAATTAGCACAACACTACATCCTCTTCTGTCTTAGCAGTAATGGACCTCAAGGACAAGGGTTTGAAGGACAGGGCAACAACTGTACAAAATCCTATCCCAGGGCTCTCATTAGCTCCAAACAGGTGACGGGCATCGATGCAAACACAAAACAACGTCAACATGGGTTTTGCAAGCTAAACCAGTGCAAATTAGCATGAAGCAGCTGGACACAACAACACCCTCAGCAGAGGCACAGAAATTAGAGTCAAGGAGAACTTCAGGAAACACAGGCAGGCACACAGACAGTCATGTCAGGGGTGAGTAAGGCAGAAGGAGCTGGTACAGGCTGAAGGAGGACCGGGTGAGCTGCACTCACGTCACATCCCCCAGGCAGCATGTGCAGCCAGCCAGGGGCAGAATCACAAGTGAGTGAACATGGGCACTGGACTGACAAACTCATTGCTCCCCTGGTAGTTTCTATCCTGCAAAGAAATGCCCACTGAAAATATCTAACTATACTGGGGATTTATAGAGATGAGGTCCTCAGAAAGGCAGATTCTGCTGTTTTGGGAAGATCTCAGTGCCTGATAAAAACTACATGAGTCACCAGTGGACACAGAGAGATTGGCTAGAGCAGGCACAGAAGACTCACAGTGAAATATCTCAACTAAATATCCCCAAACACCATTTCCAGTACTGATATCTTCAACTAGAAGCAGTCTTTCTCCAAGCAAAGGTCACTGACAGAGGTTGCACCAGATTCAGCACATGCTCATTTCGGTGCTCAGTCTCTCCTCAACCAGTTTCCCTTTCATATGGCAAGGGCCATACGGATGGCCAAAAATTCCCTTCATCAATACATGCTAAGGGAAGGAGACCACAGGGAAGTTATGCAATATATTCACCTACCATTCTATTCAGACAAATTCCACCATTATGTTGCAAGCTGTAGGAGGAACCACATATATACGTGGCATACCTGCTTGGACAAAAATTAAGGCTGCTTGATCTTATTTGTCTAAAGATTGCGCCATGAGCTCAAACCATTGGAAGGATGGCACCAGTAATGTTGGCAAGTAAAGACACTGGAATTTTTAACACAGTTTTAAAACGTGCATTGCTGTTACAAGAGCCTCCCTCTCTCTTCTTACTTTCATCTCACTGCATTTTACCCTGCTCATTTTAGCTTATCCCATACATCCCCTTCTCACATGCTGCAAACTGCCTTTGTCACATCCTGCTTTGCATTTGATGCACCAATCATTTCTCTTGTTGTCCTAGAACATCCAGAAAAATAAA
Organism: Gallus gallus; assembly: GCF_016699485.2. Taxonomy (NCBI): domain Eukaryota; kingdom Metazoa; phylum Chordata; class Aves; order Galliformes; family Phasianidae; genus Gallus; species Gallus gallus. The sequence goes on from NC_052545.1 coordinate 9,851,883, forward strand.
CTTGAGGAGGACAACAAATTTGCCTTTAAAAGTAAATACTGTCCTAGTAGCACTGTTTTCTGCAGTACACCACTGTAACGCTGTAACACAATGGAAAGTACAGCAATGACAGCAGAGTAGCAAGGTCGTAGGCTGAAACAAGGGAGAACATGCTCAAATGCAACAACCAAGAGCACAGAAACAAAGGAGAGCAGCTGCTTACCTCAGAAGGCCTCAGGTACATGGGAATCTCCAGTGATATACCCTCACCTCCACTGCCAGGCAGTACATGAGGTCTGGGAAGGGGTGGATCCTGGCTCCAGCCCTTCCAGTCAGTCAGGTACATTGCATGCACCTGAGCACCCATGGGTTGGCCCTGCCTTCCCACCAGGTGCTCCATCACTGCTTCAAGCCATGACTTAGCATTTCGGCTACAACTATTATGTACAGAGTATATCTTTGGCTATTTTTCTTTTTAAAAGTCTCTATCCTTGCTCACAAGCCTTTGAAGGCTGTGCTACATGATCTGGGGAGGAAAGTGAACAAGCTTGGCTGAGTCCAATATTCCCTATCAGAAAGTTTCAGGAGGACAGCCTGCAAGGACAAGAAATAGGTGTGTGAGCTGTGGAAATGGTTCTTTAAGGAAGAGATAAGCAGGTCCACTGTGAGGCAGCTGTCTGAAATCTATAGCATGTATCAGGGGAATAGTAAGGGACAAGGCTCCTGATCCAGAAGTAAAGACTTGTTGGCTTTTTTCCTAAGTTCACAGAGCACATAAACCCTAAAAAAATCCTATTGATGTCACTTCTTTCCCCCCCTTCTTCCCTCCCCTTTCTTTCCTGCCCATTCATGTAACTACAGTTCAATAAAATTAAAAGTAAAGTTCCAGGCTCTCTGCTGTGATTGCAGAAAATTTGCTCTCCACACTAATGTGCAAAAAGCCTTTTCAGACTGCAGAGTGCCACCTAGACGACAGAAGGAGGATTTGCTGAGAGTCAGCCAACTGAAGGTAATAAATCCTTTGGGGGTGCATCGCAGAATGCCTACAAGATGCTTTTCAGAACAGATCTTTGCAGACTGCAGATGTTTTGTGGCAGGGTATGGGGTTTTTTTCAGTACTAAAATACCCCTGTGACTGAATGAACAATGCTCTCAAACAGCTTGCACGATGAAATGAGAACCCTTTTAGTTTAGCATTTGAATATTTATGCATCCAGAAAGAGAAATATTTTACATCCTTATTTTTTTCTAAGTCTTCAAGGGTTCACCTATTTCAGACAGGCACTGAATCAGGACCATCCTGAGGCTGGAATTCCAGGCAGACCTTCATAAAAGGAGGCACACAGATTGGCACAACTGAACCCTAACGAGGTTCTGCAAGTTAATAAGTCTTTTGCATATATGGAAATATTTGCGAATGAAGAGATATAGAAGGAATGGGCTCTACAAGCAGTTGAAAACAAGCTAGACACTGCCTATCTCATGAATGGAAAAAAAATACAGCAGATGTACCAGATGAGTCAGAACACGTAGAGCCCTCCCTTAACACCCACAGCTGAACTCTCTTACCATCCCCAGGTGACCACCGTGCCCCTGAAACAAACAGGAGCACAGGAGAGTGATGAAATGATGAATACTTACAGAAGTGCCAGTGGGTCCATGGCCCATCAAGAACACCACAGAACGTGCAGTGACGTCTCAAACACACTTGTGCAGGATCCAAGCAGGCCTCGGATGACCAAGGGGTGCCTCCTGGCTTAGGTGAGCCTGAGCTCAAGGTGATGCCACAAAGATCAGTGAGTCTTGTGCATCCGTGTCAAAACTCAGCCTGATATTCATCAGTTAAACTAAGCAGCAATGAAATAGCCAAATAATGCCTCCCATGAAGTGAAAACATTTAGAAGACAGGCTGCTCCAGAAGGACTATTATTTCGGACCATCACTACAGTCTTTCTTCTTTGCTGTCTGCATACCTTCATGTAGTGCAGGAACAAATTTCAAAGCAACTTGGAAGAGGAATGAACCAGCTTCTGCTACCTAAGCCTTGTTTCCCATCCCTCTACCACACTTTGATGGAACCAAGGAGCCGAGAGGCAGGATCTAGGTTCAAAACACTCTCTCCCTTGATTGATGAGAAACTGAAGGAATGAACTGGCATTAGTTCAGTGTCAGACCTCCTTGGAAGCTTCAGGCTGGGTTAGAGGGCTATCCCAGTCCATAATTACACTGACAGCTTCACTAAGCTTTACTTTTAGTCTAATTAAGATGTATTAGAGTGAAAACCAAATAGAACTTGTTCTTTTCTGACACTACAGGCCCTTCACTTGTGCAGAGCAGAAGACCAAGAGTTGAAAATTAAGAAATTATGGGAAAAGAGGATTGTGCCCAGTGTTTTGACTCAGGGCAGGGAGCCTTTCACCAGCGCACCACCAGTGGAGCTGTCAGACAGTGGGACAGCAGCCAGAGGGACACAGCCTGGCCAAGCACTCCCTGCCTGCTGGTTAGGGGCTGTGCACTAATTGCTCTGCAGTACATTGACCATTAATGCTGTGAAGTAGGCAGGAAATTCAGTGCTTTGTAGTTTCTGGTGGTTGAAGGGCGGAGGAGAAGCAGAAGGTGTTGCCTTGCAGGGTGAAAGACTGCACACCTTTACAATCTGAGGAGAAACAGTGATAGCCTGAAGTTCTCTTGGAATACACGAATGTCGCCTTAGTTTTTGTATTAAATGCTTAATACGGGTGCTAACTAGAGATGCTCTGGGGCAAAGTTTAAAAAAGAACAGACTCATAGGAGCCATACCAATAGACATCCACAGATGAATTTGCAAATGTGAAATGGAAAAGGGCAAATTCTCAGCGGGTGCAAGTTAGCCCCAACCCTTTGCTTTCCCTACCTCCAGAGAGAGAAAAACAAGAAAGGCAGTTCATTCACTCCCTTATTTTAGGCTCTTTCCTTATATTAGGAACGTGATATGAAGACAGTATGCGCTGAGATGCAATAAATCAAACCTTGGGTCTTGTTCTGGATGAGCGATGCGACTGCAGAGTGTGTGGCTGCAGCATTGTGCTGAGCCCTGCACGACTGCTGGAGTGCCAGTGCCCTCTCCTGTTCAGTGTGCACCAGCTCTCCCTGCTCGTTTCACAGCATGTTTGCGTATGTTCAGAGGCTGGTGGCAAATATTCCCAAACATAGCCTGACATCCTGCTACAGAGTAATAAAAGGCTGCTAAAAGAAACATGAGAATGCAGCAGAACTTACCAGGGCATTGCATCCTTTCCATCACAGTCCTGATAAATTAACACTGGCATTAGGCCATTTCAGAAGAAATAATTCTCAAACTATCTAATTCCATTGAGCACAGCAGGCTTGGATCTTCCTTCCAAAGCACATCTTCAATGACATTTGGTTATATTTTCTGAGGCTGTAATTTCAATTCCAGCCACCACCAAATATATTCATAAAATGATGATTCAAGAGGAAACCGAAGCAAAGGGAAGTGTGCTGGCAGACCTGAAGTCAGGGTGGCTTGTGCTCCCCTTATGCCTGGACTGTCTTTCAGACTTTTCACATCATTCCTTAGTGACAGCAGCACGGACTCATCCTCAGTTCACCACAGTAGCAAAAGCAGTGGCAATGCCATAAAATGTTTCCCAAAAACTCGTTTGTCAGCTATCCCAAGGATTTCTCACAGATTGCTTTGACAAAGTTACTTTCAGGTCTAATATTATCACTCATGCTAAAGCAGCTGAGGGAATCAAAGGAACAAGCAGCAAACCTGTTCTATGTTGGAGGAGGGGATTATTCCCAGAGACAAGGCTCCTCAATGCCTTAGGATGGACAAAAATTATATAGAGCAGGTGAAAGACCAGAACTGTTACTGACATGTCAGAGGGAATTTATCCTGTACCATCACTGCCTGGAGTCATGTGGTAAGGGCTATAAATGTAGAAATTTCAGATGCTGGGCTATTACAATAAGCAATTTCTAACTCTCATTCTTAGAAACACTTGGGGGTATGGTACTTAATGGCTCAAACCTTAGAAGATGAATAAAAAGACCCCAAACTCCCCAAAATGTACTCAGCTGAGTAAGTGCTTCAGCAGTATCTGACAACTAGAGCACATTAGCAGCCTTACAATGCAAACCAAACAGTGAAGATATTCCCATCATGTGGGATTTTCTGGTTACCGATGGTACTTCTATCCTCAGAGGTTACTGTTTCTTTCACATCACAGTCAATGCTACAGTGTCAACATAATCCCAGGTTTTCCAATAGCCAGGGCTGCATCCAGTTGATGGCTAAGGGAGGGAAGGATGCAATAAAAAACTGCTGCACGTTCATTGACTGAAACTAATGGAAGAAATGCAGACTGTCTCATTTGCCCAGACAACACACAGTGTCTCTAGAAACATTTCAAATTAATTTGCTTTTTCTATGTTTTCTGATAGTGGATTTTTTTCATTACTGTATGAAAAAGAAACAGTGATCGGTACGTCTCCCTTCCCATCACCTCTGCACCTCTTATTAACAAAGTAGTAGTTTTGTTTTGCTCCCATCAATCTAAAATTACATGCAAATCATTAGGCAAGCTAATGAAGACAATACTAATAAACGGAAAACATCGACAGCAAAAAACATGCAAGATAAGCAACACAAACATATTTAGTGTATTTCACCTTCAGCAAGCTTGCTAGCACATTTGTGCATGAAACAGGAGCACTGCAGGCAGCACAGAGCTTTGGTGATACCACTGCCACCAGCACAATGGGAAATCATCCCATGGCTGTTGCTGTAGGCTGTACCTGTTGGAAATCACACTCTTCAGGGGTTGCTCTGTCTTCTAAACCTAAACTGCTGCCAGTGGACCAGTTTGACTAATCTAAGCATAGGGCTCAGGTGAACTGGTAGATGCTTTTCACCCTCTAAAAGTGGCTTTTGTGCCATTCTCATGGCTTTAGTCTTATTCTGATCATCTCCAGCAACAACCAGGAAGGGACAATGCAAGAACAAAGCCTTTAGAATTAGAAACCAGGGGCCAGAAGGGACCTCTGGAAACTGTCTGGTCCAACTGAATTAGTGATGGGCAACCATAAATAGAATATTAATATTAAATATTGTTCTTTATATTTCTCCTCTGCCATAAAGCATAAAATTAACAGGGTGAGCCAAAAGTTCATACCAAAATGTTTCCCAGTATATTGGCAGCAATATTTCTACACATTCTCCCTGTCTTTAAAAGTTACAGTAACCCGTATGGCAGCTTAAATCAATTCTGCTTTGTACTCCGCCACTTAGAAGTAACAGATAAAGCTGCTCTGCTATCAGATGTCAAATTTCCTGCCACTTTCTTTCTATAAACCTATTTACAGGCAGTGCCTTTTGCCAGTGGTGACGTGGTCTGGAGTTGACAGCCCACAGAGAAGCAGAGCTGCTCTTAGGAAAGAGGAGGACATCACACCAAGTGAGTTTAGGTTTAGAAGTCAGTAAAGGTGTTTGCATAATATAATCAGGGTTAGATGGAGTCCAAAATGAGTCATGAAGCAATGGTTTGTGGATGTTACTGTACACACAAATAGACCTACAATAATCTTCTTCAGAAAAGACCATCAATAGATTTCCACAGTCTATGGATGTTAGCAGTATGTACAAGTGGGAAATAATGCCACAGGATTCTGACAAAAATTAATCCTAAAGTAAAATATTAAGGGAAAGTTGTAAGTCAAGGAGCCTACCTGTACTGACGTACTGAAGTGCACTTCTGTTAGACCGGGTGGAGCAAACTGTATCTTCTACTGAAAACACAAAGTCTAGGATCTTCTGGACTGGAATGGCAGCAGTTGAACTTGGGGCTTCCTTGAGCTGGTTCATGTGCTGTAAGAGCAGGCATCATCTATAGGGTACCAGCCAGGGCAAAACCCAGGGCATGGATGGAGCCATCCTTTCAGGATGTAATGAGGACTGAAAATGGGCATTAAAGGTCAGCACATCCCCTGCAGCTGAGACACACTGCAGCTCCATATCAGCCAGCACAAAGCAAATTCAGAGCACTGTTGACAAAGTCTACAAAAACTCCTTTTTCTTGAAATTCTTCCCCACAACCCTCCTTAAAACCAGAGGAGGCTGATGACAATGTCATTTGCTGTAGTACATAAACGTTATGTAACCAATGAACTTTAGAATCATTTATACCACAAAAGGTCTCTCCTGAAATTTCCACTTACAGCTGATGTCTGTGCCTAACAAGCTGCTTCTCCCGATGAAATCACTGCTGACACTCTCCTTCCACCTGCCTCAGGAGCATGGTTTTCAGCCACTTCTCAGGTCCGAGTCCTCAGTGCAGCTTTAGGCAACGGTTGTCCCAGTGAAACAGCATCTGCATTCAGCTCAGATGAGGCATGTGGCTGGGGCTATGGCATCACCACCACAGGAACAACTCTATCCCTCGTGTTTCCTCTTCAGAGAGCCTCTTCAGCAAAGCACTCGCTTTTTCTCTCATTAACAGCCAGAGAGCATCACTTCAAGGTATATCTATAGTCTGTATAAATAAAAACACGATGTATAACATTTATTTGTGAAGTCAAAAATGTATTCACACCAGACTTGCCTTCCTTAGTGTTCAAAGTAACTGAAAGCAGGAAGTATCTAATCGCTCACCAGCACATTTTAATCTGTAATACTTAATAATTATCCCCAATAACTACATCTACATTAACAAATACAGACAAAAAGGTTAAGTTCAAAGCATGCTGAAATCAATACTGCATTAACAATATTCCTTTGAGATAATTCTGAAGAAAAAACATACAATAAGAAATGCCAGCTTGACATTCCTCTAACAGAATCACCCGCCTATGAGTACTGCAGGACTCCAAGAAGGGTTGCAGAGAGGGTAAAGGCCTCCAAGGAGAAACTTTAAAAAATGGGAGAAACCTTCAGGGCTGCAAAGCATAAATTCTGCCACATACTTCTGAGGGCAAGGGAAAAAGATGGGACTGAAAATTAAGGAAATTATGAATGGAAGAATTTTTTGGTGAGCAGATTCTTCTGCTTTCTTTTAGAGGAAATATTTTCTTTCAACTTCTTATCATTCTAAACACTGCTTGAAATCAATTCAAAAGTGATTTTTCAAGTAAATTTTCAGGGGAAAAAATATGCAGAGCAGCCCAAGTCACCCCACCTAGGCAGGAGTCCTGCATGCACAGGGAGACCCAGGACTACAGGATCCTCCTCCTTACTATCCCCTCACCTGGGTAAAACTGGCTTGTTGGTGCCACACAGAGACAGGGGCTTCCAAGTGAAGTTGTTTAAACCTTCGGAGAGGCTAGTGGCTGGGACAGAGAAGGGCAAAGCCACTGACAGGGCTGTCCAGAGCACTCAACTCCTAACCACTCCCAGCAAGGTATGGAAGCACTCACAGGAGAATACAGGGGGAAGGGATGTGCAGGAACGGAAAGTAGACTGACAGCAAATGTGCAGCACATCCTTTGTTTTATTACCGCCATAAATAGTTAAAAATAAAAGGCAGTTTAAAAATACATACTTGCTTCTCTAGGACAGAAATAATTCCCATTCCAAAGTACACATGCTTTTGCAGAAGCCATTACTTCAATGAGGAAGATCACAGCAATATAACTGCAGAAGAGTTACAATACATACTGCAGCTATTAGGTGCTGATTTCATGTATACCAGTGGATCACAAAACAGCCCTGGAAGACACTCTTCATCTGGCTCTGATTGTGAAAGCCAGCTAGGAAGAACTTAAGACTACATGTAAATTCATTTGACCAGGAATTCGAGCTTGGGGTAAAATACCAGCTGGATTTACTGAGGTCTTTAACTCATACACCAAGGTAAGCTGAGGGCAAACTCACACAGCTTTACTAAACTTCAACAGGCTCAAGTTTAAAGCAAAAAAGTGATGGGCTCTTTTGTTGGGCTTTATGAATATAAAGTCTGTGGAAAGTATTCTGGAAAACAATTTCAGTCACACCTGAACTGGAACCGAACAAAAAAAATTCCTTTCCTTTGATGTCCTTGATGTGGGGTCAGAGCCATTACTGCAGATTTCAGGCCAAACTGAACATCTGTTTCCAAACCATGCTCCCAACCCAGGCAGAAAGTGGCCTGAAGCCAGGCTTTGGCTCGGGTTTTCCCGAAGTATGTGCAAAAACTTCCTGGATCTACAGTAAAAACGGTGGGGGGGGGGGGGGGAGGGACACGCCTGTTTCATCCAAAAGCAAACCAAAGAACTTTGTAACACACAAAAGCAAAGAACTTGGTGAGGTGCACAGACGTGCCCCTGGAGCCACTTAGCAGAACGCTGCATGTGCCACGAGGGCCTCAGCCCGAGCCCAGTGTCCTCCAAACACCGAACACCACCGGCTGCACAGGTACTCGTGCAAACAACTGCACGTGCTTGAGTGCGTGTAAAGGCCAGCTTGAGCACAGTGCTCACTCCACAGCCACCAGCAGAGCCGAGAACCCCCCTCACCCCCCAACACCACGCTCACCCCCCAGGCACAACACGCTGCCCGCTCCCAGCGGTGCCATCTTGTAAGCCCGCCTCCATGGGTGCGCGCGTGACCCCCCCAGGCCCTTCAATACCCCCACCCTGCACGGGGGGTAAACGTTCTGTAAAACCCTATGGAAAGTATGTGGAGAATGTGGATGCCGGTGTGTCTGAGCGGCAGTTTTTGCAGGCTCACACCCTAGATGGCAGCACAATTCAAAGAATGCGCCTCAGCGCCCATCCGGGCCCCTCCCGCCCCGCTGTGCCGCCATCCATCTGCCCGCAGCGCCCTGCAAACCCTGCCTGAACGCCTCGATCTTTAACAGCTAAAATCTGTTAGCCCGAGCAAAAGGTGCCAGGTGTGAGCCGAGGTGTTTCTTAACGCTTGGCAGAAATTAAAGCTGTGATGACGCTGCTGGGCTGCACACGGGAGCAGCTGTGCAGGAGCAGCGCGCTGAGGGAACAGCCGCTCCCTCAGCCACAGTAACGGTCATAAAGACGGCGGGAAGGCACCGCCGCGGCGTAACGAAGCGGGTGAACCTCTGGGTGAAGAAAGAATAAAGTTCAAGGGAGTCCCGTCTTATTTACCTGCTGAGGGAAAAGATGCCCGCGTCAGCCAACGCGTTGCGCCGGGGGGAGCTGCCAGGTGCAACGACGGGGCTCAGCAGGAGCACCCTGCAAGCCGCAGGGCACGGAACGGGAACGGTGACCTCCCACAAAGCAGGCAGGGCGTGGCTGTCCGGGTGGGGTGTGCAGATGGCCGCTTCCAGCCACCAGGTGTTACCCCCCTCCTCTGGGACGGGGCGATGGTGCCTGCTGCCTCACACCGAACGTTTCTTCCCTCGCCTTTTGATCCACTCCACAGCCTCACCTGGGGATCCTGCGCTGCCATGAGGGGTCACAGCCGTGCCTCGTCTCTGGGAATATATTTCTCCAGGCCTGGGGCCGTGTAGAAGAAAAGCACGCGGTTTATTCCACCTCTCATTCTGAAGGAGCATTAATATTTTACCATCGGTGCATGCTGACTTTCCCCATCTTGCACTTCTTGGTCTTGTCCTGTATGGAAGCAAAGTTCAAAGGAAAAGAAGGGATAGCAAAGAACGTTGTTTGATTTGCAATATATTCCTGAAGTTTCATTATGTGAAATGGAAAGCATGGTTATTTGATTCCCTGTAGCACCAAATTAAATGAAAAGCACTGTCTTGGCCATATCATCCTGTGTCTTACAGCTGTCTTAGAAGAGTTAACTTTGAGCAGGATATGCAAGTTATTTTTGTATGACAGTGTTCTGATTATGGAGATTACAACAACACTACTGATTTGTTTGAAGGATTAAATGTATGAAACGTGCAGGATTAACAAAAAGTGACAGTTTCAGTACCAAGGGCCTGCAAAGTTGCCATCAGCCACTGAGAAAGTAGGAAAGCTGTCTGTCAAGATACATTTTGATCTTCACAAATGACAGATGACAACACAGCTCTTTTCCAAGGACGTAAATACAGCTACTGAATTCAAGAGATCTTTTCTGTCCGTAGTTCTTTCTTCTAATGTTCTTAAAGTTCATCAACTAAAGTATCATCAATCCCACAGCAGTTGTATGGAGGAGAAAACTGAGGCAACAGAAGGCAAAAGCATCATTAGGAGGCAAACTCATGGCTGAAGGATGAGAACCCAAGTCCTGCCACCATACAGGGCAGCACAGCTATTGGCACAACCTGCTGGATGACACAAAATTGGGGTTAAAACATGAAACAAACAACAAAATTCCTTCAGAGCTCAGGAGAGCCAGAGTTCCTTCCCTGCACCTTGGGCCATCGTGCCACCTCGTCTTTTCTCTGATAGTTAATGTTGGGATTCATGCTGCTTTAAGCTGTATTTTTTATGCATTCTCTTCAGAAATCAGGGCTGAAAGGTGCAAAATGAGCAGCTTGGACTCCCTGGTAGTCAGTATGTACATCTAACAGTAAACAGCTGGAGCTTAGGATTGCTCTCAAGAAAGGCAGCAGCCAGATCGCTGCAGTTATGGGGAGCGCACCAGCGTGTGGCTCCTGAAACATCAGGGGCTCCACCATTATGAGGGAATTACAGGGCACATTGTGGATTTTCTCCTCCTCCTCTCTTCTTGCACACAATGAATGCAGTCTGACCATCCCTGGAAGATTCACCCCTCTTCTTTCATGCTGCCAACTTGCTACAAGCCTTCACCCCATGAAGAAGCTCCTCTGAATCATACTCCTGAGCAGTGTAAATGGGCCCAGTGCCATAACGCCGCCAAAGATCTGGCTCTGTTCAGCAGTAGTTTTATCTGAGATCACTGTGAGCTTACCTAGAGGTTGCCAGCTGGAATGCTCCGACAAACTGTGTTTACAGATAATGCTTGAAGGTAGTGGCCTCTGGTTGCCCTTTTTGTATTCCTTCAAGAGATCTTTATTCATACCTACTCAAGCGTATGTGAGATATGTTGAAGAGCTGGTAATGGAATTAAAGTAAAGTTTGGCTATGCCCTCTCTCTCCAATTCTGTTCAGTTATCATGTTAATAAATGCAGTCAGTTACAGCCATGCAAGCCAGGGTGAAATGGCACAAAATCTTGTGTCATGTCACTTCTTGTTTTCCTTTGTTACTGATGAATTACACCTTGTAACTCCTTCTATACCCAGACTTCATCAGTTACCAAACATCAGTCTTTGCAGAAAACTATTGTAGACTTCACTTGCAATTGCTCTCCAGGAAGCACTTGGGGACTGGGAGCTGGACTTTCTTCTCCAGACATCTGACAAGTTTCCCAGTGTTCCCAGAAGCCTGCAACAAAGCACTCCTACCATTTTGCCATGCACCACAGCCAATGAACAACAGACACTCATTCTGCAACCCAGATTCTTATTCCTCAGGCCTAAACTTCATTTTTCTAGTCAGTACATGTTGTAGTTCTTTCTCCTGCAAGCAATGAGATGCTCAGTGCAGCAAGAACATATCATCAGTTTTTAGAGCTGTGTTCCAATGTCATCTTCCTGCCTCCCAGCTAACTGGTGTAACCTCAGACATTTTGCTTTACAAAGAGCCATTTCACAATGACTGGCAAGAGTCACTGGAGGGATTGTTTTTGCTTGCTGAGTGACTGGTTTTCAAATTGGGTAAAGGGACTGGGCATGGTGGTTAAGTAATCCCAATGGCTCTTCACAATCCTTTTAAAGCTTTGAGAAACTGAGACAATTTAAAGCATCAGCATTATCACTGTGAAACCTCTCTGCAATGCTTTAAAAGACTTCTCCACTGAACATAAATAACTTCCCAACCTTTGGCTTAAAGAGAAAGGTTCTTCTCCTTAATAGTGCAGCATGCCTTCATTGAGAAATGTAATTTATTTTGCTTAGCTCTAAGTGATGCAGCAGATAAGCAGTTATAAAAATTAGTTTTTCAAGTCACCCAAATCATTAGTTAGCCAGTACAGCCAATACTATCCAAGCTAAGGAGTTCCTGCAGTTGAGGGCTATAAAAGCAAGTGGGCAAGTTCACTTTACCTGCCCAAGACCCTTTACCTCCTCCTTCCCATCACATTTCTTACATTCCTCAAGACTCCTGCTGTTTGTACCATCTTGGAGTCTCCATTGATGCCACTACCACAAGGTTGGCCTGTGACACTGCATCAGGCAAGTTTATGACCATGTAGGCTGGGGGAGTCTGATTTCAACTTTCTGGCATCTTTATTCAGCACAGATGTGGTAAGATAGCTGCAAAACGTGGACAAAACTTGAAGTTAACAGTAGCATCTGAAATGTACATGCACAGGTAAATGGTGAGATCAAAAGTCATGTAATAATATGAACCAACTGATAGAAAGGCAACATGGTAGGTTACTCACCAGCAGTGCTGGGAACCTCATATAAGACTAATGAAATAATGCAAGCCAAGGAAGAAACAGGAAAAAAAGCCACAGCAGTATGCACTTGCAAGACCTTGCAGCCAACAGGTAGTATGTAAGTTCCTATCCAGCTGGAATATTCACTATACATTCAATGTTATCTTCCCTTAAAAAAAAAAAATAATATATATGTGTGTGTATATTTGCTTTAGGTTGCCACCAATTTTTTGTTTGAGTTTGGGGGCTTAGCAAGGGCCTCCTGCTTGTCTCGGTAGCAGAGGAAGAACGCTGATTGTCAGGAAGCAATGCATCTCAGTTCATCGTCAACACACTCAGGCACTGAATCAGCAACAAAAAGGTGAACTTCCAGAGATCTTAAGGCAGGAATGAAACTGATTCAGCTTCTACTTTCCAGGCAAAATCCCAGGTCTGTAAGGAAACATTTTAAGAAGCCATTTGTCCACCTGATACTTTTCTGAGTCATCCGGACAGACCACATCTACCAAACTAAGTTTTAGGGCTTTGTAGCTAAAGGCCTAAAATTCACCATGCAAATTCACCAGCTGTCACCAAGAAATCATGAGGAACAGGTGAAACTACAATTACAGCTTTAAATGATTATCTGATTTCTTCGACAATTTCACTCTCGTATCCTGATTTCCCTGTAGCAGATCACATCAAAACAAATACCAGCAGAACCTCAAACATGTGTTCTTATTACAAATTACACAATATCAGTTACCAGTCCCCCAGAACATTAATGGCAGGGTTTGGCTTTGATATAAAAGCACTTATCTACTTCTAATTAGAATATCACCTAGAAAATTGCCTATTTTTGTGCCTCATCAAAACCAAGCTCTGGCAGGTGCTCTCACGCCCTTTGGAGGCTGATGTTTCATCTGTGACACAGAAGACTCATTGCAAACACCCGCCACACAGAGGCAGCTTCACAACTCAGCCTGGGTTTGTTCCATTATTCTTGGGCAGTGCATGTTCAGAGCAGGTCCAACAGGAGGCAGGGTGCTCTGAGCCTGGTCTGGTTCAGTCACGAACATCTCCAGGGTTGAAGAGCTCGCAGTCCTCTGACTATGTCCATTTAAAGGAAATGTAACACCAAGTGCAAACACTAGAGACTTCTACACATTTAGTAGCACTTTACCTCACAAGTCAGGATGTATTTGGCCCAAGAAGAGATTCTTCACATAAAAGAAGTCCAGATGAGCCACAGTCACGAGTAGAGAATGTCAGGTAGATGTTACACAGCTTGCATGTACGATAAAACAGAAACAAACTGAAAAGTAGCTCTGAAGGAATTAATGGGCTTTGCCGATGCTAAGCTTTATTTAGCTTCTGTTTCTAACAAAAATATTTTATAGCCAGACTATGTGATTTAAACACATTGAACCCATTTGTCTGGAAATGTTCTGCAGGGGAGAACATTCATAGTTTGGAAAACACATCTAAACCTACAGAGATCTGAATTTTAGTAAGAATGTGGGCAAAGCTCTATTTAAGAGCAAGGAGAGGCAAATAAACCAGGCTACTAACCTTCAGGGGCTTGCAATGGTTTGCCTAGCAGTTCATTGCTTGCAAACATGCATTAAGATCACAAGCTAAGCTATCTGAAGAATTAGGCCATTCTATGATCAGTTTGCAGGGAATATGCTAATATCTCACAGAGTTGCACCACTGCGCTGTCATCTTGCAGCACATAAGCCTAAAGCTAGAATACTCAGAGCATCTCCAGCAGCTTCCCACTCTGAAAACTACTACACATAAGTCAAATTCATTTTAGCAAAGAGAAATACACCTTTAGTGATTCATGTTAATGTCAACAGCTTCTCCGAGGAGAAGAAAACAGCATACCTGCATTGGAGACGGCAGTTGCTCTTCCACCAGAGTCATTATACAAAGCCATGAAAGAGTGGACTTGTGTGAGATTTTCTAGCACAAAAGCTTGGAAAGAAGAAGTTATATGTACTGTGGTTCCCTTAGTTAGATGAAAAGGTAAATATGAACTGGCATACATTCGATACCAGTCTCTAGAAGTCGGTGGCAAAAAAACACTTCAGAAAACTTCTGAAGATAGCATTGGATACCTCCAACCACACCTTATGAGACAGATACACACTTCGTGGAACAAGTAAGAACATTCACATTGTTGACTTGCGGAAAAATCCCTTCCTCAATGCTTTAATCATATTATTAAAAAACACAATAGAAAACAGCTATTTCAGAGAACAGCTAAGAACACCCTAAGGCATTCTAAAAATACAAAGAATTGCCATTGTGGAGTGGTTGAAAAGAAGGTCATCAATTTGCAAAGCAGCAACACTACAAATGGTGCAGCCATCTGCCTATCAGGAATCATTCAGATAACCTTGTGTTTTTCTCCCAGTCTCACTCCTACTCTTGTATACCACATTTCAGGTAAGGCTCAAAAGAATCCCATTAGAAGGAGAAAGCTAGGTTCAAATAGTTTTCAGAGTAAAAAGCAAGCAATGTATTAACAAGTGACAAATGCTGACCTTCAGACTTTCCAAAATTGACCATATTCTGTGAGGCTGAGGTAGGCAGGGGTGCATGGGTAAGCTCCAGCAGTGACCCTATCCAAACCCAAGTAGAATCTTCATACAAGTTTCTGAGAGTACCTAGTTTAAACGTAAATATTCTGAATCTTCTGTTGTGATGCTTTATGGAAAGACAATGGATATGCAAGATATAGGAGGAAGAATTCTCATGGCTTAGAAGTTGCAGAGCTGAAGGAACATCATGAGCTGCTGCCAGGCAAGGTGGTGTTATGACACAATTACACAAATACATACCTCAACCTTAGTAGACGAAACATGAAACATGATTAAAAGCTCTCCTGGATGCAATCAATTAACCATCCATTTCTATACTGAAGTTCTTGACTTTCTACAAACCATATTCTTACTGATCTCACTGGTGATTTCATAAGGTTGTATCTTGCACATTTCCCCAACACACTCCCATCTTAAGGCAAATACAGCCCAGTGTTCTTGGTGTGCCGAAATCCCCAGGCGCTGCAGCTTGAATTATGAAAGTGAACTTAGGACAATTTTCACTTTTTTTGAGATGATGTGAAAGGAATCCAACACGAGAAACAGCAGAAAGCACCAGTGTTGACTACAGGAACAGTTCACTGCAGGCTGTAGAAGCATTTACCAACCTCCAGCTGTCCACTGCTGAGCCTTTATAGTAATGAGTTTATGCACACTGTTAAAACTTCAAAAAACAAGCACTGAAATGGTTAACAGGTGTTAGTGCCTTCCTTGTTACTTTAAATAATGAGACCTCCTGGAACAAGAAAGGCACAAGGCCTTGTGGCTACCCCAGATGGTGCACTGAAGCCAGTGGAAGAAGCCAGGTGTACATGCCTCACTTCTGCCAAAGGGTTACTAGCTCTGGGCTAACATTCGCAAGACTTACATTAGGAGTCATTTAAGAATACTTTCAAATCATCACTATAACATTTAACTGGTTAGAAATTGGAAAAGGCAGCTAAATCCCAACCTGCTGGTAAGACAAGTGAAAAAACACTTGCAGGTTTGGGGACAGCCACACAAAGCAGGAATGCCTGTTATTACAGCACCTTGTTTCACACAAGTGCAAAGCCTTTTGGCTAGAGAGAGAAATCTCCACTACTGAAGTCAATACCAATTCTACTCCTCAACAGGGTATGCTGCACATTTTAAGATTCTCTTCCTAGATATCAGTGATGCTGAATTCCATAAAACATCTTGCACAAATGCACGCAATACACCCAATTCTTAAGACTCGGTAGTCCATAGCACAGCAGCTTGTGATGCAGGAGACAGAGAAAAGCCTAAATACAGCTAGACTGGAACAGCTGCCATCAAATTCTATTCTGCAGAATCAAATAAGCCTGTAGCTCACATTGATCTTCTGTTTGGGGCTCACTGATGGACTGTACTACTCATTTAAAATAATTACAAAGCAGCCTTAACATTTTTCTTTATTTTTTTTATTAGGTTTATTATGACTTAGAGTTTCTATTACTCCAGTTGGGTAAACCACATTTGAGAATAAGTTTAACTGCAGGACTTCAGTTTCAGCCAAAATCATTTTTGCATTACTTTATTGTAATATAACTTTAAATTTAACATTTAAAACGTATTTCATTAATAAGCAAGCCAAGCTCAGTAGCTTCAGTGCAGGATGTACTGTATGTAACTTGCCGCACATTCATGTTAGATTTGATGTACATGGAGAAAAGACTGGTCAACTATATGATTCATAAGAGAAAGCAAAAATAAGCACTTCCTTAAAAATCAAACTAAACAGTCCTCAGTTCAGTGTTTCTTTAACATCAACCAACTTCTGGCTCCAGGAGCTAGTTGTGATACCAGCAGAATGCTGCCTTCCAGAATTACACTTCTCTACACTGACACAAGAAATAATCTTCAAAGCAAAAGGTACTGAGCTTTAACTTCTGTTTTCTTGAGACAGTCTGTTCTCCCCTTTACCAGGTAAATATGTGCATTTTGGATTATTCCAGCAAGGGTTAACAGAGCAAGAAACAATTGGGGCTGAGCAGAAAAACAAGTTGCCAAGTATTTAAGGTACAGGCAAAAATATCACTGCAATGAGTTTAAGACTGTTTTCTTCTCAAAGAAAAAAAAAATGGCACAAATCAAAGAAAGCCAAATAAATGTAGCTTTGAGTGGTAGGAGACTGAAGTCATGCTTCAGAGCATTAAGAGGATATAACCGCAAGGAAGGGGAGACAACTTGAATGGGCTCTGTGTATTTGGGCTAGACCAGAAGCACTGCTAATAGTTCAATCCCTGTATGCAGAACTCTGGTACCAGCACGTTGTCACCCTTACTACACAAAGTGTTAGAAGTCACAGAGCATAAGCTTCTCAGTTGTCAAAGCCAGTTAATGAATAAACAAAATAGATGAATGGTTCCCACGTGTCTTTTCTGGTCAGGATTCCAACCTGTGACTTTTCATTTTGTGATTCTCCATTTAGGACAGAGAAACTCCTCTGTCAACAGCCAAATAAATACTAATGCTTAGATACTTAAAAGTTTCAGTTGAAAATGCAGTCAAATGAATACTAGCTTTATGCAGCTTTAATATTTTACATAAAATAAGTCTTATGAATCATAGTTAATAGCAGTAACTGAAACTAATGTATACCAAGTCCTTCAGGTGATGTGCAAGTTAAGCTATGTAACACAGGTAGGGAGTTTAGGACAGGTCTTACCATCTTGCTTTACAGTTCTTACGCTTGCCCCATGAACTACAGAACTTCTAGCTACAGTGTTGTGCAAATGTTGACATCCTTAAGAGCTCTTCAATGCAAAGAAATACGATGGAAGCACCACAAAGCAAGGAAGTTATGCTCCTAAGAGTCTTGAATTCTGAGAGTTTTTAAATATATAATTACTGTCTTGCCTCATCTACCAACCACCAATGAAAGAACATCAGGGCAAAAAGGAGCAAGACTACAGTCAAGTCTGCCTCAAGTAACAATGAATACAAAGATCTGACTCTACAAGCACATCAGCAGAAGTCTTGAAGAGCTGTATATTAATGGAGCTCAAGGTGCCATAACTATTAAGTAGGACACCAGAATTTAGTACTGTGGATCTAGAACAGCTGCATTTTGTCCAAGATGAGTCTATGCTTCCAGTTAAGCATGTATACCACCTCACTAAACACCCTTTCCCAGCTTGCAGGTCTGGAGCTCCTTGTTCTCTTATTCCTCCTGTATTATTCATTTCTTAGGCAGAGATTCAGAGGCCCAAAAAGCCAGTCTCCACCAGAAAAAAAAAAAGACTCCTACCTACATGTAAAAACAGGATAGTTCTTTGAGACTGATATATCCATCCCCATTCAGAAACTGATTTGCAGCCGATCAATCTTGATGTCTATTTCTGTTTTGGATAACACTTACTTTATGGCAGTTTGATCCTATGAATGTAAGCTCAACACAAAAAGAAAGCCATTTATCCTTTTTAATTCATCCTTACAGCATGTTTATCCAGAATTTTTTTAAAATCAACTTCCAGTTTTAAATTATTTTCTTAGCACTTGACAGAACCTGCATGTCACCCCCCCATGAAGGAGACGGCATCACAGAAAATCTTAAGTTAGTCCAAGTTCCCACTTGTGACCAGAAGTCTTACTTGTTAGACAATACCCTTTCTCCAACTACTCCCCCTCACTCCCTCTCCTCCCACCCCTCCCCAGCAATGGGCAATAACTTCACAAGAAATGTCAAATGGGATATGGGTGTACACAAAGCCTACCCTTCACTAATACTGAACAGAAAAGCCTACTTTCCAATTACAGGACATCTTCCTCTAAATTTAGGTCAGCACTGGTGCAGTCTGCACTGTGTATGGTTACCACAAGGATAATACCAATAAGTACATATATTTCCTCAAACTGAAGATTTAAAAGTCTATGAAGTTAACTGGGGAAGTTTTATATTGCTACTTCAGAGCACTAAACACACAAAGTGAACCCAATAAAGATCCTTGTATTGATTCAATATTAAGTATTAATTGCATGACCATCATAGCACCTCTTTACATTATCACACAATCACCAGAATTATCAACTGCTTTTAAAACTAAAAAGGGTACAGTCCAATATTTATAACTTGCACACTGTTACTATAGAGAAACTAGGTGCATGGTACAGTGCTGCAAAAATGGAAGCCTGCAGTTTTGACAAAGATGCCAAGTCATGTTGTAGACAATTTCAGTCAAACTGGCAATACTGTTTAAGCAAATACTCAACACAGCAGGAAATAAAGGACAAAAAAAGCATTCTATAACCAAATAAACGTCTGAAATTTCCTTTCCCTTTAAGAATACAAGTAAGGTCACTTTTAGCCTCGGAACAGATACATGTTCACCTATGATGATCTTGCTAACTACTACACAATATCTGATGTCCTCTGCTAAGAATATAGTTTAAGAAAGCCGCAGATACAAGAGGCGTCTAATGTAATACCTAAAATTTTTTATGGCAAATATTGAATTTGTCTTAAACAGTGAATATGGGAAGATGGCCTCACGTTTCCTTTTCATTAGTACTCTGAGGATCAAGTGGCTTTCAAGCAGCATGGTGGGTTTGAAATTTATGCAGTTTAGATCATTCTGTTGCGTTTATGAGTTGGTGAGTCTGTAATGACATCGCCACACTGGGCTGAGGTACGCTTTCTAGTTCCACCATTGTCCAAGTGGAGTGCCATTTCTTCTGATATGAAAGTGTTCAAATCAACATCATGAAGTCCGTTTCTCCTTCGACTAGCATTGGAACCACTGCTCACGTGAGTAGGAGAGCCTGGGGTACTCGAGCGAACACTTATACTAGCCATTGCACCACTAAGACCTGAGGGAAGAAAAGAAAGAACATTTAGGACATGCAGCAAAGAAAGGAACTTCCTGTGTGTACAGGGAAGACATTTATCTGACTCAGTGATATGTTACAAGCACTTCATGCTATTACTTGTGCCACACACACACACTTGAAGGCCAGGACACCCCCTCCCAGCTTTGTGCCATGCCTTCTTAGCTTTTAGTAAAAGAATACAGAAGCTGGAAGAGCCCCTTCTTACAAAATTTGAAGTGAGTTTACACACCAGGTTGTAGCAGCACACTACAGCAAATGCTAACTCCATAAGCAGATGATGTGCTAGTCATAGTGTGAAAATACTCAAAGGAAGGGTAGCCTATTGCGTGTGACAGCTTCAGCCTAAGCCATTTCTTACACAGAAGGAAACTTTCCCTACTAATGGAGTTAATTACAAAGTTGACTTAAGGGGGTTTTGAAACAAGGCTAAGTTCTAACAGAAACTACAGCATGACAGCACATCACAGGTTGGTAAAGCAACTGATTTAAAGTAAAAACAATTGCAGGGCTGCCACTATTAGCCAACCCATTAGTATTCAGAGCACTTAAAGCAGAAAAGTAAGACCACATGTCAATTGACCAAAATTCACTACATGCAGATCTGATCCAAAACAGTGTCACAGGCTCCCTGCTATCACTAGGCTTTGTAACACTTCACTAATAACCTGAACAGAAGTGAAAACTTCATACTAATTAACAGATTCTAAAGCCATCTGCAGTGATGGCAGGTTGATACACAAGTCATGACAGGACAGGTTAGCCAGATTCACTCTACATCACTGCAGAAATAACATTGAAAGCTTTGATCTACTACAAGATCTACTTTACATGGAGTATTTTATGCAATGTCCAGTAAAAACTAATAGCTTGTGCTTTCTTAGAGCTTCTGCTCACAGCCCCAGTGAATGTTCCAATGACTCAGAAGCATGGTTTAAAGCCTGACCAGAATCCTGAAGGGTTTTATCATTAAAATTCTTCTATCCAAAATGACAGAAAGTATTTAAAAACAGCAAAAGCCCCTTTAATGGAAAATAGGTCAAAACCAAAGTTTGTTCTGGTACTCTCAGAATTCAGGTTGAGCTTAAATTTGGAGCCATAAGAGACTCCTATATATCTACAAAATAATGTAAAAGCACCCAACTGATGATATTAAGCCCAAGCAGAAAAAGCTAGATGTTCAAAAGTTAGGCAGGTAAGAAATCACTGCACAATTCAAAGATAGCAGAAAGTTTAATTTCAACTGACATAGCATTAGAAAGAACATTTCATCCTGTACAATTCAATTGGAAAAACAAAACAGTGCACAGAGGGTAGATGTTTCTGATGCTTTTAAACCCAAACTGATACTTTGCCAATGGCTCTCCACAGCACTAATTCCAAACAGAATTGCTCTGAACACACAGGTTCAGTACTGTTACTTTTACAATTGACAGTTTACATCACTTTATCAGTCATTGACTGTTCTGTACAGCTCACAATCAAGTGACTAGTGTATTTTTTTTCCAGAAAAACTATTCTAAAGCCAAAACTGATCTGTGAGGTGAGAAACCATGTTTTAGTCATCACTCAAGAACTATGCTCTTAAGAGACTTTCAAATACCATACATTGTTTAAAGCCATATATATGCAAGTCAGAATTAAGAAGTGTATCTTAATACTGCAGCATTCTAACAGACTGAGGATTGCAAGCAATGCCTCAGGCAGATATTCACTTCAGTATTTAGGTAATACCAAATCACTACGAATTTAGACTCAGAACCAGCCTCTCTCGGAGACTACTCTGAAGCTTATAAACTTCAATCAAGCCCAGTGTCAGAGGCAGTAGGGTAGCTTCGAATCAGCTGCTACAAAGATCAGAATACAATGATGTTGTATTACAACAAGTACTTCCAGTTGCAGTTTAGTTTTCCATCTCATACTAGATCAGTTAAATATCTGTAGGTCATCATGAAATATGCAAGCAGCCTCACCAAGGAGTGAGGGTTTTGTATTGGTTACTAGCAGTTGCCATATTACATAGTGCTACACATCAATCTAATGTCAAATGAAACATTCACATCAATTTAAGACTAGGCAAATTAATTTAGAAGAATGAGAAAAAAATCAAGACATTGAAACACTGAATTGCCATTTCACATAAGCAATGTCACTGAAGACAACCAGCAATGTAATCAAAAAGATCTGCTTTTTGTTGACAGAGCATCTTTCAGGATGAATGATCCACAGTTCATTTCTTCTAGGAAAGCTGTTGCCATGCAAGAGAAAAAATCTCAGAAACCCATTTATTGAGAATTATTTCAAGTTTTTAGTGTATTCTGAGAGCATTTAAGTTAAGCAGTTAGGCAAGCAGTAATAGATACTAAACAGTAAGATGACATAATTGCAACATAATTTAACAACTTCACATTTCTATACTGTGATTAACAGGACCTAATCACAGGCACTTCAGTTTTGTCTACAAAACAGGACAGATTCAATGGCTACTAAGTTGTTTTTACTTATTTCATCACCCCATGATCACTACTGAGATCTCCCATTGCTTTTTGCAGGAGAAATCGTTCTCTAGAAGCCTTTAAGACACATGGCTCTCCTCTTTTTCAGGACTTAAATGGGAGGGCATTGTCTGAAATGTTTTATAATATTCACTACTTTCTCACTACCACTATTTTTTCCAGTCAAAGCTCTTATGAAATACCACATTGATGATTTTTGTGAAACTACTGCTACCTGAAGGGTGTTTTAGAACACTTTCTATAACACTATCAGTAAAAGTTACACTATAGAAAGGAAGTTAGGTAGCGTTGGTTACAACTAAGTACTTACTCTCCAAGGTTATCAAATCATTAGAATGCTTGGCTAAACATGCATGTTTCATGGAGAATTAGACGTTTAGGTTAAATAAAACTGCCAATTCTAAAACACACATTTACTTACACTAACCTAACTGAAGCTTTATAAACCACAACCTGATTCACCTGCACAGTAACCACGTCCACAGTGTTATTCAGGTCACTACCAAACTATCAAGTCCTGGATAGTCACTATTCAGTATAGTCATAGTATGAACTACTGTTTCCAGATGTTTTAATCAGCAAGGATTAAAAGAAATATCCACACTTGAAGTGTGACCAAAGCAAGAATTAGTTAACCTCATAAAAATCCTTGTCACTCTACCACATTTTTTCAAATTACTGCTACACAACAAGTCCCAGCAACACATTAACACAACCCCATGATATGTAAACACAAACTTCATGTCAAATTTAACCCTATCCAACTCATCTGAACTCTACCTCCCATGGTCGCTATCAGATGCTTCCTTCTCCACTTTTTAATACTGATTTGTAATATAAAACAGATGGTAAGACAAGACAAAACCCCATGGACATTTAGAATCCTTCTGAGTCAATCCACATTTCCATATGGCAGAGTAAGAGTTTAGCCCAGAGGGACTGAATCAATGCCATGTCAACACTCAATCTACCAAGCAGAAATTCTAGTGTTTCTACACTGAGCTCTTTTCTACCAATGCATCATTTTAAGTAATAATACAATGCTTTTCAGTATTGCCTTCCTATGTTGCTGCTCTCCTCAAACATGGTATTTTCTCCCATGGTTCTGGAAAAGTGTTTTTTAGAGTACAGATCCCACACTGCATACACTGAGTATACATCTGGCAGAGTATCAACCCCATATTGGCAAATCAAAGCATCATTTCAGACAGCAGAACAACCAGCACCCTTTACACAGTCTCGTAGGCAGACAGCATTCTACCTATTAGTGGGGCAGAAAGGGATCTGGTACATGCCAACTTTGAGAAATTATGACTGTCAGTTCAATTTGATTTAATCTTTATTTGAAAATCCTTCTCTCACAGATACACACTGAGGAAGCATGTGAAGATGTGTCTATGCCTATGCTAACTGCATTTTTTAGGGTTGGATGAGAATTGCAAACAGGTTTGAGGAGTTGAACAACAGTAGTATTTTACCTCTAACTATCACTTCCAGGAATATGCAATATCATCACTTGTAACTCTTTAAGAAAAAGCCACTTAAGCTTCAGGGTAAGACAGCATACTTTACCTTAACTACTTCTCAAATATTAAGAAGTGCTGAGTAAATCCTCTAACAGTTAGTTTCAAGTGAGATTATATTTCAAAGGGTGCCCTCCAGCACACCAATAATGCAATGCTGCCATCAAGGGCAAACATTTTTACTTGCCAGTTTACTCTCTACAAGATTCATTCTTTGGTACCCAGAAGTTACACTGCAGGAGTTCAGTAACAGATGCACACAGCAGAAGTGCCATAACAGAAGCAAGAGAAAAGGAAGATCACCATTAGAAAGAGCTTTTCCAAGTTAGTACAGCTTTTCTTGATCATTCTGCCTTTAAAACAGAAGAGTAAAGAACAAGTTTACCCCGATGTGAATAATACCACAAAACTAAGTTTGGGGTTCAAAATGCCTAGCTTTCATCAAGAAAGCCATTTAATCACCTTGCTCAGTTATAATACACACCAGACAAGGATCAAAATGCAAGGGAAGTTTAAAATTGCAGTTTTAGGAAGATTTGAAGATGCAGCATGTGGTTTTCAAGATTCAATTACAGATACTCTGGAGTTTTATTTTAAGGAACACACCTAGAGCTACACACAGCTTCCCAGGAAGTATTAACTACATCACCATACAGCTTCTTCCCTAAGTTTTCAGATTTAAATATGAAATATTGAGATTAAAGTATAGTACTTCCTCTCTAAGTAGTAAGATCAGCAAACTGAAGGATCTAGGTCTTCAGCCATACTACCATCCCTTTCTGAGCAGCAGCAATAAGCCAGGTAAAGGAGCTTCAGAGCTTTATTCTGTACTTTAACTCGTGCCTGTTTTTACCAAACACCACATTAAGCAGCAAGTTTCACTATTGCCCCTAACTGATTCAGCCCATCCATGTCACTAATAGAGGAACACTACTTCCACAGAAAGCCTCCTAGCACAAAACGCTGCTTTTACACACCAGTCAAAAATCCCACTTAAAGCCTTAGTCCTGAACACTTGCTGAAGCAGCTTCTCACTACCACACTTCCCCACATCCAGAAGTAGCATACTACTTCAGCAGCCTGCCAAAAATGCAGATACACAGCCCTACATTAATTCACAAAAGTCATTTGCAGGTTTTAAAAAAAAGCAGTTCTAAGATGACCAACAATAAACAGGAACAAAGATTGGGAGATGGTTTTATCACCACTTCCCAGTGTTGAAAAAAAGGCAAGAAGGAGATGGAAGGTGACAAATTGCAGGCACTAGCCTAAGAACAGTCATGGGCCCTACACAAGTCTAGTGACTGAAGGAGAAATACAAAAAGCATGTGTCCTATCAGTCTGAAACTGATATCAGAAGGAACTAATCCAGAAGGTGACTGACACATAATCCTGTCCACCAGCTGATTAAGGGGAAGAGCACATTTCTAGTCCCTCCCACAGTACTAGGAGAGCAAACTTCCTACCCTGCTCATGAACCTTATTCCTTTCATATTCCAAACTTTATACCCAAAAGTTCTACTTTGCATGCTGCAGAATGACTTCCATGAACAACCTCTATACTAAAAAGAGGTTAAAGAACAAGGACATGAAAATAATTTCAGTGAATACCCAACTATTAACTCTGCCCAAAAGTGCTCTGTGTTGAAGAGACTTGGTAAGCCTTTACTTAAACTGCACAGGGTTTAACTGTAGTTTCAGAAAGGAAGTTTTTTTTAAAGTCTGCTTATCATTTTGTATTACATGAGAGTCAGCTTCTGCAGCTGTCCCCTTCATGAAATCAGCTTAACCTACTGAACAAACAATACTGGTACACAGAGTTCTCTAACCAGCTTCCAGTATGAGAAGGAAAACTGCCTAAAAAACATGATCAGGTGTAAGTATGGTTCACTGAAATGGCAACAGAGCAGCCAATAACACTGTCTAAGTGATAGCCTAATTCTGGTAACAGTGTAGGGCTTATCCATCTTGAAAAACTGCCATAGCAGAGCAAAGGCAAAGACTGCATTTTAAGGAATGTGCCTAACTGCTTAAATCCTACTCCACACCAGAAGTAATACAGTAAAGTTTTCATTTATTTTTCACAGATAAAGATAAAAATGACTAAAAATATTAAGTCCTCACAAACAGTCCATTATCAGCTGGAAGTATCAGCCACCCTTTAGAAATTACAAGGCATAATAAAATCCAAAGGTGAACTGCTTCTTTCCACCTCAGGACCATTTTCTTTATCACTTGCTGGATGAAAGTTCAAAGCAGGATTAGCTGCTGAGAATCCATAACTTTTTAAAAGCTGTACCACCACTGTTGACAACAGCAAGGAAGCTCACTATGAATCAACTTGGAGTACATCTTTAAGAAGTGAACTAGGAATGAGAGCTGAACAGGACTCTTGCAGTAAGGGTAACCTACAGTATCCCTCTCCACAGCACTTGCTGGAGCAGAACACCACACTATTATCCTTGCACCACAAAACAAGGGCACCAAGACAGAAGGCTCCCCAAAGACAGGTTCAAATTGTTAATTCCCTCCTCTACCCCACATAAATCTGTTAATTACTTGCTACTAGTCAAAATCTAACATTTAATGAGTTACAAGTGTAGTAATATTTCCCAAAATTCTATTTACTTTAACATTGATACACATATCATCTCCTCCTGCTTCAGAAATTCTCAAAGTTAATACTTAACAGTTGAGTTTCAGAACTGTTACATTCTGCAGTTGTGAACTCTTTTCAAAAAGCACCTCATTCATATTTGACCATGCAACTTTTTAGTAGCTACCAAGTCTTACACATACAGAAAGCTCTTAGAGAATTAGGTAGACACCTTTAACTGGAACAAGTACATCACATAAAGGATATCAGTGACCAAAATCCAAAGCATAAGAGGAAGACATGCTTTACGAACCCCCACCCAGTTTTAGCCAAGTAGTATTGAAAAGTTACTGTTACCATGCAGAGCTATGGCTTCACGGAAGGGTTGCAAATCAGTCTCTACAGATGAGCTAGTTTCTGTTGAAGTAGCTCGGTTAGGGGATACTACAGTCAGTCTTGGAGGAGCTCTAGAATTTCTTGGAGGAGGAACTTTTCCACATAGGAAGCTGATCAAGTCTTCTCTACGAATAGTTCTTCTGCGTTTTTTAACCCAAGCTAACACATCCTTATTCCGACGTTGATAGCCAATCTGAATTCCTACATCAAAGCTTCGCTGATGGGCATCCACACTTTCTGCAAGAAGACAGAGAAGTATTCTTAGTAAATATTACAGATGAAACAAAACATATAGTATGGTACACAATTTACATGACTTTCTTTCAGCCAAAAGAACTAAGCATGTCTTCTACAGGTTACTGTAATACAGTACCAAGTTTGCTAACAGTGAAAATGAATCATTAAAACTAAGAAATATTAATTAAAGGGAGTTAATTAGTTCCCCTTCCTCCCCCTACGTCCTTACAAGTCAGAATGTTAAATTCCTCAGCAATAGCATTTATTTGCTATACCTGACATTAGCACCAGAACACAATGAAACCATACTGTATTAACATTAGAAGCATCCTTTGAGCTACTCAGCCTGAGACTTAGATCAGCAGACATGCATTTGCTTAATGAACAGCAGCACACTTCAACTTCCTATGCACTCCTGAAGTACATCAGCAGATTTAGGAAATTCCACATAAAAGAATCAACTGATTTTCTTGATGCTAACAGATGAGAATCTTCTGAAAATTGCACATTTCTTTATAGTCCTAGCTTAATCCAAATTTTACACAGAGGAAATTTGCAGGAGGCCATAGTTTTGAGCCTAGCTAAAAACAGCATTTCTGACATCTCTCAGTTAGGCTTCCTTTGTAAAAATATATTGCCTAAGATTTTCCTTCCCCATTTAGGAATCCATTACAAGTTTGATATACAAAAGCTTTGAATTGGTATCACTTACAATTAATCCTGCTACAAAATGCAGTTTTATTCTCCCTTGATGCTATTGGTCATCTGTGCACAACAGTTAACTTCACCTCTAGCAAGCACTATTTATTTACTTGCATTACATTGTTCTCAAACTTCAGCAAGTTTTTAAACTGATAGCTAAGAAGTACTATCAGTACATTTCAGAGAACAGGTAGTACAAATCATACTCATTACTCAAGTATGTTGATCTTGTTTACCATGAAAACCACTGCCATGTTAGCTTACTCCATTCAAAGCTAAAATAGCACCCACTCCAACTCAATTCACTTAACTTCCAGATTTGTTTTTAAACTGCTTTTGAATTCTCCCCTTACTAATGAAGCCCAACATAAAAGCCATTTCCTCAAAACAATGTTGGGATTTATGAACAGCTGTCCAAGATACTGATTTACAGATAACCAGTGATATACACATCTAATCTATTTCTCACATGCAAGAAGAATAACCACTTAAATGCCAATCTTGGGCATTATTTTAAGGCACCACTGGATGGCCCATAAAGGAGTGCTAAAAACTACCAGGTAGCAGCATTTCAAATATAGCACAACTTAGCAAGAAAGGAAATATCAGATCATCTCACTGGAAACCACACAGAGTATGTTCAGTACACTAACATTACCTTCATGCACTCTGTTTTAGAATACTTTCCTATGCTGCTTTGCAATCAAAGGACTGAAAGACCTACAACAGCTAATTCCTGTCAAAGCATTGGCAACTTGACAGATAATTCCTCCAGCCATTTTAACTCCATTCTATCTCTGACTCCAATGCAGTAGGGCAAGAGCTACCCAAACACTTCAGAGCTAGTCTGGAGGCTGATCGCAGTCCTTTAATCCCTTCCTGAAATACCCTGAGAAAGCCCTGAGATGAAGAGCCCAGCTCTACACCAACAAGTCTGCTCTCCTTGTATACAACACTCGACAAAGGGCTAACTAAGGTCAGTTAAGAGGGCAAACACTGTCAACGTACCCTAGGCAAATTTCAAGCATCGTTACCCTAGGAAAGATCAGGCATTAAAACCTACAACTGCTTTGTTCACAAAATTAGACTAACAAGATATACAAGCAGTCAAGTTGCCTACATTCTGCAATTACAAATCCTAGTATTACCAAAAAGTTACGTTTTTCAGAAATAAGGTAAACTGTGAACTCAGAAAATCAGAATGACTAAAATCCGACCTTACAAACCAGATATTCACTTTAAGTGAAAATAGAAATCCACAATCCAGATGATCTTCAAATTGTGGTGCAATAATAAACTTACTCTATTTTGAAGAAAATGCTAGTATAGATGAAATGACAGTATTTGCCCTACACGCTGCTCCTTACATGGCTCCCGTTAAAGGCTTTGATGCCTTTAAGCTACCAAATCAGAAACCCAATGAGGCAAGGGAAAGTAGGTAACATTCAGCTCCCAGTACCTAGCACTTCAATGTTTTGCCAAAATTCCTTTGAAATAACTTTTACCAAATGTGTGAGGAAGCCACAGGAGGTTTTTAAAGAGTAATCTTCTGTTTAATACTCAAGGCAAACTCACATTAATGGACTCTACTTGCAAGCTGCCTAGGACCATCTAGAGCACGGAGTATGTCCTACCTTCTAAGGGGACTTCCTCACTTGGGAATCAAGTGAGGACTGAAAGTAAGACTGCAGTTTTGAGTGACTAAGCACTTAAATCTGATTAAGAGAAGTTTCAGATACTCCTTTTTGATGTATTACATGATACTGGCCTGAAGACAGCTTCCTACTTTAATTCTAGTTTCCCTGATCACTGAGAAACTACATATTCTTCTCTTAATCATATTATTGCAGAAAAATAGGTCTCATTTAACTTGATTACTCATAACACAAGTAATTTAAGCAAAAAATTAAGCAGCCTTAGACTCTGTAGCAAGGACATTGGAAAGGACATCATTTGCAACAAACTAATAATTCCAGACAATTTACTACCTGCTGCTCCTCCAGTACCATGCTCAAAGAACTATGGAGCCTGTTCAAATTCAAGCAGCCCTCTCCCTCAGAAAGAGCAGCTACCCCATTAAGTGATGGGCTGCCCCTTTACACAACTCACAACATATACAGAACATTCATACACACTTCTTGCAGGAGAGATGATCTCTGCTAGTGAGGGTTATTGATCTACATTTCCTTTTTGCTTCCTCCACATCCCTCAGAAACCTGATGAGCCAGAAACAAGCCAAGTTCAAGCAAATCCCACAAACCAGGAAATTCAAGGCAAACAAAAAGCTTCCAGGGTGTACTACAAGCCATACTGTACTGACCAAGAAAGACACTTCCAGAACTATAAGAAAAACAGCAGTTTGAAACTCAAGAGTTTGCCTTTCTTCCTAGTAATGGAAGGCAGTAATAACTGGATCCACACTTCACCAAATTCATCCTCTGCTCATACAAAACCACTGAACAACCCTTCCGAAGTAAAGACCTCTTGTACCAACCTAAAGAACAGCAGAGTTCAGAAACAGATCACAGCAGATAGAGTCAAACAGCACAACAGCTCAGCCATAAACCACAAGGGGCACTTACCAAAGCTGTGGCTAAGGCCACCATCTTACCATTACCCTAATGAGCATGAATGACATTCAGCTGCTTAAAATAAAGTGAGAGACTTCTGCAAGGCTTACTTAAAAAGCCTCAAAGTTGCAAGAACAAAGTTTTTTTAAAAAACATTTATATGCAGAGCTCTGCAAACACTGAACCCTACCTACACTTCAGTGAAAACGCACGCATATGATACTGACATCCCAGCATTTAACACACCACAAAACATAGGACACTGAAGTTCTGCAGAAGCTCTTGCACTCTTTCCTTGAATCATAAGAGACACTAAGAACATCCTCTTTCAAGGGTCTCAGAACAAACAGCTTTCAAGTTGTTAGTCACTGACATGAGGCAACAGAAAAGATTCAACTGCTGTCAGCTAAAATGGCACAGGGAAAACTCTCAAGATTCAGGAAGCAGTCTCGGGTTAGATTTTATCAGGGTGAATAAGAGACATTAACAGGCCCTGCTTATGAGTAAGCCGGGGCAGGAGGCCGAGCGGGCCCGGCTCAGCGGGGAGGGCCGCAGGCCGCAGCCCCTTACCTTTGTAGAGGTTGGTGACCGCAGTGGCCGCGTTCTGGAAAGGGACCCAAAGGGAGAGCCCCGGCTGCTGGCACACCCGGTCTGCAGGGAGGGAAGGACACACGCTGTTTATTTTGGAGTCGCTAACTCCGAACGGCCATGTTAGGTTTCGCCATTTTGTTCCACCTTCCGAAGGCGACTCGGCAGCGGGACCGGGAAGGACGGCCGGCCGTCGGGCCGGGCCCGGGGCACGGCGGCGGCTCCCGCGGCCGCACGGGGAAGCGCCGAGCCCTGCCCCCGCCCGCAGCCCCCGTCGCACAATGGGGCCGGCCCCGCACTTCGCCATTTTGTCGGCGCTTCTTCTCCGGGCTGGGCGGCAGCCGCCGCCGGCAGAGCCGCCCGTCCCCTCCCCGGCCCGCCTGCCCCCGGAGCCCACGGTTCACCTCCGCGGGGCTCACCCCGCCGCCCGGCCCCCCCGCGGCGGCGGCTCCGCCGGAGCGCCCGGCAGGGCCCCGCACCGCCATCCCGGGCCGAGCCCTCCGCCGGCGGCCGCGAAGGGCGACGTTCCCCGGCCGCCCTCACGCCATTTTGTTTTCCCGTCCGCCTCCATGGACGGGCGCGGAGCCCCCGGGCCGGAAGCCCGCTCCTCCCCCTGCCCGGGCCGTCTCGCCACCACATCCCCTTTGTGGGGCCGCGGCCCCGCACCGCCACCCCCGGGCCGGGCCCCGCCGTCCTCGCCGTCCCCCCGCCCTCCGCCCCCCCCCTTCCCCCCCACCCCCTGTGCCGCTCACCCTTGTACAGCTGGGCCACGGCGGTGGCCGAGTTCTGGAAGAGGTGCCACAGCTTCTGCTGCTTGTGCTCGGGCTGCGCCGCCGCCTCGTCCTGCAGCTCCGGCGCCAGCGCCTCCTCCTGCTCGGCCTCGGCGAGACACTGCCGCTCCCACTTGCTGAACCAGTGCTCGGGCCCGTGCTCCTGGATCTCCGCCTCTCCTTCCTCCTTCTTGTCCTCCATCCTCCGGCCGGCTCCGCGACCCCTCCGCCTCCTCGCAGGCCCGGCCCAGCCGAACAGCCGCACTAGCCCTCCTTCCTCCTCCTCCGCCGGCCCTACCTCACCCCCATTCTGCCGGGCCCTGCCGGCGCGTCCCCCAGCTCCAAACACACTGAGCGACGGCGCCGCCCCGAGCGCAATAAAAGCCCGGCGGAGCCGCCCGGGAACGCGCAGCCGCCCAACTCCGCCCCGCAGCGCCATTGGACACCTCTACCCCGGCACCGCCGGTTTGAACAGCAGCGCTGCGCGGCACTGGTTCTTACGCACGTCAATCCGGCGCTGCGTCACGGGGGGCGGGGCCGAGCGGTAGATGGGTTGTGTCGTCATCGACTCGTGCGCAGACGTTGCCGGTCGCGCGGCACAGGCGCGGTGCCCTCCCCAGCCGCCTCGGCGCGGCCTCGCCCCTCCCCCTGGCGTGAGGCACGGTCCTGAGCCGGCCCCGCCCGCCGCCGCCCCTCGGCCCCCGCCGGGTCCGCGCGGCGGCTACGGGCCTGAGGCAAAGATGCGGCTGCGCGGGCAGTGGCGCGCCGAGGTTAGGGCACGGTGGTTTTGCTGCTCTTTTCCATATCGACGCTGAGGCGGAGTAAGGTGGTGCCCCGCCTCGGGTTTCCCCCCGCTTTTGGTACGGGGGGAGCGAAGACCATAAGCGTCAACCGGCCGCGTCCCGACCCGGCGGAGGGGCGGATCTGCGCCCGACGGATGGCTGCCCCCGCCCGGCGGGAAGATGGCCGCCCGCCGTGCGGGTCGCGGTGCCTCCAGGCCCGGCTGCTGCCCGGGATGTGTGGTGTGGGCCGGGAGGGGTGCGTGCAGCACTCGTACCCTTCTGACTCTTTTCCTACGATTTTTATATTCTTACTTATCGTTTACTTTGTATCAGAAAGCATTCTGACAGACGGACGTAAGGCAGGATTCCTTTGTGCCCGCTCAAAACACTTCATCAGAGCACCTTATGATCTCTGCGAAATACATGCTCGTGTCTAAGTGCTCCAGCCATGCTGCTTTAAGTCAAAGCAAATGCTCCCCCAGCCCATGTGCAGGGCAAGCCGTGGCTCGCAATGGACGCTGCTGTGGGAGCAGGCATGTGGTGCTTCCCGCTCTCCGTGCCCCCTGTGAAATACCTGGGGCTCCACAAATAACCGGCTCCAACCACAGAGCATCTGATGCAGTGCAATGCCCTTGTGTGCTGGGAGCAGGGAACCTCCTGTCCGTGGTCATGAGCCAGCACATAGCTCTGAGGGCACGGCCGGGCTCTGGCTGCAGCGCTGCGCAGCACTGTGGGAGCTGTAGTTTCCCGGGGCTGTCAGGGAACTGCAGGCTCTGCTGCAGCGCGAGAGGAACAGTCAGTGAGGAAGTTTTCTCAGCTCAGCAAGGAGAGCTGGGGGAAGATGACTGAGTGCGTGTCAGAGCGAGGAAGGAGGAGGATGACTTCAACGGGCGCTCTTGCAAGGGCAGCCTGGTGAGGAATGAGCAGTGAGGCAGCACTGAGGAGCGTTCTCCAGGAGAAGGCCTGGCAGCACATGGTGACTGCTGGCCTCCTAGCAGAGGACTTGGGTCTCACCTGTGACTGAGATGAGGGTGACAGTGGATCCGAGTGATGGGGTAAGAGAGAAGGACTGCAGTGATGCAGTTCCTACAGAGCTCCCATCCTCTCCTTTGATCCCAAAGAGAGAAGAGATTTACACCTCAATTTGTACCTCAAATAAGCTCTTAGGCCAAGAGGGAAACTGAGCTTGTTGCTGTATCATAATTTTAGCACAAGCATGATACCAGTGCAAGTATGTAATTCCCTATTCTAGAGCAGGAGATGCTGATATAAGCTAGATATCAATAGATACATAATTTACTGTCCTGCTAGCTGTAACTTAATTATTTAACTGTTTGGGTTTGATTTGGTTTTGTTTTAATGCAGCCCTGGATTAGGTGCCCACTGAGTCAAGGTTACTTAACAGCTACAATGTAAGTTGGCTCTGCAATTCACAGTAACTGCAATTTCTAATGGCGTTGCTGTCAGCTATACCAGTTCCAAGAATCCTTCCTCAGTTTCTTCCGCACTGGTCTTGTGAGCAGGACAATACACTCTGAGGGTATTGGCCAACATCAAGGTCCTTTATGCTTCTAGAGATGCTTAAAGTGGAATTAACATAGGTTTATATCATTTTGTTCTTAAGACATGCAATTTAATTTATGGGTCAGGCTGAATTGTGATAAAAAACAAACATAGCTTTATGGCCAGTCTTCACATACCAAGCATGTTTTCTCTTTTTAGACCACTGAGACTCAGAACATCTTGCTTATAGGTTGTGCTATGCCACTCCATTTGAGTAGAAAGGAGTGTCCACGCCTGTGTACATTCTTAACCTGAAGTTGTGGCGCTGGCTTTTTTATACGTACTTTGTAACACTAATGCACATATACAGCAGCGTGGATATTGTCTTCCATTCTAGGTATGGTTCTGTCAAGTCCTTGGTTAGGATTAAGAACTTCAGCAGGTTTAGAAATAGTCCTAGGCGTGAGCTATGGGGTCTTTGTGAAAGCACAAAGGTAGCGTTTAAAGGAAGGGAACAATAAATAAATAAATAGATTAAATGTTGGCAATCTATGAAATTGGTTTGTAAATCACGCACTGATCAGTAGGCTGTTAAGTATATTCCATGCTGAGGCAGATTTTTTTCTCCTATGAAACTGTTTTGAGGAAAACAAAAAGTGAAACTGTGTTCTCTATTGAATAGGATTTCTTACAAGCCACCTATAACTTGGAAACGTTCATTATATATGTTCTCAAATTGTTTAAATGTTGAAAGGCATCCAATAGGAATGTCTGATGAGATTGCATTCAAACACTACTCCTATAAATAGGTCCTTAAATCCACCTGATAAGGTGACCCTTATCAGACCTTGCTCAAAAAGTGACCAGAAATGCCTCTGTCAACTTCGGAGGGCTTTGCAGATGCCCTCTGTAAGATGTGAGATCAGAAGTCAGCATACACAGCTTGGTGTAGGAGGGGGCATGGCTCTCCTAGGTTTTGTGTACCACACATGTTTTTCTGAATATTTCTAAAGAGTTGCATAATGTTGGCAACTCTGAAATAAACAGTTGGTTACTGCAATACAATGTAGTGTTAGTCATGATTTATCAAGCATACAGTCCTGACATTTGGCTATGACTGATGCCCATTCAGTATAAATCAAGCAGGGAGATATGTTACGTAATCCTGGGTAAAAATACAGCAGTCAAATTTCCTGGTTTAATTCAGAGAAACCTGGCTATATGTATCTCAGAAATACCTACAGCTGATAGAAATTCCTGATAGAAATTGATTTTGAGAGGGCTGTTTTCCTTTCTACTTGTGTAACACCAACTACTAGTGATTAACATTGGAGTTGTACTGAAACGATCTCTGGGACTGCGGTGTGAAGAGGCTTGAGAGCTGGGATATTTAATTTTTCCTGCATATGATCAGATGTTTTTAATTACACGAGTCCATAAAGTTAGAAATTGCCATTTTTTAATAGGATTGATTGAATGATTTTAACATGGTCTACTAACATTTTTATGCCATATGAATATAAAAAGGAAGCTAGGGACCTGGGAAGAAGTAAAGCATTTTCCGGGACTAGAAGGATAATGCAGCAAAGAAGACCTGGAGAATGAAGGCAAAATTGATTGACTTTTCTCAGGTAAATTGTGGAGGAGGCAGCAAAGGAGACAAGAGGAAGGAATGGCACAGTGTGCAAAAGTACACTGTCACACCCAACCACTCTTCTCCCTGATGCTTCCTGAGAAACATAGTGCCTATATCTTCTGGGCAATACTGAGTTATTAAAGAATTGTTCCTCCCTGTAAATTAAAAACAAATTCCATGCTGATCCATCATGACCTACCATAATAGCCTGGAACAAATGCAGCTGTGCTGGTATTGGATGCTGCTAGGTCATTTGTTGGCTAGAGTCAAATGTGAAAAGACTAGAAGATCAATGGCTGATGCACAGTAAATGTGGCATCTGAGTAATCTTGGTGTTTTGCCTCTTAATTTCCCCCATGGGAATGCCGTAGTGATGCGAGCAGCATGGCATCCCAACTGAAGTCTCTGGGGAGATAATTACTGGAGCATGATGAGGGTATGCTAATTGTAGAAGGCTCTGAAGACTTGTTTTATTCCCTTAGCAGACTCTTACTGGGAGTTGAATTTAATGATAAATAATGGAAAACATCTTTTTAGATATGAAAATATGGAACTGGGGGAGAAGCAGGGCTTATTGAATAATAAATACTCAAAGTATGCAGCATTTGTTAATATTTGAGTATTTAGATGGTTGACTTATAGACATGAAAATGTTTTCTCAGAGCTGTGGTTACGTCAGTGAAAATTTCTCATGTACAAAGAACTCTCATGGCTTTAGATATGGGGCGAACTGAAGAGAGCATGTATTCATTTCACCATAAAAAAATAGCTCTGAGTATTTTTATTTCGATTCACTGTTTGTCCTTTGGGCTCAGACTGCAGGTGTGTCATCCTCCAAAAAAAAGTCATCAGGGAAGGAAATTGCTCAGCTGGAAATTGTAATGTTTCTCAGGCAAAAGTTTTCAGTGCAAGTAAACCTGAAGTAAGCGTGAGCAAACAAGGAGCAGGTATTTCTGGGAAGCCTGGCTTGCAAAGACCATGGCACACTGACTACTGGTAATCTAGACAGCTTAACCTGTTGTTGATGCAATCAGCTGGGCTTTATATATATCGACTTGATACTACTGTTCCTCACTGAAAAAGCTGAAAAAGTGGAAAACCTGGGAAGCAGGAAAGAGAAGAAATAGAATGAAAGTATTTCTTTTCTAGCTTGTGTTCCCAGGTAAAGAAATGTCTTCAGCACACATAAGCCAAACACAGAGGTGGATAAGCACTGCTTAAAGGCTATCTAAGTGGTGTTTTGCATGTTAAAATGTTAATAACCTCAAAGAAAAAGAATACTGCAATGGTGTCTGCATCCCTTCTGTGATTTCCTGTGAACTCATCAGTAATAGAGCTTTTAAAACTGATCAAAATGCAGTCTTGTAAAAGCAACTTGCAACTGTGTGACTAAAATTTGGTCCATTTATTTCTACCTAAAATAGATATCCTTGAATGTCGGCCCCAGAAGCCATGCTCAGTATGAGAAGGAAAGCAAAATGTTCCCAAAGCCCCATGTCAGGGCTCTGTTTTCAGTGTGATTAAACAATTGTTCCCTTGAAATAAGTGGTACTTCTAGCATGGCAAGATGAAGCACATGGTGTATATGCAATTGTTCTGCTCAGGACTTCAGAGCAGCTTGATCTTTCTTCCTGCCATAAGAACTGCTCAGAAAGGAGAACTCTGCTTGTCAAGAGCACTTCTCTAAGGAGCGTTTTTCTCCCGGATTCAAATTTCCAGTGCATCATCAGAAATGAAAATAATTGCTACACAGCAAATTAATTAATATTCAAGAACAAGATCCTATTGTATGCTGTAGACAAGTGGAAGAGATGATCTTTGCTCTGAAGGACTAGCAATTAAAGCACAAAGGAAGAAAACAGCAAGTATCATATTTTCATGATACGGGATAAATGAGCAGATAATAGAACAACTTTATTAGTCCATGCATAAGCTAGTGTTTCTGTTGTCAGTAGAAGGAAGGATTAATTTCAAAGCTGAATTCAGTCTGAGACCATTTATTATGATTGCCATAAATGTGGCCCAGTCTGGATATTTTTACCCCAAATTCAATCCCATATCTAGGCCCAAGGTTGCAGATTCAGTCCCTGAGGAGAAACAATATCCAATAATTTCTGATTACTGCAGGTCAAAGTCTGGCTGTAAAGCATCATAACTGTTCAGTGCAGATAAATGACTGGCCTATAAAACAAAAAGACTACGGAATAAATGAAAAATTGGATAAAGCCATTGTGAGCCATCTGAGTGGAGTTTCCTTTGCTCGTAGAGTACATGGCTTGCTCCACTGACTTCATGAGACAGGAAGCCAAGGCTTTTTAAAATCCCTAATAGGATATAAATGAAAGCAGGAGTTCTCCATGAGATTTTGTGGTGTGATGCTGGGATGTTTGGCAGTACCTAAATTGCTGCTGCTGGCAGGCACTTCACCACTTACTGTCACTCATTAGCTGAAGGAGCTGCAGAATGCAGCAGGTTGCCTGCATGCTCCCAAAGGCAGTTATGAATCACTGCAGCGTTTAGCTCCTCTCTTTTTTTAGAGCATCACAGAATGCAAAAGCCACTTTGCAGAGTGGCTGGGAATCACAGGCAGCAGGAGTGTTTCTGGAGTTAACCATGTGCTCAGAGAAGGCTTTTTGTTTCTTAGCAAAGCATCAGGGTACAAATTGCTTTACTTTTCTGTTGTCAGCTTACCTGCATACAGTTGGTAATTTCACATAACTCAGCACTTCTGTAATCAAGAGGCAGAGTAATAGGTAGAGCTTTAATTTACAATGTAATTTACATGTACAAATGTAATTTACAATGGGGTACAGCCATAACAAAACTCATTTTATAATGCTGGATGTAGCATTGAACAGCAGAGATCCCAGAATCTTTTTACACCTGATTTTGTTCCAAGTGAGAATACATTTGCTCCTTTTATCTATAGTAGCACACATCAGTCCTACAGCTGAGCTTGTCCCAGCCTCACTGATAGCACTTGATGTGCACGAAAGAGGTGCAGGAGGGCCAGGTTGTGCTGTGCATACAGAGCTCTGCAGGAAACATTTTAGCAGGATTAACAATCTGAATAAGGCATGAAAAGCAAGCTCCCAGATAAAACATGGAGCCTCAGCACAACCCCTGCTGAAGCTGCTGGGCATTTTGCATGTTCAGGATCAACTGAACTCGACTGAACTTTTTCTTTACATACCATGTACAGCTGTGCATGGAGGTGAGTAGTAATGTGGGTGGAGCTAGCTATGAATTCTCTGATTCCAAGTTCAGCAGCAGTGTCCCTTCATTGTTGTCCAAGTTATCTCAAAAGGTTCATCTCACTCTGTGCTCTCCTTAGTCAGTAGAGTAGAAAAAAATAATCAAACCACCTACTCGTGTGTTGTAAGAACTGACTGTTCACGTTTAAAGAATTTCAAGTGCTAAATATAATATTTGCAGTTCTGCATCTCAGCTATTGGCAGATTCAATAGCTGTTTGAATACCACTAATCTCTTGGGATGCTGGCCAGGAAAGACTTCATTTAGTTTGTGTGGGAGCAGGATGCATAGCAGGATGCACAGCACTCCCAGAAATGGCTCTTTCTCCTAAATTCTCCACCTGCATAAAGGAGATGATCTATTCCTAAATAAATATGGAATTACAACCACCCTTCCAGGGATCACAGCCCCATCAGTTCTTTAAAATCTTCGTATTAATTTATCCTAAGTAAGCTTGTTGTGCTAGCAAGCTGGGGAAGGTAATCGAGGTTGTAGGAGCCAAGGAGTGGTGCACCACTGGTATGGATAATGTATGCAGTTTCTCTTTCAGAATGTGGGTTTTTTTTTCTAGATCAAGGAAAGTAAGCGTGTTGTCCCATTGATTCCAGAAGTGCTTTGTGAAATGTCTTCTTTCTCCAGGAAAATTGTGCAAGGACAGATTTTTGTCATGAAGTTTTAATGAGATGTTTAGAATGAAACACAGTGGAAATGCTAACAAACAAGGGGTTTAACAAACAAGGTCTGGATTACTGGATATAACATGATGTTATCACCTCCAGCTGCCTGCTTGGCATCTGCTGGAAGCCACTGCCATGCTGTCAGGGACAGCAGGGCTGCAGGAGCCTGACCATCAGCTGTCCCAAACCACCTCTGTTGGGGTCCCACTGTGAACTGGGACACTTTTGTCCTGGTGAAGGCTGACTGTACAGCAGAAGAGGGAGCATGTGAGGAGCATAGATAAAACTCCATCTTATGGAGCCCTAACAGATCATGAAATCTCTGCACTACAAGGAGAGGGCCCCAAGAGACTGATATGTATTGAATGGATTTGAGAGATCCTTTCCTAGCTTTGACCCCATTTTTCAATCCCTCTCTGCAGCACAAGAGCGATGTGACTCATGCCTCCTGTTGCTGCTGTTTGATAGAGTGTGGAGGACTTCAAGTGGCACTGGAGCTGGGACCCAGGCTTCAAGTGCTATTTAAAAACCCAAATACATCAATTTTCTTTGAGAAGCAAGGACAAGGAAGGATTGGTGTTGCAGAGTGGAAACACTTGGATGGGGCAGTTTCTGAGTTGCTATGGTGAGAGTATGTCCTGCTGTGCTGTGTTGTAACAGGCATGGAAATACAATGGTTATAGTCCATTCCAGTGTCGATTTATGAGAGTTTTGGAGCACTTACTCCAGAGCATGTTCTTCTCCCCCATAGCTATAGTCACTTGTTGTCAACAAGTGTTCTGTAACTCTTCCTGTATTTTACTCCTGGGAATAGAACAGAGTCAGGCCCTTAAATCCAATAAACATGGAAGTGGGATAAGTTTCCTTTCTTTAATTTTTTTTTTCTTTTGTATTTTCTTTACCTTTTACTCCAGGTTTGAAGTTGTGGCTCTGGCCTTACTGTTCTGGGTAGGTTGGGTTGCCTCTGCTTACTCCTAGCTTTGTGGCTTGCCCCTATTTCCCTCCTGGGAGGTGAGAACAGTGTGAAAACAAACCCACGTTTAACCAAAGGCGCAGTCACTGGAAGTGCCCTCATACACATTTTCCCTCCATTTCTTTTATATCAACATTTACAACTGTGCACCCTGTGGCAAATTAGATCAGCTTGAAAACTAACTGCTTTATCTTACTGTGTTCGAAGAAGAGTGGTTTTCAGTGGAATTGCTTCCCCAAGCTAGCGGACATGTGATGTGGAGAGGGTGGAACACAGCCTGTGACAGAGCAGGCTCCAATCAATGTAACGTCATTAAATACTGACAGCTAAATATCAGTTGTAATAATTAT
The DNA here is from genome assembly GCF_016699485.2 of Gallus gallus. NCBI lineage: Eukaryota > Metazoa > Chordata > Aves > Galliformes > Phasianidae > Gallus > Gallus gallus. Next base: position 9,892,722 of record NC_052545.1, read on the forward strand.
TCTGTAGATAAAATATTAGCTGTCTAACCCCTTCTCCTTTCAATTTTCTTTTGGGGAGGAAACATTGGACATTGGCCTTCTCTACACAGGAAGTATCTACTCAGATGATGGGAAAAATCATAAATAATTCCAGCACAACATGCAGAATGAATAAAGCACGCTTGAACAGCTCTGTTCAAATCTATTGTTAATTCTCTGTGTCCCCATTAGGAGTGCAGCTGCATCAGGCTGTGCTGCCAGCCTGTGGATTCACATCCTTACCAGCCGGGAAGCTCCCAACCTTCATTAAAATGCACTTGTGTCCGTGGATGGGTGCTGGAAGCCCAGGGTGTGGCAGCCTGCAGGACCTGGAGTGGCTGCACTCACTGAGAATGTTGGGGCTTTTGTCATATTTGGAGGGTTTGTTTGGTTTTTGGGGCTTTTGTCATATTTGGAGGGTTTGTTTGGTTTTGTTTCCTGGCTTAGCACTGTCAGAGTTTTGAAGAGCCTGAGCCTGACCGCTCCTAGCAGGACCAGTTTGGTAGCTCAGTGCTTAGCAGGTGTAAAACGTGGCTCCACGTACCTGTGCCGTGCTTTCAGTAGTGCTCGTTTGGTCTTGGTAGATATTTTGTGAGTTTGTTTGGGGCTTTCTGAGGCCAAATCATCACAGAGGCAGTGACATGGTCAGATGTTTTATATGTTTCTCTGCCTGCTGTGAATTCTTCCAATTCTTTTTCTCAAGCTTTGCTGCTTGTGCTTTTCTTTTTTTATAACTGCATTGTTCTCATCCACATGACACATCGTGTTTTCTACACTGTATTTTCTTCATTTTGGTGAAAATTAGCATGAGGTATCTGTAAAAGGTGCATTCGTATTCATTTCTATTGTCTAAAGACCAGTGTGTCAGGTCTGTAGCTGGGAAGCAGTAGAAGTGGGATGTAAAAATACAAGGAAATGCCCAGATTTCCTTGTCTAGAGCAGGCTTAGTGCCTTGGCTCACTGTGCTGCAGCAGGCAGCTGGAGGGGTATAGAATAAGAACAGTGGAGGAGAACATTTCTTTCAGTGTACAAATCTTTCCTCGGGAAAAAAAAATAGATGTTAATGTGTTTGAAATAGTAATACGTGTTTCTAAATAGCCTGGAAGCATCACATTGAGTTAGAGATGAGAAGGCAAGAGAGATACTGATGGTATTCATTTTGAGGACTTAATACTGCACAGATGAACTTTTATAGCCATTCCACCTGAATTTGTGATGGTTGGATTATCCCTTGGCTTCATCCCAGTGCAGAATATTTTTAATATTCACTGCTGTACAGTTCAGCAACTATAATAAAATAATTACAGATGCCATTAGTGAGTTATTGTCCCTATCTGGGTGTATTTCAATGGATAATAACCTAATAAAATTAGCACTTAACTTCTGGAGTCTTCTTCTCTGCTCAGAAATGAACATGAAATGAAAGCGCTGCTCCTAACTTCCTTCATTAAGAACCTCTGATCTTACTTAACAGGATCTGAAACTTCAGAACTTATTTTCCTAAATTTCAATGCCCAATGGCATTCAGTTGAGGACACAGTTAAAAAATAGAAGAGAATCTCCACGTTTACAGACCATGCATGAGAGAAGAGAACTGAGCGGCAAAGCCCTCATCTCCAGCTCCACAAGTGATGCAGAAAACACATCAAGTTGTCATCTTCGTGTGTCCTTTGTGAATGGCATATGAATGTGCCTGCCATGTGAGCAGCAGGCACGGTCTCATGAGTGGCAGGTAAAAAGAGAGAGGTCTCTGTCTGAAAGCAGTTGCTCTCCTTCCCTATAGCTAGTTTGTGAGAGAGCCTGCTCTCCAGAAGGATCAGGAAGGCAATAAATCCAAAGTGATTTTGACTGGGAAAGAGCAACAATGGAAAAGAGTGAATTGGATGCCAAAGTGACTGTTAGTGTTCTCCTCCAGTGTCTGTTAATTCTTCTGCACTGATTTTGCCTGGGGTGTTATTAGTTGGAGGACCAAAACCGGGGAGGAAGTGAAAGAAGGAGATTTCCATTCCTCTCTGGGCTTCTTTGCATCCTTCCCATTAGCTGTGCCCATGCTGCTGGCAGGCTCCAGGCCAGAGGTGCTGATGGCCAGCCCTCCCACTCACCTCTGATCTTTAAAATTGTGTCTTTGTTTTACGTGGTGTAAGTCGTAGAATTTGCAATATGTGACTCTTTAATGTGAAGCCACTGACAGCAGAGATTTGTGCTGCAATGCATTTGAACCAGTTTCAAATTCACGTTGTATTTCTCAGATAGGTTTGGAAACAGCACTGTGACCCAGACACGTGCCCAGCAGCTGCAGAGCAGTGAGCTCCCATCAGGCGTTCCCTCCGGACACTGCTGGGGCAGTCGGTTCCATCTCACCTCACCCAGTTGTCTGAGCCTTCACATCCTTCACCCATACACACCACACAAAGTCAAAACATTTAATTTACATGGCGTCCCCTGGGGATGGGAATTGTGACAGCGAACCCAGCACTGCATCAGGTGAGGCACACCTGCTCGGGCTGCTCCTCCCACCCCCTGTGGGGCTGCCCACCTCTAGCTGGAGGCTGCTACGGCCATTTGGGCCATAAATGTTTGCATGTGTGAAAAAAAAAAGGCACCTGAACATTCACAGTTGGCTGAAATGGTGAAGAATTTCATTGTGAATGCAGGGGAAACATAAATAAAAGGACTGAAGAAATGAATGGATTCACTGCTAGTCAGTGGCACACTGGTCTGGATACTTCCAGTTTAGGAATTCCTGAAGATCCCACTGTACAAACTGCATTAGTAGGTCAGAACAAAGGTCTGGTCAGGTCAACGTCCTCCTACAACAGGGATGCAGGGACAGAGCAGCTCTGCCAGCAAGCAGTGATGGGTGGGGCTTTCTGAGTCCAAGTTTTCATCCATTTCCAATAATGACTATTAATTAATACTTCTCACCTGTCCCTTTATAAATAACAATTAAAAAAGCAGGGAAAGTATGTATAGTGGGATGATTTTCAGCAAGTTGTGCTGTATGTATGTAGCTCTCTTCCTTCTGGCTTCCCTGAGAGTGAGCAGCACTTTGGTGCCCCAGGACACAGCTGTGCTGAAGTGTCAATGTGGGCACTCTGTTCCCCTGGACACTTTGCACAGTTGTAAATGCTGTTGCTGAAATGCTCAGCTCAGTGATAAATAGAAAATCAGGCAGATTTTCAAAGCCAGGCTGGATGTGGCTCTGGGCAGCCTGGGCTGGTGGTTGGCAACCCTGCACATAGCAGGGGGTTGAAACTAAATGATCACTGTGGTCCTTTTCAACCCAGGCCATTCTATGATTCTATTATTTTAATAACAGTGTTTCTGATAAGCAGGGAAAAATAAGTCTAAGTTCTAGATGAAGTCTTTAATTGAAGCACTACCCTATTTCTGGGTTTAAATCCCTTCTCTTTCTCACCCCTGTCCTTGGATGTGATTCTTCACTTCAATGCAGTATTTCTTTGTGCTACTAAGGGAATATGTTCCACTTCAGAGGTGGCAAAGTGAAAATCATAAAAATACGCAGAGATGCTTCAGAACTGAAAGGACAATGAATTTGCAAGCTCTTACTAGTATGACCTCCTTTTATGGCATGTATTTGTAGAAAATTATGGTGTTTCCACATTCTAGATTCGACACATGGGTTCTTTCCAACTGGAATAGAAAGATGGCATTGGTCATCTGTATTTCAAGACTGGACAGAGGAAAATGCAGATAGGAACTGGTGGTGGGTAAAGAGAGAGAAGGTGCCTGCGTTTCCTAGTGACCCTCAGCGTGTGACCGTGAGCAGGTCCCTGACTGTGGGGCACGGTTAATGTGTGTGCTTTATCAGCGAGGATGCTGTGCAAGTTATTTAATGAATGCTTGCAAAATGATTTGCTGCATTTGAATGGAAAAGGCTGTGTAATTGGAAAGCATTGCTGTATTGTGTAATTGTGTATGTTGCTGGAAGTGTATATTCTGAGCCACTTGCTTGCTTCTTGCTGAATAGCCTATGAACAAATGATCTTTTTAGTGCTGGAAGGAAAATCCTGTTATGCCAAAGCGTAGTGCGGGTGCTCTGCTTTTCTGGGCAGAGCTGTGCTTCCTTGGGTAAAGCTCAGTGGTAGAAATTCTCTGCTGTACACAGAGCAGATTTTCATAATGGTGTCTTCTGGCTTGAAATAATTACTTAAGCAGAGAAAAAAAAAAAGTGAAACTCAGTAACTGCCATCTCAGCAGCCTGGAGAAAATACCAATTCTAAGGCTGTTCCTTTGGGATCAACACTTTGCCTTCAGAGCGTCTCTGCCCCACAGAAGGAGCGCAGTCCCTGCACGTGTGATGTTAGTGCTCTGTGCTCCACACCCATGCAGCAGCTGGTAAGGCATGCAGATATCATTTCTGTGTCACACAGTGATTGCAAAGGAATGCACACAGCAGCAAGGGACTTGGTTGCTTCATCTTGGTCGCAGCATCCCCCATCACCTGTTTCTCCCTGTGCCATCACTGTCTCAGGGACGATGCCTTCTCTGGTGGCTGATTCCTGAAGTACTCACCTGCAGCTCCACCTGCGGGCTTGTGCTGCTGCATGTGTAAATAAAACCACAGTTGGGGGTGTTTGCACTGGAACCCATGAACTGCAGCAGTGCAAAGAAGTAGCGGTTCTGTTGTCCCTTTTGCTGCTGGGTTTTCTCCAAAGTGTATGCCTTCATGCAAAGCGCTTGCATTTCAAAGCTTCACTACGTGCACGAATATGCAGCAGCTAAAAATATCTGGGCTTTAGAATGTAACTAAAAGCACTGGGAAGATCCAGGAGTGGTGCACACACGTGTGTGTATGGCTGAGAACTCCTACAGCTCTGTGCAGCAGCCCTGGGACCAGAATGCACCGAGCATCCCCTTCATGGGCTCCGAGCCTCACAGCAACACAGTGCATGGCCAAAGCCTGAAGGGGAGAGAGCCAGGAGGCTGGCTGGTGGGAAGGCAGGCGCTTCAGCCCACTTGCCTCACTGAAACTTTGTTTCTTCCATGAGGATATAAATCTAGAAAAGCATTGCAGATTTGTGCTGTTGGCATGTGGAGCTCATTTTTTAGGCCAACTGAACAAAGTCTGTGTCTAGAGAGCTCAAGAAAGAGGAACAAAAGTAAACTATAAATATTCAACTCTTGATTTCGGGTTTTAATAAATTATGAGCTCTGGGAGAAGCGTTTTTTCTTTCAAATATCAAACGACTTGATTCATTTTATCATGTGGCTATATAGTGCTTGTCACCTTCCATCTGGATACAATACAACATCTCTGGCAGCACTTCAAGATGAGAAATCCCAAAGGAACAAGGTCCAGGGGTCTAATGAGAAGCAACCACTGCCTTGTGGATGCTGAAGGATGCATCCCTTCCTCTGCACCCGTATCTGTACAGACACAGACGTAGCTATAAATAAAACCTCTGCACAGGAGGGTCTGATCTCAGACACGATGTTCAGAGATCACTTGACCTATTTAAAAGCCTCTTCTGAGCCTGGTGGTGGTGGGGACGCGCTCTGCAGACCTGCTGTGCAGGGACTGCGTGCAGTCCTGAGCCATTGGGGCTCCTGCACGGACAGAACACAGCGTGATCCAGGAGGACAGCACGATCCAGGACTGCAACACGATCCAGTAGCGTGGCGTGATGGTGGAGCACAGGGAGATCCAGGAGCACAGCGTGTGCCTGGGTGCTTGGTGCCCAGCAGCATCGTGGGAGATGGGGCCTGGGGCCACCCAGCACTGCCAGCATTGGCTGAAAACCTTGAGAAATGCATAGCTGCTCTAGGGGATGTTACAGTGGAACTCAGGCTGACTCCGGCCTGTGTACATTTATAGTGTTGCAATGTACTTATATTTACCAAACAACACATCTGGCTTTATGGTGTATCTCACTAGCACCACCTGAGTGTGTCCGATTCAACGGGCAGTAGAACAGCTGGGATTCATTGTTGGCTCATACTGTTTGGATCATCAAGAAATAATTGTTCCGCCAACTTAAAAATTGCCCATTAGTTTTAAATCTATCGAGGAGATATTCTGGATGGAAAAAACATGACAGGGCTGAGCTTGCTCTGGATCCTGGAGCATTCACGCTGTGCAGTAGGAATGCAGCCTAGATGTGAAATACGCAGTGGGCTGGGGCAAAAGCCCTGGGTTCCAGCACATCACTGTTACTTGAAATGTTCAGAAGCAAGAAGAGCTGTGCCCAATAATTTGCACCAGAGGCAAAACACCCTTAAGCAGAGTGACTGCTGAAAGTACCTGAACTGAAATCAATGTGTAATCTCGGGGTGGTAAAACATGCCTTCACCCCCTGAGCTGGGAGCTGCAGAAGAGCAGCTTTGGCTGAGGAAACAACTCAGAACATAAGTGGGTGCTGGCTCCCAGGAATAAGAAGTAGTAAGATGTGCACTGCATGAAGCCACCTAACAAAAAGCAGGCCCTCATTGCTGGCCTCAGGTTTCCTGGAAGAAGCCTTGGTTTTTGCAAAAATAATTGGAATCAAATTTGTAGATATTAAGAAGTCATATGTTTTCTTGAGGGACTGTATCTTAAATCCTTCTTTAAGCTGCAGATTTAAGGAATAGATAAGATCATTGTCTACTGTAGGAAGAGCTCCAGGCACGTTTCCAGGAGCAGTACTTGGGTTCCCAAGCATTAGCTGGGCAGATGTTGCTCGAGCCTCCCTTGGTTGCAGTAGGAAGTGCTCAGGCAGCACTGCACAGCCCCAACCTGCTGGAGTGGTGGGGGTATGGCACAGGGCAACGGCTTCCATTTCCTTGGACCACCAGATCCTCTGGAAAGAAAATCCACACAGTAAATCTAAGCAGACACTGCTCCTCCGGAGGCACTTCACTGGGACAATGAAATACTGTCACTGTGACAGAGCAATAGCTGCTGCATTCTGCTCCAAAGCCACATGTAAAGTTTACAGTCATACAACCTACATCAAACTTATTCTCTTACTTAGAGCCAATTGTTTCAATTCACTATTTTCCAGAACGCTCACAACCCCAGGCTGGGAATATTTACTAGCACCGGGGTTTAAAACCAAGTTATTCTTCCATTTTCTCCAGCTGCCTGCAGCAGTGCCTGTATATGCCATATAGGGCTGCGTGCCCACTGCTCTCACAGGCAGCCCTGCAGCACCCAGCAGGAGATGGAGGCAGGGCACTGCATGGCACAGCCTGGCTCAGCGACTGAACCCATGCCAGAGCTGAGCTCTATCTCGTACCTCTGTCAGTGATTCTTCAAATCCTCAGCAAAGGAGCTTCTTTTTCACACCTCATGGTTGTGCTGCTTGTCTGAGGGCACAAGTATAGCGCTGAACACTGCAGCTGTGATGCAGGAATTGGCTCCGTTAGCCCAAAGCCATGCAGCCACGTCCCACCCGGAACCAAGGAACTTTGGCTAGGAGCTGTGGCCGAGTGATCCAGGGTATGAGAGGGGGCACGGGTGGCTCAGGTGGAAGGTTCTGCCCTGCAGGTTTCTGATGTCGAGAAGTTGGCTCAGTGTGTGCTGTGAGTTCTTTGATACAGGGGAACTGTTGTTCCTGAGCGCCATCTCCTTTGGGTGCAGTGTACCAAACATCTTCCTGCTTCGCACCCTGCATCACACTTAATTTCCCTAGTTCTCCCAGCGAATTCCCCTGATAAGATACTTGATCTGTGGCATTTCCTACAAGTGCTGTATGTTACCAACGTGTTGAACTGGAAGACTTAAACTTTGATCCTGAACAAACTCCTAGCTGATAAACATTGCTTTCACTGCCCGTGTAGCCGCGCAGCTCCGTTAATCTCAGAGCATCTTCTAGGAAATGTATTTTGTGGTCGTTTAGAGGGCTTTTCCTTTTCGGTTCGTTCAAAACAGTTCGGGAAACTTGACGGAGGTCTCCGGGCTCGAACCCGGGGCCGTACCGCCGCCGCCCGCACGCCGCTGCCGCCCCCTGCTGGCCGCAGAGAGCCCGGAGCCGGGAGTTGGGAGCCGGGAGCCGAGCGGGGCTGCGGGGCGGCTGTCCGGGACGGCACTGCGGCGCTCGGGGCGCTCCGAGAAGGGGTTGGCGAGATGGGCTTTGCTGCAATTGTGAGCCGCTTCCCAGCAGCGAGAGGGCAAAGACAGCGCAGGAGGGAATGTGTTCACTGTGCCAAATATCCAAGTGTCCGCGTCCTCACCAGGTTAAAAGGGGCTTTTTCAGGCAGCATCCCCCAGGACAGTCCGTGTAGGAAAACAACACTTCTCTGGTGAGTTGAAAATGAATTTGGTAACTTCAGGCTCAGAGACCTTCTCACTGCTTTACCTTAGCACCCACCTACAGGGGAGGGGACGTGGCACCTTTTCCTCCAGGCTGCGCTTACCGACATTTCGGGCTTTCTTAAATACATTCAGAAATTCCAACAGATAACTTTTTGCTCCAAAATGAATTCTGCCTGGCACTGTGAGTTATTACACCATCAGCCCCAGGGACTTCTAGGTAGGAAAACAAACAGCTAGTTAATGAATGAATTAATTAAACATAAATGGGACTTCAGCACTAATGGCATTGTACACATCAGCACAAAATGATGGGGAACATTTTCCTCCAACAGAAACCGTCCTTTTAAATTCAACCTGCTGCTTGAAGTGGGAGGTTTCAGTTTACCTTAAAAGGTTATTCAACACTAACGTGATGTCTTACACTGAGCATCTCTTTCAGAGGGTTTCTTAAAACAAATAAGCAAAAAACTTTTTGGAGTTAAAAATAATATGTGAGTAATGTGAAATGGATAAATGCTACAGAGAGAAATGCTGAGAGTTTCTGGGTCGTTGGCTCTCAGGTAGGATGGGGAACACGTTGGGCTTTGCTGGTGTGCTCTCACCAGTGGGAGAAGCATTGGTGAATGATGGGCCCCATTGCCAGGCTTCTCTCTTGTGCCAGCACTTAAAAAATGAAGTGTGCCAGTATGCATGTGCATGCACAAAAATAGATGAGTGTCTGGAACAAGCTATATGAGGGCTGCAACATGGAAGTTTCAAAAACTTTGTGGTGGCCCTCACCTCTCATCCATCCATCATGGAATGGCTCAACACAAACTCACCCCTCGGCCACCTCCAGCCTCTCTTGGTGAAGCTGGTTAATGCTCTTCACAGACACAAAATAATAATAATAATAAAACCATGTTTGCAATATTATTATCTTTTCCATGGGCTGCTTTAGATCTCCTCTGGGTACTCTTCTCTTCGATAACCTGGGTCTTATTCTGGCTTTATTTACTCCTACTCTTATATTTTCATGCTCTTATATTCTCCTTGCAGCGCTGCCTCAGCTCCCCTCTGCAGGCCTGCTGAGCACTGACCCTGCGTGGTGTGAGCAGTGCTGCCGATGCCTGCCTCCCCATTTCCACCCCATCAGCAGTTTTCTGGTAGGAACCTCGCAGCTGTTTCACTCTGAGGTGATGGAGCTGACACTCTTTAGCACAATCCTTCTCTATTGAGAAAACCAATTCCCAGCATATTCTTTGCCGCATCTGACAACATTTAGGTCTCTATGGAGAAAGGGTTTCTTCTGTCTAAGTGTTGTTTATTTTTACATTAGATGTCTGTGAAAGATTTGTACTCACTATAGAAACTGTATAATGTACCCTATGCTCACTGTGTCCTATCACATCCTGAGCACGGGACGGTGACTGCGATGGGAAACACAGGCATAAGGATGGATCCCTGAGGCTGCTCCTGCAGCTGCAGTGTCCCATCAGCTCCCCAGTCTCAGTGCATGGCCACTGCCTGGTGCAGGATGCACGCTGCAGGGTCTTGCTGTGGGGCACCTGCCCGTGGGGCTGCGCTCTGCTCTGGGTGGCTCTGCTGGGGCAGTGCTGAGGAAGGGGGAGCCTGAGGTACCTCCAACCTCAGCCATGCTGTGACGCTGTGACTCTGTGACTCTGTGTCACTGTTCACAGCTCTTCTGAGAGCCCCCTCACCTCCTCTGAGACAGCAAGCTGGGGGGAAAAAAGGAAGGGAAGGGAAGGGAAGGGAAGGGAAGGGAAGGGAAGGGAAGGGAAGGGAAGGGAAGGGAAGGGAAGGGAAGGGAAGGGAAGGGAAGGGAAGGGAAGGGAAGGGAAGGGAAGGGAAGGGAAGGGAAGGGAAGGGAAGGGAAGGGAAGGGAAGGGAAGGGAAGGGAAGGGAAGGGGGAAGAGAAGAGAAAAGAGAAGAGAAGAGAAGAGAAGAGAAGAGAAGAGAAGAGAAGAGAAGAGAAGAGAAGAGAAGAGAAGAGAAGAGAAGAGAAGAGAAGAGAAGAGAAGAGAAGAGAAGAGAAGAGAAGAGAAGAGAAGAGAAGAGAAGATTGAGAAGTGCCCAGTGCAGTGGTGGGGGGCTGGCAGCTGCACTCCCCCCTGTGCCACCTGCTCTGCTGTTCAGATGGGCATTTAAAGGCAGACAGCAGTGCAGGAATGTGCAGGAAACTGTGGGTGTCCCATCCCTGGAGGTGCCCAAGGCCAGACTGCATGGGGCCCTGGCAGCCTGAGCTGGTGGGGAGCAACCAGCCCAGGGCAGGGGGTTGGAACTGGATGGCTGTAAGGTCCCCTCCAACCCAAACCATTCTTTGATTCTGTGATTCCATGAAGACTGCTAGCACTTTTTCAAACCCCATCTTCTATCCTGCCCAGTGTCTGCTGGGCATTCAGATGGGTTTAAATCCCTGTTGGTGCCTTGTGAAGTATGAATGTGCTGAGATACGGAGCATTGTCACTGTGCACACTAAATGGTTGTATGGGTGCCGTTGCCTGTGGCCAAAACAATAAAACTTTCTTCTCCCCAGAAGTTGGAAGAGAGATGGCCCTTACAAAGCTTTGGAGAGGTTCTCCTTCCTGCATCACTGGGATCACCCTGAAAAACCTGGTTTGGAGCCCTTCTCTCTCTGCAGTATTTCTTGGGGGGCACATGGCGCCCACTGCCTGGTGGTTGAGCTCAGTGCCAGCACCAGCCTGGAGGGAGGACAGAGCTGCTGCACTGCTGGAGCTGACAGATGAAGGGGAGCAAAACACCAGCAGTAGGGACCAAGCTGTGTCCTTATGGTTGCACATTAAAAGCCAGGCGCTTTGTGGGATCGGGAGTGCAGAAACCATCCATGCTCATGTGATGGTTTCTGCAAACCAAGAGCAGGTTTAAGGTAACAGTTACTGTAATGTTTCTATGAAAACAGCTTCCTTGTGGACACAGCCTTACAGAAAATCTCTTTACATCAGAGCTGCTGTGTTTCAGTGAGGTATATGCATGGCAGGCCAAAATGAGCCGCAGAAGCTCAGGTCTGTCCGGTGGCCCCCTGCCATGGCACCTGGCAGCCCTCCAGCAATGGGGAAGGAAAAGAGGCAAGGACGGTCCGATGAGGGCTGAGAGCAGGACTGGTTTGTTACGGCCACCCTTTTCCTTGTGCATCTTGACAACTGGCTGCTGTGTCTTTCTGATGAAACAACAAAACCAAAATACAACCCCGCATGGCTAAATGCCATCAGAATTCTTCTAAAGCAGATGTTCTTGGGACAGCCGGTGGACCCACCCCGCTTACCTGCTCGAGGGAAGGGAATCTCTTCCCCCAACGCTCCGGGCACTGCTGATTAGCAGAACAAAAGTAAGACTCAGCACGTGTGTTTAGGAAAGGAAGAAGACTGAAAAGACGCGCACCAGAATGCTGAGTGCTTTGGCAATGGCAGCCATCGGGTCAGATGGTGTCCGTCACCGACCCCAGCGCGGAGCAGAGGCCGTCCTGTGCTGCCTCCACCTGCAGAGCAACACTCTGCATTTGGGATACGAAAGGCGGAATTAAGGCTTTTGTAACGTAGATTTATCTTTTGGCGCTTTGGGAAAATTACAGATTTAGAGCAGAGATCTCTCATAAATTTCCCGGTTGGTTGAAGTCAGTGCCGTGGTGAGCTGCGAGGAGCCGGCTTACATCGGAGGGTTACATCACTGTCTCCTTTGTCATCCAGTCATCAGTCTTAAAATAAAACGCGTTAAATGCCAGCAAACCCAAACTGAAGCACATAACTCACTGGCACTCGCCATAGCCCACGGCCCTACGGGGGTTCTGCCCTCTGTGCTCAGAACCTGCTGGTGTGCAGAACCTCTGCTTGGTGTTGTTTGGGAACGGGGAGCCCAGCAAGCACTGACAGCACAAACAATTCATCCTTGCAGTGACAGAAGTGCCAAAAAACAAAACTGCTGCCCGCAAAACTGAGACGATTATGTTAGACATCGCTAGGCTTTTGGCAGTGAATTCGTGTTGTCCTACCACAGTAATTCTTGGGAAATGTGAATCAGTCCATAGCTCTGGCTAAATTGTATGAGCGTGGGGTTTTTTTGGTGGGATGAGAAGGTATCAGAAATCACCAGTTTTGTGTTGTTAACTCTTAGTGTCAAGCGGATAGGACAAGGGGGAATGGTTTTAAACTGGGACAGGGGAGGTTTAGGTTGGATATTAGGAAGAAGTTTTTCACCCAGAGGGTGGTGATGCACTGAACAGGTTGCCCAAGGAGGCTGTGGGTGCTCCATCCCCTGGCATTCAAGGCCAGGCTGGATGTGGCTCTGGGCAGCCTGGGCTGGTGGTTGGTGACCCTGCACAAAGCAGGGGGTTGGAATGAGATGGTCACTGTGGTCCTTTTCAACCCAGGCCATTCTATGATTCTATGGTTTTTGCACTGAACCCTCCAAGTCCTTGGTTCACAGTGGGCCCAGTGATGCTCCGTGCTTCTCACCAGCACATGCACTGTGCAGCAGTGGGTGAGCGGAAAGCACCGCCCTACTTCATGTTTCAGGACCTCTGTGCTGCTGTAGGTTTCAGGAAAAGCATCCAACTTCATAATGTAGCTACAGCTGGAAAAAGGTTTTGGAAGCACAAGCAGCTCAACCTGATAAAACTGGAGCAGTGCATGAGCGGGGTATTTGGGCTGGCTGAGTGAACTTGCAGCAGATTTTGCTTTTTCAACAAAGGAATTGAAAAGAGTTTTCATTCTTTTTGGCTGTTATTTTTCCAGAATGTGCCTGCCAGGGTAATTGTCTGTATGGGGAGAGATAAGATCTGTTTTGCAAACAGAAGTATAATGAAGTTCTAATATCTGGCATTTCCGCAGCAATACCCTGGAATCCCCATAAGATAAAATACACAGTCAGGAAGAACAACAGACATCTCCTGTGCTGTCACCGCGGAGTCTCTGGCTTCAGTGCCTTTGTGCAGTTTAAAGAAAAAAGGAATTGAGATGTCAGATTATAATTATCTATGATGGCAGCGCAATGCTCATAATGAGAACACAATGCTGTTTGGACTTCAACCCAGTGTAGCACCTGCCTCCTCCTCTCTCCATTCCTCTGCTATTGGAGTTACAAATAGAACATGACCCGGAAGAGCACAGAGGCTGCATTCCCAGCAGTGCCACACCAATGCCACAGCAGTGCCACAGCAGTGCCACCCTGCCTGCGCCCTGTGAGCCGTCTGAAGGCCCGGTGCCACAGCACAGTGTGGGTTGTGCCCAGGCCAGCTCCTGTGCTGGAGGAGATGGCGTTATTTTTTGCTTTGACAACTGGAAGTCTGAGACGAGGCATTTCCTACTCTTGTTCCAGCATTACATGAACGGCCTCTGAGAAGTGTTTTGGAGAGGTAAACACAAAGGCATTGCTTACAAAGGAATGGTTTTTAACAACGCTCCTGTCCTCTCCAAGCTCAGCTCTGCAGACCTTGCTACAGAGCCCTTTGGAAAGAATGCTGAAATGATTCAGACATCGCCTGACTTTTTATAGGTCCTCTGCAGAGAGGTGATGTTCGTCTGAAAGATCATCTTTAATTTGCATCATGTGAGAAGCGGGGGCAAAGAAATGTTGAATGCCCTCATTGGAGCCATGCAGCACTCCAGTGAGAGAAGCGGCTTCCTGACCCTCACCCCAGACGTGGCCCCAAGCCACGTGCCAGGTGGGAATGCCTTCAGGATTGCCGTACTGAGCTCATCACTGGCATCTTTATCTCTAATTATGCACTGACATAATTATCCTTCATTACGTAGAGTGCATGCTGTGCACACATAGACAGGAAAATAAAATACACAGTGCAGCTGGGGCATGCTTTATTCTGTCCAGAGGTAAAATTTAGCCACCATCATCCGTTTTGAACTATTGTGTGTAATAGAAACCAACTGGGGCATTGGGTTTTCTTTTTTGTGATAGAACTGCCCTGGTGTTGTGGTTTGCAGTTCATCCACAAAGCTACAAATCATGTTCGTGTCTGCTCACTTCTGTTCTACCATTTTCTCCAGTATTAAAGCATCTTCTGAAATAGGTGTGATAAAACTTCTATCACTAAAGCTCTGTGCTTGGTTCAAGGCTCTTTCCTACGCCATCTACCTGTATTCTCCTTTGAGAGGATATCAATAGACAAAATATACCATCCTAGGCAATCTAAGTATAAACTACTTCCTAAGTCATCAGATGGAAATCAGTCAGTTCTTTACTCACTAAGAGGTGAATAAGGTTTAAGATTCCTGGCCTGAACACTACCACAGCCTGCTTCATCCATCAGTGAGATTTTGGATAGAGAGGAGAGGAGAGGAGAGGAGAGGAGAGGAGAGGAGAGGAGAGGAGAGGAGAGGAGAGGAGAGGAGAGGAGAGGAGAGGAGAGGAGAGGAGAGGAGAGGAGAGGAGAGGAGAGGAGAGGAGAGGAGAGGAGAGGAGAGGAGAGGAGAGGAGAGGAGAGGAGAGGAGAGGAGAGGAGAGGAGAGGAGAGGAGAGGAGATTAATGCAGTGGGGCAGCACTGTTCAGACAGGTCCACCTGCACAGTGTGGCAGTTGGAGCTGGCAGTACACCAAGGATCCCTGGCACAAGCTCAGTGCCTGGAAGCTCCCACATGGTGCTCCGGGTGCTGTTATCACCAGCACTTCTAACCGTACCCTTCCTGATAGACCACATGCAATTAGCTTTATTTGTGCAAATGAGGAGTAGAGCTGTACCTTTGCTCTGAGGAGTCACAGGGCTGCAGGCTGTGAGTGCCCTGCTGTGCTTGGCTCCCAGCTCTGTGCTTCCTGCCCACAAACAGTTCCCATGTCTGATGCCAGTGGCCTTCTGCTGGCCTACAGCCCCTGCAGACAACCAAGGCACTTGATGACACGAGTTTATCTGACCAAATCTGTAGAGCGCTGTGTCAGTGCTATAAATACAGGCCTTTTTAGCATCTTGGTCCTTCTTTAACATTTTCTCCTTTCATCTTCCCTATTGGAGTCAACCTGAAGAAGAAATGGTTCCCGGTGTTGTCTAAACCCCCTTTGTACCAACTGAGGGTGCAAGCCTATATGTTTGATACTGCTCACAAAAGGAAATTCTCAGTTGCCAAGAGCTGGCTTTCCCATTTAATTCAGCCTTCCATCCTGCTGCCAAGGGACTGAGTGTCAGATTCCTTTGGATTTTGTTGGATGAATGTTTAGATCATGCTGGTTTGAAAACTTACTAAAAAAAGGAGACAAGGCTATGTTCTCATTTGCTGGTATTGTTCTAAGCAAGTTGATACGTTCCACAAATAAAAATGTTCTTTGTTTTATGCATAACAGCACAAGAGGTTGGGAGGCTGAAGTTCTCCAGAAAATCCCACAGGAATCTCAGTCCAGTACTGTGATCTGGCCCAAATGCAGTATTGCTGGTAGGAAAAAAAGATCTCCATTGTCTCCTAGCTGTTGATGTTTGACTGAAGTCTAATTTGAGACCTCCACTTTCATTCCCAGCGGTCACCTCTGGGCCACATCTCAGCTTCCAGGGAGCTCACAGTCAGGAGGATCTCGCCTGCACAACGTTCAGCTCTTAGCAGTGCACACACTGGGTCAGAACTTCTTTGCTCATTCATATTGCCTTAAAGAACCCTCACTCCTGTGACTGCTCACCCTCCCCATGAGCCACAACGACAGCTTGCTGCCCACTACCTGCTTGTAACCTGTGCAACCTGACGAGTTCACCACTGCACTGCATATCTGTGTGCCAGGAGTGGGATGCTTCACAACCGATTCATATTTAGATAGTGCTGTATTTTGTGTGCTACAGATCAGGCTTTGGCACCATCAGAAAAGTTCTAGTCAAACACTTTTTGTGGGAGGCAGAATAGGAGGCAAATGGGAGCACTATTTCCTGCTGTTTTGGTCAAAGGAATGAAAACCATCCAAATATCCATTTCTCCTCTAAGAGCCTTGCAACACCGAGCAATGTTAGCACTGTCAAACATCAGCCCTGGTATTTGAGCACTGTACTACAACTTCCTGTAACAGTTAACCATAAGCTTCTTGGGACACAGAACTACTGCAGACATTCAGAGTTTAACATGGCTAAAACAAAGCGAGAGGAGTTGAAAGTTGAGCTCTTCGCTGTAGGCCATTCCCATCACCTCCTGCAAGCTCTTTAACCCTCATTTACTGCTGAGGTTTGCATCACCCTGTTTCACCAGCGCCTCTCCATAGAGCAGGGCAGTACTTCTTTCTCTTCCCCCTGAAAAATGTCTCAGGCTTTGGGCTTTAGGAATAGAGACAGAAGGTGAACGAGCTGTTGTCTAAGGACCTCATCTTTAGACACTGTGCCAGAATTAATGGACGTTTAAACCAAAATGAAAAGCAAACAACCTTAGGCACCCCAAGGTGACGATGGTAGGAGAAATGTATGTTTTGGGAACTGCTAAATATTTCTGAGCCGCTGTCAAGCTACAGGCTTTGCTTTCCATTGACTTCGACACTGGGGTTTATTGCTCTTGGCATCAGGATGACACAGATTCTCCCAGGCATCTGATAACTAGGGAGAATCCATCTCTGTGCACATGACCTTGCATGCACTGCATACCTTACATATGTGGTCTTGCAAGCTGTGATATTATCCTTCCTGAATAACTGCAGTACGTTTCAAGATAGAAATAACAACCAAATGTTGCATAGAAACTTTGGCTACATCAATGTGCATTGCTTAGAAGTTTGTCACATTTGTCATGTCTGGGGGTTGTCACGGTGATACTCTGGGCTTTACACCAAGCTCTGATTCTGGGTCTATTACGTGTTGCTTTTGCCCAGGCCGTGCATCTCAGTTTGCCCTAATATCCATCACCTTACCTTGGGATCAAGGACTTGCATTTGGAGTGCAGTCCATTCAGTGATGGTGACCACCTGGGGAAACCCACGGCAGTTGTTTTACATGGCAGACCTCATTTGGGGCAGCTTACTGCAACCACACATCAAGACAAGCTTTTAACTGCAAAGGCAAGTCAAAATCTTCAAAATCTGGCATGAGATCCCCTTGGTGTAAGCTCGCCCTCGTTGCTCAGCCTGGCCTCTGCAAGTTCCTCCCAGCAGTAGCTTAAAATGACTCCTGGCGGGGAGCATCCACCACTTCAGTATGCATCTTTAAAAATAACTACTCATTTAATATTGGTAGCAGAACAGAAGCCTTTTTCCAAAGGAACAAGGTAACACTTTCGAGAATCCAGTTCTCAGGCTTGGCATGTACCTGGAATACACATTTGCTCTGGCAAACCAAAGTTTCTGAGTGTGTTTTTCTCACACGAAGGGTTATATGTTAAGAGATATACCCCCAGGATCCCTCATCATCCAAACTCAAGCTGTAGAATTGAGTGGCTTTTCCAATTGATGTTTTTCCACGAGCAGAAGCGCTGATGCCTGGTTGTTTGCTGTTCACAAGGTTCTCACCTCCGCTCTGGCAGGAGATCAAGTAGCTACATTTATAGTCACTATGAAATTTCTTTTCATCTTTTATTTGCTTCTTGCCTCTCCCATTTCAACTCTTTAAAATTAAGGTCAGCATCACCACAGAGAACACCTTCCATACTGCTTTGTTGTCCTCAGTTTCTTTAAGTTGTGGCCACCAAAAGCAGTTTGGGCCTGCTCTGAACTTTGGCTCATGCTCAGGTCCATTTACTGAGCAGCCAGGAAGAGCACAGAAATTAAAAGTCACCTTCATGAAAGGGGAAAGTTTATTCTTTAAAATTCAGGTTGATGTTTTATTTTCAGGGATGTCTTGAAAATTCCCCTTACAAGAGAGACCCAGAGCTTTTCCTAACTGTGAAGCAGTGAAATATAGTATGATACACATGCCAAGATATCTTAGGATGCAGAATACTTGAGTCCTTCTGTTTCAATGGCTCCACCTCCTGGGATGCAATCGGTGAGCTTTCTGGGTACGTTATCACTTTGATGCCCCTAAATTCTCACTGCTACCTAACTTTGATAATAATGTCCAATAAGAAGACTTCTGGACTGCACAGCCTGTTCTCCTGTGGGAGCCTACCAGTCCTTCTGCTCCTGCACCTAGCCCCCATTTGTCAGCAAGCCTCTTCTTTTGAGAGTCCTACATGCTGGAAAGCAGATTTAGCTTCATTATCGTCTCCTATGAAACAGGGTGACTAAGGCCAGGGAAGAAGTAGGTCGTATTAGGGAGGCTAACAAGATTATGACCAGTTCAGTAGGACACCCAGAAGGCCACGGATTTCTCCCATGCTGCAGCTGACAAACGCCCCGCAGCATATTTGGAAGGGCTGAATGTCCCTAATTCAAAGGCAAGACTTAAACTGTTGTTCCTCGGGTACACGCCTGCTGTCACCTTGAACAATGTAAAGAACGGACAATCTCATAACCGGGTCTGGGGAGTCAACACGGAGACTGCACCAAATGATTCACATTTTACCCTTTCCTCATCTCTTCCATCTTCACTTCTCGAAGCCCCCGGTGTCCCCATTGGGAGCTGTACGTGTGGGACGCAGGGCTGGGCACAGACCGCAGTCCCTACCCTAAATCTTCATCATCTGTCATCACAGCAGCAATTACATCCTCTCCACCGCCTCTAGAGGGAACAGTAATCGTGAGTCTCTGGCAGGGAGGCAGGCTGAACGCTGCTATTTCTGTCTCCTAAAAGCTTTAAAATTTCCTTAGCAACCCTGCACAAAAACTGCCCATCAGTGCAGCCAGCCGGCAGACCTGAGACTGGTGAGACAGCAGTTTAGCAGCGCTCTGCCAGATTCATCCCACTCCAAACATATTCATAGCAGTCTCATGGAAGTCCCAGGACTGCTTTGGCAGCAATTGTGCAGGATAAATAAAGCTCCCATTGTTGCAGATGACTCTGCTTTCAATTGCATGGGAATCCAGGGCAGCAGAGACTTTGACTGATAAAGGTTAGCGCATGTGTACTATTTTCTAGTAAGGCAGGGCTGGAACCAATGCACTAAACAGCACCTTTTTGGAACTTGTTTTTGGCTGTTATCAGCGTTTTTAAGCAGTGAAGTCTGCACGATGGTTTTTAATTTTGTGTAGCCGTGCTGCCATTTGAACAAGCATGAGTTAATGTGTTCTCAGCCTCAGATACATCTGGATCTCCACATAAATAAGGAGGGAGTGTTCGCCTCAAAAATCTTTGGGGAGGAGGTCATTATATCATGGGAGCATATATATCACATCAAGTAGAAGAAACAGTGCTCTTTTTGTTCTGTGTTGTGATAGAAACTCTTTCTATCACTGAGGATGAACCACGCAGGTTCACTCAAAGCAGTCCTGGTCACGACCTCTGCAAGTACTCCTGAAAAATGTCAGAATTTCCCCAGCTATAAACATTTCTCCTGTAGGAAATAAGTTAATACATCCTGATGCCTCTCCTTGGATGCTGCCTTAGCACTGCAATAGATTTATTTGTCCCTGCATCGATCTGCTGAACTGAACTTACTGCTCCTGAGCGTACAGCATGTGCAGAATGGAGACATAACCTCTTCTAAGACAAAAAGCAGCCCGTCTTTATTTACTTAACCATCTTCTTAAACTCGTCTAGATACAGCATGCAACTTTCCTGAACCAGAAATTTCCCCACAGTAGATAGCTGAATAATTAGCGGCGTTATTGAAAATGTAACCCCAGGAATTTGGTCTGCCTATGCAGCATATGGGGTTTTTTTGAACCTAATCATGGCTCTGAAGGCAGTTTATATAAATTAGCCTCAGGATGGTAATATGATAGCAGCCGAGCTTGTTTATAACACAGACTTCTACATGGTGCAAAGTCTGAGTTTGATGGTTTATAGCAGTAATGAAAGGCATGCCTCTGCCATGCCCTTTGATTGTTTGACTGATCCAAACCATTGAACGTTGCAAAAAAAAATAATCCACAACCATTTTATCTTTAACTCACTGTGTTGCAGCCTGTAGAATTGGAGGGGTGGAGGGGGGGGGAATTATAAAGTTAAGGCATTCGGTTTTTCAGAAGTTTACCCTCCTTCACTTGGGTCAAAATCAGTGTTAAAGCGTACGAGTTTCCCTGTGCCAGCACAGTAACACAGCATTGTTGTCCTGAAGGGACAGTCCCCAGTGCTTTACATCGGAGCCCAGGCACACAACAGCTCACGGGCTGCGTGCCTGCTGCCAGCC
Source organism: Gallus gallus (assembly GCF_016699485.2). Taxonomy (NCBI): domain Eukaryota; kingdom Metazoa; phylum Chordata; class Aves; order Galliformes; family Phasianidae; genus Gallus; species Gallus gallus. The sequence continues at coordinate 9,913,143 of NC_052545.1, forward strand.
AGCAGGACAGTTTGCTTTCAGAGAGGAGGCAAAAAGTGGCACTGGGACCGCGAGTGAGTTGTTTGTGTTCCCACTGCTCCGCACACCAGCCTCGGTCTGCTGCAATGTGGGTGTCTCTCCTGGGCAGCACTATTCGAGCAACTGGAAAACAGACTCCCTGGGGCCCCGTGGCCAAATGTGCCTGCACCTGGCAGGAGAGGCACACTGCCTCACTTCGCAGGAGCTGAGTTGAAAGGTGAAGTTTGGGCTGGGCCGCGGTGTATGGATGGGACCCTGGGGGGCAGTCGGACAAGAAGGGCCCAGGGCAGGGCAGGGGTGAGGAGCACGCGTGGCTGTGTTGGATGTGCTGAGTCACTGAGATGGGTAAATCAGGGCCAGCCATGAGTTGGTGCTGATGGGCACTGCAGATCACGGCTCTGGGGGAGCTTGGCCCCACAGCCCTTAGGAGCACTCTGGATTCGCAGCCTGAGGGCTGATCTCGGTTCTCCTGTGAAAGGTGAGCGAACTTCTCCTCAGGGAAGGCAGCAGAAGGGCAGGTGGGACGTGGGCCTCCCTCCGCACAGCCGGCAGCGTGTGGGGCCCAGCTCGGAGTGCGGTGTGTGGGGCAGCTCTGCGCCGCCCAGAGCAGAGGGGCACATGTGAGCTCTGCATGGACGATCACAGCTAACACCGTGTGTGCAACCTGGGGTTCATCCAAACCATACGAGTGACCAGGAGCCGCTCTGCAATGAGCATCCCTGCATTTCATCAGCGTGCTCAGCGCTCGCTGGCAGTGCAGGCCGGGTTTACGGCCGCCATAAAGCTACACAGAAGGTCACCTGACTGCTGGATCACTACAGACATGCTTTATGGCATATTGTTTTCCACTTCACTGTGCCCCTCCAGGAACACAGTGTCACCTGAGAACGGTGAACGCACACAGTATGATGCGTAAACAGACTCCAATAGGCTGCACTGACATACATGTACTGCCTTCACTGCACTGCTCAGTTTTACAGCAGCCGAGGATTTACCTTTCAAAGCCCACAGCATGTTAGCAGTGCTACTTTTATAGTGCTGCTATGAGATGATGCTGCATCTCGTCATATGGGAGGGAGATGTGCACTCGCCCATTTGCTGCCCCACGCTCTCTCCACTGGATGAGATGCTGTTGGTGGATGAGCAGCTGTGTGCCCACATCTGGGACCTGCTCCAGAGAGCACTCTCTGTGGAAGAGCAGGACATTTAGCTGAGTCCCAAGGAGTCGTTTGGTTCCCTTCAGCAGTTTCCAATATCTTCCTCTATCCTCAGTTTTGTGTGTATATGTTTGGTGATCACCATTACTGCCTTTCCTTCCCTCTCTCAACTTCATTGACTGTAACACAGTACCTACAGTGATGTATTGTCCTGTTTGGGATGCAACAACGTAAAACTTGAGGAACTGATTTTAAAAGCTTAGAGAGAAATTAGAAATTAGAACTGTCATTGTGGTGCTGACCTCTTTTATTAGAGAAGGGTACGGATCACACAGCTCTTTTTTTCTCTCTTACCTCCCTACCATTTCCCTCTGTTCTCAAAGTAGCTGGCATTTCTTCCTGCACATCAGCAATGTTCTAAGAGAGTGATAACCCTGGCAGCAAACTATCGTAGGAGTGCTAGTCTGAATTTGTGAATTCTGAACTCCAGATGCAGGGCAGAACTATTTTGCCTTTCTGATACAAGATTCCTCTGGAACAAAGTGAGATTACCTGCAGGTTGCTTTTATCCTTTTGTGTCTCTTTTGCTTACTTGCCTTTTTTTTTTTTCTACATACCAGATTAAAACATTAAAGCTATCCGGTCCGTCAAGGAAAAATTCAAATTTCCCCAAAGAAAAGCCATAGTTCCTTGACATGCCTCGTTTCTTGGGAACCGTTCCTGCACGACATCTGCAATAGTTAAACACTGCTGTTTCTAGCACAGAACTGTCCCAGGCAGCCGAGCCAACACCAGGCTGCTGACTGCAAAACATCACGGAAACGCGTTCCATTTGTAGCATCCTCATTCAAGTGTCTTTTGCGTAGTAAAAGCATTTTGCGACACATACGGGCCACCAGGAGTTTGTTCATGTCATTGTTTAATGAAGAAATGCCATACGTGAGCATCTAGTGAAGGACAGATTTCTTTAAAGGTCACCAAATGTGCTGTTTTGAAAAGGAATCACTGCATCTGCTAAGTCAAAACAAGGTGACAGATCTACAAAGGCTCTTCCAAACGTAATGCCTCCTATTTTATGATGTTGGTACGCAACGTCAGAGGTGGGTGTTGGTGGGATGGCAGTAGAGGCTGAACCTTCCCACCAACATCCCATCACATGTTGTTGTTGTGTGACAGATGGCAGCAGAGGGGCACTGACAGAACAGAGTCTGACATGGAAGTGCAGATGAAGCAAAGGTGTGTCATTGAATTCCTCCATAAAGAAAAATAGGGCACCCATTGACATTAATTGATGCTTGATTAATGTTTATGGAGATTAAAGAGTGGATGTGAGCGCAGTGAGGGGGTGAGTGGTGCGTTTCAGCAGTGGCAATAGCAGTGCGAACAACAAGCCATGTTCTGGATGGCCACGCACAGCTGTCACACCACAAAATGAAGAGCATCTCAATCAGCCCATCCACATGAATCAGCTAATGGTGGTAGCTATGTTGGAAAATAGTGCCTTCTAGCTGAAAATTTGCTCTATCAAGCAGCATTACTGTGCTCTTTGTATCTGTTGTAGTTTCCATGGAAATAAGTAGGAGGCATTACTTTTGGAGAGACCTGATGGAAAGATGTGGTCTATGCTCTTCCTGCTCTAATAGCAAGTCTTCTTCTGTCTCCCTCTGTTTCACTGAGATGAGCCTATTTAATATAATTTCTATGTTAATTTTTCTGTACACAAACATTCAATTAGTACAACATGTGTGTAATTGGTTGTTGTGTTAGCTAATCATGGGGCTAAATAATCTCTCCATAAATAAAGCAGGAAGAATCATACACCATCAATCTAGGGAAACGTGAATATAGGAATTCCTACAGAAAGACCCTGTCAAAGCCTTAATTCTCAAGAAAAGAGGGCACACTCCACAAGCCTTGCTGCTGCTGCTGCTGCTGCTGCTGAGCTGGCCCTCTCTTCCTTGCCTTTGGTCCAGGCTGCTGTTTCCACAATCATCCTTGATTCTGCTGCAGAAGTATTTGTTCAGCATTACAAAACATGGAATTCATTATTTCACTGATCAATCTGTTTTACGTTCTGTCTTTGGGAAACTGAAAGAGGTGGATTCAAAACTAACAGGGAAAGAATGAGGAAGCTCCTCCAGGCAGGGACCGGCTCTGATGGAGCCAGCAGAACAGGAAGAACAACAAAATAAGGACCAATAGGCCTTTCTCATTCATGCAAATAGCACTACTGCTATTTGTCTTCCTTGAGGTCTCATATACCCAGGAACTCCCCAGTCAGCCCGTGCTCCCTTCAGTTTCTTGACATAATGTTTTCTGGTGGGAATTTCCAAACTGCTCTTGAAGAATGACCCTCTGAAAAGTTCTGGCTTCCCAGTGATTAACACGGTGTGAAAATCTTTTTGCAAAAGCAGTGATTTGATTTCCAGAGTAAAGGGAACAAAATGTAATGAACGCAGGAGAAAGAAGAGATGGTGAGTGTGTGAGCAGAAGCTTTGCACGAGGAGCATGTGTCCGTGTGCCCGTGTGACAGCAGTTCCCTTGCAGCACTTCAGGCCGCTCCAGCTCTCTGGCAGAAAGCTCTGAGCTACTCGTCCTGCAAAGTGACTTACAGTGCACATGAAATGACTGTGCTTCTCTTCAGGGCTGTGCCCTGTCACAGGATCTGGGTCCCTGCATGAGTTTCCCTGCTTCCAGGAACCCCCATTTGTGCTGTTTCATCCTTCCCCTCCAAGGCTTCCACCTACATGTGGAAAATCCCTTCACCTCGGGCAATGGGTATGGCAATGGTGCTCCCTCTCCCACCTCCTCCCACCCCTACACCCAGCTGGAGCTGCTTCCCTTCAGCCACTGACTCCCAAACTCTCTGGCTGTTTCCACACTGCTGGTTCAACCCCTTAGAAACCAGTTGGGTCTCTCCACCTGCAGTTCCTCCACGTTGTCTCTGCTGTCTTTTTGCTTTATGTATGAGATAAGACCTTCACTTCTATATCTACATCTCTTCTGCTGTGGTAGAAGATAATATAGGATATCCCATGAATTTCTAGATAGTCGATCCTCAAGCTTTTGCTTGGCAGGGTTCAAAAATAGCCTGTCCATATATGCAAGCACTCCCCAACTCCCCAAAACCCCGCTCTGAAATTTAAGATCATGTTATTCCAAATCAGACCAACACGGCCTTTAGCACCTCTCCATCACTTCCACAGTCTGATGCTTAACAAAGCTCCAACACAGTGGGACAGTAGGTAAATTCAGCAGTGCCTCCAGCTGGCAGCCTTACTCCTTCCCAAGGCACAGACATCTGGAGAACCAGGTCCAACTGTGCTGCTGCAGTCAGCCTGCATTGCTAAATGAGTCTGGGCTGCAGCAGCCGAAGGGCTGATTCACAACTGCATGAGCTCTCCTTACTTTGAGGGCAGTGACATCCGGCAAGAGGATGGGAAAGGTGACTAACAGCAGTGACATCTTTAGGCATACTGACCCTTGCAATGCAGTAATTCTGGGGCTCTGATGTCGCTGACCCAAAGGGATGTCCCATACAATTGTTCAGAAACATAGGAAATGAGAACATTGGACTGGAAAAAGTTTCCTATTTCCTTGCAACTAGTGCCTAGCTACTGCACTGGGAAATAAGCCACAGGTTGGAAGTATCCTCAGAATGTTGAAACATCAGGACACCTTCATTATTAAATAACACTCCCTTTATTATAAATTGTTTTCAGCTCTCTAATTATAGTCCACAGAGAGGAAGGCATCAATTGTGTTGGGTTTGCAGGTCTGCAAATGTGCACGTGTAAATTTATGCATTGAAAAGGTGGACATGAGCCTCAGGGCTTTCACAACCCATGCTCTGCAAGCTGCAGCTGTGCTGGGTACAGCAATTACTGCCATCCTCCAGATCCAAGTGTCTGTGCAAGCAGTACTTCTGTCCGCCCCACCTGCTAAGGCAGGGTTCTTTCTACTATTTAAAGCCCTTTAGGAACAGGCTTCAACCAGTATGTCCATGATTTAATAAGTAGCCCCAATAAAACATTTTTCACACACTGTCCCTAAAGGTTTTGAAAAATCTGCTATCTTCTGTACACTTACCCAAATCCTCAGAGCAGTGGCATTTTTTTTTCTTTTGCCTGTGTAAATACTGAAGATTTTACAGAACAATCCATTTCTGCATCGCTGCATGCATGGTTTTGCCTTGTTGACTTGTTTTCTGGTTTTGGTAAAGCTTTAGTGCTGCGAATACCCGATGGGTTCTTATGCTCTGTTAGCAATGTGTCAAAAATCATTCATTGTGTAATATACAAATCCCTAAAAAGAAATTACTGACCGCTATTTACCCTGTTTGCAGATATATTCAAATTCTCATCTCAGTGAATGTTCTCAGTCCTATTTCTTGACTACTCTTGACTACTCAGATAGAGACAAGTCTCTCAAGCCCTGAGAGGTTTGGGTCTCCATAGGGCTGGCTTGGTACCAGTGCCAAGCACAAACCGCTGGTCTCCGCAGCTGGGTCAGCTGCTCTGCACAGCTCTCAGCTTGAGCAGAGTTACTGTTTTACCAGTGAGATAAATCAGTCAAGGAGGGTAAAAAATAAAAGAGGATGGGAAGGGGAAGGAAGTCTGACAGAGCAGTACACAAGTTACAAAATCAGCCTCTTTTTGGGGACTCTCCAACAACAGGACAGAGACGGAAAGCATCTTCAGGGCAGTGAGCTCTGCTGAGGAGCTCCCTGTCCTGTGTCTGCCTGGATCCTCAGCTCTGGAGTGGCAGGAGGTGAGAAAAAAGGAGCTACAAGAAGAAGGGAAGCCGTTCAAAGATGGAGTAGAAGAAAGGAATAGTTATAAAAGAAAAGTCATATTTAAAACAAAAAGTAACTCAGAGCAATCTCCAGCACTGCATTTCTAACTCTGAAAGATGCAAGCAAAACAAGAGACTCCGAGCTAAGACAAGTCATTCTGCAATGGTTGAAGTCTCCGCTATGTTCAACAGCTTGATTCCTATAATTTTGTGAACAATTTCCACAGCACAGAATGACTAAAATAGGATTTCTTGCTGTAGATCAAATCTAAATCGTAGTGGTTTGGTAAATGCACAGCACATGCACCATGCAACTAACTTGCAGTTGTATTGGATGGAAAAATAGCGGAGGCTGCGTTGTTTCAGATCAAATGCAGCTTGACATGGTTTCAAACTTCAGGACAGACAGGCTGTAAACCAAAACGCACTGGAGTAGCTTGGCAGTTAGACAGGGTATTGGTAACCAAGTTGCCTGTTGTGTTGATACCAAGGGGGCAGTAAGATAGGTGGGCCTTCCAAGTGCTTTCCTTCGCCCAAGCCCTTCACAGCTGGTTTCTATTTTAAATAAATAAGTAAATAAATAAAATTGAGAAGGGCTTTAGTAGAACACTGAGATCAGAAATGGCAAAGTAGCTCGAATCTTCTCTTTGCTCTGGTTCTCAGATGAATCCTCTGCAACCTGGTACCATGTACAATACAAGATGAAGGACTGACCTGTGAATCTCACTTCATGTCACCAAGTATTTAAGAAACCGAACCACAGAGTGAGTAGATCCAAGGAAATCAGCAATGGTAGACCCCATAAAGACTCTAGAGCAGAGCCTTCAGCAGGAGCCTGCAAAAATACCCATTGCCGTATGAACCTCAAACAAAGTCTCTACAGCTCAACTTGGATGGTGTTAGACTTCAGGGCCTGTAAAACCACCAAATGAACATTTTTGTAGATGCTGCTGCATATTCAGGTATTAAGGAAAAGCTCCTTAAATTTATCAAGGCACGTTGACCATTGAGGCAGGAGGGAAAAAGAGTACCAATAACTGCAGTCTGCCAAAACACTGAAGTAGCCTCCAGAGAAGGCAGGAAAATTCAAGTGTCAGAGCAGGTTCCTACATGCTTCATGTCACTCAAGGCAGCAGCCTTCAACCCTGGCAAAGCACTGATGATTCTGCGGGGACTTCCTTTGCCAGGCACAATTAGGAAGAAATGTTGGAGGATATTAAATATAAATATACATCTGTTTGGTGGGAATGGGAAATGAAGACAGGAATCCTGCTTTTTGCTTAATGCAGCAACTGCAGACATCCATCACATTGTCTTATACAAAGGACCCCAGACCAAGAAGTAAATACTGACCATATACAGCCCAAACTGCCCCAAAGATACATTTTTCCTCCAGTCTTCTCAAAATAATTAAATGCTTTATTCTTGCTGAAAAAAGCCCAACCTCATTCATAATGCTCCCAGCGTGAAACAACACCCCGCTACACTGGAGATAGGATGGGTCACCTGCAAAGGAAGGCATTCTGAACGATGGCAGCCGGCTTTACGCTGCAGTGTCAGCACCAGCTGAATGCTCTCTGCTTGTATTCAAAATACAAACCAGCTTGTATTAAATATAATTAATATTCATTGCTACATATTGAGATTGAATAAAGGTAGTCAGATGCCACATTTGGCTTTGACTTCACCGCCGTGGATGTGTTAATCCCCGCTCTCATCTTGCCTCCCACAGTCTGTTCCCAGTTCTACATCTATATTTTTTAAAGCCCAGCTTACCAAACTCCCCTAAATGTAAACTACTGGTGGTAATAGGAAGGAGTACAATTATGTGATCCCACCTGCAAACAAGTCTACCAGTTTCAGTTCCATTTCAGGATTGCAGCTAAATTCATCCTTCCTATTTTTAAGTCTTCAAATGGAATTGCCCCAGGGAGCCTTCCAGATGTTTATCTCTGTGCTCCCAGCCCTGCTCTTTCTGTTAGTCTAATTGGTATCTTCCTCCTCTCTGCAGCACAGCACAATCCTGGCATTGCTGGCGTGAGGAACTCCTCCACAGACCCCACATATAGCAGCAGTTTTCCAGCAATTAGCTCTCAGTCTTTGCTCAAATATGTGTACTGATATCTGTAGCATTCCTATTTAAATATTCCACTGAAAATCATGGCAAAGAGGAGGAAAAACTCACGTCTCATTTGTTTTTGATGGATTTTATGAAGCGAGAGAGAAGATACCTTTCTTATTCTGTCCTGGAGTTTTGGCTTGTTTGTGCTTTGACCTCCCTGGCTTTGCTGGCTGGCACAGAGCATACAAAAGCAGGGGGGTGGCAGTGCCAACAGGAGCTGACATCCGAACAATCAGGGGGCAAAAGTTCCTAACCAGACTTTCTCTTCTGCATCCTACTGACCTCAAATTCCTCGTAATACTTAGGAGACAACCTTCTCGGGGAAAAATTCAACAGCCACATCCCTACCAAAAACCAGAGGGCTTCAACTTCCGCCCTCTCCTGTAGGAACAGTGAAGCTCCATAGCGCTGTTGTTGCTCTCACACATACACAAAAAAACAGAGAAAAAGACTTTTGTCCTTTGTGCTGAGAATTTCTGACCTGAAATCAAACCTCAGGACACTGAAGGACACTGCGCTGCCTCTTGGATCTGCCTGCACAGAGCTCCCCGCAGGATCAGAGCTCACATCTGAAAGTTATGGAAGCAGTCGTGTCCTGTAGGACCTGGTTTTATTCATTGCAATGCAAAATCTATTTTCCCAAGTTTATCTTTAAATGGTTTTTCTGTTATTAGATTCACTTGTTCTAATTTATTCCCTTTCTAGGATCTGTTCTTTGCTGCTTACAACAAAAAAGATGAATTCAACGTATGCTAGAACATTCATTTAGAGTAAAAATGCCAACTGCAGACATCTCAGTTGCCTTGTTCTATTTAATCACTGTGAGATTTAGTGAGGTTTGCTTGTTAAACAGCCTACAAAAATAATCTTCAATACTGGAATCTGATCCATCCATGCAGACTCTACTGACTTCATTGGGTTTACACGGGCTGATCAAATTGCAGGATCAGTTCCTACATTTGTTCTGAACTCTGCCAGACTGTAAATATGAGATTGAAAAGAAATCAGATCCACTTCTTAATGCATGGGTGTCCAACCTTTTGGTGTGCCTGGGCGGCACTGAGTAAAGAGGAATTGTCTTGGGCCACATAGACATAAGTTGCTCTGAAAGTAATGCCTCCTATTTATTTCCACGGAAACTACAACCAATACAAAGAGCACAATAATGCTATTTGATCAAACAAATTCTCAGCTACAAAATGCTGTTTTTCAACACAGTCACCACTGTTAGCTGTGCATCTTTGCCAGTGATGAACAGCAGCCTGCATGCCATGCTTATAAAAATCTGCACCAGCAAAGGTGACCCACTGTCGTTGCTGCTGAAATGCACCACCCACCCCTCCCTGTGCTACATCCACTGTTGGGTCTCCACCAATGTTCAGCAAGCATTGATGAATATCAATGGGCACCATTTTTTCTTCCTGGAGGAATTCAATGACACCCTTGTTCCTTCCAGCCACACTTCCATGTCAGACACCGTTCTGTCAGAGTGCCCCTCTGCTGCCATCTGTCACACGGGAACAAACGTAATGGGATGTTGGTGGGAAGGTTCAACCTGTGCTGCCATCCCACCAACATCCACCTCTAACGTTGTGGGCCAACATCATAAAACAGAAAGCATTACCTTCAGAGCAGCCTTGGTAAAATATACAATATTGTTAATAGATAAGTAACATTTTTTTTTTCCATTTTTTTCTTAAAACATTGAAAAAAAAGGAACAAAAACATAAAGCTAGTGGGATATGTGACCTCATTTTGTGGAACTAACACATCAGGTGGTTCGATGGCAGCAGCTGCCATTCCCAGTGAGCTCTCAAGGTGTTTGTCAGAGATTTTTGAGGAAATTTTACTCTTCCTGAACTTCATCCTTGACAACTGTTGACAGATGTGTGTACTGCCAAAATAATACCTACTGAATAAGGTGTGGTTGTGAAGTGAAGGATATTTCTCTGTGGGAAGAGAGGTGTTGTCAAAGTCTGGCAAAGAGACACGATCAGATTGTTGTGTTGAATGTCTGACTGCAGATCTATACATTCCATTTGACAATTTGCAGGTGATGTATTTATATCAACTGAAAATGGTGTCACAGACATAAATTGATGATATTTTTGGCAATCTTGAAACCTATTCTCAAACTCCTTTATCAACCTGCAAAGCACGGCTGCATGTTCTTTGCTGTATGGAGCACTGTGTGTAGCCCATGTACCAAAACGCATACAATTCATTGCCATCACTTGAGTCAGCACTGTGCAGCACTGCCCTCCCCGTGCTCCGGTTTCAGTCAGCACAGCATTAGTAGCAGTTTGGCTATAGTGAGCAATGGCTGTGTGCCTGGAGCCACTGAGTGGGGCAGAGCCACCTCTATAGTGTGGGGCAAAGAGCAGCCTGTGGGTTGGACATACCTGCCTTCATGTATGATGGATAATTCCAGCATGATAGCAATTCAGTATAGCTGTAGCATCACCCATGCTTCTGCTGCACCAGACCTGTTTTCACAGCTTGTTAAACCATCAGGATAAAGGGAAGACCAGGGTGAAGAAGAATCAGTGGCAGAAAGGAGGCAATCATTAATGTGGACTCTCAAAGGAAAGAGAGGACTTGTGGGGGCAGGGTATTCTTCTCAGGAAGAACCAGAGTCAGGAGGAAAGGAAGTGGCAGTGGATAGATGGCACTGTAGGTCCCAGCCTTACGCCTGGGCTGTCATCTGCTTGGTGCACAAAAGCTAAACAGAATCCAAGTGGGGATTTGATGTGCAGCCAGGCGAAGGGAGGTGATTTCAGGGCAGAGAACCAGTCTGAATTTTCAAGTACTCTTGATACTCTTGGTGACTCTGTTTATTTTCACTTGAACATAGTAAGTTGCCTTTACTTAGCAGCACTAATGTGGAAGACTTAGTCAACATGAGAAAATGTTATTTAGCAGAGACAGTATCTGCCTGTGTCTGTGACCCTTTCCCCTGCGTTGGCCAAAAATGCAGACAACCACATTTATGGATGCACAAGTAGCTCCTGTGCTCGGCATTCACGTTGAACCTTTGTTGTGGTCTCCTGGCTCAGGCAGCTGCTGCTTGGAGAGGTGGCACAGAGGAGCTGTGACGAAGCCAGGAGCTCGAGTTCCCACTCCTAAGTCCCAGCCTGATGCCTTAAGAGCGAAGTTTCTGCTCTTGGTGTCCTCAAGAGCCTCCTGGGTAGACAGCACAGAAACAAATTCTTTGGTATCCTTCACAGCTGAACAGACAAGTGGCCAAATACCACTGCAGGCAGTAACTGCCTTTTGATATCAAAAGTCGAGAGACTTAAAAATTAGGAAAATTGCAGAAAGGTGATCATTTCCTACAGTGCAACAGAATTCACCCGATTCTCATCTCGCTGCTGTGTGCCACCCTTCCTTGGATGCGTCCAGTCCCACAACAGCGATGTGCACATGGGTTATGAGGCTGCACGAGCACTGCCTGTTGGGGCACACACGGGGTGTATCTGCCCAAGTCACCCCATAAGTGATACAGGGATGGCTACAGTAAAAGCGCACAACTTGGAGCACAAGAGGCTACGTTTAATGTGGAAATTGAAATTTTACTTTTTAATAGCTATGAAATGGTACGTCTTGACTCAGTAGAAGTCATATGAAAGATGTGGCTTTAGGAATCTTCTCAAAAAATGTATTTTAAATCATGTTGTAAAGCTTGAAACTACGGGATGCATTCAGGTGTAATGGATTTCCCACCTTTTATTATTAAGGAATAATGATTTATACGTCTCCTTAAAAGCTAATGGTTGTTCAATTAAAGAGAAATCATTAAACCAAAGAGCTCTGAATTGCAAAGTTATCCGAAAAAAATATTGTAATTCTGTATTTTTCCCATTTTCCCGTGAAAACAGAGCTGAAGTTATGGCACAGTCTGCCTGTCTGTCTGACACTAAAAAAAGAGTCATTAATGAAGGGGTCGATGACTGAAATATTAAATATCTGCAACCTTTGTGGAAACTACTGGCTAATTCATTAATCACAGAATAAATTCAGTTTGAAACGGCTTCCAACGGCCACTGGATCCAGCCCAGAGAAATACTGGATCCATTTGGAGCTATTTGTCACTTTATGGAAACAAAAACCATGGTAATCAGGGGTTACCGCAAGATTCTGAGGGTTAGAAAATGTGGAAAATACATTCATTGGGCATGAAATGCTGTCCATCCCACCAGGTGTGCACCAAGCTGTTAAATACATGCGCTGGAGCAAAGAAACTGACCACTCTTCCCATGCAGTTCTGTACCTTTAACGTTTCCTACCTACTGCTGATTGCCTTCCTGCCTCATGTGCTCCCCTCTCAGCTTGAAGGTGTTCACAAGGGCAGCTATCCCCTGCCTCAGCTCAGGTCTCTCTGGAATTGCACTCCTGGAGAGTGCTGGATTCGCATACACTGGAGAGCTCAGGATTCTTGGACTCCCTAGATACAGTGTGCTGACATCCACCTGGGTACAGCGCAGGCCAGGCAGTGCGTGCAGTGCGGCAAAGCATCAGAAGGGGATAGACCAGGGAGATGGACCAAGGGGATGGAAAGCTTCAGGCAACAGTGAGAATGTTTTACCCTACTTCTACCACTGCTGTACCCAATGTTTCTGGTCATGGGAGAAGCAAAACTCTGAGAGCCCACAGGCAGCCTGATAGGACAGCAGCCTCAGACAGCCATACTGCGCATGTTTAGGAGTTAGGGCTGTGGTGCAACCATGGGCATGGGCCCGTGAGTGCATGCTGAATGTCTTGGGGAAGCGCATTGCTGGCACAGAGGTACGTTTGCATTAATATATGTTCACCCAGAAACATGGTAGAATACGCTGCACAAGCGGTAACCCCAGTTTTGCTGGTTTAGAGCACCTCAATTAAGGGTGTGCGCTGGTGTAATTGCCCTCCTGTGATTACAGGGCTATAAATTTCCTTAATTATAGACAAGGCCACCTGCACTCATTACAGAGCATCAGAAGTGGGGATGGAGGTGCAGAGCCTGGCCAGGAGAGGACATCTGCACTGAAGTCAGGGCAGCACACGGAGCCAAGCGGGAGGAGAGATTAAGTGAGATATGGAAGAGAAGGAAGAAAGGAGCAGAAGGGCAGAAATGCTGCCGGGCACGTTCTGCCATGGCCAGAGGACAGGCTGGGCAGCACCCTCCTTCCCTACAGCCCTGATTTCTGTGGTTCCCTCGTCAGCTTCAGCAATCCCAGCAGGATCGGGGTCTCCCAGCCAGGGTTGCCCACAGCAGGGACACAGGTCCTGGCAGATGCTGCCTCGTGAGTGCTTCAAAAACAAACAGCCTGAGCTGGATTGATTTTTAATTTCAGGGAGGCTCGGGAACAGTCAGCTTCACAAAAGGAAGCCCATTTCTTCAATGGCATTTTAAAGATGATAGCACCTCTTCATCTCTCTTTACGGTGACTAATGCGGAGGGAATGCCAGGAGGCAGCCCTGATGACCCTGGAGCACAAGGGAAGGAACTCCTCTGTGTGCTGTGCTTCGCTGGGACCTGGAGGACAGAATCCTTTGCTCAGGTGCAGCTTCACCAAATTCCTGGTTCTTTGTGTGGGCATCAGGAGAAGGAGGAACCGGATTAGTTCACATGTCAGAGGGCTAAATTTAGACAAGATTCAATAAGTGGGCACAGGAAATGAAGAAGTGAAAAAGGAAGGACAAAAATAAAACTGATAGCAATGGATACATAGACTGTACTCATCATATCCCCACTTGTGATCTGTAGCTTTTTTTCCAAATACCAGTAATCCTCATTGGGTGTCACACAGCTCTCCCAAGTGAGGCATTTACCATCAGTAAGCGGGAATCGTCTGCAGGAGCATGCAGCCACTGAGGATGGGGTATGCAGTACAAAGCAGAAGGTATTCATGGATCAGCTGGATGGATGACGGATGTCACTGCTGGAGCAGAGGCTGGGCCATGTGCTGGCAGCGAGGACACGGCCAGCGGGCTATGCAGAAGGCGACCAGCCCTTCCCACAAAGCACAGAGCGTTTGCATCCTGCACCAGAGAGAGGTGAACAGCGGGGAGTTTCACAGGGAGTGGCAGCAGGCCAGAAATACTTTGCAGAAGTATTTTTCATAAAGCTGGGATAAAATGTTAGCATATGTTCAGATCTGGACTTCTACCTTCAGCTTGGCAACTGGTAAGATTTGTATTTCCTGTGTAGGAACAATCGAATCGCAGAGCTGTGACCACCAGCGGGCTGCATAACATGCTTACAGTTAATTACTCCACACATGCACGCGAGATAATTATACACACTACATTTATTCCCTCGTAAGTATATGTAGCTGAACCGATTTTTGAGATTGTTTTACTCACAGCCATTCTGCATTCCGTGTGGACTGTGACAGAGTTCACCTACAGTGGGACTGTGCAGAAAGGGCAGCGCTTGGTTGTGGCGCTCCATCCTTACAGGGAGATCCCTGCCCCTCTTCTGCGCTGCCCTCCGCACAGCAGAGGATCTGTGGGGCTGTCTTTTGCCTGATCTCTGCTCCTCCACAACAGCAGGAGAACCCAATCATTTTGGAAAACTCAGCTGCCTTACAGCAAACTGAAACAGAGAAACTTTCATATCTATCTAGAGCGTTTTAGTGCTTATGATAACATTGGCTTGTGGCTGTCTTTAGGGACTTGTTCTTCCTTGCAACAGTGAAATTGTTTTCCTCCGCCGCTCCTTCTCTACAGCCGTGCTGCCCGCGGCTGAAGAATCAGCAGTAATCTGGAGCTCCCTCCTCATTGTGACATACCCGTCTGTCCTGTATTGGGAATCGCTTGTGTAGGATGGACGGAGGGATGAGTTCAAACCTGTGCATGATTTAGGAGGCTGGAATGGAAGTCGTTAGGAAAGAGCAGTTGTTCAGGGAGGTAATGGTAGGGAAAGACTGGCAGTGGGGAATTCGAAGTTCAGGACATTAAGAAACCAAAGATCTCTGCATAAATCTCTGTCCTAATCCTGATCCTAATCCCCCCCTTCACTGGAAGCTCGGGTTCAACAGATTTATCACATTTTTGTCCGGGTCAATAGCAGGAAAAGGTTTGTAAATTATTTTTCTTTGAACAGCTTTTGAGAATCGAGAGGAACAACGTGAAAAGTCAGAAAGCAGTACTTGAAAGGCAGACCATCACACCGACTTTTTAAAGGCTGATCTTCCCACTGACATCCCCAACCTCCGCTGTTTTTCCTCCTTGCAGCCCAGGATTTTTACTACCCAAGGCAGGGGGATGTTATTTTCCTGTCCTGCCCACCCTGCAGACTCCTGCGCTGCTGAAACACCACCAACCAGAGCCCAGACAGGGCAGGCCTGTCCCCCAGACTGGGTGTGATATTCGCTCCTTTTATACGCTGGAAAAACAAACAAACTTCTCCATCACTTATCCACTCGCAATCAGAGCAGCACTGTCTGCCGGGGTGCACTGCCAGGCCCTTCAGGAGGCCCGGTTCTCCAGTCCTAAGCAGTTCCCTCCAGGTCCTCCTCCAGCCCAGGCTTCCCACCGCCACGAACTGCGCGCTGCGCCGCTCAGTGCCGCCCACCGCGGTGCCCCTCAGCGCAGTCTCCCTTCACGCTCTGCCTCAGGCGGGACCGGCCAGGCGTTACTTCTTCACCCGCACCCTTCCCTTCTCCTTCAGCACAGGAACGCAGATCAGTCTCTGCCACAGTGGGAACTCTGTCCTCCGCACGAGGCTCTTGCAAAACAATGGTATCCGGGCAGGGCACAGCCTTGTTTACAGACTTCTGCCTCTTCCCACACAAACACCCTTCTCCCGCCTCCTTCCACGCGAGGCCCAACTCCGACGCGGCCCGGCCGAGCCCGGCGTCTCCGCTGCGCGCCGCGGGACGGAGGTGCCCGGGCCGGGCCTCGGTGCGGAGCGGCCCCGGTGAAGAGCGGCCCCGCGGAGGCCCAAACGAGCGCTGGGCGCGGCTGGGAAGGAGCGGCGGCAGCGCTCCCCGCGCGGGGCTGCGCGCAGGTGTCGGAGGCTGCGGGGAGGCCGCGGGGAGGCCGCGGCCGGGCCCGGCGCTGCGGCTCCGCCCCTCGAGCCCTCCTGTGGCGGCGGCAGCGGCGGCTGCTGTTCCCGGCGCGGCCGCGGCGCCGCTCCCCCTTCCCGGCTCGCTGGGCTGCCCCTCATGCGGATGTGACATTTCACGGCGTTTACCGCAGCCGCCATTTTGAGGCACTGAGCGCTGGCGGCGGCGGAACGGCAGCAGAGCGCCGGGCCACAGGCAGCCGGGGCGGCCCGCGGGCCGGGAGCAGCGAGCCGGGCGTCGGCCAGCGGCTGTGCCGGGGCGCTGGGGGGGCGGGAGGGCAGAGGAGGGGCCCCGCGGCGCCTCCCCGACTTCGCAGCGCCGGGGACACCTCGCCGGGGGAGGGGGGAAGCGCCGGGCGCAGCCGCCGGGCCCTGACTCCTGATCTCCCGTCCCCCCCCCCCCTCCCCTTCCCCTCCTCCCGCTCCCCTCCCCTCCGGCCCCCGGGGCAGCCGCCGCCCCCGGCCGGTCCCTCCTCCCCACCCCCTTCCCCAGACCGGGTGCCGCCGCCGAGATTGGGCGAATAGCGAGCAAATACGTGCGCGTCTCGCTGCCTCCCCCGGCTGCCCGCTCCCTGCCCGCCGGAGCCCAGCCGCAGCCCCCCGAGGCGGGCGCCCAACCCCGGCAGCTGCCCGTGCCCCGCCGCTCCTCCGCCCCGTTCCCTCCCGACGCAGCCCCGCAGCCCCCCACGGGAAAGGCCCAGGCCGCCGCCGAGCCCGAGTCCCATCCCGACATGAACCACCATCAGCAGCAGCAGCACCAGAAGCCCGGGGAGCAGCAGCTGAGCGAGCCCGAGGACATGGAGATGGAAGGTGAGGCCCCGCGCGGCCCCCCCCCCCGGCCCTCAACTCGGCGCCGAGTTCCTCCCCGGCCCTCTGCCCCCTCGGGAGCTCCGCGCGCGGCGGGCGGGCGCGCTCCGGGCCTCGGCCGAGCCGTGCGAGCGGGGACTGCTGGGGCCGGGGCGGACGGGCGGTGCGGCGCCGAGCGGGGAAAGTTGGGGCCGTGGCAGCGTGCTCGGGGCCGGGGGGGGGCCGCAGGAATTTGAGCCGCGGGAGGGGGAGGGCGCGGGGGAAGCGCCGTACAAAAGGGGATCCGCGGCCCCGGGGCAAGGTGCGCGGCGGCCGCCGGGAGCGGGGCGGGGGGCGGCTCCGCGGGAAGCGGGAGCTCCGTGCGCGGCTCCGCGCGCTGCCCCGGGGTCGGCCCGGTGGGCGCGGGGCTCGGGCCGCGGCGGGCGGCGAAAGGGCCTCGGAGCGGCTGTGACCCCGGGAGCGGGGCTGCTGGGGGGAGGGCGACGCCGCGGGAAGCGCCCGGGCTCCGCTTTCCGGTGGGGCGCGGGGCCGGGCCCGCTCCGCCGGCCCTATGGCGAGCTCCCGGGGGGGGAGGCCGGGGCCGGAGGGGCCGCGCGGCGGCCGGGCCGGGGCCGCTCATTGTACGCCCGCCGCCACGCCGCTCGCCATTTTTAATTAACCCTCCTCGGAGGGTTATTTACAGCCAGCGCCGCCGGCCGGGCCTAGCGCGGGGTCGCGGGCTGCGCGCTGCCCGTGTGTCGCGCCCGCTCCGCACCGATCCTGCACCGTCATGCAGTCGCGCGGCTCCCATCGGCGAGGCGCCGCGCGTGCCGCCCGCTGCTCCGCTCCCGGCGGCTCCGGGGGTTCGCTCCGCTTTGTGCCCGCTGCGTTCCCCCGCGCGCTGCGCCTCCGCCGTGAGCTCGGCTGCACGCGGCGGTGCGGGGCGGGCGCGGTGCTCGGAAGGCAGAGCGCTGAGCCGCGCGGTGCGACTTGGAGGTCGGGAGCACCGCGCTGCCGGCGTGCTCCGCGTGTGCCTGTGGGTACTGAAAGCTCCTCGTTAACGTGTCGGTGAGCTGTGCGGTCTGTATCCACCGAGGAGTCCTCGCTTGTGGCACATGGCAGCTGACACAGGGCTGCGTTCCTGGTACATAAGAATTGGAATTGCAGAGGTGTTCCCGTGGAAGTTGCACGCGATAACTGTGACTGCATTTCAGGACAGAAAGGTCGTTGCCAAAAGCTCCTTTCTTTGAACATAAAGCTGTATCATATGGTTACAGCCAGAGCCTACTTTCTGCTGAGCTGCTTCAGAAGAATCTCCAAATTGGCCTTTATATACTGTGTGACAAACATGTAAGGAGATGACTTAAAAATACTTTGTATTTGTTTGGGTGCGCACATGCGAGTTAACATTTTGCAGCATACAACTTCCAGCAGACTTCAGTAGCCCTTAGCGATCTGCTTTTTCCCAACATCCTTTAAAATATTGTCTATTTAATGTTTCTTTTTGTTTGTTTGTAGTTGGTGCCCTGCTGTGCTGGGCTCGCTGTGAGGTGCTGAATGCTTTCATTCAGTTCAGGTGCCCTGCAATGCCTTGGGTCGCCTCCCCTCTGCCATGGGATGGGAAGCCCGGGATGCCCCATTGGCAGTGGTAGGAGCCTTCTGCTGGCCGCCGCCTCCTCTGTTGGGGTGAGAGAAGAGTCTGTGTGTATCAGCAGCCAAAGTTGTTATCTCAGGGATTGGTGTGAGATCTGCTGGGCCGCACGCAGCTGATTCAGGGTGATACCATGGATCCATCGGTTTGTGAGAGCTTGCTGACAGATCTGTGCAACACCCAAAGGGTCTATTTATTTAGCCTTTGGAGGTTTATTTAAAATGCATATTTTCTTGAAATGCCTTTGGTTTACTGAATTGTTGAGATCAGATTATCAATAACTTATAATAAAAGTAGACATCATGGGTGTTTTTATTTGTTTATCCTGTAACAGTGTTCCTTCTCTTAAAACATGGGTGTTGGTGCTTTCTCGGGAGAGTTGTTTTGAAGCGCTGAGGTAAACATTTACCAACATGTAGTTAGCTTAATTCCAACATGTGTGCAGCAGTGTCAGATGCCATTCTTTGCTGAGCGATCACACTAGATTTAGGAGGTATGTGAAGAATGCACAGTGGAAAATCGCACATCTTGGGTCTGAATTCGGTGAGGGTTTACATGTTCTCCATACAGCCAACGGGACGAACCATGTTTAATGAGTAAGGTAGCTCTCTTGGAAGCAGTGATAAAAGCAGGTGGTTAAACTCCTCTGGACTGAATTGGATCTGATGTTCTGAGTGTCCGCAGCCTTGTGTGTGTTTGTGTCTCTGCCCTGTCCCTGTGGCTGCACTCCTGGCTGCTCGTGCTGATGTGAGTGGGAGCAGTGCCGGACAGGAGCAGCACGCTCTGTGCGAAGGAGGCCTCTGGGTCTGTGCATCCTGAGCTAAAGAAGCCCTGACAGCCGTGCTGTGGTGTGTCCCTGTGAGACACCTCTGTGTGATGCAGGCTCACCAGCCAGGGCAGGGTGATGTTATGAATCAGCGCTCGGTGTGTTCAGCCTTCCCATGGATGTTGTTTGAAATCAGCCTTATCCTTAGTGATGGCTGCAGTGATACCTGGACAGAGAAACTTTACGAGAACTGTAACGAGAGTTGTGTCCTTTCAGCTGAAGGCAGCAGCTTCCCTAGCTGGGAAATACAGCCTTTGCTGCTGGTGACTTCATTCTCAGCCCAGCATTTGGACTGGCGCAATTAGCAATCACCATACAGTGATCAAAATTAAAAACAATTTTTTGTTTGGTTCTTTACTCTTTAATTTGGTTCCCCTTGCAGTCCTCTGTGGTGTTGTGTTAATGGTGTAAAGGTGTGGCATTGGGGCCGGAGGGAAGGAGGAAGGCAGCAGTTACTGTTGCCACATCGCATCCCCGGGAATGGGATTGGTGTGCATTGCTGCTGTGTGGAGCTCTGGTCCAGCAGGGCTGTGTTCCTCACCTCCAGTGCCCGCGTTCTGGGGAAGTTAACGGCTCGAGATGGTAATTAGTGAATGATTGCAGGGAGATTCTGAAGTTTGTTTGTTTATATACTGAGTAAGTTTAGTGAGAAAAAAATAAGTAATAGCTTTTCTATGCTGTAAGTAGGGTATGTAGCTTGCTTTATCATGCAAAGAATTACAGCTGTTTAGTTGCTAGTGAGTTGCTCTGTGGTGTGTAATTGAATCCAAATCCCCATACATTATATATGCTTCCTCTGTAACTTCTTTGCACAAATGTGTCTAGTTGAGTTTCAAAGAGCTCGGCTTAATACACATCTACAGTTACGTCTTTCATAAAGTTCTTTCAGTGCCTCCATGGAAAGTCTCATTTGCAGCTTAATAACTGGAGGTTTCCCCATTTATAGTTGGAGTTTGCCTCTTTGTAGTTTCAGCCCCTGCCTGCAGTTACAGACGTGTGTTTCGCATTAGGGAGGGTTCCTTTCATTGCAGTGAGCCCAGGCGTTCAGGAGTGCTGCAGCCGGTGCGTGGTGCTGCCACTGGGGCTCCGTGTCAGCCCCAAAGCTGTGGCACTGCTGGCGTCCAGCTTTCCCAGTTGGGGCAGCTCGGAGCTGAGATTTGGTTTCCAGGTGAGGTGATGCAGCTGCTCAGAAAGAACTTGGTGTGTGTGGGAGGAAAAGTTGAAAATGGCACTTTCTTGCAGTGTCTGTGCGATAGCAGGTGTGTGCTGCTTGCTGTTCATAGGTTGTTCACTAATTGTGGTTACTGGATTGTGACCCACTCTACCACATTGGTCTCAAATACCTGACATACTTTTTTTGCCTGTATTCTGAATGTTTGCTTGCTTGTAATATTTTGTCCTCGCTGGCATTCGCGTTGCTGTCAGTGTGATGCCATTTGTGCATGTGGGGCGGTGCCCTCTCCTGAGTGCCTGGCTCCTGAAGCTGTGTGCCTGTGCCCTTCCCTGGGCAGCTTCTGCCTTCCAGGTGAGGGGGTGGCTGTGCATCTGAATGGAGGCTGTGCATCCATGGCAAGAACGTGGCTGTCTGCTCATCTGTCCTCCTGTCCCCTTCCCCTTGCCTGCCCTGACGCTTTCTGCTGTGGGTGCTGCTCACAGGAGAGGTGATGAAGGCAATGGTGCTGCAGGCAGTGAGCAGGATTCAGCTCTGCAGTGACAGGTAGAGCAGAGGGCTGGGCCTGCTCTGTTGCCGA
This sequence comes from Gallus gallus, assembly GCF_016699485.2. Lineage (NCBI taxonomy): Eukaryota > Metazoa > Chordata > Aves > Galliformes > Phasianidae > Gallus > Gallus gallus. The sequence continues at coordinate 9,934,298 of NC_052545.1, forward strand.
TGGTGTGCGGGGCACTGGAAGCAACATCCTGGGAGCTGTGTGCCTTGCATCCCTCCTGTGGTGCTGCTTTATGCCTGCTGAGGGACCGGCACCTTGGGAAGGTGGAACTGACTCTCAGTGTTCTGCTGTGCGTTCTTCATGAGCCAAGTGCCAAATAGCCTGTTGGGTTGGTAAGTGTTCTGCGAATGAGAGGTGTACCAAGTCAAATAGTGGCAAATGTGTGTGCAGTTTGGAGGGAAGCAGGCAGCACGCTATGCACTGTTATGGACCAGCTGCGTATCGGTATGTATCTGTCTTCCCTTCTTTCCAGTTTTACTGGCTGGACTCAGAGCAAAGGTGACATTGCTGCCCTCCACACCAGGTCACTGTGTTCATAATGGAGCGAGCTGTGTGTGTGTGTAAGTAGTGCAACCCCAAATTTAAGATGCAGCCAGAGGTGGGGTTTGAGGCAGCGGAGCAGATTCCAGCTGCAGAGTAACTTACCACAAAGTATCTGCAGGGTGCATCCAGCCCGCAGCAGCCAAACCAGTTCAGCCAGTACATCACGTGTGACATCACTCAATATTTGGGGTAAGGGTGAAAATGAGCTGGTTCAGGGGTGGTGAAGCACCCGCTTTTCTTCAATGGCCGTGCATTTGCAAGTGAGCATCGTATGCTTCCCACTGCGCTGTGAGGGGTCTCAGCTGAGTTCTGATTCAGCTTTGTATGCTGGGGCTGATTGTGAAGGAGGAAAGCACTGGCTTGTTTGCAAGGGAACGTAGCAGTAATCCACAGCAAATGTGTTTGGTTTTAACCTTCAAGCGCACACACATATCAGTAGATACAGAAAAGGTAATATATGCTAGTTTGGTGTGACCAGCAGGTTAACATTTAGTACAGAATACCTTGGTGGGTAGACTGGGGGCTGGGGGCAGCTGGTGTTACTTACCCAGTTATTGAATGTGTAGGTAGTTCAAAAACACCTTCCTTAATTGGCCATTTAAGATATTAATGCATTTTTCTCAGATTAAGTGCAAAAATGCGTGCATCAGTGGCACCAGCAGTACTGTAACGGATCTGTGTGTTGTTGCAGCTTTAAACCTAACGCGTTTTAATATTTCTGCTAAACCCTTTTTTCCACCTTTGCTCGCTGGCTGTACAGGACAGGCTCTGTGGGTTTGGAGACACTGAGAGCAGAGTGGATTTGGAACGACTTTGTGGCAAAATGAAGAATGGTCAGCTTGGAAATAATGTCCTTCTGGTTTGTGTCTGCCTGCTTCCTCTGGGAGGCTTTGTCAAATAGAGGCAGTTCTGCTGGAAGCGGTGGATGGGTTTCAGAGCAGTTCAGCTGTGCTGAATACTTGCAGTTTGGAGCAGACAGTTCCAGTCTTTCACCATCTTTTAGTGCAGTGCCTGAGTGGTCTTCAGTGTACTTCTTTCAGAATTCAGAAACGTACTTGAAGACGGGCTCATGTTGGACTTGATGTGCACCAGGGATAACAGTGTGTTAGCCAGTGGAAGGCAATGTGGATAATGAGCTGAGATGTCCTGTGAGAGGAAAGCTCGGAGCGGGGTTTCAGCAGTACTGCAGCAGTTTGCAGCCCAGAGGCATGGCGAGATCTGTTTATTTAACACCCACAGCTCTTTGATATGGAACGTCACAGAAGTGCTGGAAAACAGAACTTGGCGCTTTGTATTTGGGATGTTAGGGGGTTGAATACAGTCTTATAGAACTGGATATAAAGGTACAAGGGCTGCTCCAAAAGTAATGCCTCCTATTTTATTATATTGGCCCACAATATCTGGAATGGATGTTGGTGGGATGGCAGTAGAGGTAGAACCTTCCCACCAATACGCCATGACACTTTGTTGCTGTGTGACAGATGGCAGCAGAGCGGACGGTCTGACAGAACAGAGTCTGTCATGGAAGTGAGTATGAAGTAAAGGGGTGTCACTGAATTCCTCCATGTGGAAAAAATGGCACCCGTGGCATTCGTTCATGCTTTCTGAGCATTGATGGAGACCAAAGAGTGGATGTAGCACAGTGAGGGGTGGGTGGTGCATTTCAGCAGTGGTGATGGTGACGTGAAAGACCAGCCACGTTCTGGGCAGCCACATGGATTTCGACAAGTGCAGCATGCAGGCTGTTGTTCGTTGCTGGTGAAAATGCACAGCTAATGGTGGTGACTATGTTGAAAAATAGCGTTTTTTAGCTGAGAACGTACTCTATCAAAGCGTTATATTACACTTAATATTGGTTGTTGTTTCCGTGGAACTAAATAGGAGGCATTACTTTTGGAGCAACATATGTAGAAGTCTGAAAATTCTTAAAGCCATTTTTCCTGATTTCCCTTTTCTTTGTGTAAATGTGAAGGGCTGTGTAGGAGTAGCATTGATAACAGTGATACCATAGCTCTAAGTCTGATCCTCACGTAGAACTTGACAGTATTTCAGCAGTAGCACAGTGCATTTTCTGTAGTCTCCAGTTGCTGGAAGAGAATGAAGAGGTTCCTGCTTGGATAGTGACCAGTTGCCTTTTTTTCCCCGTGTCTAGAAATGCAATTTGCTTTCGGCAGTCAGGCTGTACTGAGATAAGGCAGTTTGGGCATCATGTTGTATTTATTTGTTTGTTCCCTTCAGGAGACTTTCAATTCTGGATCTGCTTAAGCACAGACAGAATGAATGCAGCTTCAATGTTCATTGAGTCAGGCTGTGGGTAGCTGGATTTCCTTCTTCATTGGAGCTACAGAACTAACAGCTTCTGGAGTGTTTCACCTGGTTATGTGCTACCTGCTTAATGGTACTGAGGGCCAAACCTGGTTTCTGGAGGAGAGTAGGTACTACTGACAGTTGGAACACAGGTAACTGCAAATAGTATGAATTAAGCTCTGGGTCACAAACCACGTGCAGACCTTCATTGGTAGCAGCAGTGTCAGTAGTGCAGCTGTGGCTTTTCACGTTTCTGCTTTCCTTTTCCTCTGCTTATTCTTCCTGTGTGGTTTTCATCTCCTCTGGTTCAGGTGCTGCCTGGGCTTCAGCCCTGTACCGGTAAAACAACCCGCTTAAAAACTGACACCATGCTTTGCAAGGTAGCAGCCATGCACATAGGTGTCTGTGTCCTTGTTTCCTTAACGTGTACTTAGTGCTGAGGAAATAAGCAGCAGTTAAATTGAACTGAAATGTTCCAGAAAGGGAAACTTAATTTTTTTTTTAAGCTTTGTATTTTAACATCTTTACCACAGCATTTGATAACAACTGCTTGTTGCTTCTAATATGATCCTTCTGTTTCATACTGAATTTATTTTATTCTTCTCAGCAAGTGAGTCTTGTTTTTTAACCTGTTTTTTTTTTTCATCAGGCGTATGCTTTGGCTTGCAACTTATGTCCTGCAGTGTATCTTCCCAAGTGGGAAAAAGTTGGTGTGGGAGGGATAGGAGCTGCTGGAGAGGACAGAATTGTTCTGGAAAGGATTATTGGGGTGTTCCTCTGGAGGACAGAAAGTTCTGCAGTTCCTGTCTCTGTAACTGGTCATAATGGGTCTCTGCAGGGGAAGCCATCTCTTCATCTTGATATTAGCATCGATTAACTGAAGAATATTGAGAAAGTTATGCAAAACTGGGTCTCACTTCACCTGCTGCTGTTCATAAGTAGCTCTTGTTCAGCAGTTCTCTTTGCTGTGCCCCATGTTTTGCTGGTAGGCAGCCTTTGAGAGATGCTAACGTTAATGCAGTGTGAGTCCATGCCCTGAATGCTTTGCCTCAGCCCATTCACCTGCTGGTTGTCTTAGGGGATCACCTGTGCAGTGGAAGCATTTGGATTAATCCCATTGCAAACTACTGATGGTAGTGAGCCAACATTGAGATTCTTTGTGGCACCTCTGAATAACCAAAGTGGTGTCAAATCCTGGTACTGTTGAATGCTAAATGTTGGATTTTGACCTGGGCACTGCATGATGGCTATTTCTATGCTCTGAGGCTGCCACAGAGAGCAGCTATCTGCTGCAGCAGGCCTTCACCCTGCACCGCCCCTTTGCCTCTTCATTGCACTCGCAGCTGTTGGGGGGAGTAAATAAGGTGAAAGAGAGTGAATTGAACTTCCTGATTTGGGGGTTAATTTTAGGCTACGTGTGTTCACTCATGTTGGTTGGTCTCACAGACGGGTGGGCAGTTGGGCTGGGGTGGGAGGCAGTGCAACTCTTAAACTGTACAGAACTTCATTAACTTTTTTTTTTGTTTTTAACTCTTCTAAGAACCTTATTTGACAGTGGGCCCTTTCTCACCCGAGGAGGGCGATAGGAGATGGGGCTGTAGCAGGGTTGCAAGCATGAGTGTCAAACTGCCGCTTAGTGCCGACACCTGGTTTTACCATTACAGAAACCACTTCGGGGATGAAGTTGCTCCCATTGCAGATCTACTTCTGAGTATCTTCACTTCCGTTCTTACTTTGAACAAGGGTATTCCTTGTACCTAAAAATACTCTCCATTTTCCAACTCTGAGGCATGTTCAACGTTCTCACCTGTATTAAGTGGGTTACTATTTTCAGGTTAAAGTAAATGTAAAATCTCCAACAGTCATAATGTAACCACTGAAGGGGGAAGGGAAGTTCCTGCTCAAGCCACATTTCTTCTCATACTTCCAGCACAGTGGCTAAAATCACCTCAAGGCTGTGTCCAGGTGCTCAGACCTGGAGCTGGTGCTTCCTGCAGCCTTCCCCATGTCCTGCACTGATGTCAGAGATGTGCTGGATCTGATGTTTGCAGCAGCATGCTTAGAAGCTGTTGGAGGTAAACTTTCCAGATAGAGAGACAGGTTGGAGGAGAAGATTGATTTTAGTCATATTAAAGTTAACTTCTGGTGCATCTTTTGCTGTTCACACATAGTTCACAGGTTAGACTTGAGCATTAAACTGATTTTATGTTGTTGACAGGGCTTAGTTAGTGTACCCTAAGCAAAATACTGGCTGAGATTAGCTAGGCTAGTGTTAATTTTTGGTCTCTTGTTTTAGTACGCCTTGAAATGTGTGTCAACCACCTCAGATCCATGCTTTATTAAGTCAAAGGATGGCTGTACAGTAAAAGCACTTGACATTTTGGCAGGGTACAGTTTTGTTAATAGGGATGTGAGTGTTTTCTGAAGGAGGAAATTTTTTGATGTTATTAGGATTGTTGAGTAATTTATGGGTCATTCACACTCTAAGCATTGGACTGTTGCTCATTGTACAAAGCTAGTTAACCCCTCAGTGTTGCAAACCCCTTCTTGGTGGTAGTGATTCGTTTCTGGTTCCTATGTCACGCTCAGGAATTGGTGTGGGCAGTCTGGTCGCCTGGGGCTCCAGAGGGGATGCCCTGCTCGCTCCTTGGCCTCGTGCAATGTCTGCAGCTGAGCTGTCTGCTTCCCCAGGCACTGCCTGGAAGCTGGGGGAGCTGCTCAGGGCTGGCACAAGCCTGCTGTATGCCCCCGTGTTTCCTAGGGAAGTGTGTGTTGGGAAGACAGGCTGTGGAAATGGGTCAGTACTTCCCAAGGAGTGACTCTGGCCTACATGCTGGTTGCAGTCAGAGGAGTGCCTGCAGCCTGGAACCACACATGGCTATTGTACGAGCAGAATGTGTTGGTTCTGATTGCAGCCATGTCTCCATGCTCTTCAGATGTGCACAGGGGCCAGAGGGGTGTCTGCTCCCATCCCTGCTGGCACTGTGATAGTGATAGTATGGCTGCCTGCCCAGCGAGGAGGGGCACCGCTGCTCTGATGGATAACATGCAGCTTCCGCTGCTGCGTGCTGGCTTTCTATTTAAAATGTGGCTGTATGTTTGATCATATTGACTAGTTGTCTGGGAGCTGGAATGCTTGCCTCGCCCTGCCATGGTTGTCTGCCACTGACATTCGCTCACTGATATCTGTCAGTGCTGGTGGTGCTGCGGGGTGCGTGCAGCCGCCTGGCTCTGTGCAGGGGCTGTGCCTGCCCTGCTCACGGCAGCAGAAGTGCTTCTGAGGTGGTATTGCAGTTCAGTACCTGGACGTAGCTGAAGAATTCCGTTTTTTGGCCTAGCCAGGCTGTTTAACTGTCTGGTGAGATTGAAGAGAAAATACAGACTGCTGTAAAAGTGCTGCTTGTGGTGTGAAATGCTGCCTTCTTCCTTCAGAACTCTGACAGTTCTTTCAGGTGCATTTTTTCAAGCTACAGTCAAGTAAGAGGATTGGAATTAAGTTACTAAAGCTAAATGGAGGTGCTTTTGCAAAGCGTTGACAAAGCAGCTGTGTGGCTAGCAATGCACACAGCTGCCTGACACAGGTTTTTGCATGTATGCCATGGCTTCTGCTGGTCTTCCTTTCAGTTCTAAAGCTTGAAAGCACAATCTAGTACTGAAAACACTTTTCAGGACTAATTAATGAATTGGGAACAATGTGCTTTTTGTCTAATGATTTTCTCCCCTCCTCAACCTCATTTTCACCTTAAGGTAAAACACCACGGGGGTCATGAAGCTGCATAAGCAGGCTTTGATGCTGGGCACTGGGCATCTGTATGGCTGGCACTTGGGCTGCTGTGCGTGGGTTTCTGAGATCCATCCAACCAAGTGCACCAGGTATGAATTGAATGCAGTGGCCATTTATTTCATCCTGGGTAAGCAATCACGTGAAATGAATAAATGCAGTAATAATGTTTTTAACAAAGACAGTCCCATTGCCTCTGGTTTTACTCCTCACTTGCAGAATCGAAGCTGCATCTTGTCTGAACCAGTCTTTCAATTATTAGTGTATTTGTTAAAATCAATATCAATAATGTAAATCAGGTGAACACTTTGCCTGACAGTGATGCTTGAGGTGACATATCTCAAAATATTTCATATTAGTACATTAAAACAAATTTAATAGGAAAAGAATGTATAAAGCTATCCCTAGAACTGTAGTTGCATCATGCAGTTAATGCAGTGCATGCAATGCTATCTTGTATTAAGTGACAAACTCCTGTTACAGGTTCTTAACTTTGGATGTGAAGGGGACCCAGAATTTTGCTGGAGTGCTTTGGACGCTGCTGTCATGAGTTCACCTGTATGCGCATGGAGGGGCAGGAAGGTAGGCAGTTAGCAGGCAGTAACTTCTCCTGTCCCACTGCAGCTAAAGCTCCGCCTTCAAAGTGGCTGTTCTGTGTGTGGCTGGAGCACTAGGGGAGCTGGGCACTGCCATGTCTGAGAAGGAAGGCTGCGCTGGTTGCAAGTGTGCTTGGACTCCAAGGATGCTGAGTTGCTAGAGTGCTTGTTTCCCAGCACTTAATACATCTGTAGTGTTTCTTTGCCTGTGCAGCAGATGAGAAGCTTGCTCCTACTAACATTTGCAGAAGAGAAGACAATTCAAATAGAAACCTTCAACAAAGATTTGACTGTCAACGCTGCATCTGTTAGGTAGGGATAATGGCAGAAGCAATAATAAAATCTAAAAACAAAGTGCCTGCAAGCTATGTTGAAAGGGTACCCTTTGTGTTCTGGAGTCGTGTATTCTGTGTCAGCACTCTGAAGCAGATATTTTGATGAGGTGGTGTCTGCAGTGGTTTGTATAAGGAAGGAACACTGCTTCTATCTTGGAAGGTGGGCGCAGTACTTCAGTGTGCAGTGTGGTCCTTGTGATGGATGGCAAACCTGTGCACAGTGGGGTATGGGCTGAGTCCCAGGGCATCTCCTCGAGTGGGCAGTACAGGGAGATCCCAGGGCCTGATGGGCAGTCTCATATCTCCTAGAGATCCCCAGCACCCCACAGGTGGCAGTTTGGATGTTGGAGCAGTCTCTTGTTTACCAGGACTTCCCAAGGCAAAGTGTGACGGACTTTTCCCTCATCCTTTGAGTGCCTCCTTGTTCTTGTGGGTGTCTTTGATCTACGGGGTACTGAGACTGCATCAGGAGCTGACATCCACGGGAACATTAAAGTACCCCAGCTTGGCCATGTGAACTAGAGCAAATTAAACCAACCACATGTGCATATTTATTTCTGTAACTTTTTTTATGGTTGGAGGATACAGTAGGAAAAAAAAACAAGTGTATCTGCTAGATAAAAGTACAGACACTGTATTGTTTGTGATGGCGTTTGAGAACAAGCTGAAACAGGTGAAGAAGGACTCCTGTTACATGGGCACAGATAAATTTCCTTTTGTGTAGCTTAGCTGTTATAAGTATGCCAGTGTTGTGTTACCACCCTGATAAACACAACATACTGCCACTGGCAAAAACCTGGTGCCTGCAAATAGGTGTAATAGCTGAATGCTGCATCACAGGTTTGGGCTGGTGCTTCTGCAGGTCTACGTGCTTTGTCCGAGTGCAGCTTCAGCAAAAACAAACACATTCTATTCTTTTCAGCCCCAAGTCTATCTTGGCTTAGTTTTTGTTGTCTTTTATATCTCATTCTGTATTACAAAAGCATGACGCATCTTTTCCTTTCAGAAATGCAGAAGTATTCTGGTAGGAATAAAAGTTGCAGCTAAACGATTGCTGTTTCTGCAGGTTGACTCTCTGATCACTGTTAAATCCATATCTCAGTCAGACTTTGGCTGATAATGCCTGAAGCTCATTTCAAGTTGGAATCAGACCTGGATGTAATGACTGGAGCTCTGCTTCTCTTCTGTTGGTTCGGGGTGTATAAGAAAGTAACACAGCACTTCTAGGTGAGAAACCTTTGAAGGTTCATACTAGTTGCAGGTTTTGTTAAATGTACAATCATTTTATTTCTTAAGCAAAATCTCTTAATTTGAGTCCTGTCTGCTTCTGAAAGGAGAAATAAATCCTTATAAAAGTGAATAACACACTGCACAAAAAGGTGTGGAGCTTAGGAAGTGCAGGAATTCCCTTCTGGACAGTCTGGGAGAGCTTTCCTTGCATTTATTTCTGTCTTCTCCCCGGTCTGCCTTGCTCTGTCCTGTGTGCACCCCTGCTCCGAGCACAACCTCGGCTTTCAAGTCATGGAAGGTAGACCAGGAAAAGGGGAAGAAATGAGCTGAGGAGCCAGGAATGGGGGAAAAAGTCTACTTTTGCATGCTCCAGGGGTATACTTAAATTACTGACAGCATCTGTGGGATAAAATGTATAGCTGGAAATGTAAATGGCCTGGATAGATCAAAAGCAGAGTGTGACAGGGAAGGGTTTGTTCCAGCTGTGCGTGTAGTCACCTAGTTGTAACTCTGATGATGGCCTGGGCCACAAGCAGTGCCTTATTCGGGAGAAAAATAAAGGGTGGGGAGAAGGCTTCTGGGATTCGTGGCTTTCCTGAGACAAAGGAAGACTCATCCATCAGTGGAATAAGGAATTTGAGATGCTGCTTAATTCGGTGGTGATGTTTATACCAGCTCCTTGCCAGAGGCAAAGCAGGAAGACGGTAATTAATTTTGGAAGTCCTCAAAATTTGCTTCAGATGAGTGGTGCAAGCAATGGAGCAAAAATAGCAGTAGTTAGGAAGATCTGCTAGGGAGAATAGACTATTGAGATTGGGAGTGTATTTGTGGAATTAGGGTGTTTTGCAGAGCAAGAGAAAGATTTAATACAGTGGCTGACATGCAGTAGTCAGCTGCTCTAAAACACATTTTCAAGTCTGGGTTGTTGCCTTTGTCCTCTGAGAATGGAGCCCAGAACACTATTGAAATACAGGCTGAGGATTTGGCCTATCAAACAATAAATAAAATGAAATATGTAGTAAGAAAGCAAATACACAACAAATGCAGAAGCAATGAAGTACAACTTCTATTCAGAATGCGTTTTTGCTCAGAAATAGGCCGGTTGGCATGTCACTGCCACATGTGAGGCCACAAGCTTTTCAAGGAAAGAGGTAACGTTTGTGACCAACCTGGTTTTTTCCTCTCTTGTCAGACAAAGCCAAGCTAAAGCTTGATGATGTGAAGAGCGAACTGCTACTCTTGGTGTGGTGGGAGCGCCTTGCTTGGAGTGCTGCGGCTGCTGGAGTGGAGGGAGCAGTGGGAGGGGGGGTTGGCTTGTTGGGGGGGACATCCAATGCTGCTCTGGGGATAGGAAGTGCTCCTGCCTTGGGGTGGGCTGGAGAGAGAGAGTGTCTTATGGGGAAATAGTTACTTGGGGTGGTGACACATCGGGGCATTGAGAGAGCTGCAGTACACAGGAGCAATGGCATATAAAATAAAACGCATCTGAAGCATCTCTCCATCCTTCATCCATGTGGTTGCACTGCAAAATGAGACTGAAATTAAATTACATAGGTGGGAGGCCCCAGTTTGTGAATGTCTCTCTTAAATTCCTGTTTCTAAAACAGTTGTTTGCATGATTTGCATAAGCTGTGTATTTTTGAGGCTTGCAGCTGCAGATGGTACTGCACGATGCATTTGGTTCGGGAAGCTGTGTCTGTGGTGAAGAATTGTTTTGAGAATGGTTGCTGCTTTACGGGTGTTGCAGTGGTTGGCAGTAGGTATTTTTTATCCTTCTTTCTTTTCCAAGCAGATGGGTTTTTAGATTTAGCTGTTCTGTGCTAATGCAGATGGGGAGGATTCCTCAATAGTTTTTCAGCCTCATTGATTTGGGTGCACTTATACTAAGTTTGGAAAGAGAGGGCCCCAGAACATTGTGCCTGTGATGTATGTATATCGTTTTCTTTAAAATAGAAGGTGTGCTTCCTTTCTGACGGTGTTTGCTTAACTGCTGTGAGGCCTTGGGTCCCGTGGCTGCCTTCTTGGCACCGGGACAATGGGGTGGATGTGTTATAGTTGAGTAGTTAAGCAGCAAAAAGTTTCTGGTCACTTCTTAAGATTTCTTTTGTTTTCATTCAAAAGGAAAAAAAAAAAAAAAAAAAACCTGACCTGAAATTGCCGACCAAAAAGCGATAAAATTGTCAGTGGAGTGTTTAACGGAGAATTATTAAATTCCTGTTCTGCATGCTTTTAAGAATTCCTTTGTAAGTAGTGGAAGCTGATGCCCAGGATTCCTTATGTGTTCTGTATAAAACACCTTTTCAGCTGCAGCTTGTTTGTTTGTTAGAAGAAAGACATTCCTCGTGTAGGCAGGATTAAATAATTAACATAGCTCAGTCCTAATTTTGGTACCTGCTAACATTTGGATGCTTCCCATATAGTAAGTTGCACTTTGTGAGCAGTTGAGAGGAGCTGATCTGCAGAACACTCACAGCAACAGTCTGCTCTTCCTCGGAGCCCAAGGAATTAATTGCCCACGTTAGCACTGCGATGGAAAAAATGGGTTACTGTCAGGAGGGAAAGGGAAAATCAAATTTAAACCTTATGTGCAAGTGAATGCTGGGGAAAGCCCCAACTGCTCTGGGATCTGATGGTGATCCTCGGGTCAGTCCTCTGCTAAGGCCTTTTGAATGTTTTTGGTGATTGCTGGTGTTTGCAGTGTGGAGCAGGCAGAGGCAGATGGATGGGCCTCTGAATTAACGCTGCCTGGGAGTTCAGTGGCTGTGGGTTCTTAGGAACATCCAGATCCCAACACTTGTCCTCCTGCACAGTCATTGGATCGTGGATGTTGTTGTAGGACATGGAACAGTGCAACAAATGGGCTGGGAAATGTAGCTTATTAAATAATAGCTTGAAAAACTCGTGAGAACCGTGTCTTTTGGGAACTTGGAAACTGGTGTGAAAGAGTCTGAAATCTGCGCCTTGGAACAAAGCAGCAGTTCCTTGTCCAGCTCGTCTGAAGGCATCCCTTGTGAGAGAGGAATGGTTCTTGGTTTGCTCTCTGTGGGCGTTAGTTTAAGACAAGTGCATGATTGCTACTGTCACCATTCATGTTCAGTGTAATTAACGTTAACCCAAGTGTGGACTTTTCATAGTAGGAATTACTTAAAATCGTAGTTTCCCATTATGTTTGCTTGCTGCATACACAGGAATATTGCCTCCCCACATCCCAGCAGCTCCTTGTGTGGTCATCTTCCATTCTTTTCTTTGTTTCTGGAAGAGAATGGGAAAGTCACATGCTTTGTAGAAGTTCACCATGCAGCCACGTCAGACTTCTGTGGTCCCACTGTGTACATCCACCCATTTTTCCTCGCATTGCAATGAATAAGGAAGAAGGGGGAAAATAGGACCAGTGCTAGTGGTTCTGTGATGTGAGGGTAGAGGGTGGCCATTAAAAGCACTGCCAAAAGTCACAGGTAGAAATGCTGATGGTGTTGGATCTTAGGTGTGAGGTCTCCTATGTGCAAATGCCACATTTTCTCTAACTCAGACGGATCTGTTATATTTTTTTAACAGACTCTTTAGTAGTAAAGTTCTGTTTAGCCTACTTAAAGTGAGGCTAAAAGTGATACTCCCTCCCAGTACACCAGTGGTGTTGCAGTGTGAAATCTGCATTATTATCAACTGATGTTCTCTGCTGGAAATTGATTTTTGCGTTTAAGCTCTACCACGGGCGGGTGAACTGTGTTTCCAGCTTCAGAAAACGATGTCGATATGAGAACAAAAGAAGATGTATCATGTCCTGCTGCCAGCAGTGTAGCAGAGCTCAGCAGATTTCAGGGCTGAGTTGAGGTGTGAGCAGTGCCATTAGTGTTTGCTGCATGCACGCATTCTCGAACAGCATTTCAGTGTCTTGCTAATAACGTTTTGACGTCATTGTGAGAGTAACCATACAGAGTCATCCTGCCTTCAGAGCTAGCTGAACTAAGGGTAATACAGCATTTTATTCTATTGTTTCAAACGCAAAACTTCTTTGTTGCTGAACTGTATAGCAAGCATTCAGTTGTAGTATTTACTTTGATGGATGTGATCTACAGCTTTCTGAAACACGGAAGTGTGCTCAGCCAAAATGAAACGGATTTGAGTTCTGAAGACTTATGTAGGTTCCCAATTACTCCCAGTGAAGCTGAGTCAGGTGATAAAGCTGCACGCTTCTCTGTGCATGAAGAAAGAGAGCAGCATCAGGAGTGCAATCACTAGTGCCATAATGCACTTATACTCCTATCCAACTAAGCTTGTTCTGTTACTGTTTGTCTCCTTGTAAAGCACAAATAACATGGTCAGAGCACTGCGGTTGTGTCACGCTCAGTGGTGGTTGGCTCCTGCCATTTGACAGCCTATTGCTTTCTCTCTGTTTCCGAGGTTTGGTTTTCTCCCAGTACTTCTTCAGCCTTTCCTGTGATGGTTGCCGAAGAGCTCTGCATTTGTTGTTGCAAGAGACAAGTTGATTGCTCAGTAAAGCAGTAAAACATAAAGAGGGGTGTGATGTTGGAAAGACATGTTGTTTAGGGTGTGTTCGGTAGGCTGGGACCAAACGCCTTGTCTGCAGTGCAGATGTAATCATGCTACCATCTCTGGAATGTGCAGAGACAAGATGTAACGAGTTTGGATGGTTGCTTCTCCGGCCTTGCTCCTCTAGATGCAGTGAAGAGGAGGGTAGCACAAGTCCAGTAGTTGTTGTTATAATGGGTCATGACACTTCTGATGCTTCAGCCTTTCCCTTATCATGGAAGAAAATGATTTGTCTTGTCAACTGTTCTGTTTACTGCTTTGAGTATTACATGGGAACCAGATGCAGTCGTCTTTCCTTTTTCATCTGGGTCTGATAGCTTTCTGGAAGTGTAACCTCAGCCAACAAAGCCCATCAGACTGGGAAAGCAAACAGGGATGGCTCCCAGCAGCCTTTCCCTTGCCCTGCTGGCTGCTGAGGGGCTCATGGCACTGCGGAATGGGTAAACATGGGTCAGGGAATTGGGGGCTGGCATCGTTCAGAGAAATCATAGCACTATGTTGAAGAAAAATGCGTGCTGGTAGTGTTGTCTGCCCCAAGTTATTAAACACTCGGAGTCTATGACAAAAATCTTAAAATGAGAAAGCAGTCTGCAGAAACTGCTTCTGCAGGAGTATAAAGTTGTAAATATGTGGGATAATTATAGGTGTGTTGTTAGTGTCCAAATTGATCTCTGGTTCATGCAGTCTTTCATTTAACACTGCATTATTCATAAAGCACTGAGTTAAGATGCTGAGAGCTGGCAGTAATTTAGTCACTGCTTGTTTTAATAAATTTGGTGTGGAGGGTGACTTCTTAAAAGGCAGCTTTTGGTTCACTGAATAATTGTGCTGATAATACCTTAAATGATTTATACGTGTCTATAAGAAATTAGTCACATTTTTAAGGCTTAAGATGTTGTTCAGTAAATGCCATCAACATGCTCATCTCTTTAAAGGCAGGCAGATAAAGGAGGCGCTGTGGCAGACTGCTTAATTTAGAGAATAGCTTCTGGGTCGGGTGTTTGTTCTCAGCTATCTTTCTGCTCACGAAGTTACATTGTACCTCCCTTTTATCTTCAAGTAAAGATAGCTTTCTTTGTAGGGTGATGTTTCAGATGCTGTTTACCTTGGCATGTACCTCTCATGGATGATGTTTGGTGTTCAGGAGCTGCTTAGGGGAGTAACGTTGGCTTTTCTGGGGTGTAATAGTCCTGTAACTGAAGATGATCGTACCTATTTGGATTCATGAGGTACACTGACACAACATATAAGCACTCATGCCATCTTGTCTTATGTCAAAATGTTCCTTTGACGGGCAGACATAATGACAGGAGTACAGGGCTGCAGCAGTGTAATGATCAATCAGTGTAATATCAGTGTAATAGCTCCGTGCTCCATGTGCTGTAGGCATGGCAGGGCTGAGCCTGCTTCCAGGTAACTTCCCTACCCCAGTGATATTTCTCTTTGATTACTGCCTTGTGTAGCATTGTCTCCTACTGCAGAGGATTTGCAATTCACAGTCAATAGTGCAATAATAATTTACTTCGGACATTTCAGCAGGCAGGAGACTTCTGTATAATTCTTTAAGCCCTCCCTCCTTTGTTTTTTTTTGTTTTTTTTTTTAAAAAACAAGCATTGGCTGCTTGCTCTTCTTTAAAGAGAGTAAAAAAAAAAAAAAAAAAAGTCATTTGTATTTCCTTTCTTCTAAATTTCCTAAGGCAAACTGTGAGAGCACCAATTGCCCTTAAACCTCGTCTCCCTTCTGCAGGCACCTCGCTTCCCATGACTGTGCTGTTCTCTCTTACTCTGCTCGCTTGTCTCTTGCCCTCTGGTACTTCTCCAGGAGCGTTTTCCCCCTTAGGTCTCGGTGTCCTTTGTAGCTTTTTGGGTGAATTAATGAGAAAATAATAGAACAGGAAGGGGAGGAAAAAAAAAAAGGTAAATCACCCACTCTTTTGCTAATATGAGAATTACTTTTTTTTGCTGTAATTTCAAATTTCTGAAAGTCATAGGTAACATCTGTGGCACCAGCATTCTGTACCTTAGCAACAGTCTTCAGGATGTTATGGGTCCTCTTCCCATCCTGAATGGTCAGCTTGTGATCTCCTTCTCTGTATTTAGTCTTTTAAAATGTTTGGGGGGGGGTTATTTGTTTTTGGGTGCTTTTGGAAAGGCAGCAATACTACAAAAATGGGTTGATGCTTCTACAGGTTTTTATTACAGCAACCTAGGTAGGAGTGCCTTGAAAAGGAATTGATAGAACACTATGGCTTAGTTTTTCTCCTGAGTCCCCTTGTGCAGGTAGGAAGTGGTTGTATTCTGGCTGTACATAGGGATTGCAGGACAGCTCCTTTCTCTTATTCTGAAAGGCTGAGTTTTTCCAGAGCAAGCAAATTTGATCACTTTTTTTTTTTTCCATCAGGTGAATAATTTTCAGTTTTTTCTCTTAGAACAATTCTAGTTGCTCGAAGACTGGCTGCTGTTGTTAACTTACTCCGGTCATAGCGCTTGTTTGGCTGTCTCTGTTGTGTGTAACCCCTGCTCCCTGGGAGCTCTGCCTGTTGCTCTGGCTTTCATGCAGTCGGTCCCAGACTCCTGGAAGCCCAAAGGCTTTTTGTGAGCTGCTGTCTAGTTGCATAAAACCCAGTACTGCTGATGAGGCCATTTGCAGGCCGCTTCTGTGGTTTGGGGAATGTTGGCTATGGAGAGTTGTGAAATAATCTGTATTTTAACAACTCCTAGTGCTGGTGCAATTTGACTGCTACAAGACTGATTTTGTTGATTTTTCAGTGAAATTTACATAGTCTGTCTATATATTGTTTTATTTCTATGTATTTTTAGGAAAGATACTGAAAGACCTTGTAGCATCTTCTATGAAATTACAATGGCTTTGGTTCTGGAATGCCCATTTCACAGAGGAGGAGGAGGCTGCTCTGTTAGCTGCCCCTCCCTGAAGGCCGGACCCCAACACCCAGTGTCCAGCCTTCAGCTGCTGCAGGCACCATGGTCACATCATTGCAGAGGTCTGTACAAACTGTAGGGACACCTCACAGTCCTCGGTGCTGGTGATTTCCATCATGAGGCGGTTGTATGTGGTGAGGTGTAAATTCAGTAGCACTGTTGCTTCAGCTCTGTGGTCTGCTTAACCTCAAAAGGAAACAAATATTTTATAACTTGCCAGGGAGTCTGCTTCAGTTTCTCCTCTGTGGCCACCAGGTCCAAAAGCTAATGGGAAACACTGTAGATAATCTTTCAGAATTTGAACACTTGGTATGACGTGAGCCGTGACCAAAACCTGTGCAGCTGTAGCTCAGTGTTAAACTACCGGTGGCCATGGCTTCATTGCTGTGGGAGGGGGCTCCTTCTGCAGCTTCTGTCCATGTGGGACTGCAGACACGTTCACTGCTGAGCTGCACTTTGTATTCAGTGTATTTCAGTACCCATATAACAGGCTTCTTACTTGTTCAAAGGCTACATTATCTGGACAATGTGATACCTTCTCATGAATAGTAGAAAAAATATGATCAACTTTGAGATTCCTTCTTTCTAGATTAGAATGACTGTGAGCAGCACAGCAATGTGACGTGAAGTTGGTCTTATTAAACCAGCTGTATCCATCTGAAGAGCTTTTCGGAGTAAAGGTTTTTCAGATGTTGTACTTCCTTCTCATTACTCAACTGCATGAGTATTTTGGTGTGCTAATGTTGAGGTCACTGTCTGTAACAAAGACATTTTAGTAACATCTGTAAGTTATGGCATCCTATGGTTTGACTGCAGTTGCAGAGAGTTTGGGCTTTTGAATAGCCATGTTGCTCTCAGGCTTCTGTCTGAGCTCTTCAGTGATACTCTGTTAACGAGCTGTGCCTTCTTCTGCTGGACCTTTGTGTGGGCTGCCTGACTTGCTAGCTCCTCACAGTTAATTGTCATCATCAGCATCTTTCAAGTTGTGTGCATCAATTTGTTTGACTTGATTTTACTTCAGCATTCATGATCTTATGGAAAATAAGTGAGAGCTCTTTGTTTTGGTCAAACTTACATCTGAAATGCTTCTTCTCAGATGCTGTCTAACAACCTCCAAACTGCAGAGACTCTTTGAACACCTGGAGCTGTTTGGTTTCTTTGTAGTACAGTGGCATGAGCAGATAGAAAACTGTAACTCTCAAAGTTATTGTCACTGTTCATCATATTCTGCATTCTTTTTTTCTAATGAAATAATACTTAAGTTGTAACTGTTGTGTTTTGGAGAGTTAGAAACCAATTTAAGTGTTCTTTACAAGACAGCATAGCAGTGTTTGGCTGCTGTTACTGCTGCCATGTGTGTTGGGACAGGCAGCAGGGACACGTGCTGTGCTGCGCTTTGTCTTATCACCTCGTAGTATCTCAGATGTGCCTCTGCTGTATCTCCTAACATGATCGCTTTTGCTCTGATTGCTTCTGTTTTCTCCCTGTTCTCTGCTGACTGTGCTTTGGGCAGTGCAGAACAGCGTCTCACAGAAGCCCATCACTTTGTTAAAGCCAGGTTCTAGCTCACGGACATGTAAGTGCTTCCTGCTGTTGGTGAGGGACTGACTGCTCCTCGTCTGTTTGCTCCAACCTGTTCATAGGCATTAAGTTGCCCTGATGGTGACTGGGAACAAAGCAGCCTGTGTCACTGTGCAGTCAGTTGCTGTGCTGCCGCAGGCTGTGTGCTGTGTGCCCTGCGAGTTGCCCAGGGCTCTGCCCCTTGTCTCTCTGACCTTCTGTGTTGTTAAAAGAGAAAAAGAAAGAAAGGCGAGCTGTGGGGATAAACGTGGTGATCTTTTTTGTTCCTTCCTGCTCTTGAGTTGCAGCAGTTTAAGCCTTTCCCTCCCCAGTTAGTTCTGGCATAATTAGTGTTTTCTTGCATCCTGGGCTTCTGAAGCAGGCTGCGGAAGCGCCTTACCGGGCGGCAGGGCTGGCCGCTGTCCGAGGTGCTGCCGCCGCAGGACCCGCAGTCAGCAGCCCAGCACGGCTTGTGCCGCGTGCCCGCAGTGCCTGTTGGATTAACCGGGAAGATGCTGGGCTCATCAAAGCGATGCACCTTAATAATACTCAGTTTTAGTTCATGGCGTTGTTTCGTACTTCAAGTTTTAGTGGCATTTTAATTATGCTGTAGGCAGTTGTAGCAGAACTTAGTGTCAGTAGTGACTGAAAACTGGGGAACCTTACTGCTGAGCTGTTCCCAAGATGGTAAAGGACTTTCTTTGCAATTTTTTTCCAAGTGAGATTTAAAAGTGCGCATTTACTTTTGGTTAAATACTTTGCTTTTCCTTTTAAAAGCAGTGAAACAGAAGAAGTCATAAAGCAGGTTGTTGATTTACCAGTGTGTTACTAGAAATGTATCAGTAAGGGTCGGACAGCAGGACAAAGTCATTTAAGAGGTCATTTTTACTTTGAGACTTGGTTATGAGGTACTGAGTGTAAGGCCATTGGAAGCTTAAGACTGTTTGCATTCTCTGTTAATATAGGCTTTTTATCAAGTCGTTGGTGTTCATTGGTTTGCAGAGTTCTACAGTTGCACATCCACTAGTACAATAGTTGTGCTGCTGCCTTGGTGGATGCTGTTCAGCAGGACAAAGTGTGCCTTTGTATCTTCGAAAAGTTGTCTGTCTCATAAGCATTACCTGAGATAGAAATGTCAATACAGTTGAGTAATTTTTCTTTTTCTTTTTCTGTGCTAGCTGGAGATGCAGATGATCCTCCAAGAATTACTCAAAACCCTGTCATTAATGGGAATGTAGCAATGGCTGATGGACACAACAACACTGAAGAAGACATGGAAGATGGTAAGGAAATACAGATGGAAACATATTGCTTGCTGACTTCGTTATTTTTATGACTTTGAGAACAAAATGGCCTATGTCTTATCTGTCCTTTGAACTGCGTCTCATTAAAAAAATCAAAGCCTCAGTAGTTAACTCTTTGTTCTCTGTGTAGCTTTTCACATAGCTATCCAGTAGCATCAGGGACCTGACAGGTTGTTTGTTTATTTTCTCTTTTAAGTATTCCTTTAAACATTGCTGAAAGTTATGCTGTTCATTGTTAAATTCTCTGATGCATCCATTTATACATACTGCAGCTGGTGCATTATCAAATAGTGATGTATGTTGGTTACACAATTCCTTCAGAACAGTTAGAGAGTCCTTATCTGTTCTGCTCTGTTACTTGGCAGCTCTGATCAATTTTTCTTCGTATAGTAAGTCACTGTAACTATTCCTGTGACAAATATATTCCACCCTTGCACCTGTGAGTCCAAGGGAAATCGTGTCTACTGATGTCCCCTTGAATGAGAGGGAAATATGATTGAGGTTTTGAAATATTTTTGTTGACCTGTTAAATGAAAGTCTACATGTAGTTTGGTTTTTTTTTTTTTGTTACAGAAAATCAAATAATTTTAAAGTAAATTGGCATAGATAATCTGTCGTTCACTTAAGTTTGTTGTTATATTCAGTGAAGGAAGTGCCCAATTGTATTTCTTTTCTGAAGAGAGGAGGTGAGAGAGAAACTGCCTTTATTTTGAGGAACTAAATAAAATGAAATTGAAAGAAGGGAGGCAACGTGAGTGGGATTTCTTCCCCTCTGATTCTTTGTCTTGTGCTGTCTTGTGAAGAAATCTGAAGTGCTTGAAGATTCACTTTAGTTTGTGGAAAATGTTCAATAGTTTAGTTTGAGAAAAGTCACAATTTGAGTTTAAAGGGCAAAAAAGCCCTTCCTTTCATGTATTCAAGGAATCTAATGTTAGAATACTGATAGAAAATGGTAATATTCTGTGAAGAGAGTATGGTTTAAATTCAGGACATGCTGTAACATCGGCAAAGATAAAGTTTCCTAAGATCAGATTATTGCAAGAGAGTAAAAACTGGGTCTGTTCAGCCTATGATTTTTGTTACTGATCTCATTCAAGTGGCTTTAATTCACACTAATTAATTGAGACTGAAACAGGAATTTTTGTTTTGATCTAGACCAAGTTGCCTGTTATAAAAGATCTTGTGTCTTTTATTTTTATGGTGATATTAATTATTGTCTGCTTGTACTTTCGTTGTGGTCAGGAATGTTGGTGCACTGTGCTGTTGGACAACTTTCAGGGGTAGAATATGATTGTTAAGCAATACTCTGGTAGTTCCTCATTTCCATATTTGATTAAGGAGTGTCTGGATACATCTTGGTGCTATGATACTTCTTCATATGCACAGATAGAAAGTGGTGTTATTGCAAAAACGTTCCTGAAGACTTGCATCACATAAGTGCATGAAGCTGTTTCCAGGCCTTGTAAATCAGATGGGGTGTTTGTTATTGCGTTATTTACACATCAGTGCAGCTGCTGGCTCACTGTTAGTTCATTTGCTATCCTGATCTGCAGCACAGAGTACATGTATGATGGCAGCTAGGATGTTCACAGGACAGGGGAGAAAGCAGGAAGACACCGGCCTCTGTTAGCATCCTCTGTGTTCCTCTGCTGTTATTCGTAACAAGTGAGAACAAGCTGAGCTGAAAGAGAATGCAAGAGTAGAATTCGAATACTTCAGTAAGAAAACAAACATGAGTTTTAACAGTTTCTGTGGAAGAGGTAGAAAGTAGGATAAAATGTTGGTGCTTTCTTCCTGCCGGATCATAGAAACCAACTGTTTGAATTCAGGATGTTTTTGAGATGTTTTTGTTTTCTCTGCTTAGCATGAGAAGAAACAACTGAGATGGGGGAAAAAGTGCAGCTCTCATCCCATTGGCCTGGCAGCTCACGTGGGCATTGAATAACACAGCATAGGACTGCAGTGCACCACTGGCGCGACCTGAGATGGGGCTGTGTTCTTCAGGGGCTTTGGCTGTGAGGTGGTGTTGGTCTGTGATGGGCTGGCAATTTAAAAGAACCGGCAGAGGGGAACGTGCTGTGATATGTGCAGAAAAGGGCTCAATGAACTGAAATTAGTGAAATGAAATAGTAGTTTTGCAAATATAATTAAAAATAATAAAAACAAGGCTCTGATCAGCTAGGCTTCATGTGTGCACCAGTATTCCAAGCAGCACCTACCATAAATTCCCTCTAAAGTTAAAGGTCAAACAGAAGGTCCTTAACAAAGCCAACTCACTGCTTTGCAGTTTCCCACTGCTGCCTTGTTTCCATTAAGAATTAGTGGCTAGGAGGGCTTCAGCAGTGCCAGTGTTAGCCACGTGCTAGTGTTGCATATGCTGTTTTTGGATCACTTTAAAAATATCCGTAGAATATTCAGCTGGTTTTGCTATTAATAGTTCAGGATCAAAATACTTTAATAACTTTAGTGTACTTTAAAGTTAGCAACATGTACTAAGGGAAAAAAGAAATCTGATTTTCTCAAAGTTATAGACACATAAATATGTACTTCATTTTTAAGATGGATCATGTGCTGTATTTGGATCTGTAATTTGGAGAGTCTTTGTGTCACAGTGTTAAGTATGACATCAGTGTCATCAGTGACAAAATCTTCTCCATCTAGCAGATACGATCCATAGCATGTAACTTCAGCAGGCAGGGTTAGCTGGATCTGCTCTTCCAGCCTTGTGTTTAACACTCTGTGTGGCAGTGATTTATGGAAGCCTTCCTTGCCAGTCACTGCAGAATTACCCTGCTGCCAATTGCAGCCTTGTATTAGAAGTTGTCAGATATGATGGCAAAGGAAGGTTTTACTTGTTTATATGCTTGGAGTATTCATGAGACTTAGTATTTAAACTTTGTTTTATTTAAATACAGTTCTTGTTTTAATCTATTGCACTTGTTTAAAGCATGGGCTTTCTGGAAGGAAGGGAAGGTTGTTATTTCTAGGGACTGTGTTTGTATTTTTAGAGAAACTTCTACTTCAGGGCTGACCTTTGCTGCGAGGCTGCATTTTTGTGAAATAGTTTCTAGTGATAACTGAAGTTCTGTACTGAGAAGGGCCGTTCCCTGGTGAGGTCTCATACACAGGCTTTCCTGAAAAGAAGGCAGCAAGTACAGGCCAGCTTGTTCAGAAGCATCTGCAGATGCTGCCTGAGCTGGTAGTGGGGCTGCACCCTTTTGCTGTTATGCTCTGAATGCTGCATTAAAGGAGGCAGAGAACAAACTTGGTCTTCTCGTTTTTGGATGCTTAAACTAAGCCCTGAAGTACTGGGCTGTGAACAGGAAAGTGTTTTCCAACTGTTTTGAGATACATGTGATATAAGACAGAGTTAAATCTGTAACTGGTAAGGATTGTCTTTGTCTGCAAGGAAGCTTGAAAGTGTGGTGCTCCTTTGCTCATAGAAATGCAGCTGCCTTGGTTCTGTCAACAAGCAGTGGGTAGCTGAGGTGGGTGGGAAGCGAACGATGAGTAGGTGAGAAACTGCTGGTGTAGCTGCACTTGCAGTGGGGGAACAGGAGAAAATAAACCTCAGCAATGGGAAAGGTCAAGGGAAGCTGGCACAGAGCATTATGACAGTTATTACAGCTGTGGAAGAGATCAAGCAGAGGGGTTGGCTAGCTTCTGTTGTAGTAGTTGCTTTTCAGAGCTGATTAGGAAAGCTTATGTCTGTCCTGCCCTACACAAATATGGCCAACTGTGTTGCCAAAGTGAAAACCAGCAGCAGGATGACTGCTTGAAAAGAAAACTGCTTTCAGGAGCAAAGAGGGAAATCTGTCAAAGCTCCTGTGCGGTTGTGGACAAAAGTTCTAGTTTGCTGTGTGGAGTAATCTACAATCTTTCCTCTGTTGCATGTTGTAATTAAAATAATTTGGTTTCTTAAATAAGGTAGCAACCAAGACTTGCCTGGTTTAAAACAAAATAATAATTCATCATGGTCTTTGGGCCACGCAAAGCATACAGTGAAAGACTGCTCTGCATGTACAGAAATGCAGCACTTGCTGTATGCACCTTGCTGCATCACTTCATGACCCAGCTCCTGCCTTGTCCCCGCACCCCAGAGCTCTTGTGTTCAGCATCACAGCACATGACGTGCTCAGGGCTGTGTGCCCTGACCTTGGACCTCCCAGTGCCCAGGAGCAAACCTGGCTGTGCTGTGTGGGTCTTTAGATGGAGCCATGAAGGGAGGGAAAAAAAAAAGAAAAAAGGCAGGAGTGTGTTGGGCGCCCTCTGTTATATCTTCCTTGTCCCGTGCCATTGTTCAGATGAGCTGTGAGTTCTTTATTTCTATATACAACGTGAGGTGTATTGCGGGAACAAGTGCCTGGACTTGTGCCTTCCTGAAGCTGTAGCAGCTTCCAGCACACTGTTACAGCTCCATATAGCAGCAGTGGAGCAGACTGTGGTATACAAGGAACTGAGGATGTGGAAAGAATACAAGATTAGTTTCAGTGTGTCAAAATAAGCAGTGTTAAAGACTGGCTCATTTAACTTTGTTTTAGACCACTAAAAATCTCTAAAGCTTTTGTATACAGGAGTGCAGGATCCTACTCTTAATAATTCTTCAGCTGTCTGATAGAAGATTAAAAGGAGGTTGATTTGTTCTGAAGAGACACTTATGCAAGCAGAAAACAGTAACTAGGTGGTGACTTGGTATGAAGAGTCAGTTGGACAGACTGTGAAAACCCTTAAATCATTAAGAAGGAATTGTCCAAAAGCAGTGTATTCCAGTGCTCTGTCATCCTGACTACTATTACAGTGTGTTCTTCAAAACAAAAAAGAATTGAAACTTCAGTTGTGTGGGAGGCAAATGACACTGTCGATTTCGTTTTGTTTTGGTTGCTTCCAGCACCTCTCTATATCAAACACACTGATATTGCAGGAATTGTTTTGGAGAGCAATATATCAGATTTGTCAAATGCTCTCTGCATGTACATATATATTTTACAGATACAAGTTGGCGGTCAGAGGCTACCTTTCAGTTCACAGTCGAACGCTTCAACAGATTGAGTGAGTCAGTTCTCAGCCCTCCCTGCTTTGTACGGAATTTGCCATGGAAGATCATGGTCATGCCACGACTCTACCCGGACAGACCTCACCAAAAAAGCGTAGGATTCTTCCTCCAGTGCAATGCAGAATCTGATTCCACGTAAGATCCCTTTAATTATTATTGAAGTCTTCATTTGATACTATTTGAACTGTATTGTAAAAAGCGTAGGCATCTGAAAACACTTACTTTATCCAACTTTCTTTGAGAGGAAAGAATTCTTGCAAGGTGTTTAGTCCTCTTTTCATCCTGACCCTTCGAAATCTTAAAATATTGAGTAATTCTGTCTTTCAGCAAGATTGTTATAGAATTTAGGTATGTTGCAGTTTGAGTACTGAAGGGAGGTCTTTGACAGTTCTGTTAGCATGTGAGAAGTTCTGGGTTCATTTCAAGCAGAAGAGCTACTGGAGCTTTAACAGCCCTGCTGAGCCGTAGATCCCACCTTGTGAGGAGCCAGGAGCAGGTCATTTTCTGCAGCTGAGGCAGGGAACTGTCTTGATACAGTCCTTGAACTGAGTTAATTGCTCAAGAGCCGTAATAAGGACTCAGACGTGTGCTCAGATTCCTGTATGCAAAACAAATTTGACCACATTTGACCCTTGGTAAATAATGGAATAAATTGAAAAGATAAATGCAAATTTCTGGAGAATTACTGCGCTTTATCCAATTAAAGAGCAGGTGCCTCACAGGTATCCCTTCCAGTATGGTAGCTTCATTCTTGACTGTTTGCAATTCACTCTGAATAACAGTTGTTCTTTCCTGTCATTTTTGTAACCTAAAATGTGAATGCTCAGTGCAAAATGTAAGAAAGAAAGATGTGTCACCAGCTCCTGTGAGAAGTGGTTCACACATAGTAGTCACAGAAAAAGTATAATGTGATCTTCAGAAGTATTGAACAAGATGCTAAGAAAGTAGTAATGCTTCTGTATGAGACTTTAACAAGGCTGTGTCTGAACTGATGTTCATTCTGGTTGTTCTACATGAGTATCACGGATTTGAGCAGGGTCATAAATGCTGCTGAGAAAATCTGGGGAATTGGGAAATTAATCTGATGGGAGGGAAGGCAGAAGAACTTCCTCCTTTCCTTAGTTAGGGACTGAGTTATCTCAATCTGGAGACACCAAGACCCCTTTCGGCTGGCATGCACGTTGGCACCAAAGTAGATTAGAAGTAGAACCTTAAAGCGCTGTTACCTGTGATTCACCAACAGTCCTTTCTTAATAACGCTGCCCAAGGAGAACCTCTGTTCCAGCTGAATTCAGATTCATAATGTGGCTTCAGAAGGCCTCAGTGATTCATACCCTCAAATGATTAATCAAACCTTAACATCAAATAATAGAAAATAAAAGAAAAACCTGTGTGTAAAAGTAAGGTATCAGAAAACCATATTAAGGGTGTATTTAGTGACTACAAAAAGCTGCTATTTGAATGATTTCACGTGCTTCTTCTGTATTTGTAGGTCATGGTCTTGTCATGCACAAGCAGTTCTCAAGATAATAAACTACAAAGATGATGAAAAATCATTCAGTCGTCGTATTAGTCACTTGTTCTTTCATAAGGAAAATGACTGGGGCTTTTCCAACTTTATGGCCTGGAGTGTAAGTAATTGGACTTCTATTAATCTGTTACTGGATGGGAACGGTTTTGAACTGACCCTTCTGGAGCCTGAAATACCTGTATTTTAAGCTGCCTTTTTTGTTATTGCTGAAGATTTATTTTCAGTTTCCTGTGAATTCTTGTCCTTATTGTAGATTGATTTTATTTTGACTTAAATATTCCACTTGATCAAGTGGGGCCTGTTGATTAAACCTTCCTTCTCCAGCCTCAGGAGGTGTTGCAATTGCAGGCTTTGGTTTGTCTAGAGGACTTGGATCACCTGGACATCTGCTGGAAAAGTACCACAGTGAGCTGTAGGCAATCCAGGAGGCTCCTGGAGTGCACTGAGGGTAACTTCTTGAGCCAATTTATAGACAGTCCCACAGAGGGAATGCAATACTGGACCTGTTGCTCGTCAGTGTGAGTGAATTGTTTTGGTGACATGAGGGATGGAGGCTGCCTGGGCTGTAGTGTAGACCATGCAATGGTGGAGCTCACGCTCTGAGGGGTATGGGTCAGACAGTACTAAATTTTAGGAAAGCCAACTTCCATCTCTTCAGGGAGTTAGTTAACAAAAGCCCCTGGGAAACTGTCCTCAAGGATGAAGGAGCAGAGCTGGAGGATCTTTAAGGAAGCTTTCCTTAGTATACAAGAGCTTTCCATCCCCAGGTGAAGGATGTCAGAAAAGGTAGGCAAGAGGTGGGCGTGGCTGAACGGGAACCTTTTGGTCAAACTGGAGAGCAAGAGGGGAAAATGCGTAGGCAAAGAAGCAGGGGTAGGTTCCCTTGGAATAGTGTAGGGATGCTGCTAGACTGTACAGGGATGGGGTCAGGCATGCCAAAGCCCAGCTGGAACTGGATTTGGCAAGGAGTGCAAAGAACAAGAAAGACTTCTACAAATATATCAACCAGAACAGGAAAATCCAAGAAGGTATGTTCTCCCTAGTGAAGCAGTATAGACAGGTTGGTAACAGCAGACAAGGAGAAGGCTGAGGTACTCAACAACTTATTTGCCTCAGTTTACCTCTCTTCACAAACCCCTCAAGCGAATTGGTTGGAAGGTGGGGATTAGTGGAGCACTGTACTTCCCACTGTAAACATAGATCAGATTTGAAACCACCAAAGGAACCTGAGCTTTCCTAAATCTCTGGTCTCAGTGACATGCATCTGCCAATCTGCTCTTAGTGATATTTGAAAAGTCATGGCAGTCAAGTGAAGTCACTGGTTAGTCTTGCATGGCCTCACCTCTGTACCAGGGAAGATCATGGAACAGACCCTCCTAGGGGCTATATGCTAAGGCACACAGAAGAGAGATAATATGAGACAACCAGCGTGGTTTCACCAAGAGCAAGCCCTACCTGACCAACCTAGTGGCCTTCTCTGATGGTGCAGCTGCACCAACGGACATGGAAAGAGCCACCAAATATCCTCTGTCTTCAGTAAGGCTTTTGGCACTGTCCCCTGCAACGTCGTCCTCCTCCCATTGGAAAGATATGGATTTGATGGATGGACTGTTTGATGGACATGGAACTGGTTGCAAGATTGCACTCAGAGAGTGACAGTTGAAGTCTCAATGTCTGGATGGAGTTCAGTGACAAGTGGTGTCCCTTGGAGTCAGTACTGGGACCGATGCTTTTCAGTATCTTTCAGTGATGTCAACAGTGGGATTGAGTGTACGCTCAGCAAGTTGAGGGATGACACCAAGCTGTGTGGTGCAGTTGACACACCCAAGGGACAGTATGCCATCCAGAGAGACCTAGACAGGCTTGAGCAGTGCATATAAGAGAGAACCTTGTGTGATGCAACTAAGTCAAGTGCAAGGTCTTGCACCTGGATTACGGCAACCTCCATTATCAATATGAGCTGGGGGGACAAAAGGATGAGCATGGCCCTGCCAAACAGGGCTTGTGGTTGCTGTGGATGGCAAGGTGGATGTGAGATACCACTGTGCCCTCGCAGCCCATAATGCCAACTGTATCCTGGGCTCTATCAAAAGAACGATGGCCAGCAAATAGACTGAAAACTGGTGAGACCTCGCCTGGGGTACGATGTCCAGATGTGAATTACGGAAGACACATGGACCTGTTGAGGCACATCCAGAGGAGAGCCACAGAAATGATCCAAGGGATGGAGCACCTATGAGGACAGGCTGAGAGTGCTGTGGCTGTTCAGCCTGGGGAAAGATCTAAGGAGACCTGAGAGCAGCCTTTCAGTGTCTAAAGTGGGGCTATGAGAAAGAAGGGGACAGGCTCTTTAGCAGGGTCTGTTGTGATAGGACAAGTGGAAATGGTTTCAAACTAAAAGAGGGGAAATTTTGACTGAACATAAGGAAGATCAATCCTTTACAATCAGTGTGGTGAAGCACTGGAACAAGTTGCTGAGAGAGGTGATAGATGCCCTGTCCTTGGAGACATTCAAGGTCAGGATAGACCAGGCTTTGAGCTGCCTGATTAAATTGTTTGGGGGGGGGGGGGGGGGGGGTGCATGGGGGTTGGACAAGATGACCTTTAAAGGTCCCTTCCAACTCAAACATTTCTGAGTATCTGAATGACTGTCACTTGGTGAAAACAAAAGAAAACAAGTAATGTCATTCTGGAGTAACATAGACTTTCTTGCATTTCCATGTGTTCTTCAAATACATGTGCATACACTTCAATGGACAAAAATACTACAAAAGCTTATCTTGAGATAGCTTTTTAAGCATTTTCGAAGGTTAGTCCTCTAATCTTTCATCTGGCTGGAGCAGTGTTCTTCAATGGAAGCTCAGCGTTTGATTACTGACTCTTTATCATCCACAGGAAATTGAAATAGTACTGCAGAACCTTAAAAAGCAGGAGTAGGTTTCCTGTATTGAGACATTAAAAAATGATCCAACTGTATTAAGCTGAAAAACAGCTTTTCTGCTGGCCTTCAGTCTGCACCCTCCCCCCCCACCCCCAGCTTTGGTTTATTATTTCAGATAGGTCAGGCTTGGAAATGAAGTGATGTCTAACTGGTTGCTTCAGTGCAGTGTTGTAAGTTGTAAATACAGAAGTTTTGCAGTTTTCATGTTCCTGTGTCATTTGTCTTCTGCAGGAAGTTACTGATCCTGAAAAGGGCTTTATAGAAGAGGACAAGGTTACTTTTGAAGTCTATGTTCAGGCAGATGCTCCCCATGGAGTGGCGTAAGTACCTTTGCTCCAAAATAATTCTTGATTCTACTGTTTTTACATTACTTAAAATTGTTCAGGTATTTTGTTAATAGTAGTTGTAGCTTGTTAGACATTCTCATTTAGTCACCTTTAATTGATGAATTTTCCCGGTGAATACTTTTTGTTAATCATACAGAGATTTGTCTCAAGGTTAAATTTTAGTATGCGTTATTCAGCACAATGTTTGTGGAACTTTTACTTTTGTACAATTGGTTTGTGATTTAATAGCTCTGCAAATCTAGCCTCAGTGTTTCTGATCTTGCAAGTGAAACTCTTATCAGATGTAATCAGGTGACTCTGCTGTCTAGCTTGTCTGGGTTTACAGCTGTTTAAAACCTCCCTGTCTGAGTCACTCTGCCTCACGTCGCTTCTAAAGAAATTGGTTCTGCTGAAATGTAGACTTGCCCTTAAATGTATAGCTCTGGGTTCCAGCACACTTTCATAATAAATACTTTGTCTGCTATATGGAATGTATTTTAAAAGGAAATTTATCAAAATCGCAAAACATGTAATTCCAAAGATGAGCACTACCTGTTAACAGTGTTTTTAGTCTGTTGTTTTGGTGTTAAGTAATAGAGAAAAGTAGGCGTTATCTACAGCACCGGTACCTTAGAACAAATAGTCTTTATTACACTTAGTACACTTCTGTCTTGATTTCAACCTTGATTGATTGATGTTAATCTTTTCTAGGTGGGATTCAAAGAAGCACACAGGATATGTTGGCTTAAAGAACCAGGGAGCAACTTGTTACATGAACAGTTTGTTACAGACTTTATTTTTCACAAATCAACTACGAAAGGTAATTAGTATGTGGGGAAAAAGAAATGAGATTGCTGTGTATGGAAGTGCTTGAAAACAGACCTGTCTGTCTCTTTTGCCTCCTTCATTCTCCTACAGAAGTTGTCATTTACGTGGTCATGCACATCATACTTGAGGAAAAGGAAAGGAAGCTTCCTTTTCTAGTTTGATGAGCACAGGCTTTTGGTTTTGTGAAAGTAGATAGGATACCTGGTGAAACGCCTCTATTAAGGGATGCTTTTTTAGCAGCACTAAGCATAAAATGTCCATTAATTGTAGTGGGAAAGGAAAAAAGGTCTGGTTCAACTTCTCACAGATGTGTTCCTTAAATGAAAATGGAAAAATCAGCTGTGACTTCTCAACCCATGAACATAATAAAAAATAAGTATGACCATTTGTTTTGGTTTTTAATTTGTTATGTGGTTGAATTATCTGATGTTGTGGCTGGTGTATTTGTAGTAATGAAAATATCATAACTTCAGTAGTTTAAACAACTTTTATACTTGCTTCATTCATGTGCTTTTTATTTACTACAGATGGTGCTTTTGTGGTGGAAAGAATAGAATTTTGAATGTGGGCTTAATATCAGTGCAAAACAGGATGGAAGACAGTAGATCACATGTAAACTTAAAATAGTGCAGTAGCCTTAATGGATTAAAAACATAGGTGGTGACTTCATATTGGAGTGTGGCTAGCTGGAAAATGGGAAAATATGTATATGGGAGGTTATAAGTGCACATTGGCACCGTTTATGTTGGGGTCTCCTGTTGATCCTGCCTACTTCATGTATCTGCTGTTATTGGTGATTAGCATTCTGTAGTTTAAAAAAGTTTTCAGCTTCAAGGATTTTTGAAGACACTTTTGTCATTCTTAATTCTTGATCTGTTGTCTTTGCTTTTTGTCGTCTTCAACTTCTCCCTGAATTTTTAATGCTGGTGCTCTTGCCATTTGTGCTTAATTGTATCTCTCTCAGTGATAGTTGAGTATTCTGACTCCTGCTTTCTCTTGTGTGTACAAGGTTGTTCCATTAAGCTTTCTTTTCTCCAAAACTTTCCTTTTATTATATCATTTTCCACTGTCTTATTATTTGTATCACAGTGACCTGCAAGTGTTCCTGTTGAGATTTTTCTTTAGCAATATGCTGTTTACTCTGAAGTGTTGGAAAAAATAGCATGTTGAGCTCCAGTAGCCTGTAACTGAGATCTTAGCAGTGCCACACACAGGAAAAAAATACTTGATTTGCTTTGCATGGTGCTTCTGTTCCTTCTTAGCAAGAGGTGTAGCTTTCACATTCAGTTAATCATTTGTTTTAATGCCTGGTTTTTGCTCAGTGCTGATAATGTTTGTGACTTCTATGTTTTTGGACAAGTTCACATTGCTCTTGAAAGAAAGATGTGTTTCTATAATAGCTACATCTAATCCAATTGAGTAGTTCCTTTCAAGAATGTCTGGTAGTCAGTAAATCAATATGTACCATGACGTAATCTTCTGTGAAGAAGAAATTCTTTTTGTGATACGGATTTGTTTCAACTGAACTGATCTTTTCAGGCATCCTCCCTCACTCCTTCCCCAGACCCAAAATACATACCAGCTCTTAGGGATCGTTAATATCTGGATACTGACCAAAGGAGAAAGCTTAATTTACTAGCCAGGAACTGCAGCTTCCTTTTGGAAATGGTACTGGATTCTCTGCTTATTCTCCAGGTGTAAATAGAACAGTGAGCAGTGGTTTTTTGTAGACAGTTTTAGTACTCACTTGTTATTAGTAGAGGTGGGAAGAATCAGTCGCTGACTGGTCTGAAGAGAGTGAATCTCTACAACGTGTTCATTTCTGCTTGGAACCAGTTTGTTCCTTTTAAAGCAGTTACCACCAATTCCATTACTTCTGTTAATCCTCTCTACTTAGCAATGAAAATTTTATTTCTCCTGTTATTTGGAGCTTTGTTAACAGAGGAGTTGATGTCAGGAATAGAGCTGGGAAAGCACACCCAATAGCAAGGGGAAGCATACGCCCATGGGAAGTCAAACCTCTGAAGCGTGGGAGAGGATTAATATAGAGATCTGTTCTGTGCTTTGTTTCCAAACAGCAGGTGGAGGGTTCTCAGGTACCTGAAATGACACATCTCTTCATTAGCAACTAGGTGGCTTTGGTGCTAGAGAGTAAAGCAAAGGAACTTGCTCTTCCGAGCATATATTTGTGATTGGAAATGAATGCCACTGGCAAGGGACAGAGGTGGCTTCCCAGGTGGGGAGTCCAGGGCTGCTCTCAGAGCATGCTCTGTTACTTCCCATGCCCATCATCGGTGCCTGCAGCCTGTCGGTCTCTGTTGCTTAATCCAGGCAATTGTTGCAGTTCTTTGCTGGTTCTCTTGAACAGTTCCCTACATTTTGTGAGCACGTTGCATAATGTTTATAGCTGTGCTAAAGTCATAAATGTGTTGATGCAATACATTCTTTCCTGATCCGGCTCTCCATAATTTAGCTAATATATTTTGCCTTACCCTCAAATTTAATGCACGGTCTTTTCTTCCCTTCTTAAGTAATTGTCTTCACTCTGAGCAGTGCTTTCAAGCTTACCTGTAACATTCTTTTGCACTTAACTGTTCAGAGTTTTTCTCATATCTGTGTCTGGTGCTTTCAGCCATTGCCTGTCCGTGTCCCCGTCATTCTTATGTGTTTGTTTCTTGGAGGAGCTTCTCAAGTGCTAAAGATCCTGCTTTTCTCAAATGATCAAAATGCCCGACTGCTTGATCTTGAGAATGAGTTTACAAAGTTTGGAAGGGCACAGCATGAAAGGAAAGGTTTGTGAAGGGTTGTGTTTGAAGGGTGATCGGCTTTAGGATGGAGAAACACTTTGCCTTTTGAGAAATTGTTTCAGTCGTACTCCCCTACACAACCAAAGAAAGGCTGTATGTTCCAATGAATTATTAACATCTAACTTCAGAAGAAATAAAATGGGTGTTTTTATTCAACGGCATCTGGAGTGTAGTCATTAAAAACAAATTTTAAGCAATTATTTGATTATTATTTGAGAGATGCAGGAATGGATTTAGTCATCAGAATGACACGTGAGGAAACCAAATAAGAACTAAATGTGAAAGACCTGATTTTGTTTAATTGTCATTATATTCTGAGCTCCTGTTTATCCATTCAAAAGGGAGATAGCTACATTGAGAAGCACTAGGTTGAATTTTAGTCTGCTGTAATATAACTTGGGTTTGTCATGAAGGATGTTTAGCATTTGAATGTTTATTATTCATAAGTAAATACAAAAATATCTTTTGGAAGATGTATCAGCACAGGTTACATTGGAATTTTTTTGTTGTGATTTTCATATCCTATTTGCTAAAGCTTAGCAACTTGCTCAATTTCTGCTTTCTGAGGAGCATTTACAGGATACTGAAAACAATGAGCAGAGGCTGATCAGATTCAGAAGACTTGAAACGTGGTTGTTCAAATGCTACCCGTTCCCATACTGCCTACTGAAGACCAGCTCATAAAAGGGCTCATAACCCAGGGTTAGGGGGAGGCTAAGTTAATTCTGCAAGATGCTGACTCATCTTGATGTTAGTGTTTTCAAGCAAAAAATAACTCTTCTAAAATCAAAGGGATAATTTTAGTTATTGATGTTTAAATTGGACTTTGCCCAGATCAGCATAGTTAACTGTAACTCTGCATTAGGATAATGAAAATAGAGAAGCAGCTGAAAGCACACACACACACGTATGTATATATATATTCTAATGGGTTTGTTTTGAAATCGTATGATCTGATGTGAGGAAAGAAATTGTCACAATGGAGTGGTCAGACCGTACAGTGTGTGTGTGCAGAGAGGTGTTGGAGCAGTGCTCCAGGAGGGGCTCAGCTGGGCACACACTGGGCAGTGGGCTGCTCGGAGCTGGGTCTGTGCGCGGGGGCACGGCACACTGAGCCCCCCAGGCTGCTCTGCTGTCTGCTGGGAGCTCTGTGGCCGTGCATGGCCCCGTGGAACACCTGCTGATGCAGCTGCGTCAGGATGAATTGATCCTAGCTGAGTGAAGCTGCATGGCGTGGCTGCGTGGTTGTCCTGCTGGGCTGCTGTAGGGGTGACGGAAAGATAAAACTTGTTCTGAAGAATAAAATGGAGGATGTCTTTTTTTTGTCTTTTTTTTTAAATACCAGTTGGTGAGAGTGGTTTAATCAAGCTCTGAGATGTGCAAGTGCAGAGCAAAGGTAGACTATTAAAATTGAGGTGGCAATCATTCTGTTTAACAGGATGTTTTCTCCTATGATACTTAATATCAGTGTCTCTTTTTTCACCTATTATCCCCTTTCAAAGTTGTCTCTATTTTCTTCTTACATTCAGAATTTTTAAGTGAGCATTTCCCTGTAAATACCCTTTCTTTGCTGTTACTTCCCTGTAGACATATTGACGTAAGGTTCCATAAACAAATCTCAGTTTCCTACCTGTCTGAGCTCTCCTAATGCCTGCTGGTCTATTTGCGTAACGTTTTTGTTTTCAGTCTGCTGTAATTAGTGAATTGATTTGATGAAGCTGTTTACTCTGCCAGGCAGCAATGCTGTTCAGTAGGAATGAATGTATCAGAGAATCTCAGGGTTGCCTTTGGCATCCTCATGCTCCGCCTAGGCCCTCTGTTTTCACTCTCCTGATGCCCTTTATGCTTTCATGTGGTGTTGTGGAGGTGATGGTAGTCACACAGCCAAGCTAAAGCACAAAACTGAACTTTCAAAATCCTGTAGTGCTATCCAGTGTATCAGATTCTACTGTGATGATTGCATAGACATAGGCATGATAAACGGTTCACGTGCGTTGAATGCCTGAGTGTATTTACTTTCCTAGGGTACAATAAGAGAACTATTTAGATAATGTTACCATGAACAGAATCAGTTGTTGAAATCTTTGTGACCACTGTGCTCTAATAAGATGATTTTAGACAATTGCTGTTTTTACATTACAGTAAAAGATTTTATTTCATTATTTTGGAGTGATGATTAAATGAGTTGTATGGAGTTCAGTCACTGAAGAGGAAAGCGTGCATTAAGTGATTCGAGGAATGAACTTTTGCCTTTGATACTAATTGAACAAAATACTTTTTCAGGCTGTGTACATGATGCCCACTGAAGGAGATGATTCATCCAAAAGTGTTCCTTTAGCATTGCAAAGAGTGTTTTATGAGCTGCAACATAGTGACAAACCAGTTGGAACTAAAAAGCTAACAAAGTCTTTTGGGTAAGTTTTGGACATTTCAGCTATTTTGGGGCTCTTACAGGTTTTATATAGTATTTATTTGAAAATGTTTTATTTAAATCAGACTTTTTGAGAGGTGCAGAGAAGTATTAATACAGCATGTTAATTGCTAGTTTTTCATCGGTAGCTTGAGAAGGTTTTTGTTAATAATCAGAACCAATGACAGCTGGTCCGGATGTCAGGTTTTTGGAATGCACAGTCAGCAAACACTGCAGCAGTGGGGTTAGAATTTGCCTTACCTGAACGTTGTGTGACACATTTGTCTAAGTAACATTCAGAACCACTTTGCTGAAATGCTGCAGTTCACGTATTGTTCATATCTCTTCTGTTTCTATATTAAACTTAGGGAAATTGTAATCTGCATCTCCAGATTGTTAGTCCAGCACTGCTGCCTGCCTGTTAGAGCACTGTCTTAGGACTTAGAAAGATCTTACATTTTAGAAACATTTGTCCTGTATTCTGTTTTGTGATTTAAAGCCTAAAAAGAGTATCTGTTGTATGGAGTGAAGCTGTCAGTCAGCACACACACACAGACACGGAATGTGTCTGCATTTCCTTCAGACTAGCACCTCTTCTCTTCTATAAAACATCTACTAAATGCTTGGCTTTTATTTTCATTTCCCTCCAGTACCCACTTCATTGCCTGGTGTCCCTTCTTGTGGTACCTCCTGTGAGACAGTGTTACAAAGCATACTTTTGCATCTGGAACACACAGCCAAATGGCAGATGGTTGTGCAGTACAGCAGTGCTGAGGATGGTGGTTTTGTTGTTGGTCGTTTGCTTGGTTTTTACAGTAGCTTGATAGCTCAGTTGACCCTGAAACCTGGAGAGTGTTTTAATTGAAAATTGTTCTAAAAGGTTATTTGCAGTACTTCATTACACGTGTGTTTGTAAGCTCATCATCTGTAATAGTATTGAAAGGACTATTTGAAAATGCGTTAGAAAAAATGGTCTCCTCAGAGCTGTCCTGGTGTTCAGCATAACAATCCCATTTGTGAGCTCTCTGATTCTGTTAAAGCTGTAGAAGTGCTCTGCCCCGATAAGATTCTTTGTGCCCTTACATCTGTCCTTTTCTTTGCACTTCTTGGGGTAGTTTTAAAATGAAGTTGGTAACCTCAGTGCTCTGTCTGATGGCATCCCCTCCCTGCTGGTACGTTCAGTTTATCAGCACTGCTGCTATCCTGTTACACTAAAGGGATTTGCTGATATTGTAAATACTTCACCTTGAGTTAATATCTTAACTGTGTCATCTTCAGTAGCACAAAGAGATCTTTCCTGAGGGTGCTGCACGAGCTTAATTTTATAGCTGAGAGCAACCTTTGGAAAATGTATGTGCTCCTGCCTGCTCTGGTTCTTGGGAAGGATTTTTTGAATGTGGTTGAAGATCTGCTTTGGTTTTTTTTTCCTCCTTTAAATCAAAGGGAAGGTTCTAACATGGTGAGACCCGGCTGTATGCTATGTAGAGCTTAATTTTTTTATTGGGTCCTATGACTTTCCGAGGAATGTGAGTAAGCTTGGCTTCTCTAGAAGAAACTGATGCTATTGTCAGAAAGAGTCCTCTTTTAAAATCCTAGTATTAGGATATAACCTTCTCTTTGATTTTTTTTGTCCTTTAAGATGTCAAGTGCTAAAAGCCTACAGATTCAGGAGGTTATTTTCCATTCCTAATTATCCAGTGGATTAGTTCAATGATCTTGTTCAAGTGAGGACCCCACACAGCTATTTCAGCCTGCTTTTGGGAGTAGCATACTGCAGTGTAACGGTGCTGATGAATCACTGAGAGTGGGATGGGAAAGTAAGGTTAACATTGCTCCTCACTGCCCCTCTACGTCTGGCTTCAAGAGCAGGGGGTTGAACCTTTGGCTCACATGGAACCCTGTGATAAATACAGCTTATTTTATATAGTGGAAATGATGACTGTTGGAAGAAGAGTCCCAAACTCAAGAATGCTTCTGAAATCTGAAGAGTTTCTGTGAGGGAGTATTTTGTGGTGGAACTGAAAAGAGCCCCTTTGTACTTCTTCCCTTTTACTTAGGGCAGGGGCCCTAGCAGCCTTGCTGCAGTGTGCACCTTGGCCACTGAGGAGGCCTTTGAAGCCCATGTTGTACCTGTGCCATTCACACAGCTATTTGCAGATGTACAGCATAGGTGGTGTGGGCACATTCAGTAACATGGATGTGTCCTTGGAGTTACTGTGCATCCAAGATGAACTGCTCAGATGAGTACAAAGGAGCCACTATTTCTTATAAATCCATTTGCTTCTTCTAGTGTGCATAAATTTGCCTTGAACACAACTTAACTACACATGAAGGGCACTCAGTGTGGAGGCAGTGAGAAGCACGTTGAGGAAACTATTCTGACAGCACTGAATTGCTCCGAGGCCTTTTCTTAAGTGTTTTTTGACATGAACTGAGAATAGGTTTTTAAACAGGAAGCATTCTGCTAGCAAGAGCCTTGACCCTAGGCTCTTCCCATGGCTTGGGCTGCTTTACCACTGCCTGTCGCCAGGACTGCAGGAAGAAGGGAGATGGGTGCAGGGCAGCTGCCCACGTATTTGCTGCCCATTCCTGCTCTGAGGTCGGGGTACTGGAAGGAGAAATGGATGCAGGAGCAGGCTGTGGTACATGCTACAGAACTGAAAATCTTGTGCACCAGGCAGTACGGTATCTTAGAGTCTATGTATTTTGCTATTCATCACATAAGAGATTTCTGAAGAGAAATCATGAAAACGTTTTCTGAGCTGTAAATCGTCTTTATGATATAGTAATTTTGTATTGATTTCTCTTGCAAAGGTGGGAAACTTTAGACAGCTTCATGCAACATGATGTCCAGGAGTTATGTCGAGTGGTATGATTTTGCTGTTTCTTATTGACATGTCTTGATTATTGTGTGTGTATAAGTAGGTCGCTCCAAAAGTAATGCCTCCTATTTATTTCCACGGAAATTCCACCAAAAATACAGTGACACTATTTTTCAACATAGTCACCACTGTTAGCTGTGCATTTCTGCTAGCAATGAACAAGAGCCTATGTGCCATGATCATAAAAATCTGCCTCAGTGGAGGTGACCCCAGTAGTGTTGCCATTGCTGTAATGCAGCACCTGCTGCCTCCCTGTGCTCTCATCCACTGTTGGGTCTCCATAAACATTCAGCAGGTGTCAATGAATGTCACTGCCTGGAAATTCTCTGCGTGGAGTGCAGCGACACACCTTTGCTTCATACGTTCTTCACTGTCAGACACCGATGTGTCAGAGTGCCCTTCTGTTGCCATCTGACACACAGCAATAAGACGTAATGGGATATTGGTGGGAAGGTACAACCACTACTGCCATCCCAATGTCTGCCTCTGATGCTGTGGGCCAACATCATAAAATACATTTTGGAGCAGCCAACGTAATACAAATTAGTGACATTCCTAGTAATACTGACACTAATTAGTTTAAATCAAGTCAATAAGACTTAAGAGCTTTTGCCTTGATTTATATATTATTTTTTAAGAATGGGATTGGTTGTGGCCTTTTGAGGGTGAGGATTTTGTAGAGGACCGGGAAGGCTGAAAATAAATGGAGTATATGAGTGGTCCTTAAATTGCTATAGAGGAGAATGTAGTTTTGAAGATACAAGTGCGTCATTACACCTGTGAGGTTTTTTATACTCAAAGGATGGTATCCGAGGTGGTCCTCAGAGTATTTTCCAGGGGGAAGAGGAGGATTTGGAGGATTAAAGGAAATGCCAGTGAGAACAGACTAAAACTTTTAATGGAAGTAGCTTAATGTTTTAATTAGTGAAGTAGTCATTCATATGTGATGAGCGAATCAGAAACTGTGCATGTTTATCCTGTGTAAAAAAAAAAAAAAAAAAAAGAAACTTGATTTTTCTTTCAGCTGCTTGATAACGTGGAAAATAAAATGAAAGGCACATGTGTAGAAGGCACTATTCCTAAATTGTTCAGAGGAAAGATGGTGGTATGTATTTCATCTGTTAATATTTTTAAAAATTAACTCGGTTACTTTGCATACACTGAAATTCTGTCTTGTTTATTTTGTTTACAGTCTTATATCCAATGCAAACATGTAGACTATCGATCTGAA
Organism: Gallus gallus; assembly: GCF_016699485.2. Lineage (NCBI taxonomy): Eukaryota > Metazoa > Chordata > Aves > Galliformes > Phasianidae > Gallus > Gallus gallus. The sequence continues at coordinate 9,973,292 of NC_052545.1, forward strand.
CGAATAGAAGATTATTATGATATCCAGCTAAGTATAAAGGGAAAGAAAAATAGTAAGTGATACATTGAAATATGCACCAATGAAATACCTCAACATGTTGGGCTGTTTTTTACCACTGAGTTTGATACCTGCAGATTTCAAATTCATTTGTTGTTGCTCAGCACTTTGGAAGATCCTTGATTTAATTTCAGAGATGGTTTTTTATTTTCAGTCTTACCCCTTCTCCCATTTCCCTTCCTTGCTCCTTCCCACCTAATTGATTCTCTGAGATATTTTCATAGAACACTGAATTTTAGGAGTTTTACTGGTGTAATAATGTAGTTTTCAATGCCATCTTAATAACAGTAGTGTTTTCACAATTGGTTATAATTTATATATGGAGATTAATTCATGTGAAATAGATTCTTATTCAGGCCTTACCGTAGCAACAAGCAGATAACAAGAACAAACTAACCAGAGCATCTTAGTAGTGGTCCCTTATCATTACTTTACCAATTACTTGGCATACAAGACATAGGAAAGAATGTGTAGGACTCTAGCAGACAAAATCATCCAGCTTGATATTTAGCAGTTGCAGAGTGAGAACAGGAAATTTGGCAGACAGTTGTAACTGTGGTTTTAAAATCTGTTGAAATTCCTATTTTTGCCTCTACAATTTTGGTATGTTTCTTGATGTTCTTAAACACTATAGCAATAAAGACAAATATTCAAATACAAGCTCTGATGTCTTAATGTGTTATTTGATGGATACTTTAAGCCCCCAGGCTAGAGTAAACTTACATTTTTCTTCCTCTTTCCCTACTATTTGCCAATCTTCTTCATTTAGTTTTTGAGTCCTTCATTGACTATGTTGCAGTGGAGCAGTTGGATGGTGATAACAAGTATGATGCAGGAGAGCATGGCTTGCAGGTATTTTTATTCTTTGATTTTAAAATTTATTTCTGTGTCCTTGATAAAATAAAAGAGTTATAGTGGCAAAAAAAATTGCTGCTGTTACAATGATTTGTGATTGCATCAACTGATCTTGTTCATTTTTCTCTTTAAGCAAGCATTTATGTAGTTCCTCTTAATTGCTTTTGGATTTCTCAGAGTGGACTTGAAAACAGTCCTATCAGCAGTAAATGTTGCTTTTGTATTTAAAACAGTTCTAATGACAAGAATGATTTTCATGATGAACTTCTCTTCTGAGAATTCATTTAAGATCATCCTGTTTGCCTACTGAAAAAGCAGCATAGCTCTAAAAGTTATGTCAAGAGGTCATTTTTCTGTCATCAGTAAGAACATCATGTGAACCTATGCACTTTTAACCATTTATCCGTGTGCATCTTCCTGAGCTTTTCAGTTGTACTTTGTTGCTTCCACTGTAGGAAGGAGAAGTCCTTCCCTCCCACCTAGGTCTTATTTTTGCAGCTTTCATATAGCAGATCTTGTCAGTAACATTCTGTATATTCTTAGGTGTTCTCAGGAAGCAGTGTTTGGTAGCCAAGTATCTGTTGGCAGGGTACAGTGGACATGAAATTCCCAATTGATCAGAAATTAGTTTTTGCCTCAGTATTTTTTTAAATTTCATTTATACATGACTTGCTTGTAATGAGATGTTCATGTGTGCTTGTGTGAGTGACTTCAATTTAAATGAAGTGATTTCTTGGTTAGTGATGCTGCTGGAGTAACTCATAGAAGATGGTGCGGCATTAAGGTGGCTCAGAACTGTTCTTTGCACATTGTTGTGCCAAGTGTGTAAAACAGAAGTCCATAGGAGAGTGTCTGCAGCAGACAAGTGCTTTAAATTGCTAAAAATCTTCCAATTTCAACCCTCTGTTTCCTCTAAAATATGTAGGAGGCAGAGAAAGGTGTGAAGTTCCTAACGTTGCCACCAGTACTACATCTGCAGCTCATGAGATTTATGTATGATCCTCAGACTGATCAAAACATCAAGATAAATGATAGGTAAGTTTTTGGTGGATTTTTTCAGATGTAGGATTTGGACCTGTTAATATATTTTATATTAAAAAAACAATAGTAATAATAATAATTTGAAAAAACTCTGTTCTTAAATCAACTCCAAGAGGAAGGTGCATGTGTAGGTGTTTGTTAGAGGTCCCCAAAAGGTGCACTGACTGATGGTAGGGTTCTGAGTGATGAATAGAATACTTAATCACCTACAGCTGTGTCTGTGAAGATTATTTTTATTCCATGTAAGAGCTGTGTAAAACCTACCAATGTATTCATATCCTTGATGGAAATGTCAGTGTAACCTGTTCACTTTTTGTAACTCTCCTTTGGCTTAAGTATTGGTGTTCTTAATAGCGTGCATCTTTTAAATACAAATAGACCTGTCTTGATTCTCTTTGAAAATTAGGTTTGAGTTTCCTGAACAGTTGCCACTAGATGAATTTTTGCAAAAAACAGATCCTAAAGATCCAGCAAATTACATTCTTCATGCAGTTCTAGTACACAGTGGAGATAACCATGGTGGACATTATGTTGTTTACTTAAATCCAAAGGGTGATGGAAAAGTGAGTATTGAAAAACAACTAAACCTATTTGTGTTTTGTAAATAGATGCTTGCTGTTTTCATGATGGACAATTCTTTGCAGTTGATGTTTGCTAACAGAGCATGCTGCCGTGCTCACTTAGTTAAGTCAAATGTATTGGACTTGCCTTGTATTTACAAAAGAAATCAAGCCAGCAGCCATGGTGTCTAGTTTTTGCACTTTAGAGAGCAGCTTACATTCGGAGGTGATAAAGACCCACTTGGCTTTTTAAGAGAACCTTCCTATTTGCATTTGGCTTCCACTAAAAGGCTGAGGGAATCCCTTCAGTCTTGTGTATGTGTGTTGAATTTCTATAGCAAGCAAATTTCATCCTGCATTTCTTTAGACTGACTTTGTGCTGAAGCAAATCTGAATCTTTCTGTGACTCAAAAATTCAGCATCTTTGCATGCCTGACTGTTACAGGTTCAGGTGACTTGATCAGATTAGATGTTTATGGGTCAGGTGCCTCTTCCCTTGAGCTCACTGGATTTCTATGTGAATGTTCACGGGAAAAGGAATAGTCAGGTTTTACTGTGAATTTATTGCTATGTGTCTTTCACTCTGCATTGCTTCTATTTGTTTTATTTAAAATTTTCTATGAACTGCTTTAAAATTACAAGAAGTTACCATTATTTGTGTGTTGTACCATTGCTCTGTATCTTTTGTAGAAATAAGGTCAGTTATCTGAGCCTCATGCAGTGATATTAAATACTCGAAGGAGAGTCGTAAGGTGAATAATTTGTATAATTATCAGACTAAAAACTTTCAGTATTCAGTGCAGAATGTTGATGTGCATCACGTAAGGTTTGGTTCTTATGGTCTCCGTGATGCTGTAGCAGGTAGCACCAATTAGGCTGTACTAGATTTTCTTTTTTACCTCCTGCTGCTTGAAGACAAACTCTGGTTACTTCAGAGAGCTGTAGATATGCTAGAAATAGGATTTATTTGTCACCTGAGAACGTGTTTTTGTGTGTAAAATGACATTTATCTAAAATTTTCTCCAGTGGTGTAAATTTGATGATGATGTTGTATCAAGATGTACCAAGGAAGAGGCGATTGAACACAACTATGGAGGCCATGACGACGACTTATCTGTACGGCACTGCACTAACGCGTACATGTTGGTTTACATCAGGGAATCGAAATTAAGTATGTATACTCTGCATGTGTTCCAAGTTAGATAGGCATACTGCCATTTAGGGCTGTGTTTTACTGAGGAATTGTGGACAAGAGGCCCCATGAGTTAGAGATGAACTTTATAGATTCTGTGGGGATCAGCCATCGTTTCCCTTTGCTTATGGGAAGTGTGTCCTCTGCTGCCTTGTCTTAGCACTGTAAGGCAAGACTGTATCAGCAGAGTGTTTTAGCCTTAGTTGTTTTGTGGGGTGGAAAATTAGTGACTTAAATAACGAAAACTAGATCGAATCCATTATAAGTATGTAGATGCATGTGTATTCAAAACAATTGAATGGTGGTAAATATATATTTTTTAAGCCTGAAATGGATATTTAATTCAGAAATCTATGTTACTTATTTCATGGAAGTAGTATATTTTGGCTCAGGATAGAAAACACTACTTTTGCCAAGACACAATGATATCAAATCGTGTTTTTAATTATAAGATGAAAAAGTCTGGTTTTGACTTCAAGTCAGAGGAAGTCAAGTGTGTATGAAAACCCCGTTTGATGTAAATTTTGAAATGATACCATAAATTCTTCTTTGTAGGTGAAGTCTTGCAGCCTGTTACGGACCATGATATTCCTCAGCAACTTGTGGAAAGGCTACAAGAAGAGAAAAGAATAGAGGCTCAGAAGAGGAAGGAGAGGCAGGAAGCTCACCTCTACATGCAAGTGCAGGTCAGCTTTTGAAACAGATCAAGTTGCAGCTGCCTTGCCATTAAAATGCAGAATATTGAGCACCCTAGACAAACCTTGATTTTCAGTTTTGGAATAAGCTTGGAAGTAATGTTTTCACTGAGATAATAATTTCAGTGCTTCTAAGTATGTTTATGTGTGCACTGAGTACTAATGAAGCACTGCTGTGCTGGGAAATCAAAGCGTGTAGGCATTTCTGCTTTCTCTAGAAGCCCAGGAAGTTTCTTGCTTGCATTGAAAAATAGTAAGTTCAAGTGAAAGGAGAAGGAGTAGGTTATTTGAAAGGACTGCTCTGCCACTGCACTTCTATCTCCTTCAGGAATTATTTTCTAAAATTAGAATGTATCTGGCCATAGGCAGCAAGGCTGGACATCTGCCAAACTGAGCTCATCGAGTAGAAGCAGAAGGAGAGAGTGCTTATATTTGCAATTATCTTTTTGGAAAAGCCAGATGGACTAAATTGTTATGAATTGCCTTAAGGAGCCCTGTTTATGGCTCTTTCCAGAGCCCATCTGGTGAAAGAAAATAAAATGCATTTTCTGTTTGCCTCCATATTTCTTTGCATTTTCTTGCTGGAGTTCATAAGTGGAGATGCTGGTGAAGTTAAGCTCATTCAATACTATGTTTACACAAGGGCTATTTTCAGTGGAAGGACTGGCAGAGCTGTACCTTGTTTCTGTCAGTTACCAGCTGCAGCAGGTGCAGGAAGCATCCTCCTTGTGTCACACAAAAGATGCTGCTTTTTTTTCAGGCTTTTTTTAAGTGCCACTGTTGTTGGAGTACATTTCCGAGATTGGGATCTAAGTGTTGCTGTTGTCTTATTGTTCAGAATTTATAAGAATTACTTGATGTTAATTACTTAGTGATTTGACTTGTGAAATTTCGTTGTAGTCTATATACTTACAAATTTTCTTTGTGAGAACGCAAAGTGAGCGGTGTGGTACCATCCAGAGAGCCAATGACACTGCATAGGAAATGGTCATAAGATGGTACTTTGTTGTGGAGGCGAGTTAATATAAACAGTAACCTTTAAATGTAAACTTTCAGATAGTAGCAGAGGATCAGTTCTGCGGCCACCAAGGCAATGACATGTATGATGAAGAAAAAGTGAAATACACCGTTTTCAAAGTATTAAAAAACTCCACGTTGACAGAATTTGTTCAAAACCTCTCTCAAACAATGGTAAGCTTTCTGTAGCTGACTGTATGTGTTTGTTTTAGTATAATGTGCTCAGCTTAGTCATTATCTTCTTCCAGTCCTTTTAAAATGCAAGTTCTGTTTGGGTTCAGTAAGCATCTTAATCTTTTTTGTTTCCTTTCACAACTTTAATTTTAGGGATTTCCCCAGGATCAGATCAGATTATGGCCAATGCAAGCTAGAAGTAATGGAACAAAAAGACCTGCAATGTTAGATAATGAAGCAGATGGCAATAAAACAGTAAGTATTCACTGATAAAGAACATTACTTCTGTATGTCATCTGTGATTCTCAGTTGGATTTCAGAATCTAACTTGGAGACATCAGTTTTTTAAGGATTTCAATTTAACCTCCGTCTGGTGAAGTTTGATATTGGAGAGGACTAGAGCTAGGTGATCTTTAAGGTCCTTTCCATCCCAAACTATTCTATGGATTCTAATATTTGAAATATAGTGGATTGATTTGGAGGGAAGGAGGACTGTAGGGTGTAATTCTTTCCGTGAAGAGAACACATCATCATAATTTATATGTTAGGTTTTGGATGTAAATATCTTCTGGAGTCTTGTGCTATTTGAGCAGAAAAAATGGATTTAACGAAATGTATTGCTTAGAATTTAAAATACTGTGCCTAAATAGTACAAGTAGTCCTGTGTTTTTCCAGAGTTAATTTCCATGTGTTAATAGTGATAACTGTAGGTGTATTTTCAAATGAAAAAGAGATAGGTCAACTTCAAGGAAAATGTAATACTTCTGCTTCGTTAAAATCTTATATTTCTTGTCTGGCATTATTTCTCTTAATAAACTTCACAAACGTCCTGTCGTTAGCTCAGCTAAAAGAAGAAAATCTCTCCCACTCACAGAATATGTCAAAAAGTTTTGTATCTGACAAAAATTTCAGTAATATCAATTGTCATTTCATATTTTATTCTCCTGAGACTTTTTGCTTCTTCCACATCTTCCATTTAGATGATTGAGCTCAGCGACAATGAAAATCCATGGACAATATTTTTGGAAACAGTAGATCCAGAGATGGCTGCTACTGGAGCAACATTACCCAAGTTTGATAAAGATCGTAAGCTTATGTGCTAAATCTTGAGTAAATGCAAAATTCTTTGGACATATCTCAAGAAATGCTGTGCGCTCCTGTTTTTCAATGCTGTTGTTGATGTACTCATCAAGCTACAAAGCTGGAATTAGTTTTTCTTATACACTTTTTGCCCTCACTTCTACTTAAGTGGAAGGCATGTTTCAAATGTTACTGGAATAACTGAATAATTTATTTTCTATAAATATATGCAGATTTACATAAAATCAGTATTTAAGGAGGTTTTAAGGATATTAATCAAATGAATAAAGGAAGGCCTTTTTTTTTTTTTTACTGCTTAAAGCAAAATATCTAAGTGATTTTTCTCCAGACGTGGTCAAATAAACCTTATTTAAAACTAAATTTTGTCTTAATTTCTAGATGATGTAATGTTGTTTCTGAAGATGTATGATCCGAAAACTCGGAGTTTGAATTATTGTGGACATATCTACACACCTATATCCTGTAAAATACGTAAGTTATAACATGCAGAGACAATTAGTTTGTATATCTACTTTACTTTTAATAGTAGATGTTCTACTGAAATCAAAGGTAGGCCACAGAGTGAAACTCTGATTTCTCCTAATGCCTGTGCAGGTCTTCTGATAGGTTTTTTTCCCAGTATAGTCAGTGAAACTTTCTACAAGGCTGAAAGCATTCTCTTAACACAGCATTGGCTGCCAATTAACTTTTTGTTACAGATTTACAGTATTCACCAGATTGTTCTGAACATGAACAGGTGTTTCAAACTTGCTGTCCAGTTATGTGATGTGGTATTACTCCCTGTTTTTTCCCTTGTATTTTGGATTATTTTGCAGAATGAACTTCTGCAGTTGCATTTAACAGACTCTTGTACAACTTTTCACAGTGATAGCCTGAGGACAGCTACTTGGATTGATTTGGCTGTGAGCCTTAGTTTTGATGAGTCCATTGAAAGAATTCAGCATGTGGCCCACTGAGATATACCTTTTCATTTAAAATATTTCATTCTATTGATTTGTACTTACTTTCTGTGTTCTTATTTTATCCATGTGAATTTTTCAGAATGAAGTGAAAATGCTTTTCTGGAGAAAGAACAGTGTTGTTTAACCTCTTTGATATTGGATGGCCTTACATGTTTGTTGTTCAGATGAAGTGGAAGGAAACCTTAAAGGCTCTCTCGCGGTTGAATCTCAATATGGGAAGCTTTAACCTTGAAGGCTTCATTCCTTAGATAGGCATTTTAAAACTGCTTAATGAAAATAGACGAAATAGTTTCCTGTTCTTTTGCAGATAAGTCTTTCAAGCAGTGCAACACATTTCATACTCCTTTTCTTTTCCAATAGGTGACTTGCTTCCAGTTATGTGTGAGAGAGCAGGATTTCCACAAGAAACTAACCTTATCCTCTATGAGGTTTGGATTGATAGACTTGTTTATTGTGAAAATTGTAATTGCTGTGCCAGTAGTGAGTTTCCTTTAAGGATGAATTGCTATGTGATAACATTCTGATGTGTTATAATTACAAGAAAAAATAACTAAGTTTGAGATGTAAAAAAATAAACAAGGTTGAGATGTAAAGCTTGTTATGGGAGATACTGTGCTGCTAAAATTAGTAACCTTAATTGGTATTCTCCCATCTTTCTGGAAGCTGCATCAGTAGAAAGTTAATCTCTGAATTTTTATAAGAATTGATAATAATAAATATAATAATAAAAAAAAGATAATGCCAAATGATAAAATACTTAAGGATTTTAACAGAAGTTATTTTTTAAAGTGAAGTATTGGTAAAAACGGTCAGTTTTACCAGTAACAATGAAGTGTATCTGAACGTTAGCTAAGATGACATTTATCTAAAGTATGTATGTCTGTACATACACCCTTCTTTCTGTAGATAAGAGATACAAGTTACCTGATTTGATTAAGTTTAATATTGTGACTTTCACTGTTGTCTCTTGTTTATTCTATGTGATTCTTGTTCTTCCTTGCAGGAAGTTAAACCCAATTTAACAGAAAGGATTCAAGACTATGATGTGTCTCTTGATAAAGCTCTTGATGAACTCATGGATGGTGACATCATAGTGTTTCAGAAGTATGTATTTTAAAGGGCCAATTTACTGCTACAATTAAATCACCTAGTTCACTGTGAAAGCAGAACTTCCTTTAATTTAATGCTTTAACAGGAGTGAGGTTTAGTTTTCCAGCAGTAAACAAATTCTCAGCAGTTCTCATTTGATCATTCCAGGAAGATAGATAGTTGTTTTTTAATTACCTCATCACATCATTTAAGGAAATTCATCCTAGTTTAGAAAACTAATACTCCTGAATATTAAAATACATCTTGCTCTTACTGAAGAGTGTGGTTCAGCAATGCATCTGAGTTCTGCAGCTTTTTACTTGAAGCTACCATAACTCAGAGAAGAGCCTACCAGCAATTCAGGGCTTGGGCTCTGTACCACTACTACTGTACAAGCTCTTGGCTTGGAGCTCCTTTCACCTTAGAACTAAACTACTTTCCCTTTTTCCTTTCATGTGCTCACATTACGCTCCATATTGGTCTGTGGTGATTCTCCCAGTTTGTCTGAGCATATGCAACTCATAGGTGTACTGGTGCTTCAACTGGAGTTTTCTCTAAGGCAAAAGGAGAACTCCTGCTCCTTATATCCATTAAAGGGATCTTTTGTAAGCTTGTCAGGGCTATAAATCAGCATTTCTATGCTCTCACTCCTGATGGTCACACCCAACTGTGTTGCTCTGTTTCTCTCCATGGGCTGACAGTGGGTGGAAGCCAGCTAGTCTATCTTCAGCACTCTTACCCCAGATTATGTGAGATGAATGTATTTCTCATGTCATGCCTTGGAACTCGCATTCCCTGTTGACCCAGTTGGTGTTATGCACCTTTGGCTGGCTGCTGACTTCTGGGTAAGTGCACAGCTTGTACCCTGGTGCTATTTCTCTGCTGAGAAGATAGGGGTACCAGTCTGTAGTGACCCAAACCAGCATCTGTGCAGGTGGTTTTGCTTCTGTGGTTCAAGGAGTGCTGGCCTCTGTGCAAAGCAGTTAACACAGCGGTGTATGGAAAGTTCGGCAGCGTTAATAAAGATATGCACTGATGTGCCAGGGTGGAGAGGGAGGGAAGAGCACTGCTGGAATGCTGCAGTGAAACAAGTGGAGTCAGCCTCTTGCCAGATTACCAATGGTCAAGCACAGCGTGCAAGTGCATTTGCTCTTGAACTGCACAGAAGTATTCAAGGGTGTGAGTCACTACTGACTGTGCTAGTTCCACTGTGTACAAGTGGCGGCTCTTTAAAAAGGTTTCTTAACTTTCTTACTGTATTTCTCAACTGTCACTGACTTACTGTAGAACCTGTTTTTAAGAGCCCTAGCTATGTGTACGTGTAACAACGTAATATGTAATGGTGCTGTCGTTTGTCTACTCTTGTAGGGATGACCCAGAAAACGATAACAGTGAGCTGCCAACAGCTAAGGAATACTTCAGAGACCTCTATCATCGTGTGGATGTCATTTTCTGTGATAAAACCATCCCCAACGACCCTGGTTTTGTTGTTACTTTGTCCAATAGGATGAATTACTTTCAGGCACGTATCCTATTTGTTTCTCTACTTTTGTTTCTTTGTGCTTAAAGTGACTTCTGCATTAGTTCACAAAGACATAATAAATATTTTTTAGAAGAGAGCAGCTAGGTTTTTATATATTACTTGCATTGTGATAATGGAAACATTAGGAAAGTCACTAATGCTTTAAAAGTATTTGTTGTATTAATAAAGAGTTAATTGACAGCACAATTCTTTACAGACCATTCTGCTCTAGAAATTGATGTTCTAATGAAATGATGGATTTGCTTTCTGAACAATGTGTAAAACTTGCTCAATTTATTTAGCTGTTAATAGAAAAATACCTTGGGATACTAATGATACCTGTTTTCCTAGTAGTTTAGCAACAATATTAATTTTGTAGACCAAACTACTGCTTTCTCCACACAGTGCTGTCTAAGACTCAGTGGCAATAACAGACCAAATCTGTTGTGTTCATAAAGGGCAGTAAAAAGGCTTTTTAAAAGAGGGAAATTGGACAGTGAAACTGTTTTAAAAGTTTTTAAAATAAGTAAAGTTGGACTGGTCTGCCTAGAGCCTAATTATTGGGTCTGGCTCCATACAGTTCTCCTGCACCTGCTTTTATCAGAGTTTTATGTACTTTGTACATGAAAACAGATCAAATTTTACTGTCATGAGAAGTGGGATTTTGAGTACCTGAATACGTAGAGAAAATCAGAGATTACTTCTGCTATCCTTCCCAGTGTCTGCTTCTCGGTGACTCACTTGTTTCATTTTTATATTAATTGTAAGTTCTTCCTTTTGGCAAAGGAAGACTAGGCAGAAGATTCCCATTCTTCCTGTGAGACTGCAGCATGAAATACTGATAGGAATAACGTGGTGATACCACCCAGAAAACTGATGTCTTTTGAGTGAATTGAAGAACCTTGGGAGTTTTTTGCTTATTTCCTGAGTAATAGTAATACTATAATTACAAAAGTAGGAGTTAAGCTGTTACTGTGGATTTTTTGGCCTTTTGGTGACTGCGGTTTATTGTAGTAAGAGAGAAATTTCTTCTTATTTTCTTGGGAATCGTGCTCTGTTCGTTGTTCAGAAGTTACATACATGGAGTTTCTTTAGCCTTGGAGAAGTGAACACAGAGTTTGTCTCATGGAATTTCTATAGCATAATATTGTTGAAGTACTACAATGAATGATTGGAGTTGGACCAGATGAGCTCCAGAGGTCCCTTTCAGCCTTGACTTTTAACCATTGTGCGTGTTAACTATCTTGTATGATTGTAGTGCAGTGCCATAATTGAAAACATGCAGAACTTACACACAATTTTATTTGCAGGTTGCAAAGACAGTTGCACAAAGACTTAATACAGATCCAATGCTATTACAGTTTTTCAAGTCTCAAGGGTAAGACAGATTTTCTTCTATGCGTGGTTTTCTGTGTCTAAAATACCCTTTAAAATACTTAGCCCAATAATAGGTAGGCTGCAGTTAATTTGTAGCTTCTTTCAGGTTGTAAACCATTTATTTACCAATAAAATGTTAGCACAGCAAGTTGCCAAGACAGTTTAGTGACCATTACAGTGTCTGACACCAGAGACTCCCTGAATTGCACATTTTATAAGAGTAAGTAAAATTGAGAGACAGAAGCATTTTAAAGGAGGATCCCTGTTTTAACAAAATTTCTGAAGCCATTAATCGTTTCAGAGCCTTACTGTATGGCTCGAATTATTAAACTAATGGAGATCCTATTTCAAAGAATGTACATTTCTGGAATGGAGGAGACCAGAAACAGATGCAGATAAAAGCAGGATTTTTGCTGCTGTTAAAACATTATGTATAGGACTTACTTGACTCGGACTTTTATTTTTACTGTTTATTTACTGGGAGTCTGCAGATGAAGAAAGTTAACTCCATCCTGGCCAAACAGAATTACTGTGATCTCCCACAGCTTCTAGTAGTAGTGCTTCTGTTCCAGTGGTGCTTTCTGGCACACTTGTGTAAAACTGGATTTGAATCCATAGAAGACAGAACATTTGTCATTATAGATATATGCACATAGATTGTATCAATGTTTTGTATTTGTGGAAATGTAGAGGGTTCTTTATTAACCTGCTGATATCTTCCTTCCTCACCAACAAGCCTGTCCCAGTTTGAACAGCTCTGTATAGTTTACAGTGCTGTGGGCACTCTGGAATTTTGCTGTGTCCTTTGATTGCAGAAATTAATCTTTCACAATTGAAGGCATGTGACTTTAGTGCTGCTGTAGTAGTTTCAGAGGAATGTAGGTCTGCTACTGCAGGAGAAAAGGTGAGCTTTTTAACATCCAAGAGAGCTAAGGCACACAGTGACTGGCATTTCTGCTCCCAGCCCTTGCCTGTTCTTAAAAAAAAAAAAATCATTAATGCACCAAATATAGTGCTGCTTAGGCTGTGTTAGCAGTTATGTGGAACTGGTAGCCAGGAATAAAAGCTTTCTTGGTACTTTGATTTACTGTTTGTGCAGAGATATTTAGGGTTTTCATTTTTCTTTTGTAGTTATAGGGACGGCCCTGGTAATCCCCTTAGGCACAATTATGAAGGTACTTTAAGAGATCTTCTGCAGTTCTTCAAGCCTAGGCAACCTAAAAAGCTTTACTATCAACAGGTAAGAGTCTTCTGTTTTTGTTGGTGTGGGTAAAAAAAATAAAATACCATCTGCCCTATACAAAGTATGCCTAAAGTGTTTCTCTTTTCTTCTTTAAGCTCAAAATGAAAATAACTGATTTTGAAAACAGAAGAAGTTTTAAATGCATATGGCTAAATAGCCAATTTAGGGAAGAGGTGAGTGAGGCTGCCTGTTACTCTTATTCGTTATTACTTTTTTAGTCCGAGTTGATAAGGCTGTGATTGTGGTGCTGTTCATGTGCTGAAAGAACACCACGTTAGAACAGAGCTGTGCCTTATACAAAAACCATGCCTGTTCTTAACATGTTTAGAAGATGAAGTAGGTGTTCACTTCAGTAATTTTTATTTTTTAAAGATGGATTTTGATGAAGAGTCCACTGTATCCTGTGCTTTAACGTGATGGATTACAGTTCCAGGTTTCTCTGATCACTTTTCTGTTCTAAATATCCCACAGGAAATAACAGTATATCCAGATAAGCATGGGTGTGTGCGGGACCTCTTAGAAGAATGTAAAAAAGTTGTAGAGCTCTCTGAAAAAGGTTCAGGGAAATTAAGGTAAGAGTTTGGATTTCTGTAGTGATGGCATGGATTGTATGCAGAAAATTGTCCTTAGAATTTAAAATATTATGAATACTTATCAAATGAAGGCTGATACTGTGTTAACCCAAATGAAAGGCTGATACTGTGTTAACAAGTTTCAGGATTTGCTCTAAGAGAGTTCTCACTAAATAAAAGTGTGAGCCTTATGTAATTATTCGTCTTGTATTTCCTTAAGTTATGTTCTTGAGATGCCAAGATTCATCAGTCACAACTATTAACTCAATTTAATGATGTTTCCAACTCAAGCATTCCATACCGTTCACTTCTCAGGAGCGAAAAGTGAGGTCATTTTCTTTAAAATGACTTGGCAAACGATTGAAAACTCTTGGACTGGTAAAATTGAGAAGAGATTCCTCCACCTTTGTTTTTTTTTAAGCTTTTTTTAATTTGTTTTTAAGGCTGCTAGAAATTGTAAGTTACAAAATAATTGGCGTCCATCAGGAAGATGAGCTGTTAGAGTGTTTGTCACCCGCAACAAGTCGAACGTTTCGAATAGAGGTAAATGCTGCTTTAAAACTTGCCTTTGAATGAAGAAAGTCATTATCTTTTCCTGGGTGCTGATTTTTCCAATACCGTGGTACTCGCAGCAAGTTAGAATACATCTTGATACGTGTATATTTATAAAGATGATCTTTCCAAAGTTTTTCCTTTGTTTTGTCTGCCACTCTGTCACAGTTCCATTCTTTACATTTTGACATATGTTTATATAACAGTATCAGAACAGTTGGCAGTGGCACCTATCCATAGGACGTCTGCCTTCTTAGCAGTAATTCCAAGGCATGTTTGGGGGCTCATGATTTAAATTTTTAAGCTGAGATCCCACTTTCATATGCAGAATTATATTCTGGAAGACTGTTTCCTTTTCTTCTTAAATCAGAGTTTCTTTGGCCAAATCTTCTTTCTTACTGTGTAATTTCTCTAAACATTTCATCTTGCGAGTGCGTTAACTTGCCTCTATAATCAGAAATAAAAAAGAAGCATAAACTTCTTATGCAAAGTTGTAGTGATAAGATGACAGGAGAAGGGCTGTGACATTTTCATAACTAGAGCTGATGGAAGATTGCATGTCAAAAAAGCCACTTGGGCAAACCAAGAGAGTGCTGTACTGAGTATGGGAAGCTGCAGTGCTGCTGTGACAGGGGAGTGCCTTAGTGGGGGTGGGAAGGCTGAGACAGGACTTTGCCAAAGAGAGTGCTTATTTTAGTTGTTTTAAATTGACTTGTTTTGCATCACTAACAATACAGTTAGCTTTAGCTAATTGCAGTCATAATTTTGTGTCTGGATCTAGGAAATTCCTCTGGACCAGGTAGATATAGATAAAGAAAATGAGATGCTAATCACAGTGGCACATTTCCACAAGGAGGTTTTTGGGACATTTGGAATTCCGTTCTTGCTGAGGATACACCAGGTACGTATGCCTCCCTTTTCTCCCTCCCTATGGGATAGTAGTGGCTTTAATGATTTCTTAAAGTATAGTAAAATTAATTGATTAATGTAAAAATCCGTAGGAAAAACCCAGTATAAAGGTTCTGTGTTTATGCATTTTTGTGGTGAAATCACTTGTGTCTTAGTTCTTTGCATATAAAAATGGTTTAGTTTTTCAGTGAAGCTTTGTAGATCTTCCACATCAGACGGACTTGAAATGTTGTAAATGTAATATATGATTTTTTTTTGTTTAATTTTAAAAGCAAATCAACAAAACAAAACCCAACATCAGCAACAACTTAGAATCTTACTGCTAATACTGTACTAGGAATTCCAATGTATGCTTGTTGACAGAAGTGCCTAAGCCATGGTTGCTTGGCTTCTTGAGATACACTACTATGGGAAATGATGGTTTGCTTTTTTGAACGCGTTCTGTATTGATACAAGAGTGAAAGCTAATTTTGAAAGCACAGTTTAAATGTAAGTTTTCATGTGATACTGCTCCAACAGTGTGTCACACTCCTTTCAGTAGGAAAGTGTGTTCCTGAGGGCAGTTAGCACTTGTGCTTCTAAACTGCTCCTTTGGTCTTTGTATGTTAGTTTATATGAAATGTGCCTGATTTTGTAAAAGGTTTTGGAGTGAGAAAGAATGTCCAGGTCTCTGAATCGTGTGACATTTTACTGTATTTTGAGCAATGCACAGCAAAATCTGAAAATTTAGAATAAAATCCTGTCTTAATTTATGGTGGAAACTCTGTGCACTATATTTCCCTATGGCAGCTATTGTGTTACTGATCTTTAAGTAAATGCCATCTAGCTCTGTGTATTTTCAGCAGCTCATATAAACAGCATGCAGAAGAATGCTACAAAATTTACTACTTGAGAGGGGAGCATTGCAGCTGCAAAGGTTCTAAGAAAACAGGGCTTTTCTGAACCCATGTTTTGCTGTGGGTTTTTAAAATGTTCTTAACTGTAACCTGACTTACATATGTCATGCAAGTCAATTAATGGTTAGTTTGTATGATGGTGAGTCAGAAAGACTTGTAGGTGTTGAATTTATAGCAAGTTGTACATTGTTAATTATTTATGAAAGTGGATGATGTTGGCACTCCAGTAATTTTGGTAAAAACTGAGAGGTTGAGGTAGGCAAAGTATTCTGATGTAGCTCAAATTAGAAAATAGTAACAGTACCCCCTTTTGTTTCCCATTTTTTTTGTGTGTTAAAACTCTCGTTGTAACCGCCAGGGCGAACACTTCAGAGAGGTTATGAAGCGGATTCAGACAATGCTGGACATACAGGAAAAAGAATTTGAAAAGGTAATGACAACTCGGCAGTGAGTTTTATTGCTGACTGTAGAGTCTGTAGTATCAGTTTAAGAAACTGGAAGGCAGTAGATTTAAGTGTAGATGTTGATCAATAGAACAGTTAGTAGCCTTCATGTCCATTCTGAGAATAATTAAGGAGAATGTGTAGGAGTGGTACTTCTGCACTGTATAGAAGAGATGCTCAGAAAAACAGCAGAATAACCTAGAAAAGTTTAGGTGGTACCAAAGCTCAACAGGTCACAGCTTAAGTTTCCTGCTTAAACCAGAGCTAATTTAGTTAAATCAGGTCACTAAGGATTAAGGATTTTAACTAGCTGCAGTTATAAAACTCCCAAGAGAAGGAATTCTGCCACATTCTGGGCAGCATATTTTAGAGCTTTACTGCTGTCATTTTGAGGATTTTTTTTTCTTACATGAGACCAGAATTCATCATTTGGCAGCATGTGATAATTATCCTAAGTCCTTTTGCTGTGCTTTGTGGGGGTAAGTGCTTTGGTCTTCACTGTATCCATCAGTCCATTAACTGACAAGTAGGTGCCCATTAGCCTCTTTTGGGCTACATAAACACAGTTTCCCTAGCTGCTTGTATGCCTTCTGCTCCAGTCCACTGTGTGTCTTACTGGGCCTTTTGCTGGACTCTCTGCAATTAGTTGCCAGTTTGTTTTCACTGGGGAGCCTGAAACTGGACACAGTATTCCAGATGCATTCTCAGAATTTCCTGACTGTTCGTTTTATCCCACTGTCCTAGTAGTTGATGAAGGTCTTAAACAGGATTGACCTCAGTAGAATGCCAATCAGTGTTAGACTGTGAAATTAGACTTGGAAGCTTTATTTTAATGGAGTATTTTAACAGTTTTCTTCCTTTTCATAGTTTAAATTTGCAATTGTAATGATGGGCCGACACCAGTATCTCAATGAAGATGAGTATGAAGTGAACTTGAAAGATTTTGAGCCCCAACCAGGTGAGTTCGTAAACAACCTGACTTGTTTTGACCTGCTGAAATTGCTCTGCCAGTTGTTACAGTGCAGTTACCATGAACTCAGGATGCAGGAACAGAGTAGTTATTTTTACTTTATGTATATTATATAGTAACTAAGCAGATATTTGTGTATGCTTGTATGTACACTTAACTATTAGTCTTGAGAATATGTATTCTATAGACATGTAAACTACTGCATAATCTGTTTGATTGCTCGTGAAATGTTTGCATTTGAGTGACCAAATGGGTGTTTCCACACACTCTCTCCTGTAAAGTATGCTATGATGTCACTTTTACCATGTCTGTATTGCCCATCTGTTCCTGTATTTCATTCTCACATTGTTAGTGAAATAGGTGCTCATACTATTCTTAAAAGATACTGAAGTGCATCCTCACAAGCTCCTTATTTTAAGTGCACTACAAAGAGATATTCCTCTAAGGCATTTCTTCTTCTTCCTTGATTTCTTTAATGAATCTGAAGAATCCAACAAAAACATTACATATGTGAATAGGATGCTTTTCAGATTCTTCAGATGTGATTCACCAAGCTACAAATGCAGCTCTGTTCTGAATTTGTCTGTGGAAGTGGTTTACCATCTTATTTACTTGACAGATATTTAAAGCTCGATTATCTAAGGAATTTACACATAGGAGATATCAAGTTAATTGGTCAGGAGTTTCACCATAGTCCTCTTCTGGGAATTTTAGTTGGAAGTGGCACTTTTGAGCTTGCCATCAGGGCTCTGTTGAAGGCCTTGAATTCATAAAGGCTTTTTCCCCCTAGCTTAGCTGACTGTTTCTTTTTGTGAGCTGCTCTGTCTGGTAGAAATGAGATTGAGGACAATTTGCTCTCCAGAATTCTATTTTTCTAACAATGATGAGCTCTGTTTTTTGTTGGCGGGTTGTGCTAGGGCTGAATTTGCTCTGATTTTTCTCAGGTTGTGTTCTGGGTATATTAATAGTTGTAAAGAAATCCTGTAACTGTCCATTTATTTCAAAATGCACAGAGACTTAGATCTGTACCATTAATGAGCAGTTTGTATGAACCCAGCAAAAAGCCATCTCATTATGGTATGTTATGCAGCCAGACTTATGGTGTGTGGCTGTGAATATGAGAGGACTTGCCAAACCTTGGAATATCTGCATCTGAACGAGCCATCAGTGAGCAGAGGGAAGGCAGTGCGGCTTGTGTTGCTTGGGGCTCTGTTTTTCTGCACAAATTTTGAGGAGTCTCTAGATGACTAACTTGGAAGTAGATGATTTTTCAGTGGACAGATAACCCTCTCTGGTCTGTTCAGGACAGGCAGGGTCACGGTTTCATTCTGTGAGTCAGCTGAGTGAGGGGAACCAGAAGGCAATAGTCCAAAGCTAACTATTGGACTTCCTAAGCAAAACTAGAGTTGGTAGTGCCAAGGTCATGTGAAAGACCAGGTAACCAGTCAAAACTGCAGAACGTGGCAGAAATGGGAAAAGGGAGAATGTGAAGTGTTTGAAGCAGTCGTGGGGAATTTGAGACTAAAGGGTTTTAATTTGAGAGTTCGTAGAAAGTTGCCCTTTTTATATAATGCACTTTGGTAGAATCTCACTGAGATTGTCCTGTTGGGTGATGACACTCTAATGCATTCTTATATGAACAGTATTTCAGTGTGCAGAGCTTACACTAAAGCTTTGTCTTTCTCTAACTTTATCAATGTAGTTGATGTCAATTGATACTGTCACACTCATAATGATGCCTCTAGTGACAACTGCAGTGGTGCGAACAGTATAGGACTTGATTCCTTTCTTTAAAAGACATTAAGGTAGTCTCTGTCAGATTGGCAGTTCATTTGTATTTGCCATTAACTGTGGCAATTATATCAACTGAAAAGAAACAGTGTTTTGATTGAGGAGGATGTATCCAAGAATGCAGATACAGGCAACGAAAAAGATCTTGTATTTTCTTCTATGATTGTGTATTTTTTCTATGAAAATTAGTAATAGGTAAAGTAATACTGAGTTGCACTAGTGAAAAGTTGTTGTGTGTATTTCCTTCATAGTCCAAATGTAACTATTTTTTAATCAGAAAAATGAGTACAAGGTCAGTTACATGTTTTATGAATTACCTACTGATCTGCATTTTGCACGTATTTGGAGAATGTTCCTACTTAAGCCAGGTGATAAGGATAACTTAATACAGCAGCAATCACTTAACCAGCAGCATTTGCTATATTAAATGACATTTGTATGATGCCTTTCTGTTTCAAACAGCCCCAGCAATTCTATGACAGTTGGTACTGTGATTGGCATGTCTCTGGCCATAAGTTAAAACAGCAAGCTTTTACTTCAGCACTTGTTTCACTGCTGTTAACTCCTGTGACTGAAGAAGAGGAAAACCAGCTATCTGGAGCAGGAACAATTGTAGAACATAATAATGGAATGAAAGCAATGGTCAGGAGAGCAGCCTTGTTGTCCATAGGCTAAGGACTGTTTTTAGTCTTCATCTGTGCTGTACAATTGCTAGCAAACTGAACAGGGCACGTGTGAGTAGTTTGTGTAAACGAAACTTTTTAACTCAGTCTTACAACTTCATTTTTTTCTCTTTCTTTTCTAGGCAACATGTCTCATCCAAGGCCGTGGCTAGGGCTTGACCATTTCAATAAAGCCCCAAAGAGAAGTCGCTACACTTACCTTGAAAAAGCTATTAAAATCCATAACTGACTTAATAAACCAGATTGTCGAGGCAAGGGACAAAATAAGTGTGTGTGTGCACCTTTTTAACAACTGTAGAACTTTGGTACACGTGCACTATATCTGAAGTCTTCAGCAAGAGGATTTGCTGCTGATGTTAATTTTATTTTGTTGAGGCTGTTCAGTTTGGCTTCTCTGTATCTATTGACTGCCCTTTTTGAGCAAAATGAAGGTGTTTTTATAAAGCTTGGATGCCAATGAGAGTTATTTTATGGTAAACGTAATGCAAGGCAATTGTCAGCATAATGAGGGAAGAGTTTAGTAGAACAATTGACATTGGCAAAATATTTGTCTGTAGTACGTTTATAGATGGCATAAGCTGGCTGGCTGCCTTTCCTGGTATGGTGTTCACCATCACTGCAGCTAGTAAGTCTTATGTTTAGACTCACATCAGATTTATTTCCTTCAGTTATACTTTAAATGACATTTTTGTGCATTTGTAAATGCAAAAAACTCACATCATCAATAAATAGCAATCTCTACTTCATTGTGTACATTGTTGGCACTTATTTGGGATTTTTGTCTCCTCCAGCTGCATAGAATCTTTTTTAATAAACTAGTTTTCATTTAATTTAGTCACTACTTCGCATCCCGTTTTGCCAAGCGGATGCCCTGACTCCTATAATGAGATATTTGGGTCTTTTTATGAAAATTTCAACCATTGTTGAATACAGTTGCAATTTATTATGCCATCTTCTGGCAGATAGAATGACACTCAGAGTTGGCAAAAGCAAGTGAAAGGATTATAAATATCATTAATTTAGTTAACGTGGGAAGAGACGGGGAAAACACGAGAAATAGCCTTTTAGCACAGAGGGGCATGCTCACTAGTGTTTAGTAAGCTGTTGACTTTGTATAAAAAAGGAGGAAAAAAAAAGAAAAAAAAGAAGAAATGAAATTGTATATTTAATGAATGAACATGTACAATTTAACACTTGGAGGATAATTTTGTTGGGTGAGTCTGCAAGTGAATTTCACTGATGTTGATATTCATTGTGTGTAGTTTTCTTTCAGTCCCCAGACTGCTTCCTTTTATTTTGGAGCTAATGCCAGCCGCGTGTCTAGTTTTGAGTGCAGTAAAGATAGAATCAGCAATTCACACTTAACTTTACATTCTTTTCCAGTATTTTATTTTGTTTCTGTAGCTGCAGTGTACAACAACTCTTCCTGTATATTGCCTTTTTTTGCTGGAAAATGTTGTATGTTGAATAAAA
Source organism: Gallus gallus (assembly GCF_016699485.2). Lineage (NCBI taxonomy): Eukaryota > Metazoa > Chordata > Aves > Galliformes > Phasianidae > Gallus > Gallus gallus. The sequence continues at coordinate 9,994,466 of NC_052545.1, forward strand.
TTTTCTATAAAATTTTCCTTCGGTGAGTGATGACGTGGACGTTGAAGAGGATTTGTCTGGAAGTAGAGCTCTGGGAAATGCCTTCTTTCATGCGCTTTTCCACAAGGTGTGTCTTCTCTCTTTGATGTTGACGATTGTATAACCCTCATATTGATTGTTTTGGAGTTTGGGGGGAAATCTGTGGGTTTTTCTGTTGGATTTTTTTTTTTTTAGATTTTGGATTTTTTTTTACCTCCTAATTTAGTTACATCTGAGCTTAACGAATGAAAGGGTTTTCCAGGAAGGAGCCGTGTACAAATAAGATAAATGGAAGAAAATATTTTACTAGTTCGTTTGTAAAGCTTGCAGTAGAGTCTTCATGGTAGCCTTGATTCTGCCTATACAAATTTCTGCCATCCAGATTCTCAAGTCTAATAGTATAAATGGTGTAAAGTTAAAATCTGCAGTCTCTAAAGGTAAGCTCTAAATAGAATGATAGGTTTCCACTGTAATGCATTCCCTGTCTTGGTAATGAGAGCCAAGTTCTTAGAGGATTTCTTTGCTCAAACCTGTCATTAGACTTGCAGTTGGGGCTGTGGACATGTGATGGCCCTCATGCCTTTATGGGTGCTGTTGATAACTGAAAACACCAGCAAGTATTTTTAAGTTAGATTTCAATTTATGTTTTTGGTACGTATGTATTTTTTTCCTGTTGTAAAATGCACCAATCTTTATGTTAGGTGTGTTTGTTTTTGTTTTTAATTTGTATCTTGTGGTGATTTTAACATTTCTTATTCCCAGTCAATGCAATCTAGTTTACATTATTTTGCCACCTGTGTACATAGATTACAGGTAGTGGGAAGTGAAGTGTTTCAATGGCACATGCCTTAAGTGGATCAAGTTTTCCTTTTGCCGTGAGTTTGCAATTAAGTGGTGAGAAATACAACACAGTCCAAGACAACTGCTGTCTCTGCAGGCTTCCAGTACATGTCAGGATTTGTATTCCCAATTTTTCTGTAGAATTAGGTACTCTGATCAGCAGCACTGTGCCCTAAGCAGACAGCGATAAAACTGAGCTTGTATCAGAATGTCACTACATTCTAGCATTAATTTCTGGGATGCTGGCAGCTTCTAGGAAATATCTTAAGAAATTGCAATTTCAGAAGAAAATACTGCTAGGAAAGTAAATTTTGGATGCCTTTTAGTTTTTAAATGACTGGTTTAAACAAGCTCCAGTATTTGTGCTATTCCCATGTCAATTTTGAGATGATGCATTAAGGAATTCCCTCCCTGAGTACTGTTCTCAATAACTGAAGGTTTTTTTGATGTTTCCTTTTCTTCTTGGGGCACGTGCACCTTCTTAATCAAATAGGGAAACACACGACTGTGAAGAGAAGAAGAATGGAGGTTTTCCCAGGTGCACTATATTCGTTCAGTTGGAGTACAGTCTTCAAAACTGCTGTGCTTTCCATTTCTTACTCAGATTTCAGATTCTGGAATTACCAGGATAAGAGCAAACGCATAACATTACCAATGATAATGTTGTGTTAAGCAATAAGGATGTAATTTCATGTTACACAGGATCACAGGAGCACAATGTTAACAGCCCATATGAATTATTCCAAATAGCAGTGATTCCTGTAGATTTATGTAGTGCCTTTTATTCGTAAGGAGTCCAAAGCATTCTGTGGCATCAAAGCAAATCACACCAGTGAAATAGTTTGATTAGAGAGTGACAGCCAACAAACCCACCCTGTGTACCAGAAGGCTTAGCACCACCAGGACGAATGCGTGCTGCTGCCAGCTATGCCCCAGCAATGGGGCAGCCCCTCCAGCCAGGTGCGGTGCCGAGTACCGACCTACCTCAGCTGCTGCCTGCGCTGGGATCCAGCCTGCCATGCCGAGAGCCGGCCCCAGGCCTGATGCTTGGACCTCCCTCTGCCCCGTGGCCTTCATGCCGGCTGCCATCAGCACGTAGGTCAGAGCTGCGCTGTGGTTTTGCTATTGAATATCCTTTGTGAGAAAGCTTTTTTTTTTTTTTTCCTGTAGGATCTGTATATGTTGTAAATAAAATAGACTAGGGTAAACCCTGGATTTGTGTCTTGTTCGTTCATTTTGGAAAAGCTTTCTGAAGCAAAAGCAAGTGGCTTGTTCAGAAGTCAGGATGGTTTCGAGTCAGTGAAGATGAATTTCGCAAAATTCAGCTAAATTGTGTCAAGAGTGACATTCATGCCATAAGTAGAGCTGGCCAGAAGGAAAATGCTGAGTAGTTGTGCGAGTTCATAGGCCTTTCATTTTTCCTGCTTCTTCTTAGAGGAACTAAACAAGCATTTATGATTCCATGATTTGAATACTGAGGTGGGCAGTGTCATTGTGCAGTGTGAGCAGCCTTGTGTTGTTTATTCCCTGCCTTTAAATGAACCTGGCCTTTAGAATTAGAAAAGGGGGGAATGTGTATGTGTGAGATGCCTGACTCAGGCTTCGAATCTGTATTGTGCTTGGTTTCCGTCCCAGGTGGTTTTTAAGCTAGCAGGAGATGACATGTTTCTCCTGTATTCTTCAGACCCACTCTTTCCATATCCCAGCGTAGCTCTGCAGAACCGCCATGTCGCCGGCACCAGTGCCACCCGCTGGCAGCGGGCGGGGATGGCTGATGGCACAGATGGAGCCCAGGTGTGCTGGGGCTGCTGGGCTGGGACGGAGCGGCTGCGGGTGGCAGCAGGAGCCGGTGGCGGGAGGGAACGGGCAGCTCCGCTCGCACCTGTAAGTGGGCAAACTCTTGCTGGTGTTAATTTTTGGTTTGCTTTGAAGTCTGTCTTTTCTCGTCAGATTGGCAGTCAGAGCTGCATGGCGGGCTGTGAGCTGCGCTCTCCTCACAGGAGGCAGCGCGCCGCGTTCCGTTGTGGGGCGGGGAGAAGTGCAGCTGTAGCGCGTGAAAGGGGGCGCAGCACCCCTGGGCGGCCTTTCCTCTGACGGCAGCAGTCCTTTCTTCTCAATAACCGCATCTCCGGCCTTTAGGCGTTAAGGCTGCCAGCAAATACAGGCAGCAAGTGTGGATTTGGGGATTGTTTTGGTAATAGCCGTGGGTTTTTTTGTTAGTTTGTTTTCTTAGAGTAGTTAAAACCTCCCTGGAGTCCGATCCCAGCCTCGGGGCTGCGCGGTTCCTCACAGCTTCGTGCCCGGCCCGCCCTCTGAGGGCTGCTGGAGCCGGGCGCGCGCTGTGCCGCCTGGGGGCGCTGTGTGCAGGGCGGGATCGGGGCTGAGCCCTCAGCGGCACGGAGCCGGGCAGGGCGGGCTGCGGGGACCGAGAGCGGAGTTGCTGCTTGGGGTTCCCTTCGGGTTAGTAATCGGGAGAGGGCGGCAGAGGGGGAAATATGGCTGTTTTAGTATTGAGAGTTGGAGTTTGCGATGATTTTGTATAAAAGTTGCAGGGGCAAATTGTATGTTACTTTGCAAAAGCGACAAGCCGTTGGCTTGTGAGCAGCTCAGCTCGGCCTCTTTCCACACGCGTGCGGGGCTGCCCGGCTGCCCCACACGGAGGCGGTGCGGGCTGCAGGGTCCCCCTGCCCACCATGTGCTTTTGGTGGCTTAAATGACCCAAAGAACTGAAAGAAATCCATCCGATAACAGGCGGCTCTTCTGCTCATTCTGCTGGTCCGTTAATAAGGGCGGGTGCCCCAGCACGGACCTTCCCCTGGGGATGCAGGGCGTCACGGACACAGTGCAGACAGCAGCGTTGTGTCAGAATTGTTAACGAGAACAGGTTTATTATCTCATATGTAACGCAGTAACGAGGGTTTCATAACTTAGTGTTTCATCAATAAATAATCAGCTTGCCCTGTACCACCCACAGCCCTGCAGGGGTAGGCCAGGTTCTAGGGAGAGCAGAGAGAAGCAAAAACCTGACTGGGTTCCGTGCAGAGAAGGCGGTGCTTCTCAAGCAGGTGTGTGCCCAGGTGTGAGCCCGGTCCTGCGGTGGGCTGCTGTGCAGGAGCCGGTGTCCACCTGGGCTGGGGTTTGGGAGCAGTAGAAGTGCTGAAGTTCTCGCTAGCTGGTCGCTCATTAACTCAAGTGATCTGTCTGAATCGAGCATTAACGTTAGGGCATTTTAAAAGTACATTAGGGCTTTTTCAAGTCGGTCCAGCACTGTGATGGCAAACTCCAGATGGATGAGCCAGTGAGGGAGCTGCAGAACCAAAGGCTGCCCCGGTGTTTCCTGTCAGTAGTTCTACACATGGAATCTTACGCCATTAGGAAACAGACTTGACATCACCTGGTTGTGCTAACTGTCCCTATAGTCTTTTGTATCTGTAAATATGAAATTGGCAGTATGGGCAGTAATGGTCTGCGTCCTTGAAGATCCTCACAAAGAAAGGTACAAAGCAACATCCAAAGCAGCACCTGTGGACAAAGAGGAGATTGGATGTGCATGGAATGAGTTGCTAACTTTTCCTTCTGTTGGCTTCATCTGTTTTTATTCCATCTGCCATATCACTTCATGAATCCACTTCTTTCCCAGGTTCTTTCAATTTTCTTCCCAAGTATTTATCTTTATTACTAACGTCTTGCGTGTTAGTCTTATTCTGTATTTATTTGTGGGTTGGACTTGATGATCTCTAGAGGTCCCTTCCAACCCCTACAATTCTGTGTTTCTGAGCCTGGTTCTAAATTATGGTAGGGAAGTGGACTATGTTGTACTAACTTTTACTTGTCTTACAAAGAGTAATAACATACTTGGTTAAATTTTTGGCAGCCATGATGACAGACTGACTTCCTAAGAAGTGGGGAAGAAGGGCAAACTGTCTACATAAGCATTAAGTAGAACTTAAATTGTATAGGACCTATATTTGCAACCTTCTGCTGTGAGGAATCTGCAGTGTATACAGAAAAGCTTACCCAACCATGCACAGGCTGGTGCAGAGGAGGTAGGACAGTTTGCCCAACCTGTAGGTGACCTGTGTGGTGATGTGCTGGCGGCAGGAAGGACATATTGTGGACGTTGGTCTGCTTGAGAAGATTCCTGCTACGATGATTGGAGGCTGAGACACCAGGTAGACTGAGTTTAAGAGGAAACAAGGAGCAGCAAGAGCAAAAAAAAAAAAAAGGGAAACCTTTTACAAGCCATCAATTCTTAATTGTATAATGTAGGTTCCTAAAATGACCAATCCAGAGCCACCTGCATTACTGTCATTGACTAAACTCATATTCATGAGAACTAATCGTAAGGACATACCCTGGGAGCTGTCAGTGGGAGACTCTGGACAGTCAGGCAGTCTCTGCTGCCTGGTGGTGACACTGGGAGTTTATCTTCTGATATTTAAAATACTGTAAAAATGCCTGTTCTACCTGAAGAGATCTGAAGGATATAGAGGGGCTTTCTGGATCTCCACTTACTACAAGAGATTCAAAAAAGTAGTTATTCTGTTATACAAATGTTGCCAGTCCGATGTCTCCGGTTAGGAAAATCTGTAACTTCTCTCATGTTTTTAATCTGGATTTGACTGTGTCGTATCTCATTGAGAAGTGTGCATACGTTGTAGCTGTGTGAAGGTGTTCTTTGGTTTTCCCAAGAATACCTTCTGTGAAAAATACCATCTTTTAAAATAAAAAATACCACCCTAAAACAAGTATAGGGTATGTTCAAATGGTAGCCTGAAACAAGTGGGGAAGTGAGAAAGTAGTGTCTTAAATAGGATATCTGATATCCTATTTTATCTCCTGAATTTGGGGATTTCAGAAAACAGCTGCATCTCCTTCTCCCTTGTAAGAGATGGTATCTGACTTTCTTTGAAGCCTTTCCTGATTGTCTCCTTTGAGCTCGTCCACTTACATAAAGGTGAGTACACCAGGAATGGTGAAATAAACTGGACTTAAAATCATTTGTTCTGAAAGCCCTCGCCACATAAAGAAATGAGTGCTCCTGCAGCCTGCCTGCTGCTGGGAAACAGGTCTGAGTCTGTCATCTTAGTTTGTCTTTAACATTCCTAGGGAAACTTTCCATCCTCTTAGACTGTGTTTAGGTAAGAAAACTCCATGTTTGTCGACTTTAAAACCAACAACATTCTGCTTTTGTTAGCAGTAGAGTTATGAACATTGTCAGAAACGCGGTCCCCTGGCACTTACCGGGCTGCTCGACAGTGGCTGTTTCTCGGTAGGAGTAAGGTGGGGGAGCAGGATATTCATAGCCCCCTAAGGGAAGAAGGACAGTAAGACATAACAGAGTGGTCAGCTGACCTCCCAGAAGGTCGGGCTGGGGCTGGGGTGGGCTGCTGCCTGGCAGGAGGGCCTGGTGTGAACCTCTGATGTACAGGATAGGGAACTGACACTATTGGTTTGATTCATGGGTTTTTAGAGCCAGAATAGCCTGCAGTGACTAGCTGGTCTCACTTTCTGAGCAATATCAACCAAGAAACCAAATCCTTTTCTCAATGCATAATTGCATCTGTTCTGGTATGACACTGGAATGGTGCTTGGTCTTATTTTAAAGGCTCCACTGGCTAAAGATCTGTAGTACCTCTAACTGGGTTCTTCCACTGATTACCACCCTTACTAATAATGTTTGGAACCTTTTTTTCCAGTCTGATTTTTTTTTTTTCCAGCTTCAAGCCAAGGAATTTCATCATACCTTTTGGTCTGCAGAAAAGACTTTTTTTCCTTCTGTTGTGGGGAAGGGAGTTGGGGAACTGGTGACTGTGTCACCTCGAGCATTTTCAGTTCTATTGCTAAGGATGCTCAGGCTGTTTGAGTGTGAAGTGAAATAAATGAATGTATAGAACCATTCAGGCAGCCAGCAGTAATGGATTTCCTCTGATTGTAGTACCACTGTGTTACGGCTTGGTGTGTTCCTGGGAAGGAGCTGCTTCCTTGTGGCCCTCTGCACACCTCAGTGTTAGATGTGTCGGGTGTCTGAGTGGCTCACAGGTGAGGTGTTTTGTCCCCAGCCTTGTGTGAGTTCCTCCGAGAGCTTAGAAGGAGGCCGGAGAGGTCTTTGTAAAGAAAAATGTGTGTGGACAGAGCTGATCAGGGTAAAGCACTCTGCAGCATGTCAAGTTTAGCAACCCTGTACTGCACCTTCTGACTTCCATTCTGGTTTCTTCTCCAGCCCTGTCTGGTGAATGGCAGTTTCCTCAATAGCAGGAAGGCTGACATCAGTGTATCTTTCAATGAGCATGAGTTCCAACAGGTAGAAGACAAAGGAGTATTGTGAGATACTTGCGTAGGTGTGGGAGCAATGCCTGGTGTCAAAGCAAAAGCCAACCCGGCAGCACAGCAGTCACTGAGCAGAGCTGCCAGCCCTTCAGCTGTGCCATCATCCCCCATGGGATGACGTGGGGAAGGGCTGCTTGTGCCCATGGGAACCAGGTGCTACACTGACTCAGCTAGGGAGGGAGGGCAGCTCTGGGCAGGAATGCAAGGGGAAAGGGCCAGTCCTCTGAAAAAGCAGATGGCAGGCTAAGCAGCACACAGCCAGGCCATTACAAAGTCTGCTGCCTGAACAATTGCTTGTTAGAAGCATCAAATCACTGTAGAGACATAACTGCAGCTCCAGTTAAGTGTTATTGTTGGTAGAATGAATAATTAAACCTTTTTTTTTTTTCTTTCCCATTTTAAGTGGTGTCCTTGCTAGGAGATCATACCAGCTTGCCCACTCCCAACCGTGGGTTTTATACACTGGCACAGGCACATTCTGAGCCCCTCATGTTGTGGTGTTGTGGCCAAGTCGGGCCCTTTATGAGCTGTTTGGGTTATGCTCCAGAAAACGACCATTGATGTTTGCCACACAGCCACCCAGAAGCGTGCTCTTTCCATCCACTCCCAGCAAAGGCTGCTTACCCCCTTGGCTGCAGTACTCAGGTGCAGAGGGTTCTTGGCGTGCTTCATACATAACCACGGGGATTTCCGCACATCCCTTCTCACTAGCCATCTCTGGAGTTCACCTGCCAAAAGCAGCACAAAATAACATCTACAGTCAGTGGCTCTCGCTCCCCTGTACGTGTCAATGCCTCCTTCTGTAACTCCTAGTTCTTACACTCAGATTTCACTTAGAGGAAAATTGGCAGTTCTCTTATTCTGGCTGTTTTATAGACTGCAGTACAGTCAGTTACTGTTACAGTTCCAGGTGAGGAGGATGAGGAGCAGCAGAAAATAGAATCTTACTTTATTTCTTTGTGTTGGAAAGCTGACAGCATTCACCCAGCAAGCATGCTATTTGGAGCACTCAAATTTGTGTCTGCAAGTGTTACTTTCACAGAAAAGTTAATGTGATTTTTTTCTGTGAATTGTCAAAATAATCAAGAGAGGGAAGGTTGCACTTCTGAACACCTGTGAAAACCCTTCGTGTGTCATTAAATCAGAGCATGCAGCTGTGCAACCTGTGGCAATTTGGATCTTTCAGCAGGTTATTGTGCAACCTCATCATCATCATTACCATGACCAGTCTTGTACTGTGAAACTATTGTCTCATCACTGGCATGACGGGCGTTTGTTGGTCAATATCATTATTAACTATGACTGCGCTACCCGAGGCTCTGAGCAGGATCAGGCCACAAAGTATGTGTGTGTTGCAGGTGTTAGTAGGCACTGTTCTTCACAGTCCAGGAGAGTGGGAGGAATAGGATACAGCTGGAGATATGTGTTGTATTGCTGTGAATAGAATGGTGCTAATTACTCTTAGCTATCCTTTGATCCACTATTAACTGGCTGATTAATGATTTGATAAACTAATGTTAACAGTAGGAATTGCTTTGCAGAAGAAAGTTATAGCTTTACATGAAGGTCAGCAAGGAAGGGTGATTTGGGGGAGGAAAGGAAGCAAAGATAGAATCACGGTTTGGGTTCAAAAGGACCTTAAAGCCCATTGAGACCAACCTCTGCCATGGGCAGGGACATCAGATTGCCCAGAGCCCTGTCCCATGTGACCTCAAACATTTCCAGCACCAGGGCATCCACAACTCTGAGCAGCCTGTTCTAGTGCCTCACCATCTTCATCATTCTCTTAGTTTAAAGCTATTTCCCCTTCTCTTGTCATCCAAACCTGGTTAAATGTCCCCCTGTCTTTCTTACTGCTACCCTTTAATATTGAAAGGCCACAAGGAGATCTCCCCAAAGCCTTTGCCAGACTAAACAAGCCCAGCTCCCTCAGCCTGTCTCCCAAGAGAGGTGCTCCAGCCCTAGGAGCACCCTTGTGGCCTCCTCTGAACCTAGCAAGTCCCTGTCCCTTTTGTGTTGGGTCTCTAGAGCTGAACACAGTGCTGCAGGTGGGGTCTCACAAGGGCAGAGGGGGAGAATCCCCTTCCAACAAGGAAGGATTGAGGATTGAGATGTCTGTGAGGAGCAAGTGAATGGGGGTGGTGAGGCTTAAGGTAACTCCTCCTTGCACCTTGCAGCCCAGCTATGTGTCTTGTGTTGCTGTGATGCAATAGTGAAGAATTATATTGTTAAGAGACAGTTGGATAAGTAAGTAGAGTCTGCAAAACATAATGCTCAGCAAGTCAGCACCAGCTGCCTGAGTATGTGAGGTCAAACTAGAGGAGTATGGAGACTTGTGAACAAGGCAAGATGATCTCAGCAGGTCTGTTTTCAGGTTGTGTTGGAGGGCCGTGGATAGGGGGGAGTGTAGAAAGGGGTGGGGGAGGAGGTCAGCAGTGGTGACATAAAGCAGCAGTCCTAGGGAGGAAGAAAGAAGGAATTTAAAAGAATTTCACAGGTCTGGATGAATGGGACATGATGTGGAAGACAGTAGCAGAATGAATAGTAAAGGTAATAAGTGGGATGGCATAGAAAAAGAAATCATAAATAAAGCATAGGCCTTGTTAAGGCTGAGGAAGTTGGAGCACATGGCTCAGATATGGATTATTTAGGCAGGATTGGGAAAAGTGTATTTCAGTGTGCTCGGTGTAAAGAAGCTAAAAGACTGGAAATGTTAGATGTGTTAATAGGGCGTTGGTGAAGCTTCATGAGGATCCCACGGAGAAGAAAAAAGCTGAGAATCAAGAGGTCATGGGTAAGGTGGCACAATGAGAGCCAAGGAAGGGAAATGAACTGTAGGGAAGAATATCTCAATAGTAACTGCGATAATAGACAAATGGGCCTTAGCCAGTGTTGATGACCATGGGCTGTTTCTTTGGGATGAGCATCAGTGGACAAATGTATAAGGAGCGTCTTCAAGTTTTTTGGCTTATTGCTATCCTGGCACTTAAACAGCGTATGGTAAATACTGGGTGGTGTAATTTCTGGTGACACTTCTGCTGAATTAATCTCACTCACTGTAAAACAGGAAAAAGAAGAAAAGGATTTTGAATTTCATCCGGTGACTGTAGGCCCAGGCAAAAGGAGGGAATGATAATAATGGTTAACGTAGCGAGAGCATTGCAAGTTAACAGCTGAATGCAAGCAAACACTGACTAATCCTTGCTCCACCCAGTGAGGTGTTAATGTAATAGCGCCGGTAAATGTACAGGGCAGGAGGTGCAGAAGAAAAGCCAGTGACTTCAGTGGATCAGCGGCAGAGCCAGGAATGGTGTGGGGGTCCTCATTTGTGTTGGGTCTGCTGAAGCTATGGAACCCTGAAGCTGTGGGCCATAAGCTGCTGCTAAGGCTGGTACCCTGGATTTGGGTTGCTTTCAGCCTTTTATTTGCTGTTCTAACAGTGCTGCATGTTGGGATTGACAGCTCAGCTGCCCCAGAGGAGGTGAGCCAGGAGTGGGATTTGACCCTTGCAGGTCCATTCCAGCTTGAGGCGTTCTGTGATCCCCAGCTGATGCAGGAGCTGCTTCAGCCCTCCTGCCAGGAGGCACAGAGCTTGGGTAGCCTTGGGATTGAGTGCTGTGAGTATGGAGTTCCAGGAAGAGCGTTCCTTGGAGGGTTTTCCACAGCTCAGTAGGCCCTTATGTTCAGCATGTGCTCTCAGCTCAGCTGCTGCTGTGCCTGTGATGTCTGAGAGCACACTGGGACTGTGAACACCCACATCTGGTGTTACTGCCGTGCATTAGAGCTAGAACCTTTCCTTTCTCAGAGGTGATAATCTGCTGGAGATGTGGGAGAGAATGGGCAGCGTTAGGAGCACTGAGGGAGAAAATGGCAAGAACTGTCAGGCAGTGACTCCTGAAGAGCAGAAAGTGTCCTATAAGCTCCCTTCCAGAAACTAGCAGCGTGCAGTTGGCCCACACTAGATGCCAAGGAGGTGATGTGAGTCGTCCTGTCTGCAGTCACAGTGAGCAAAGAGAGCTCTCTAACAGAGCAGAGCAGAGCCCCGTGCTCTCCTGGCATGGGTGCTGGGTTTATCTAGAGCTCTCAAGGTCAGCTCAAGCAATTACAAACTACTTGATTTGCAGGCAGGAACGTACAGTCACAGGGATGCAGAAGCAAGTCTGTGCTTTCTCTCTTGTCTCAGTCTCTTCTGCATATGGGTAGAGTCAGTTTGCACTGGGAAATAAAGTGTGTTTTAAATTCAGCATATTTTAAAATTATGAAATAGAGAAAGCAAATCACACCTTGAGGCATATACACAAAGACCCAGTTCAGAGAATGCAAGGTGCGAGGTGTTTATGTTTTAGGATGACGTGTCCTAGAGGAGGATAGGCAACAGCAGTTTCCATCGTCCTCCTCTGGGCTCACTGCAGCCCTCAGTCCTGGTGTGCACAGTGGCATTCGTTGAGCTGAGCAAAGCTGCTGAACTGCAGAATTCCATGGCAGGGCTCTGCTCTCCAGCACTCACCCACACCTCTGCACGTTCCTCCCAGACATCCCCAATGGCTACATAATGCCTAGTTCAGTATGCATGCCCAGGTGCCATTGGTGCTGTACAGAGGGAAGATGAAGGCACACGGAGGACAATCTTTTCAGGAATCCTAAGAGATTTGCCAGTCAGCCTTCTGTGTATGGTCAAAGTAGTTGTAATGAGAACAGACTTTCTCCTTCTCCGTGGTTTGTCAGTTGTTGCATGTTTGTAGTGATGGGCAGACAGTCCTGTGTATGCAAGTCAGTCATTTTTTTGTCTTTCTAAAGTGTTCTTTGCAGTTTGATTTCAATTTTGAGAGGATTATGCTTTTCCTACAAGCACCTCTCCTAAGGTGACATTGTGGCAGTTGAAAGGGAAGTATTTGTGAGACTGGAGGGCCCCATGGGATTCATGTCTGTTTCAGTCCGGGTGCAGCTCAGCAGAACATAAACTGGGAGGTACTGAAGACTGATTCAGAAATATCATTGCGTGAGTGCTGTATATGTTTGCTTTGTAAGTATGAGCCTGTGCTGCTGATGTGTTTACGAATTGATTTGAGGAGCTGTAGTTTGCTGCAGTACGGATTCTTCTCCGTTGAGATTCAGAAATTCTCGTGTGAGAGGAGGCAGGTGGGATTTGGCAGGGGTGCATTTGCTACGTAGCTTTTCCTGTGTCTCTGTTCTGTTGCGGTTCTTTGTCAGCAGAGGATTGGCCTGATTAAAGCGTGATGTGGCACTTTGGTGAAAACTGATCAAGATTTTCTAATCCCTTTTGTATTTAAGGGAGGCTTTTTTAGCAAGAAGGTTCATTGTTAGTCTCATGCTGCAGGCTCCAAATGAGGTTTCCAAAATGCTTCCAGGAGCACTTAGTGATGCTGGCCTGCTTCTATTCCAGCTGAAGTGGTGCTTCTCCCAGGAGGTGGTTGTGGATGTAACATCACAGAGTGCCTGGTGCTGCTCCTGGGGGCAGCAGAGGAAGTGTAGATAGGGAAGAGCTGGATGTTGTAAGAGAGGAGCTAACGTTGCAGAGAGCTGTCCCTGTGCTCTGTCTGTACCACGCTGGCATTAAGCACTTGGATCGGTACCGCGTCATCTGGCAGGAGGCTGTCATCTTTGGCTATCACATCGTGTACCAGGATGGCATCCAGAATCTTAGGCAGGACAGGAAGCAGTGGCTGCACGAGGAAAATGTTGGATGTCTCTTCCAGCTCCAGCTTATGTCAGAGTGTGATTTGACATCGACTTCAGTAACAGCCAGTTCAGGGCCAGGGCAAAATGGGATGCGGAATTTGGTGGGGAGCGTTCTGTGATTCGGGTATTTGAAGAAAGCAGTGTAATTCATTCAGAAGTTTTGTGTTTTGGAATATTAAAATACTTCAGGAATTGATCTGCAGATTTCATGAATGCTTGGAGGTCCAGCAGTGATCTGATGGTTTTTAGGATAGTAGCCGAAAGATCAGTCTGTAGTGATCATTACAGTGTAATGTGCTCTTGCTGTCCTGCCATTGCTAGTTCAGTGTGTTTTGTGGGCATTCAGCCCTTCCAGCTGCTTTTATGAAACAACTTTGATTTCTACTATTGTAAGGAGTGACCATCAAATACCATTGCTGGCATGCACTTGCATCTGTGGCTTGGATAACATTGGGTGCATCTGTTTTATTTTACTGAAGCAGTTATTTCTCATTTTCATTCAGCAATGAAATGCTGAATTCCTCAATGGAGAGGTCTTTTCTCATTAGCCCCGAGTTTGTTGCTTATGGTAACATTTGCAATGTGCTGAGACTTTTCAGATGTTCAGGAAGGAATAGCACAGATAAACAAAGAGCTGCGGGGCAGCATCCAGGTGTGTGTTTATTCGTGTTTTTAAAATAGAAACTCAAGACAGGACAGCAGGCAGCAAACTAAAAGCTGGACATTAAGAAGTATTCAGCGTGCCTGAATCAGCATCCTGCCAGCAAACTCAATGAAGGGTGCTCGGCAGCCACTGTGGTACCCCGCTGCCATCTCCAAGTTCTTCAGGCTCCCAGTTTTTAAGCACGTATCCGGCTACCAGCTTCCTTTTTCAAATGGAGAGGGTGTGCCAATGGGGGATTCAACTGAATCTCATCTGCGGTTCTTGTGAACTCTTTCCTTGGTTGCACTGACTTGTCTGTTGGCTGCATTGGCTCACCAGCTGATGTGTGAGGTCACTGCTTCCAAGGGTCGGCTCAAGAAGCTGCTTGTTCATCTGTTGAAGTCATTGGGATGATTTTGTCATTGGCCCGGAGAGCTGGGCAGGAGCCTCCCCTCACGCTTACAGGGTGGTACTGATGTGCAATGAACCCAAGGCACTGTGGCTTAAATGGCAGTTGAGAGCACAGTGAGAACAAGCACTTTCGTTAACAAAATTAGGAAGAAGCATTTACTGAGGAGTGAAGTGCTGGTGAGCTGAGCTCTCTTCAGAAAGAGCTCTTTGCTTTCTCCAGTTTGGTGCAAATGTGTTGTCATTCGTGATGTTGTAAAAGGTGACAAAAATGCAAAGAGATTTGGAAGGTTTGTTGTTGTTGCTATCATTAATAATAATAATAATCCAGCACAACCCAGGGTGTGTGTTTGCTGCAGCATGCAGCTGAAGGGCTGGTTCCTGGCTGCTGGCCCTGAGCAGGCAGCTGCACACTTGGGTGTTCAAATAGCAGCTTGGCCCGGCCTACGTGGACCCATAGAGCTGCTGGCTGGGCAGGAACTCCATACATTTTCCAGTCCTATCCCAGTCAGACTTCGTTGGGTTATTCCTTCATCAAGGGAGTTCTACTCTATAATTTAGTACATCTTTTGCTCCTGCTGCTCACAGCACTATGCAAGCTTGTTGTGTCCTCACTTCTGGACAGTGAATTATTATTAGTTCTGGACAGAAGTGACCAGATGAGCTCTGTCCTCAGCCTGTAGAATAGTGTGAATGTCTGCTTATATTTAGGGGAAATGCTGTCTTTAATAGAATCAAAAGTACTTTGTCCACTTCCACGGCCACGTCATGCCAATGACTTGCATTTACACTGTGTTTCTTTGTCCTCTGATGTCTCTCTGTACTGAGGAGCTCCCAGCTGTAGCTGCATTTCCCGATAGTATTCTCTAAACGTACTGCTTCGAGCAGTGCAGTAGGCAGCAATTCAGTCACAGCAGTTCCCCAGGTTTTCTCACTCTGTGCAACAGATTTTCTGCTTCCCGACATTCATGTCTTCATTCATACGTTTTTTTGCCACTCCCACATTTCTGTCAAAACTACTAATTAAAATACTAAATAAGCTCTGTCACTGATTTCTGTGTGAACCTTTGATGTAAACCAGATATATCCCTTAATACCTGCTCCTTAATTTGCTGTTTGAAGCACAATGCCTTGCCTTCACAGGCCAGCTTCACTCACATTTAAAGGGCCTCTGTTCTGAAGGACGAGGAGATTTGGGCCACGGGATTGCATTAAAACGTCTCCCTCCCTAATTACTGTTTCAAAAATAGAGTGCTAACCACGAAAAGGAAGTACTGGCCCATGGTTCATGCATTAACCTGGGCTGAGGGGAAATAAAGGACAGTTTCAGATCCTGTTCTACAACAGTGACGATGAGCAAATTAATTACTCTTTGTTTTGCATAGAGAGACACTGTATCAAGAAGGCACTGTGACCATTCTGCAGTGACATGGTCCAAACTTGGCTGTGGCCAAGCAGCAGAGTATGGAGTCTATGCCAAGTTTAGATTCCTTCTTTGTCCTCCATTAACACCATTTTCTCTTTCACATTTCCTTCTAGATGTGTGAAATGAGGGCAGCCTTATACAATTGCTTTCGGCACTTCATCGTTACCTGAATATTTGATGATATTGCATCTTTTCATTGGATTCTTTTATGGATTTACATTCTCTTACTGACAGCACTAAAGCACAGGTAGCTGGCATTTCATTTATAACCAAATAAAAACAATGTCCATAGCTTGTCCTTCAACTGAAAACTGATAGGACAGCATAAATAACGTGTCATGTAGCATCTGGACCTGGTCTGACAACTCTTACAAAGTTATTATGGATAACGTTAATTTGAGGAAAGCAGGTGTGTGCTCTGCTGTTGTGCGTGACGTAAGTCCGATGGTGCATCAGTTTGACTTTCTGTTCTTATTATTGTTCTCATCTTTACCTTATCAGATTATTTTCCTGTTTTCCATCTTTGGTTGGTTCTAGGAAATAAGCAAAGTACCCTAAGAACAATCTTTGCCTCCAGATTTCCAAAGCTTGGAGAAGCCTGACCGCTCAGTCACAGAGTTAACATTTACAGTCAAGAGCCACAGCTGTCACACTCTGAGCTCCCTATCTGTCTCGGTCCATGCCATATCCCTTTCTGTATTTTGTAAGGAATAGTATTGGTTCAGAGTAATTAGAAAGCTCTTACCTTTAGGTAACTCTGGTGAATTCTGGGAGCAGAAATGCTTCAAAAGCTGATCAGTTCATCCACGTCTTTCCAATGCACTTGTGTCTAGGAAAGGAAGCAGCACACACGACCAGTGACATGACTTGCCACTGTGCCTCAGTAATGTATCTGGCTGAAGAAGCCAGCAAGTCAGGTTAGTAGCTGGTGTGTAATTATCACAGCCTACAGCTCACACCTGCTGTGCCACAGGAATGTGGTGTGACAGGCTCGCACTGGAGTATTTCCCAGATAGTTTTCTAACATCACATAAATTTTACTTCATGCTATCCTGAAACCTAGATGTAGACAACTAGAAGCTTGGGAATAACTTGGGGGCAATGGAGAGAAGTGTATAACCTAACCCATCACCCTTATATACCTAACCATCACAGGGACTTATAAAGCCATAGGTGCTGTTGAATCTGGGACTCTGACATTTTGTTCTTGATGTCAGAGATTATTTTCAGTTCCTGACTGATAAAGTCTTTATGCTTAGATCAGCAAATGTTTCTGTGCAGGGTAATAGCCATTGACACTGCAGCTATGGTCTTGATGACTAGGTTTGTGGCTGAAGTTGACTTTTTGTCAAAGCAGTGCTTTATCCCAGTGGTGGGGTGACCTTGTCTGGCCACCAGACCCCCACCCAGCCGCCTTCCCCTTCTCAACTTGTCATTGGTTACAAGTAAGATGGAAATGCTTGTGGGCTGAGATAAAGACAGGAAGATTGCTTGCTGAATATTTTCATAAGCAAAACAGACTTGACCTGGGGAAAATTAATATATTGCCAATTAAAACAGATTTGGATGGTGAGACTGGCTGAAGTTGAAAACATGTCTTCACCCTCTCTTTCTCCACAGGCTCGATCTCACATCTTCACTCCCAGCTCTTCTCTCTCCTCCTCACCCTGAGCAGCACTGGGCAGCAGGGAATGGCAGCTTCTGGGTAGCCCATAACAGTTTTACTTATCCCAGATTTCAGCTTCTTCAACATCCTTTCACCAGCTATTGTAGGTATCCACTACAGCAATACCTTTTGACATTTAACTTCATGTATGTCTTCCCATTAAATACAAACATCTCCATTTTTACAATTTTTAGTCATGCACATGGAAGTGATCTTTATTCTTCAGTGTCACTGACCACTGAGCCCTGAGAAATAAAACCTTCCTTAAGATGTCAAAATAATACATCTCCTCTGAGCATTTCCATTTCAATAAAGTAGCATTTTAATGTCTGCATTCAAATTTAATTGTGCAATAATACTATTACCGATCTGTTATTCCTTTTACATGAAGAGAATGAAGGAGTGAATAACGTGCTTGACATCACGCAGGAAACCTGTGAAAGAGCGAAGATTTGAAATGCAAATATAATAGGATTAGCCAAGGTTAATGTCTGCCATCCCTTCCCATTTTGAATTTAGCCTAGAGACAAAGCTTATCAGGGGTGTCTGCCATTGTTCTGGTGGTGGTTAAATGTAGTTCACAGCTCACGGGTAGTGCTGAAAGTGCTGAGACTTCATTCTTGACAACGAAGAGCAAGAACGCTGCACCTAGTCCTTTGGGTCCAGCTGAGAGAGGCAGGTGATGTGCTTCCACATGAACATCAGCCATTAACAGCAAATCGTCTGTTACCAACAAAAAATCTCAGTTTCCAAGACTTTCCAAGATCCAGTGAGGCAAGGAGCATGAAAACCTGGAGTGCTCAGCACTTCACTCTGTTTTTCCTTCACCTGTTGACAGTTTCTGAGCTGTACCTTAGTTGCAAAACAATTCTGCTAATCATTGTACATTCTGGACCATTAGAGGTTGGGGTTTCCTGCCCTACTGCAGCCTTTTCTTTGGGGAGGTTTTGTCCAGAGGTCAGGCAGACGGCCTAATTTGAAGTGGCAATGCGAATCCGCAGGGAAAAGTGGGTGTGTTGTGTTCTGGATGCTGGGAGTGCTGCAGATGGGCTCCTGTTGAGGAGAAGCCATTGCACTAAGCAGTCCTGCAGTGCACTTGGAAGAATTACTGAGATGTTCATACCTGGGGAGCCATAGCTGCTTTATTTCTGCTCAGAACGTCACTTGCTAAGGCCAGAGCACCCTGTGTGCAGATGGATGATCATACATCGGTGCACGCTGCTGCCTGCCATCCCGTACTTCTCACCACAGCTACTGATCGCTGCCAAGTGAACCTCGTCCCTATACGTCAGGTAGGATCTGAGAACACTGATGTGTTTCTTCCCCTGTTGCAGGGGAAGGGCAGGACCTGGGCTCTTAGCTGGGGCTGACCCAGCACAGACTCTCCCTTTACATGTCTCTGCGCTTTCTGTGTCATGCAGATGCAGTCCTTAACAACTCATTGCTCCTGTGAGATGTAGACACTGGCATAATGTTTTCAGTCACCAGTTGCTTCGAACTTTTCAGTTACAGATCCATCTGTGGACAGGTGATACTCTGCTGGCACACCAGAGACGTTTGTAAGTTTTTCTTGGAAGCACCTTGTTTGTTTTCACTCATAACATGCTTTGCACTGGCAAAAATCAAGAATGGAGGAGTGATGTTGATCAGCAAGTAATGAAATGAATGAAAATAGGAAGGGTAATGAGCCTTCAGAAACTTTACCTGGCTTATGAATGCAGGACTCTAAGAACAACACAGAATGTTACAGAATATGGAGAATATATCATCAAATACATGTGAAAGTATTTATATCTGTACAGGTGAGTGTCCTGCTGGCACTAAAAAGGCATCGAATGTGCACCTGACTTTTTAGGGGTCCCACACAAGAGCTCACCTGTCTGTACAGGGAGAGCTGGATTAGGCTGGCAGTGACTGCATGTTCACACTGCAACATACCATTCATTACAGAGCTGTTCTAGGATCTAGTGAAAACACTCTGTGTGAAGAAAGATACAGATCTGAACCTCAGCAATAGTTTGAGTGTGCACGTGTGAATAGAATAAAAAGCCATGGATACCAAAAGGTGCCTATGTTACTCTTGGTTTTAATAGCATGTGAGACGAGAGGGGAGGAATGGCTACCAGGATGCGTGCTGTAGAGGCTGTCTGTGCAGGATTCCTTGCTTCCCCTTCCTGCTCCTGCCCAGGTCTGTGGGGAGCCTGGGGGATACTTGGCACAGACTGGGTTTTTTTTTGGCTCATGCAGACTTTTGATCAAGTAGGCAAAGACTTGGTTTTAGGATGGCTGTAGTTGGTTATCAAATTCAAACTTGCATGGCAGGATATTGGGAAACTATGTATTTTAAATAAAATGCTTTTTCTCTAAACATATTGTGTGTTCTGAAGGGCACAAAGTTTAGATTTAGCTGCAGTCCCACTCTTGTTGTTTGCATATACAAATGTTAGCTTAGTAATTATGTACATTCTTCATGTTTGTTGTGAAGATGGTAATCACTAGCCCTGAAATCGTTCACTCCTTGCTTCTCAGTGACTGCACATTGCAGTCAGAGACACCACCTCTAAGAAGGACATGGCTATGTGGAGAAGGGGCTCATTTCTCTGGGGAGGGGTGTGTTTCCTTGCCCCTTTTTCACCCCTGAAGACCAGAGGGGAAAAAAGCAGTGAAACCCTGAGCTCTTCCAAAAATGCTCACGCACAAGAAATTCTTACTGTGGTACAGGATGGCTTAAGTGCTGAAATATTTAGGACAACTTCAATGCCTAACGTGCTGTCGAGCTGATGCTTATGAAAGAACCTGATGCTGTTTCAGCTCCTGGGGCTGTTTCCAGGCATATAGGAGCCAGGCACTCACTCTAAAGATGGATCTGTTTATCCTCTTCCAAGTGGCTCTTGGCTTCTGTGTGTTCTCGCATTTGCAGCCTTTATTGCAGGTGGGATGGGAGGACACAAAGATGCCCTTTTTTTCCTTCCATGCCTGCCTCCCTCACTGCCGTAGGCACCCACTGATCTCCTGATGGTTCTTCAGTCTGTGGGGGAAGTGAATGATATTGAACCTTTGTTTACCTGCATGTTGTTGGATTTCTTTTGCAATCTTAATTGCGCTGTTTATTCTAAGAGTGTAATACTTGGCAAAGGGGAAGATTGTATCAGTCCACTGAATAAGTATGTCAATCCCCTGAATATCCTGTATACTATCAGGGGAAAACAAGGATGTAATAACCATTATAAGTGAGTCCATCAGAGCTGATTGCTTTCTCTATCATCAGAAAAGATTGTTTCATGTTGTTGTGTGTAGGAGCTACACTGACATTTATTTGGATTTCTCCCCCACCCTCATTTTTGCTTGCAGTCTTTCATGTGATGGGACAATTGAATTCGAGATTGTTTTTAATGTGCGCAGTTCATTACCCTAGATCTGACTGTAGAGGTTGTTAGCGTGCAGTTAAGATCAGAGGGATCACTGTACGTGATACAGGCTGTAAAGCCTCACCCAGGTGTTCCTGCAGAACTGCTGGTGGAGCCAGAGCACTTCTGGTACTGAGCCCTGCGCAGGCGTGTAAGGCATCGCCATGGGGAAGTTGCCCCAGTGAAAGATCTAGCCCAGGGCTGAGAGCATCCCAGGGATGCACACAGGATAGAGCACACACCAGCTGCACTGAGCCTTTGCTGGGTTAGGACAGTTGTCTTGCTTTTTCCAGGCCTTGCTCAGGTCGTGTATGAGAGCAGAGTGAGACACAGGGGCATTTTCTGTATCCACTGACTTGAGAAGGGCCTTAACCAGCTCCTTATACTGTGCTCCTAACCTTGCAGGTGGATGAAGTTGTGAGATGTGTTCTTCCTTTTGCTCCCTTCTCGATAGTTTGTGTGTTCTTTGATTCACAATTGTTTTTTCTCTTGCTGGTTTGTGTTCAGGATCTAGCCCTGTGGACAGAAATGTCTCTTAGAATGTGACAAAAACAAGATTCAATCTAAGACTTCCCAAAGACAACACACATTTTATATAGTTTCTGTAACACCGGAAAATGAATAAGGAATGAAGGTCTTTTCCTACTAAAGCAGCTGGCTATTAGCTTGGAGAAAAGACTGAACCAGTTACACAAAGACCTCTATATAGCAGGAAATATTTGTTTGCAGTCAATGGAATGTGGAGCTGACAGTGTTTTGTGATTCAAGAAACCTCAGTGTCTGTGCATATAGCTGCTATTATCTGCTGTAACCACAGCATAGATAGAAAAATATTCCTTTCCCGATTAAAATGCTAATTTGATATTGGTGAGCATACATCCTAATTACTGGGAACCTACCTGTCCTGTTTGGCTGTTTGGTGTCTGAATGCAGCATATCTCTTAGAACATTCATTACACAAGATGGATGATAGTGACTCAGATATGAAGCATCATTCTTTTCAGATAGAATCTAGAGATGTGTTGCTATAATATGCAAAGTAAATGTTTGAGTGACACATGGCACATAGCTCAAAACAAAGCAGAAACCACATATATGCAGTCATTTCCAGATGAAGGTATGTGCAAGGTGAAAAAATTATACGTGGGCTTTTTCTAGTAATTTACCTATCAAAATAAGATGTGTAAAATGGAACCAGCCACATGCCATGCAGGAACCTGAAAAATCCATGTATGCTTTGTAAGTAAATCCCACCCAAAAGCTCAGCCTGCTGTAGCTGGACTGTGTGCCCCACCGCAGTGGGGACCAGTTCTTAATTTTGCTAGTAGTGATTTTCCTTTCTTTTTCTTTTAATATAATAGTTCTGAGAGCTCTGAGCTGGATGTCAGAAAACATGATTGTAGCATAACAGTTTATTTTGAATGTATTCACCGAATCATTGAAAATGATTGAACATCGTCCTCTGTTTGTATGGAATATCTTTATGAAAAATGTTTTATTGTTTTCTTTTTAGTTTTGATCACGGCAAATAACTTGATATTTGAAAATCATATATTTGAAACACTAAATGGAAAAAGTCAATGATGACAATTCAAAAAGTTATTTAAAATATGTTGTCAGCGTTGTTTCGTTCTGACTGGCTGTTAATGACTTTCAAGGGGAGACTCTGCCCTGCTAGCTGAGAATCCTTACATTCACAAGAAATGCTACATTCATGTTCATTCATCCTTGCTACCAACAGTCATATTTGTGCTTCCAACCTGGCACCACAGTTTGGCCTGGACAAGGCAGACAAGATTTCTGGATATTAGTTGGGAGCTGTGAGATTACCACTGAAGTCTTCATGCTTGGGAGTAATGGGCCATGGCAGGAAGAGCTGCAGCAGAGAACTCCTTCTGTAAGAATTAAATTGCATCTCCTGGTTATTATTGCACCTTAATGACTGCTAGACCCAGAACCACAAAGAAATAGACTCCTAAAATGGAAAAAGCACACAATAGAGAAATTTCCTGCAGAGAGGACAGACCTTATTTTGCTGACATGACTGCAGTGCTCACACTAGTGGTTATACAGTTGGGATATGCTTGGTGTGTCTGAGAATTGTAGAATTTTCTGCTTGAGTTTATTGACTTTCTTTCTTTTCAGTAAGACAGATGGGAGTCTGCAGCATTTCTGTCTGTGTGATGCATGCAGTGAAGCTGCCTTATAGACCACCATACTGATCCCAGAAGGAACAAGGCTGGACCATTAGAGGCATTTTGGAAAGTTATAAGCATCCATAGCCAAGTGATCAATGTCAGCAGTGAGGTGCTGGAAGGAGATGAATGATAGAGCCGTGTTGCAGGCCAGGGACGTTTCTGATATAAGAAAGAGTTGGTTAGATGACTGAATAATTGTCTAATTACAAACTTCAGCACGGTCAGAGGAGTGAATAACTAAGTTGTCCTTAGAACTCTTTGTTTCAAATATAAAAGTTTTGAAGGAGATTGAACATGCTTTAAATAGGCCAGAAATAACCGCTCTTTCGCAAAGACTGCTGAGTCAAGGCTGCAGACTAGTTCTGAGTGCAATAAAAGTATTCTACAGATGGCTTCATATGGCTCCAGCAACGGATCCTGCCATACAAGAGAAGATCAATGCAAATGTATTGGGTACCACAAATTAAAAGGACATCAAAGGCACAAATCTACAGAGTCCCATTGTCTGCTGCCTCTCTGAAGAGGGGCTCCGTGTCCTCATATTGAGGAGGAGCCAGGTGGGTGCTGCCAGGACTCATGCCCACATTGACGGGGGTTCTGCCAGGAGCTCTTGAGTCACCTAATTAACTGGGTAAGTAATTAACGTTGGTCCCAGAGTGGAGTAAGGCACTTCCTGGGAACATGCTTGCAGCTGGAACACCTACCGGCCATAGCACAGATAGCTACTGTGATAGAGGTTTTGTGTTAAGAAAAATGGAAGCAGGCGGTTTCTTTCTGAGCAAGATCAGAGAGTGGTGATAGTAGATAGAGCCAGATTCTCCTGAACTGAGTAGGGAAAATATAAACTGGAGAAAACTGAAAAAATTACCCACCTATTTGTTGTATTTGTCTCAGGCAGCTGAAGGAGCTTCTCTTGTTCAGATTTGACTGAGTGAGAAGCACTGAAAGCACTTAGAATTATAGAACCGAATCATTAAAGTTGGAAAAGACCTCTAAGGTTATCAGGTCCATTTGTCAAGTCATCCCTACCGTACCCACTGACCTATGGCTCTCAGTGCCACATCTCCACATACGAATAAAGGAGAATATGACAATAATATGTAAAAAGCAAAGCTGCAACAGTAGAAAACCAAAATACAGATTAATAATACATTAATTATTGAAATCAGTATTGTATCAAAATGGAAATTTAGTCTGAAATTGTACAGATGCCAAAGCACTCGCAGCATAGGAAGTGGCTTCAAAACCGTGAAGATCCTATGGTGACGTTTGTCTGGGTTCAGCTCACCCTGCAGCTGGTTTGCTGGGTGCTGCCACCTGCAGTCTGCGTTGGTCCACAGCTCTCTGATTCGCTGAGTGACAGAACGAACGCACACATTGTCTTCTCGCTTTCAGAAGCCTCAGGTCTAAGTATACTCCTATGTGCTGTACTGAAATACCACCTTAGTGATTTTACAGAATAGTTTGTGAAGACTAAATTAAAAAAAGAAAGAAAGAAAGAAGAAAGCTCGAGGTATCTACTTAGATCTTTTATCAACAATTCCATCATTAATATAAGGATAGAAAGTAGTGGTCAGTCACAAAGTCTTTAATCTAGTATCTCTTCTTATTGCATGCTACATAATGACTACCATTTGAAAGCTATGAATCCTTTCCATCACTGAATTCAAAATCGGCCATCCAAAGCTCTGTGTAGGGGTTTTGTTGTTTTGTTCTTCTGGAGCTCAAGTTGAGGTCAGAATCTACAATCCTTCATGGTCCTTTATTATTTAGGCACCTTTAAAGTTATTTTTGGATTTGATCCCAGAGCCCTCTCACATTGGAATGACCCTATTCTTGAGCCCTGTGCAGCAGCTGGGGTATCAAGTCCTTACTAATTAAAATGATCCCATCTACTTTATATGCAGTGCTTTCCTTGATGGAAACAAGAGACATGATAGCTCACCTTAGAGGAAATTAGTCCTCTGCCTGAAAGAGTTTCTCAAAACCACTGTCCAGTAATGTCCGAATATTTATCAGGCTGTATCTGGAGCTGTGCCAAGAATGACTTGCAGGGAGTTAAAGGTGTGCAAAAGCAGTACAAGAGATCAGAGAGGGAATTATCCCGAAATGAGCTGTAAGTAGGATGGTTGTTAAGGTACTTATTGTACTGTAGAACTTGCTTAATGTTCTCCTGTCAGGCTGTGAAAACACATCCTTATAGTGGTGTGTGACTGAATTTAAAAGTCATTTGTGCTTGGTGGAGTAGTTTAAAGCAATTTCCTGCTATTTCTAGTTTCAGTCCTGCTTAACTGCTGAAATCCTACCCTTTGTAATGCAGTCCTTATTCTGCAGGCACTGTGACATGAAAAAGCAGACACATACTCTGGAGAGGTTGCTAAATGTGATCACTGTGGTCAAGTGGAAACTTTGTTTTGGTATGGAAAGACAGGAATTCTACCTGTGCATAGCTTATAGCTGCCTAGATGTTGTTTACTTAAATACAGGAAATTGTTCTGACCGAATGAGAAAGCTGTTCAACCTTCCTTTTGTTTGGTGACAGTGAAGTAATTGAAAGCCACCACCCAAGGCCAAGAACTCCTGCATCCTTAAAAGTCAACCAGGCCAGGTAGTCCAATAAGCACCTGAGACTGAGGATGGTGCTGACTGGCTGTGTGTGTGAATGTGTGTGTATAAATGTGTAGAAACTGACAGAGAAGACAAGAAGTAAACTAAAGAAAGTCATTGTGCTCTTAGCTGTGTTCTTCTGTAGGAGGTCCTCTAGGATGTTAGCCACAGCAGATGGAGATATAGCCTGCATTGCAGAACCAAAACTAATTGGATTGCGTGAGCGTTGATAAGAGGCAGCATTAGAGAGAGAAAGGCATCTTTGTGCCACTGAGAGATGAATGGAGTATTTCAGTTCTGCAGTTACGCCTAAGTTTTCAAACCTCTGAAGTGCTGTAATGTCATTTTCAGTTATGTTAGGATGCAAAAAGAAGATACAGAGAACAGCTGTGACAGGAGTCAGCTGGAGCAAGTTGTGCTGTGCAGTTAGTTAGGATTTGCTTCAGATGAAGCAGAGCCCTGAGATGGGCTCCTTGGCTTTGAGTCACTGCCGAGCAGCACAGTCCCACCGCCACCACCTGTCTGTGCTCCTTTTGTGATTCAGGCAGAAAGGAAATGCCTGCGTCATGGCCCCAGTGTGTATACACCCAGCTTCCTATTTTACTTGGGAACTAGGTACTAAATCATCAATATATTTTTACATAGAGATATTCAAGAGAGGAGTGTTTTCTGTGTGGAAAATTAATCAAGAGTCTCTTTGCTCTCTACTTTGCATCTGTGTGCAAATAAGGATTGTTAACAGAAGTGGCAAAATCTGTTCCTAGTAAAAGAGGTCTGTCGTGTGTCTGTGTTCCATCCAAGGTGACGTGCTGCTGACATGAGGAGTTTTTCTGTGCTTTCTTTCTACGAGAATTTAATTGCTGTCCATGAGGTCCTGTCGTTGCTTTTCAGATATTTCTGACTTAAGGATTGAAAGAAACACTGATGCTCCTAACCAAATGCTTTCATTTTTGGAACATAAGGAATTCATGCAAGTGACAGATCGGAGAGCAGGTTAATTCTAACAAAGCATGATTTTCTCAAGCAGCCTGACTTGGAAGGAGAGTGTTTCTTCTCAATAAATAACTATTAAGCAAGAGTAAGCTGGGTTAGGTACCTCTGGGAATTCTTTGCACCGCTCTCTCATTAACTTGTGCAAAAAATACTCAGCAGTATAGCGCATCTGTTTCCTCCTGCCTCTATTTGGAATGTAACAAAGACATTATGCAAGAAATACCTTTTCTTTTTGCCAGACCTGCTTGGCCCTGACATCCAATTCATTTTATTTCCTAGGAAAGTTGAGTGAATGATAGAGAACAGCCAGTGGCATTGCTGTGAAATGCATAGCTTCGGCTGCGAAATATAGAGAAGTATTTCTCTTGCTCTGTCATCTGATTGCCGCTCTCAGTGGCTTATGGCAAAATGGCTAATAGTTTCATGTAGCAGTAAGATAGGCCAGTGCACTGAGAACCTCAGAAATATTACTCTTTTTCATCTTTTTTCTCCTCGATGTCAGCTGAGTGACACTTTCCCATCTGCCATTGCAACCTGTCTCTGGATTGTTGCAACAGCATTCATCAGCAGAATTGATAAAACCCAAATTACATGAATGACAACAGAGAAAGACCCAGATGTTACTTCATCAACACTTTTGCATGGGGTGATCAGCCACGTTCTGCTCAGTCTCATCAGCTCACTGTGTTGCTCTTAACAAACGGTGTTCCTGTGCTGGGGCATAGCATGGGGCTTTGTCTCAGGGTAAAGCAGTGTGTGGAGGGCAGGAAGAGAGAAAATGAGCAGTAGCTCTGCACATCCAAACAACCTACTGCAAGATTTCTCTTTTTATGGTTTAGAAATGTATTTCTTGGTATTTCAGTAATTCTGTGATGTAGGAGACATGCAAGTGATCAGGAGATCTGTCGCTGGAGAGTTCAGATTTGGATCCTTCTCACTCTGCAGGAAGAAGAGCCTGTAGCAGGATCTGTTGGAAGGAGATGTGTTCATAATCTGTGTCCTTCTCTGCATTTTGCAGAGGAAGTAGCAAAACTAAACCAGCACATACTCAAACACACACACAAGTCTGAAAAATGATACCTTTCCTTGTTAACCTGGAAGGGTGGGTCACCAGTGCCCTGTCCTCCTGGTGTCTTCTTAGAGCAAAAGTCACTTTCAGGATAAAGCCAGGAAATGTTGTCATTGGCCTTTCACATGTATTCCTGACAGTCACACACCGTGATTATGAAAACAGTTCCAATACAGAAGAAAATAAGAAAACACAAAGATTGTTTTCTACAGTGTTGGGAACCCACATGGGAACTGTTGAGTCCCAGCCTGAACTACTGATTGAGCACCTGGTGAAAGGACCCGGTCAGCCCTGGGAGCACAGGTGAAGGCAATTAGGCTGTGCAACCAGAAGGGGTAGAGCCTGGCTGCACCTCTCTTAGACTCCATTTAAGGGCTGACTGCCACTGGGGAAAGGTTTCTGGTTGGAGATCCTTTCTTTGTGGAGTTTCCCTTGCGAGCCTACGTCTTCAGAGATGGGTGAGC
Source organism: Gallus gallus (assembly GCF_016699485.2). Lineage (NCBI taxonomy): Eukaryota > Metazoa > Chordata > Aves > Galliformes > Phasianidae > Gallus > Gallus gallus. The sequence continues at coordinate 10,022,235 of NC_052545.1, forward strand.
ACTTTTCCTTTGTAACACCTTTCCATCACACCAGTCCTTTTGTCTTTACACCTCCTTTATCACCATTCCATCGCATTGATCTTTCTGATTGCTGCAGAACCCCATACCACTATCTTGTGCTCTGTCTGAGCCAGCTAGCAGCAGCAGCAGTAGTACAGATTTTCTGGCTTAAGTTTGCAACAGGATTTAAATTTTGGAGGATTTTTTGAGTAATGACTTTGTAGCGTCATTCTGAGCCTGTGGTGTCTAACACTGTCCACCACTTCAAAAGGGTTTTGAGGTACAGCATCTCATCAGTGAGGGATGGCTTTTGTCTAGAGCAGTATATACCCAAAGAGAAAGCTAAAAGCAGAAGGCAATTTCTGATGATGGTTATACAATAGATAATGTGTTTAGCCTTAATTGTGTTTACTGTAAATGGAGCCCTTGAGGGAAAGCTAATATGAGCAGTTTCTCAGTCAAGAGTGGAGCCACAGAATAGATATGGTTTTTAAAAAAATTCACGCTCTGCTCGTGAGGTTTTCAGTCTTCTAGAAGGCAGGAACGTGGTGTGCAGTAGTGGCAGGGTGAGTGTTCTGCTGCTATGGGGATGTTGACTACAGAAGGCCTGATAATAGGGCACAGCATCAGTAGAAATGGAAACATCCCACCTAGCAGCTTTATAGTTTTTGTGATGGGGGGTAGTGCATTTTCACAGTTGGCAATATCTTATTTTTCTAAGTTACCTTAAGACATAATCCTTAATATACCAAGGACCTGCAGGCCAGAGACAGAAAACCACTGGTTTAGAGATAATGAGCAACATAGAAGGGTAGGCCTTTGTGATATCTGTGTCTGGATGATCTCATGAGAACATCTGTTCCTTTGCCTATTAGAATTACTTTCTTTGATTATTATTTTTATATGTTTTGACCTCATTTCTGTGGAGAGCTCTTTGCTTGCACTGACAAGGAGTGGTAGAGCACTGAAGCCGAACTTGTTCACATACATGAAGACTTATGCTGTGTTCCTGCTTGACTAAGGAATGCAGTGATTTTAATTGCTTCATTGATGGCTGTGGTTGTGTCTCAGATTATTGCTAGACCAAGGCTTCTAAAGCAAGTCCTAGCAAAACTCTTGGGCTTTCAGCATCTTCCATTACTTTTTTTTAATCTTTCCACAGCACAGCCATAACTCTGATATGGACTTCAGCAGAGATAGAAGGTAGGATTGGCACACAGTATATTGCTACCATGCCAATGGGGCTTTGATTCCACATTATGAAATCTAGAATTCATTCTGTAATTGATACGAATTATCCATGGGGAATCAAATCTTTGGAGGCATGCATGACAGATTGGTTCTTGTAGCTCCTACTAATAGCTTTGAGCTCCTTCAGCACAACGTAGGTTATTTTCTTTCTTTTTTGGTTACTTCAAGTTTGGGTAAGCTCACTGTGTCTCCTCTTTCCCCCTGTATAATGGAGAAAATGAAACATTCCCTTCTCTCACAAGGGTTTGTTATGACTGATTCAGCATTTGAAAAGCATTTACCAATTAAGATGCAATTTGAGTTGAAGCACTCTTTATCATACAGTTTAAGTCCTTTTTCCTCCCAGACTCCATGCAAATAATGAGTCCTTCTGCTTTCACTATTTGTTTGGAAGTTACTTTGTGGGCTAGTCTCAATTTAATGCAGAGCACCCTATAATGTATCCCAAGATAATTGCAGAATAACAGCAGAACTTCGACTTCCCACTTCAAAGGACTGTTGATGCTCAGCAAGCTTGTGTTATTGGATATACTTTCTGACTTGTATCGTTGCAGCCAACTCCTTGACAGTGTTTTCCATCAGGGTTGTTAACATATGCTGTAAAGTGGCACCAATTCACTCATGGTCATTTGCTGCATATTCATTATATGACGTCTCAGAAGTGATCAGCTGCTGATAGCTTATTCTGAGCTGGAGTATCTCCTGGCATGCAGTTATGCAAGGATTTGGGGTACCAGACTAAATTCAGATCAAATACTGTTTCATTTCTGTGCAGCATTGCTTTTAGCTGCGTTTAGCAAAATAATTGAACTGTTTAAGGCTGATTTTCCTGGAACACACACACATACCTGTATGAAGACACTTGCACCTTTGGAATGTGTTCTTCCTTGATCCTATAATAGTACCTTACCTGGGTAAAGTACCTGGTTCAGGTGTCTGCTTCTGTTTATCAGTGTTGTTGAACACCAGTTTCCTTTCTCTGATCTCCAGACTTGTTTTAAGATACCCAGCCTTCTATAAACTAGAAAAAGCACATTCAGCTTCCCTTGCAGATATCTGTTTGTAGATACAATGTGTTTATTGTTTGTTAATCAGATATATCTGCCCTCTTTGGTGCCTTTAGCTGAGGAGAGGTTTGTCTTACCTTACATCTTCTTTGATCAGGAAGGTAAATTGGGCCCAAAAGCAATACTGAGGTTGTTCCAGCGCAAGAACATTTTTCATGCTCCTTGGAAAGAATAGCTTTCTAGGTAATTAAAAAGAGAAAAGGGGAGAGAGGGAAAACATCAAAGCTGTGAAGCTGCCTTGTCAAGGGCATGTTGTTCCTGTGCTCTGTCTTGCTCTGCACCTGCTCCACGGAAAATGCACTGATTCCTTCACTGTTTGACAAAAGACTTGTTGCTCCAGATCTTCTGCTCAGGAAACAACACAGTACTGAAAAAGCAGAGAAACACCTGTAGTTTAAGAGGATGGAAAATGTTCATCAATCTGTGCCATGGAACACAAGGTGAGGGAGATCCTCAGATAACATGGAGTCCATCAAATCTAGTCATTGAGCTGGCTGATGCAAACCCTTCTGTTGTTTGTCCTAAAAGATTTTTTTTCTAATGACTTCTTCCACGCAACAGTCTGAAAAGCTAACACGTGGCTATCTTTACCAAAGTAAGGAAAACTAGGAGACTGAATGTAATAACTCAGGACCATGCAATGTGTCTGTTGATTCCCAGTCTTAAAGAATGTGTTTTGCTGGGGTGTCTAAATTCTGTCAAGTTAAAACTGATCTGCAAATGAAGATATTTAGTCTGCACATTTTCCTTTGCTACAAAAACACCTGAGTAAATAATTGTGAACCTGAAAATGTAATTAGTATCTTTTTTTTTCTTTTCAGTATAAATGGATCATGAATAATTTCAAAGAGCAAGATCTGAGACTCTGTCCAATTTCCTCGAATTAATAACTGACTGTAGGATATGACCAAGCAATTTGGAACCTGACAGCAGAGTGGTAAGGCTGAAGGGCTGGGTTTTTTTTTGTTGTTGTTGTTTCAATTGCATGGCCACAGTGAAAAATTGGGAACAATTTCACTTTGCTCAAACAAAAAATGAAGTTACTTGAAAAGTATATATTGCACCAAACAGAACATTTTATTTGGTATGAAACATCTATGCTATGATGCAGAATTTAAGACATTTGCAACCTGATAATAATAATTAAACTAAGCTGTCTAAACCTGTTACTGAGAAGGTATTGCCAGAGGCTGTTGTATGATAGCAGTGATAGAGTAGGAGCAATGTAACATCAGTGTGTGGAATCACCCCGTTGCTCACTGCAGTGACTTTAGTGAGCACTTCTGTCTGTGCCTGCTTTAAGACTTTATTTCACTCAAGTGAAAATCATCCAAGCCCACCAAAATACTGATGAGTCTGGGCTAAGCACTGCACCACATACAAAGATTTATGATTAATAAAAGAATTACTGTATAGTATATGCTAACATGTCAAAATTTGAGGCTGCAAGTGGAGGGTTAATGGAAAAACAGAGGGCTTCTGTTATTAACAGGAGCAAAAAAAGAAAAGAGGAAAAAAAACAAGAACAAAACAACCAGGGAGGACTACTGCATTACTGGTGTTATCTAGATACATTGCTGATACATATAGAAACCTAGAAACCCTAGAGAACAAGAAACCTCTTTTTTACCTTGATCTTTATTGTGTGATGCTGTTTCTACTGGTGGGAACACTTCCATTTACTGAAACAGAAGTAAATTCTGAGATGAACTTAATCTGTGACTGGGCAGAAAACAGTGACATTCTGAAAAAATCAGAGCTATTAAGGGCTTCTGCTGCACATGGATTTTCTGTTGTCAAGAAGCTTAAGGATGTAAGAGACACCTCTCAAAGCTGACTGCCATTAATGCATCCATCCTGCAAGGAATATGTGTGTGTGATTATTGTACTTGAGCATTACCATACAGGTGTGGCTATCTATAGACTTAATGTGAAATCTTTTCCAGGTCCTCAAAAGGTATTTCTAGATTAAAGGAGTTAAAAGCATGAGGACAGCTATGTGGCTGTAGGAATGAGAAAAGGATGAGGTGGAAACTGATCTGATGAACTTGCATACAAGAGATTTATGTTAAAAAACATAATTCAAACAGTGTATTCTTGTACTTTCCCACTGAATATATATATATATATTTTTTTTTTTGCTGAAGAATTATGACTAGTAGAAGGAGAATTAAGTACAGAAAACTCTAATGAAAGAAAGCATTCTTATCTTGACCTTTTCTTTGTCAGCTGTCATGATGTTGGCATGGAATGGTCAGTTTAAAAAGTGAAAAAAGCGTGGTGATGCCTGCTCCTGCGTGCCTAGTTCCCACTGCCAAAGGGTCCCAAATTGTCACTACACAGAGTGTTCATGAACCACTTCTCAGTGCTATGGAAAGTAGCCCTTTGTTAAAAGGAGGAAATAACTAAAAGAAGCTGATGCTGTGAACACTTTTTTTTTTTGTTTTTTTAAATCCTCTTGCTTCTCCTGCTCCTTCTCCCACTATGGGGATAGGAGGAGGGAGAAGCTAGGATGGAGGCCAGTGAGATCCTGAGGGCTCAAGCTGCCCGTGTAAGCAGAAGCTGAACTTTTAAAGCAGCACTTTTCTTTAGCAGTTCTCTCCTGAAATAGATATAGGCAGGAAGTAGTGAAATGGATGGAAAAAGATTGGCAGCAAGGTAGCTGAGTATTTCCTGTTTGCTTTATCTGTTTGAAACAAAAGGGTTGGAAAGTATTTCCTTTTGTTGATGATGGAGAGTTTGTAGTCATTGTTGGGAAATGTAGTATATTTAACATAATCACAAGGGCTTTTCTGTTTAATCAGAGCTGAGAATAACTGTAACCAGCCCACTCTGCTGCAAAATATTGCATTGGTGCTAGAATAGCTTCTGCAGAAACAAGGTCACACAGAGAGAAACATAGTAAGTACTGACCTTAGCTGGCACTAATTCAAGAAACAGATTAGTTTCCTGGAAGAGCTGTAGCACCCTCACTGTTCTAGATCCTTTCTCCAGTAATGATTGTGGGACAGTCTCAATACATATTCAGCTTACAGACTTGGAACAGGCTGAAAATTTTGCATCTCACTTGCTCTTTTATTTAATGCAACATTTATTCATGTTATCCTTCAAATTTTCATGGATTTGGAATTGTCTTTGAACCTTCCTCCCCTTCCGCACAGTATTTCTGAGCATTTGCTTTATATTTGATTTTCTGATGAAGATTTGAGATTAAAGTTTTTCATTCAGTTTTGTTATTTCTCAAGCTCTTTGTCAGAGTTTGGATTCTCATCTTTTACACACCTGCAGAAAGTATATTGAATTTTATGCATTAAGGACTGCATATTTCTGCTAATTAAAAAAAGTAAAATAAAATACAGAAGGTGAGTGTATCTGTACTTAGTGCAGTGTTTTACTTTTATGCATTTAGCTATATACTGGTGTACATGCTGAAGTGTTTTTGTTATATTGGAACAGTTCTCTCTACAATGATTAGAAGGATTTCCTTCAAGGTGGATGAAGCACCAGTATAAGTGGAGCAGCATGCAGTTACAGAAGAACATGACTGCTGATGTCCCCATGTATTTTCAACACCAATAAGCCAATGTCTCCCTTTTTATCAGGCTTCTGATCTGTAAAAATACTGAGGACTGTGCAATTCTATTGAAGTGCATTCACTTTTATCAGCTCGTTCCATTCATCTCCTTGCAAGAAGACAGGTGTTGTGGTTTAACCTGGCATCACATAGTTGTTCACTCATTCTCCCCCTTCCTAGTGGGCTGAATGAGAGAATGGGGGAAAGAGAAGTAGAACTTGTGGATTGAGATAAAAGCTATTTACTAAGATACAGAAAAGGATCATAGTTATGACTGTGTGTATGTGTGTGTAGTTGTCACTATCCTGGATTTAACCAAAAGGGCAGTGCAATAATCTTTATTGTACAGCATTTTTAAATAAAACACAGCTACATTTTTCCCCAGTCTCTGTTCATTTCTGCAGTTGAAAAGTATGAAATGCCATAAAAACTGCCTGCAGAGATTGTGGAAAGTATAAACAATCTTCTTTCGTAAGAGCAAGCTGGATTTACAAAACCTGCAGCACCCACTGTTTATTGAGTGGTGTGACAAGCCAGATCAATCCTGTTACTCTTGTTGTAAGAGAGGGTTTTTTTAATCCTTGTATAGAACATTCTCCTATTTCTGCAAACCAAAGTTCTTGCTGACTCTCAAACCAAATTGTTTATGCCTTTTGAGTCACTGCATAATAAATCCCTTCTGTTGTTCATACATGCATATTTGCATCATGATCTAAGTGTCAAATGCAGAGTATAAAACTCTGGGCCCAAAGGGAAGCTGTGCTGATGTATTATTGCAGTTGCATCCATGGGGCCCATAAGAGAAATGCAAGGGAGGAGAGCACTGTTATCTGTTAACTTTGCCATCCTCACATTTTTCTTTTTTTTCCTCTAGCTGTTGAACGTGTTATGAGCATTGTTGGGATCCCAGTGGGGGAGTGCAGAAATTTTATTGTTGTCTGCAGTGAGAGCAAAATAATTTCCTGGGAACTATTCTCTGCATTGAAAGATGTCATAAGGCTCAACACTTCACCAGGGATGTGGGAGAAGTGGGCTTTGTTTCTGTTCTCCTGTCTGAATGGATTTGAGTCTGCATCTTGCATGTACCTCTCTTCTGCATCTGCATGGTCTTCAGTCTTAAAGCCCTCTGCTGTTGCAGTTCCCTTTGCCTAAAGTGAAGCAATTTCATAAATACAGAGTGAAAAGAATTAGAGTATCATCTATTGATGAAGGGAATTTTCTGGATGAATAGAATCCTGTACTTGAGGCACTCTTTGGGTGATTTGTACAGTCTGAGCCAACAGAGACCAGCAGAGAGGGAAACACCCAAGAATAAACAGCCTCATCTGCCCTGGGAATCCCCTCAGTTGGAAGTTCTCACATTCAACTTCAGTATCCTGTGCTTTTCCCTACTAAGTAAGGGGAAAAGCACCACCCTCCTTGGGTTATTGTTTTGCAGAAAGAAATGGGATAGATATTTAGCTCTTGAAGGGAGGGAGGGTCAGGAATCCTAATCAGAGAAGGAGGAACATTTGGCTGAAAGTGCCAAAGTTCAAAAGGTGGCTTAAGACACACTTTTCTGGCTGTCACATATATTTCATATTACATCAGCCCACACATACTCTACAGCGTAACTGATTCCAAAACCTGAGGTCAAATTCAAAACCTGTGTGTATTTTTACCTGTATCCACTGCATGGTTTGCGTACGCCAGGTCTGTAAGAAGATGCCTTTTAAGTAGATGTTCTTCTGTATATGTAGAACACCAGACCACTACTTTCCAAGAAAGAGCATTACCTATTTTGACTTCGTGAAAGTTTCATTTAATTCTAGGGAAAAAAAAAAAGATGCCACCACCATGGAAGGTGTAAAGAAAACTCTTTATGAAAGTCAGTTTATCTCAAAGCAGCCTGCAGTTTCTATGGCTTCAACATTCCTTTAATGGAGCAGCTCAGAGAGTTTTGCCCTGCATCTTCGTTTCCTAGCAAGTATAGTTAATGGCTGCTTGGCGTGAGAAACATCTGCAGGTTTACAGCACTGTCTGATTGCACTTTCTGAGGCTGTTCTGAGTTGTATCTAAAAAAAGAATTGATGCGGTGGATGAAGGCCATGTCTGATGATCAAATATTTAAACCTGGCAGGCTTTCAAGAGTGGCAGGTCTGCTATCTTGTGGAAACACCCTTGTTTGGCCAGAGATGACTTGTTGGTTTTCAGAGGACTTGAGATAATGTGCGCATGAGATTCTATATCCAGTGTATTTTAAGAGAGAATGAAGATAAAGATGCAAGCAAGGAGTGTTTTGCTGCTTATGTCTTGTAGATTGGAGCAAGTAATTGTACATTAAGAAATGTAGTTGGAAAAATGCATTTGTCTTTCCCTGGTATGGGAGAGAGAATGCTAATGGGATTGATTCCCAAAATAAACACAGATACTCTGAGCCATATATCATAGTGATCATAAATACAGGAAATCATTTCTTGTTACTTGGACAATAAATGCAGTTTCTGCTACAAACTTGTGAGTACAGGAGTACAGAGAACTCCCTAGACACCAGGACATTGGAGCTTTGTACTGATTTCTCCATCACCTGCTTTTCTGTCTGTTTTCTTTCACTTAACAGTTCTCATACGATGGGAATTTTACCTTGTTGCTTTTTTTTTTTCCCACACGAAAAAAGATTCCAAGTGTTGCAGTTTTTTCTTGCTGGACGGATTGTTGAATTTGCTGCTGTGTTTTGGAAGAATCTAGCTGCCCAGTCAAGTCACACAGCTCATAAGAGCTAGTTGCTTTCTGAAAGAAGTAGTAACGTCAGCCCCAGGGATGTAAAGTTATTTATACCAGTTTAATGTCAGCTCTGACAAAGAATCCGATGATACTGAATAGAGCTCTTTATGTGAAGTTTAAACATAGATTAACCTCTCTGCAGTTTGGGATCTACATAGAACAGATGGACTGGGAAAAGAGAAGGGAGCTTGTTCTGAAGGTGGCACTCAGGTTAGTGAGACGATCTCAAGGTGATTTTGCAAAATGGACTTCAGAGGTCACCTTCTGGACAGTCACCTTATTGAGAGGGTAATCTTTAGACAACAGTCATCACTTTGTTGTCTGGTGACATATTTGAACTAATGCTCAACTGCCAGAAAAAGTTACCTTCCTATGGCCTAGGGGAGCAATATTTGTAGGCTGTGTGTGGCAGATAAGAGAACTAAGAGCTGAAATGAGATTTTCTGAAAGGCCATCACCTGGCCAAGTATTACTTACACTCCTTCCCTATTTTATTATTTTTATTAATTATGTACTATCACATTTTAATATATGATATTGCTCTTTACCAGTCTGTCAAGAGAGGCAAAGCAAGTGGGATTTACATCACTGACAAATCTCTTTTCATGTCAGAGTACAAGACAAATGGTTTCTTTTACCCTTCATTTACAACACAAAGATAGAAATGCCTCTGGAATCAGATGATGGAAAGATCAAGACATTTCATAGAAGAGATGACACTCAAGGTAATTACTGTCTCTCACTAATAACAGAATTATGTTATCATTTAAACGCTTTCCTGTAAAACTTTTCATTGTCACATTTCTCTAAAAATTCACCTATTCTGAATTTGTAAACAAATCTCAAACACCTGCATGCTGCTGCAGAGTTCTTTCTCCCTCTGCACCTGGTTGCCCAAACTCACCATTTAGCCACTTCATAGACAGCACAACTGTCATGTGAGGTGATCTACCTGTAACACATATTCTGATCTTCCAATGGAAAGGTTTTTTTACTAGATTTTGCTATGCATTAATTTGGACAGAGCCCAGCTTTCATTTTTTTTTCCTTCTTTTTCTTTTCTTCTATAATTAGCTATCGGTGTGGCATCATTTTGAATTGCATTTTCATTATCATTATTCATCACTATGAATTATGAATATTATCATCAAATGTGTGGTAAAATGTATTTAAATAGCTGCAGATAGCACAATATGATATATGTGCTATATTAGTCAAAGTTAAAGAGCAGTCATCTTTTGTTCATCACATTTTTCAGCACTATTAAATATGAGTCTATTTGATCCCCATTCCAGTTCAAAATTGGAAATCTGTCAAACAGCAAAAATGGGGTTCTTGAGCAGATGCTTTTATATTTTGTCATCTAGAAAGTTTCCTAATTCAGTGCTATGTACTAGAAATGCATGGTATTTTAATGTCTGTAGTGACATGCTGTAGTTCATACACTAAGTGTTGTTCAATGCTTATTGATTGCTTTGTGCCCTGCATCACTCTTGCAGATTAATTTCTTCTTAATACGTTGTACCTCAGAAATGAAACTTCAGCTGAGATGCTGCATCTTGTCTTCAAATGTTAATGACCTTTGTCTCTCAGTTCCTGGTCTGACACTAGTATGCATAAAGCAAAACCTGGCACAAGCTCGCATGTGGATGCCTTTAAAGAATGAAAATCAAGCTGGCTTCTTGACTTCTTTTGGCAAGTTCCATAGCAAACAGGCTTGATAGTTAACGTGGTGCTGAGGCTGCCAGGGCACCCACTGGAAACACAAGTGAAGCTTTCAGGAAGGGTTGAGACTGGGGCTGCTCTCAGAGGAGTGGCTGGGCAAGCGGGGGTGGCCAGTGAGGCAACATGTGGTAATGACTGAGAGTAAATATAACAGATTTAAGGGGGAGAAGATGCTAACTGAAGGAGGAGCAGGAACAAGTATTTTATTTCTGATGTAGCTGGTCATTTCTGTCTCATTTCATTAATTGTAGGATTCTGCTGCTTATGGCAAACACAATCTTTATTTAGAAGGAGCAGAACCTGAAAACAAGCGAGGCGAGAGAAAAAAATCAATGTGCAGAGACTAGATGGACCTACCAAGCTGTTCACTAATGACACCTGCATGACTGTGAGGGTATGGGACTCATTTCTCATCCTACTATTAAAAATGCAATGGATATAATAACTAAGTCTGAGGACTAAATCCTCCTGAATGAAAGCTAGAAAGATGTTTGGCTAAGTTCTCATTGAGAAAGTCTTGTTAGCGTTACTCTAACTGTAAAGTTATGGCAGTTGAGGCCTTTGTTTTCATTATTTCAAATATGTAAAGTATTTGCAGGGTTATTTGTGTTGTAATTAGTGTTTCCTGAATCCTAAGGAGATTTATGTTTTGAGAACGTTTTGTTTCCCTGATCCTGGTGCGATGATTTATCTGAGAATAACAATGATGTCCTCAGTTCCTACACTTCGCAATCTGAATAGAAGTCATCTCAAGCATGATTCAAAGTTACAGATGATTAAGACAGTGAGAGCGCACAATAACTTGTCAGAGACTGGCTATGAAAAAATCGATCTTATAAAATAGGATGACTCTATCCAGTTGTATAGTAAACAACTTTCAGTGAACGGTGAATCAAATACTTTCAGTTTGGCACATTGGTGTTGCAGTTTCCAGTCGGCACTGCAGCTGGACATGAGAATGTAAAGCACAACAGAGCACTCTGAACTGAGGCGTGCTTAGTATGCCACATCTTAAAAGTGTTAAGGGTGTTTTTCCTCCTATTCTCTACAATTTGATTGCTCTTATCGTTAAGAACCTGCTTCTTATTTCCAGGCACAGTTCATTCATGTCCAGCCTACACTGCTTGTGCTTGTGCCAACCATATCCTGTAGATGAAATAGTTCCAAAAATTGGTCTTGAAGCAGGAGCTGGAAATCCTCTGTGGTACAGGAAGCTGTCTTAGATTAACTCATGCTTTTCTAATAGCAATGGCCAGTATTCGTCCTATATCAAGTACCAGCACCCGTCTAATTGTTCAAGCCATCTCATCCTTGCTGCTGTACATGAATGTATTTCACCCACCTTTACTTAATGAATCACATTATCTGATACATTTCCCCCCTACACACTCATTTCCTTGTCTTAAATTTCGTAAGTCATTGCAGTCTGAATACATCAAATGAATGAAAAGTGGTATAATGTTGCTATTCTATCAAGAAATCCTTCTGTGTTTTCCCCCCCCCCCCCCCCCGTTAGGATTGCTGATGAGAGTGCTCTGTCCCTGCAACAGCCCAGAGCCGTGTCTCAGTAAGCAGGGGATCAGTTGGCAGGAAGGGGGAGAGGCAGGACAGCCCTGTGGCTCTGCCACCTCCTGTCCTCCTACCAGCTGTGCGTTGCTGGACCACGCTGACAGCGGTGCCTCAGAGAGGATTCCCAGCCCTGCCTGTGTCCTGGGGAAGGAACCAACCACCCCACACCAAGGACAGAGAGAGCAAGGTAGGCACATGTGCTGAAAATGACTAACTGGTCATTATTAATTGTTCTGGGGGAACATTTTTCCCCCAGAACATTATTAATTGTTGTGGGAAAGGGGAGGGAGACAGTTCAGAGTTCGGAATGATTCTGGAACCTCTCTTGTCTCCAACAGTTGGTGAAAAAAGCAGCAGGCAAAATCTCATTTCATGACTATGATACATGCACATATACTCATATGGAGTCCTCAACTCACAATTCGGTATTGAAAACCAACCCTGTGACTGTGGACATGTATTGTGGCATATTTTCCATATGCCATGCACATACGTTTGGGAAGAGGATAGAGAGAGGGCGGAGGAAGAGAAGCAACTCATGACTACTGACTTTTGAGGAAAGCACAGCTGTAATCCCAGCCTGTGTGACTGGAGGAAGTGCTCTGAGCCAAGCTCACTTACATAGTGTTTTCCTTTTATACTCTTCCACCTATAAAGAAATCATTCTGGTGACACAAGGAAAGCAGAAAAGATTTCAATTTTTTTACATCTTACAATATTTATAATTAATATTTTAAGCAAGAGAAGCTATGAGTCCCTTGACTGCTTATCTTATGAAGGGGTAAGATTTTCTGTAGAACAAGTAAGACACTTGGGAAGCAAACCGTGTGGCTGACATGGAAAGCTGATTACTCCATTTTGTACAACCTCCCCTCGATCGTCAAGATCACACACTTCTTACTGTGTTAGTACTGCTTATTTTTCTGCATGAAAAAAGCCTAGTTGCTATCTGTTTGCAGCAGATTTAATCCAAGTTTCACAACACTGCTTCTGATGTGATTATGGATGGCTAACAGACAGTACACTTGTCTCCTGTAAATGTTAGCTTTGTAATGACATGAGGACATGCTTTGTCTGGTATCTCTGAGTGGAAAAAGCCCTGCAATAATTCTGTGCCTAAGCTATCTTTTTGAAACCATGCTCTAAAGCGTTGTAGCTTAATATCAACGGGGAAAATTGTGCACAAATGGAAGCACCACTAAAGCCGATTCCAGGATTCTGTCTCTTAAGAGAACTGCTGAAGAAAACATATTGGCTGGTGCTTTTGACTCAGTTGAGGTGGTGAGGTGACTGAGGAATCGTGTGAGTAACAGCTCTGATAATTTGAAGAAACCAAAAGAATCAAAGTTGATGTTGGGCGTAAGTTGATGCACCTCATTTTGTTTTAAATGATGATCTTATGAGGGTCACGAGAAGTACCTGTAGCCCAGCTTCTTGCATTCTGTAACTGGTACTGACCTCTGGTGTCAACTCTGGATGAAGGCAGCTGCCCTGCCATCATTCAGTCATTCTCATGTCCCTGTTAAACTCTATTACAATTAACTGAGTATCTCATCGCTCCAGTACTGTGTCATCAGTTGTCTTGCTGTAGCTTCTACCTCAAGCCTAATTGTGGCAGATTACACAGCTCTGGTTCATGCAGATGTGAAACACATCCAAGTGACGCTAATTCAGAGTATACGCGTGTGCTTTCTCGTCAGCTTGCACCACAGCTAAGTTGCTCATCCTTCCTCACTGCAGAATTTAGAAGATTTACCAGGATTCTTCTGATAAGTCGTCATCAGGCTTTACCAACCTCTTCAACCATACCATCCCTTCTTTAACACGGTTTTCTCACAATCATAGGATGATTTGGGTTGGAAGGGACGTTGCAGCCCATGCAGTTCCAACCCCTGCCCTGGGCTGGCTGCCCCCCCACCAGCTCAGGCTGCCAGGGCCCTACACAGCCTGGCCTTGGGGACCTGCAGGGATGGGGCACCCACAGCTCTGGGCAGCAGTGCCTGGGCCTCACCACCCACACAGTGAAACATTTCTTCCTTATATTCGATCTGAATCTCCTCTCTTTCAGTTTAGAGCTGATGCTTCTTGTCCTGTCTCCACAAGCACAGCTAAAAAGTCCATCTCCAAACTTGATGCAAACCACTTTTACACCGAAAGATCCCATGTCTCTCTGGAGCCTTCTCTTTCTCTAGATTCAATACAGCTCTCCCAGCTTTTCTTCTTCTTTCAGCTCACTACTGGCATTTTGTAGTTTGACGAACAAGCTGAAGGCCAGGCACGTTCTTCTCCTTGTCTGTTCCCAGGAGAAAACTTCACCTGTGCGACCAGGTGCTTTGTGCGTGCGCTCCGGGAGCCCGGGGGGTTGGCTGGAGAGAGCAAAGAAAGCGAGAAGAAAAGCACGAAGCTGCTAGCACGGGTCTGAACAGGGCGCTGCGCACCTCTCCCTGCAGCAGCAGCCGCGTCCCCTACCGCCGCCTCGGGCTCGGGGCGGAGCGGGGCTGTGGGGCTGGGCCCTCCCACCGCCTTATAGCGCGCGGCCGCCGGGCCGAGCCAGCGCCGCCTGCCTGCTGGCCGAGCCGAGTCGAGTCCTCTGTGCGAGGTGAGCGGGCGGGGTGCCCCGAGGGGGCTTCGGCCTGGGGTGGGCGCTCGGGGGCGGCGGGCGCTGCGGGCCGGGGCTCGGGGCTCGGTGCTCCTGTTGCTGCTGCTCGCGTTTCTGCGGGGCACCGCGGGAGAGGTGGGGCCGGGCGTGCCGGCCGGAGAGGGGCCCGGCTCAGCCTCGTCTTCCCCGTGCCGGTGGGTTGGCTTCCCTTAAAGCTCGTTTCTTACTTATTTCTTTATATACATGCGCTTCGGTGTGGTTTTTTGTTTGTCTTTGTTTTTTTACACTTAAGAACTGGGGATGCGCCGTTGTTACAGTCAGCGGTGTTATTTTATACGTCGCGAGGAAGGCAGAGCGTGCGAAGTGAGGGCTTTCTTCCGCCGGGAGGAACGAGCTCCAGCAGCGCTGGGCGCTGAGGGCCCTCCCGAACTTCTGGCTCTGGCTGTACTGAGGGCAGTGAGCTGAGCTGCAGCTCCTCCGCTCGCTGTGGCTGGATAAAGCTCTTATTTCGTGGTGTTTGCACACGGGGTGTACGTGCGTGTCGCTGCTTGCTCTTCGGGAGAAGTCTCCAGGTTTAAGTTTTGGATCTGTGCCTCTGAATTTGGCTTCTAAGGGAGGGGATTGAAGTTCGTCTGTGATGCTGTTTTTGCTGGAGCTGCAGAGCTACTTCTGAGAAATGTTTGCAGAACCCCCAGTGGTGCTGTGCTTGGTTTCCTTGAGAGTCTGAGAAACCATTGGGGCTGCTGTGACGTGGTACTCCTGATGAATTATTGTGGCATATTTTATTTTAATTGGTGTGGTTGAAAGGTGTTTTTTTTTTTTTCTCTCGACTGCTGCTGTAAGCATCACCTTCTGACTTTTGCATTGTTTGGCAAACGAGTAAAGGGAGACAGAACGTGGCTCTGGTGAGCAACCCTTTGCAGGAGCGGGCCGTGGCTGCCGCTCGTCCTGCAGCCCTGTGTGCATCAGGGCAGCACGGTGTTGTGCCACCTCTGTCCTTGTGTGACCTGTGCACCTACTTCTGGCCACACATACCCTCTGCCCCCTGAGCATCTGCTGCTGTAGCTTTCCCATGGCTGTATTTATTTCCATCAGCAACATCCTCCCTTATTTGCATGCGTGTATACATAGAAGTATCTGCATGCAAATAACTTGAAAGCAGCCTGATATTTTGAGCTGGGTTATACAGAGTTCTGTTGTCTTTTATGGCTGTTGCTGTTTGGGTAGAGGTGTACATCTAGTGAAGCCAATCTTTGTGTGCTGGAGGGATTGCATGCATCACAAGTACGAATGCATCTAACACTAGTTAAGCAGCATGGTAGCAAACCATTGGTGTCATGGTGTTAGACTGCGTGACATGGGGCTGTCTGAATGAATGGTGGTGTTGGGTTATTTGTAGGCTGAGGTTGCTCGTGGTGCTAAATATTGCCCTGGGGCACGTGTCCCTGATCTCGTGTCCCTGATCTGTGAGTGGTGAGTGCTGGAGAGGTGAAGGGAGCCTTGGGGGCAGAGGTGCTTCTTGTTGGAAGAGCCAGCAGATGTAATCTCTGAGAGGGGATTAAAGGGACAAAACAACACCGGGCAAATTAGCGCTCAAGGGTGATAACTCGTGTGAGAGTGCAGCAGCATTTCTGCTTGGGAATGTAAGTGAGCAACGAGAAACTGACCAACAATCCCACTGGCTGTGGCTTGGGGGGCTTCAAGGGGAGAGCTGTCCCTGGTTTTACTTCCTTCTGCTAAAGTTTCTACTGGATAATTGCCTATGGGATAGACTCAGCGTGAAGGAGCGTATGCTGTTGATCATTAGTGAAATTGGGTGAGATTGTAACAGTTCAAATCACTGGTAAATATTCTGATGTTGGTGGAGGTCTGCCCCTCACCTGGGGGGTTTCTGAGAGACTCTAAGGAGAGGTGCTTAGTTTGAAAAGAGTAGAACCCCACAACTTCCTCCTCAGGAGAGCAAGCCATGAGCCCTGCATGTGGTCATCGCAGCCCTGCCCTGGGTTGGGAGCTGCCTTCATGTGGGGCTGGGAGCAGATGTCTGTGCTGTGCAGGGGTGGTGGCAATCTCTGGGGAGATAAAAGGAAGTAAATAGCTATAGAGCTTTTTTTGTGCGTGTGAGTATGAAATTTAGGAAAACTTCAAATCCTGCTTTTTGCAACAGGTTGTGGTGGAAACTAAACAAAATGGAACTGATGAAACACTGGAGAGAAATGGGAGATGCAGAGTGGTGATTTTAGGTCTGTGTGATGTGTTATTCCTTGGCATAGCTCAGCTGAAATGAAAAATAGGAAGCATTAATCTGCCGAACTGTTTTCTCCCAGGGCAGGTAGAGATGGTTGTTTCGCTTCCGTCTGCCTTGGTCTAATATTGTCTTTTCATCATATCCGAGGCAGCCCCCTCCACAGATCAGCTATCTTAATTTCCTCTGCTCTCTGAGCTGCTTGTTTCCGCTCTTGCTGTTTGGCTACGCTGTCTCTGGGGGCTGTGAAGGGGGGTTCAGAGCCAAGTGAAGCAGCCATAGCCGTGTGCTGCTTTCTGCTCTTCCAGTTCTGTAATTTTGTTCCTTTGAGCCAACCTTTGCTGGGCAGGCACTGAGTTCAGGTCTTTTCTGTGCCCATTTTCATTATTCGCAACAGATGTGTGGATGTAGAGTATGTGATACAACCCAGGCTGTGAGGAAGAGCAGTGGCGAGGCAGTACGTGGTGCCTGTACAGCTTACAGAGACGGTGCTGCACACAGCAGTGTGCAACTCTCCCTGCTGCAGCACTGCTTCTTGCAGTCACCCCTTCCTGAGAACACCCAGCTGCCTCTTACTATGGAGCAGAGGTTTTTGTAAACAATTCTGAGCAAGGTCACTTGGAAAACTTTGCTTTCCCCCCACAAGCAGTTGGTTAGCAAGAGGGAAAAAAAAAAAAGGGAACAGAAAATGCAGAGGTGGAGCTGCTCTGTCACGTGGTGGCATCTCAAAGCACTGCCTGAGCTTGGGTGTCAGCTGCAAGGTGCATCTGGGAGAGGAACTGAGATGATGTGTTCTTTCTCTGCATGGTGCAGAAAGGCACTTACTTGTCTTCCATTTCTGTTATTTGTGGCCACGTGGAATGCATTAAAGTGATGCTTGTTTGCTGTGCCCCAGGGAAGATGTAAAACACCATGCAAGTCAAGTCGCAGCTTCTTTGGTTTGGCCATAGAGCTTTTGGGTAACTGGGGCGTGTGTTCTGCCCTGGGAGCCTGATCTCATGCTGGTGGAGGGGGCTTTAACAGCCTGGAAAGCCTGGCTTCAGCTCTATCAGTTTTCATTTGAGTGGTTCCTCTGATGCTATAGTTTTACTGTCTGGCTACAGTCCTGCTGTCTGATCTCAGAGCTATGCTGGTTGGTTGGTTGCTGCTGGCCTGAGGCAGTTGCACAGCTGCTTCTCTCATTGGGTCAGTTTAAGATGAGGATAAATAATAAGATAACCCAAGACATCCTTTTTAACCAATGGTTGAGTTTCGGGGGGCTAATGTCCCTAGCATTATGAGGTTGCTGCATTTATTAATGTAATTTGGAAGATGAATAAGTTCATTTCCTTATGGCTATTACAGTTTTTACCCATTATCCACAGTGTGTTGGGCTCCTTGGTCCTATCTGACACTTGTCCTGAATTCCGTGTATTGCCAGGGAGGAGCTGGAGGTGTGATGATAGCCTTGAATGATGTTTAAATACTGCCATGTTTCAAGGACAGGAAATTTAGGTGTGGCCTTTGAATTCCTGCGGGGCTGCTGGGATAGTAATTCTGCTTGGAGCCCTGCGATGATGTGTTTCACCTAGCAGCTGGCTCTGAGCTGCATCCTGCCTTGAAAGGTGATTGGATAATGGAGAGGTAAAGGCACTGAGAGAAGAAAGTAACCAGCAGTTACATCCAGGAGTGGCTTTCCACTGAGAACAGTGCGATGGAGAAGGGCTCTGTTACAGTACTCTGGAAAAAGCACGCAAGGCTGTGTGTGCTGCATGGCCATTGTCCTTCCCCCATGGCTCTGTGCCCGATCTGATCAGATCACTGCATGTAAGATAGAGGAAAACAGAGAACCTTGACCCAACAGTTCCACTTAAATATTAAACAGTGCTGGTCCTTTGCCATGCCTCATGGGCAGCATATGACTTCGGAAGTGGCAGAGTATTAAGAGCTAAAGCTGATCCCAACAAGAAGAGCAAAGTCCATGCTGGTACAGCTTACAGTGGGAACTTGCAGGCTTACAAGCGCTGGAGGCTGCCATAAAACTGAGGTAGGAAGCAAAACTGGGTTGAGTGTTTCACAGCTGTGGTACACAAGGATGGTGTGGTAGGTGCTTCCTTGCTGGGTGGTGACAGCAGGGCTCACTGTGAGCCTTTGCTCTCAAAGGGCTGTTCACTCCCCTGACTACCAAGGTAAGGAGCAGGGAGGCTTGCAGCAGACCCAGCGTCTCTGATGCTCTCCTTGCCCTCCCAGTGCTGCCTGGGGCAGGGAGGTGGGATGTCCGTGTTCTGAGTGGTGGTTTTGCCCTTGAAGCCTCTGCGTCTTAAAACCTTCCCAAGGAGCATCACTTTTCTCAGGTTTTTTTTGCCCCTTGCCATTTTAAGGGCTGTCTAGCCATAGTCTGTCTGGGAAATGATCATTAAATCTTGCCTTCCAGTTTGGGAGGGATTTTGGTTTTATGATAGTACTCACGTGTTTGGTTTGTTTACGTCGACCAAGGCACTCTAGCTTTAGGGAAGATAATGTTTTATGAGCTCCTGCTTTTTGGTTGTTGTTTGATGGCTTTCTCTTCATGATACAATTGGACAAAGCTGGTCAAAGGCATTTGCTTGTTTTCAGTGATTAAAATAAGCCACAGTCGTCATTGCAACTTCTTTACAATCACTTGAAAGAGGAAATGTAACTACTTAAGAAGGGGGGGGGGGGGAGAAAGAGTATTTCCTGTTTACAGAATTTATACCTATTACTTTTTTTTAATGATTTTTTTTAAGCAGTTTCATTATTTGTCTTATGCAAGTCTCAGGTTCTGAGTGAGCGTACGCTTTGTTTCTGTGCAGAGGGACTGCTTCTGCCTGCTTCGGGGACTCTGGGGAGCTCCAAAAAGCAAGTCTCACAGCTGTTCAGTGCAAAGGGTCTAGGTAATTTTTGTCTCCACGTGAATCCACATGGCTCCCTTCTCTTCTGATTGTTTCTTTTTCACCCATAATTTAATATTTCTTAGCATGAAACAGAGATTTCTCCTAGGGTCATGAGATAAGATACATTGTCTTTTACCCACAGTGGCAGTTTCCTTCCCTTTCTAGGAAGGAAGCTGGCTGCTGGAGCCAGAGCTGCATCTGGCAGAGCCGTGGCACAGGGCTGTGGGGCTGTTGTATGGCTGCCGTGCTTCACATATTGGCCTCTCCCATCCTTCCACCTCTCTGGCTCTTCTGCAGCCGGACTTCTCCTGGAAATCCTCCCAGAGGAGTAAAATAAGAACCAAAGGGATTGGACAGCTGTCCCGGCTGTAACTGCTGTAATACAGTGTCTAGTACAATTTCCTGTTAAATGTGTACTTTCTGTAAGTTTTATATATCAGTTTTATCATAAAATGAAACTGATATAAGTAATGAAGTCAGAAGTTTTTTATGTCAGTTTCAAACCTGAAGGAACATACATGCCTCAAGATTTGTTTTTTTTTTTTTTTCCCTCTATCAGTTGATTATTTTATTGATTTATTTTTATTTTTTTACCTTTCCTGGAAAGCATCTGTTGCTTGCTTCTTTGCTTTATCTTGTTTAGCTTTGAAGCATGAACTCAGCAGGCATAAATAACACTTGCAGCATCTCTGGTTCTGGACAGCTCTGGCCTGTTCCGTACGTAATTCTCGAAATCAGGGCATGGTAAATAGTTTTGTTGATGTGTAAGTAGACACGAAATCCAGCCTCACACACATGGCTCTGCTGGCGCTGCGATTTCATGGGCAGT
Organism: Gallus gallus; assembly: GCF_016699485.2. NCBI lineage: Eukaryota > Metazoa > Chordata > Aves > Galliformes > Phasianidae > Gallus > Gallus gallus. Next base: position 10,042,748 of record NC_052545.1, read on the forward strand.
AAAACAATACCATTCCTGTTGCCATTTAACTGACTCTGAACACAGAGAGCGAATGTGCTGAGCAAGAAAAACTAGGTTTTGCATGCGTGGTAATTGGACTGAAAGCAATCAAACTTACGTAGGTCCATTTTCCCATCAGTCAGATAAGAATGATACATTACCTGCAGTAGACCTACTGGACTGCTGGTATTGTAAGATGGATTTGAGACTAAAGAGATTTTTCTTGTCTTTTTTTTCTTTCCCCCTAGGAATCTGTTTCCCAAACTGTTGGTCAAAGGAGTGTGACAGAATTTGTTTAATGTCTGGTTTCTGAAGAGTTTATGATGCTTGCTGAAGTGGCTGTTGTTCCTGAAGCAGTTTGGGAGGTTGTGAGTGGTGGGTGTGTGCCTCAGCTGTATGACTACTCATGCTAACAAGATCCGTTTACACCATATAGAGACAACCAGTTTGTCAACACTGCAGACCACGTACGGTTGGTGGCAAGTTGTGTGAGTCACCATTGTTCCCTGGCAGTGGAAGGTACAGCTGTACCCTGGGGTGCACCAGCACAGCCAGGTGTGCGAAGGGATCCTCCTCTGCTCAGCGCTGGTGCAGCTTACTTTGAGCACTGCATGCAGTTTGGGCACCACAATATAAGAAGGGCATAAAACTATGAGAGAGAGCGTCCAAAGGAGGGCTGCAGGGATGGGAACTGTTCAGATTTCAGAAGCTTTTCCTGAGAAATACAAATCCCTATCTTCCTCGTGGCTTGGGAGAGCGCTTCTGTTAAAATCTGCAGGAAAAGAGCTGACAGCAGTTAAATCACGTGGCACCCGAATTCCCTGAGGCTGGGCTCTATGCTGGACACTGAGATTATTTTACTTCTTGTGAAGACACTGAAAGAGAGTCCTGCACTTGGAATTAATTCCTTTTGGCAGTGTCCTGATAAATTCCTGTTCTCTCGTTTCTGTCGGAGTTGTGCTGGGTATGAGGGCTGAACATCCCCTGCTGCTGCAAGCCTTGCTGGCCAGAGCTTTTGGATGAGCAGAAGCTTGTATCTAGTGTGGGGGGCTATGCTGTAAATTGGGTTGACAAATACAGTGGAGGGAAGAAAAATAGAAATGCAACTGTGAAGTGGGCCAGTGATCTATAAGCTTATACATATATAGCATAAGCCTTGGAAATAGGACACAAGTAGGAATATGTGGGTCAGCACAAGGAAGGACTTTAATGGAAATTGAGAACATTTGATTGCTGGTCAGCAGAAGCTAAGATTCTTTTCACCCTTGTGTCGTGTCGTATACATAGGACTTGTTTTTTTTTTTCCTAAGAAATTTCAATACATCGTGCATTTGTCAGCCACTTACTGATTTTGATGTAGGTTCCAAATGAGGTCTTAATCATAAGCCTTTTGGTTAATTTCTGAGAGACAATTGGAAGATACCTGTTTTTGGGGGTGGGATGTTTAAAATGACGCGTAGTGCTGCAGGCAGTGAGGCTGGGGGTCAGAACAGTCAGAGGCAGGGCTGGGAGGAGTCTGGTGTCCGTGGGTGCCTTGTGGTATCAGTGTGGTGGCTGAGTTCTTTGTGAGTGACTTCTTTCTCAGCACCCTGTAATGTGCGTCTTGCTGTGATGTTGGCAGATGAATTATCCTCAGAGGAGAACTCTTTTTTTTCCCCCTTGGTAATACTCTTAAGATCTCAAACTTCCCTGATTGTAGACCTTCCTAATGTGATCTGTTTTCTCCTACTAAAATGTTGATTAGGGAGAAAACACAGTGAACTAATTGTTCTGAGAAACACTTGAGCCACATAAATATTTCAGGGGATTTTAGTAGCCTGGGGATCTCACAGTTGCACACAAACAACCGTACCCATAACTGTGGTTGAGGTTCTGTCATGTGAGGAGGCTGGAAAAGGAAGAACTTCTCCAAAGTACCTTAGGGTTTATGTTCCTTGCAATTGCACGATGTTGTGTAAGTCTGTTTGCCTTGTGGATGAATGCTAAGTGAATGAGACACTTTAAGAGAGGTTACACAAGTTTCAGTGTAAATATTTTCTGCCAAAATGATGTAATTCCTGGAACAAACTCACATGGGATGCGCTGGCATGGAAGTAAGGGCAGGAACAAAGCTTCAGGATTGAAAAAGCAGTAAAAGAAGATCGTGGAGCTTGAGAGCAAGCGCCGGAAGGGACAGTTTGTTCTCTGTTCATCCCTATATTGTGCTTCCTCTGGGAAATAATGTAAGTTCAGTATGATTGAAGCCTATTTAGCAAGAATAAGTTGATACATAGTAAGTGTTGCCTCTGTTATCCAAGAACAAAGTTCCCAATCCTGGCTAAGGGTGTGATGAAGGGAGCAGTCAGTCTCGTGTGCGAGCACTGATTCTTTGCTGGAAACCATGAAGTGCTGAATAGATAACATCTGGCTCCTGGTCCACACAAAGCCACCTAACTCATTGGCAAGCTGAATTTTTAGAGCTATTTGATACTATTAGGGTTTATTGTCTAAGAAAAAGTAATTGCAGCCATTCAAGTGTGAAGTCAGAGGAGCAATTTGGAAGTCCTAAGATGTGTTTTAAAAAGCCACGAGGTTTTCCTTTTGTAGTTAGAAATGTAAAAGCAGGGAAAAGAACAGAAAGAAGCTTGTAGCCCTCCCTCCCTCCCCCCCCCCCCTTTCTGTCTCTCTCCCATTTGTGTCACCTCTAGTGGAAAATTTAAGGCTTGATTTATGAATAAGCCTGTACTCTTCTCTGTGCTCCTCTGAGCTAATGCTGCCCGTCCTTTGTCTGTTGTATCTTATGCCCTTCCCTTTCCTTTTCTGATCTTATTTGCTGTTCTCTGTGTTCTGAACTCTGTCCTTTTTTAATGTCTTTATATTCACTGTCAATTAAAAGGAGATTTTTTTCATATGTCAGTTTAGCTGTGGGACTTCTTGCCACAGGATACTGTGGTGCTAAAGGGCTTGGGAAGGGTTTGGCAAAGCTCCTAGCATGTTATTGTGCCACCTTTGGCATAGCATTTGTTTAAGCTTTATGTTATAGGATGTTAGAAAGATGTTGAGGGTAAGTAACCCTGTGTGCTCACCTTGTATTTCACTCTGACCTAGGCAGACATTAGTGGCTACTGGTGTCAGACTGGATAAAGTCATCCTGATGTTCCCCTGTGTCTTTGCAGAAGTCTGCGATCTGTCTTCTTGATTATCTTCCCTTTATTATAGCCTGTGTGATTCATGTAGGATTAACTTATATCTGAAGAAGCCAATATATGCTGTTGTGTACTTGTGTGGTATATTCTGCTCCAAGAGAGGAGTGGTTGGTGCAGTGCTTTCCTGTCCCTGGCTCTGGCTGTGATTTGGCGTGCACCTGGGCAATGCTGTGACACCAGTATCACTGCGCTGCTAAAGAAACCATTGGGACTGTAGACTGACCGCATTCCTCCCCAGCTCATGGCCTCTTAAATTTAATATGCTGTTAATCTGTACACTCTTACTTCAGGCAAAGCCTAGTGAGTGCTATCACCTGTGGCAGCTAATGCACTCCAGCTGGGTACAGCTTCCTGTGACGGCTTACAGATAAAAGACCCTGGATAGCTATTTGTGCTGGGCAGTTGAGTGCAAGAAGTTAAAGCAGTATCAGTGATGGCAAATGTAGCATTTCTAGTAAAATAGGCTTTTGATTCCTCTGTAGTTTTGTTAGAGTAAGTCATGGTCTATCACCATATAGCTTTCTTTACAACCATAAACCAGGTGAAATATTCACCTACCTAATCCAACTGTCTTCTCTGTTCCTTAACCTAAAGTGCATTTATTTTTATTTTTTTTAATCTGTCTGCTTGCATGAACAGTGAAAGAAGGTCACCTGTAAGATTTTCTCTTTATCAGTGTATTTCATGAGCTGCTGCTGACTTTGTTCCCCTGCCATCCCTTTCTGTGATGTCTGCTGTGCAGGGTGGGTTTGGGCAGCTCCAGCAGTACTGCTCTCAGATGCATCAAGCTGCTCGCTGGAGGAGCTCAAGGGCAGCCATGGCATTTGGGAAAGGGTGCTTGCTGTTGTGCTGCTTGCAAATCAACTTTGCTGCTTAAACTCTGCCCAGTTCTAATCCAAACTAATCCGCATGCATAGATGAGCGCTAGGAATTTTCTTTGTATTTTATCTACCTTATAATTAGGTTTTTATTGAGTGTGGGGACAGTTGGGCAGCGTCCTGGTCTCCAACTGTGGCCTGCTAAGAGCATAATGTTTATACAGTAATCCTTTCTGTTGACACATCACATGCGTATTGCAAGTGTTCCAAGTTTTAATGTTAATTGAAGCGCCAGTATTAATTGTGGAAAGTTGCTCATAAGCAAACTAAGCTGGAAGGAGAAACTTTCTGCACCCTTGGTCCTTCACGTTCATCTGAGCAAGGCAGTGGGAGGAGTGGGAGTCTGCATGCCTTTGTGCCTTCAGTGGGTGAGAGCAAGGGACATGCCTGCTTGGGATTCTGCCCTGGAGCAAAATTGATCTCAGAAGCATTCAAGGTGTTGTAATGCTGGTACTATATGAAGGAATCGTTCACAGATAGATGTGACAGGGTGACAGCCACCAGGAAGCCTATTCTGGCTTTTTTGGTGTTTCCTTCATTCAGAAGAACCTAGATTTCCTTGTAGCATTGTGGTGCTGTTCACAATATTTAACATTCCCCCAAACTGCTGTATTTGGTGTATTTTTAGTATATGGGGTAGACTTAAAGGAGGACTGAATAACAATGTGTAAATGTATAAGGAAATGATGACACTTGCATGTCACCTACTGTAATTAATTCCATAGATTATTTTTGGAGGGGAGGACTTAAGACATTTCTCCTGCATGTACTGCATTCTATGCATTGTATTTTATCTGTGTTTTAGTGTGGTGCATTCCTACATTATTTAAAATAAATCTGTGTTGGTCAAAGTTGATTCAACTGTGTGTTGGAATAGGTGAAGGCAGTGTGTGGTTGGAGTACTGCGAAGTGCAGCACCTGGAAATGTCACTGCCTTCCATCCCATTGCCTTCATTCAGTAGATAATGGAAGGCAAATACTTTACTGGCTCAAGAAGAGATCCTGCCCTGATTTTCCCCTCTGTCAGAGCTGCTGAGGTGAGGCAGGTAGAGAGCTGTCTGAGAGCGTTCTTGCTTTGCAGCGCTCAGTTCAGAGCCAAGGGCAAGGTCAGAAAAACCTTTGTAAGAGTTCTCAGTAGCTGTATTTGGAAGGTGAGACCTGCACGAGTGAGGCAAGATGGGAGGATTCGGGTGTGGGCGTTGATTTTGGTGTTTGCTGGTGCCTTCCTGCGTGCGCACAGCCTTGCATCTGTTCAGTGGTTGCAGAAGCGGGGCCGGCACTTCTGCTCCTCCAGGAGGAGTGCTGTCAAGTGAACCTGTGTGTGAGCAACAATAAAATAGCCAACCGCTTCCGTAAAGCTGCAGGCTTCCTGTGGCTGCTCAGGCCTCTGCCCTGCTCTGAGCTGTGCTCTCTGTTGGGCGGGCGGCCTCCATGCATCTGCCCCCACAGAGTTCCTGTCACTTCTGGGCTGGTGTGACAGAAGGTACCAGGCTGTTTGGCTGCTGTGGCCGTGGGCAGTGAACAAAAAGGGCATTTGTGCGGTGCAGTGGTACTGCGTGTTCCACACCACGTTTTGCTTCCTATCTGAAGAGCGGAGGACACAAAAATAACCTAAATGAGAACAATAACCTAAATTAGCACTCTTCTAAATCCATTTAGCCTGTTTTGTTGTAAATATTTATGTGGCCTGGCTGTGTTTTAAAGAAAAAGAGAGAAAATTCCGCCTCTCTGCCCTTATTTCAGGTTGGGGATGGGCAGTGCTTTGTGTTTAGCTTTGCTGCTGCAGATGAGTGCAGAGCTCTGCGCTTCGTGTGTCACCTGCTGGTTTATATTTAGAGGAGAGAAAGTGTGCGTTTCTGTGAAAGCTGCATTTTCAATTGTGCAAAAGCCCAAGTTGGATGCTGAGTTATCAGAATGAGGTTTTAATCATTTAAAATAGTTTAAATTTTAATCATTTCGCTTTTTTTTTCCTGTGGCCTATTAGAGTTGTAGCTCTGCCAGTTCAAAACATGCACTCCTTGAAAGCAGGTTGCCCAAAGCAGAGGCCTTCCCAAATCTGAGACTTCCTCATACCAGTGACTGCAGCAGGCCTCTTTGAAGAAGGTTTGGAAAATCACATCCCTTTGGTGTTATTTTGGTCTTAGCTGAACGTTGTCTGTGATGCTGGGCAGAGCATTAGCCGGTGGATTGCAAATGCCATCCATATTTGGACAATTTAAAGCCATGTTTTTGTTTCCATCTCTGTTCTGCTTAAGAGGAGGGTGGAAAGCTTAAGCTGGTGCACGAACATGACTCTCCACTTTTACCTTCTCAGTACCCTGAAGAATCAAACACAAACACCTTTGTTCCCCAGTGACTTCATTCTTAAAAGACCTGTTTAATTTTAGTCATTAGTTTCAGGAAGGAATAATGAGAATTTGTCATTGACAAGAGGGCTGCATCTCACGTGTGTGAGGGATCTGCTCCATAATTCATGGGCTGGAGAGCGTGGGTGTGGATTGGATGGTGCAAAATGGAGATGAGATTTCAGTTCAGTGAGCCTTGGACCTAAAGACAGCTTTTCTGTTCTTCATGATATTCTCTTGACCTATATCACTACACATTTTGCTAACTCATCCAGATATTTTTAGATTTTCTTATTTAAGAGCATACCAAATTATTGGTTATTTTTGTATTACTTATTCTGTCCTTTGTGATGGAAGGGAGTTTGCACACCAGAGCAGTGCTGATTTATTTCTCTTCCATCTGTCCCTTTGTGTACCTGTAAGCTGTGCAGACGTGTGGAGAAGTGCTGCTGTTTCTCATCATTCCCTCTCTTGTCATGGATTCCTTGAGGCTTTTCTTGTTGTGTGATGAGCCATGTGTCACTGTTGGTGTGCTGAGAAGGGGTCCTCTGCTGTAGGATGTGAATGAGAGCAAATCTGACTCAGGCTTCTGTGAGCCTGAATGCATACACAGAGTCGTTGCAGGAATTTTGTAGCAGACTTGAATCCACTGAAGCACAGTGTGGTGTCTGCAGGCCAGAGGTACTCGTGCAGTCAGCCATCGCCTTCCAGCTCTGCTGTCTTCACACGTTCCCATCCTTGATAGAGTAAACTGTGTGACTCTGCCTGAAGTGAATTAAGGAGCACTTGGGATTTTCATCTTCCAGTTCAGCTGAAGATATAATAAGTTCTAACAGGTGTGCTAATAGCTGAGCAGCTGCCATAGTGAATGAAGCTAGCACTGGTCTAAACTGCATAGTGAAAATAACCTCCAGCAGTGAAGATGTAGCCTTTATTTCTGCATTTCTTTCTGTGATATTTCTTTCTTGTAGTATGTGTTTGTGTACAGGTGCAGGACCACTGTGCTGTCAAACCCAGTCTGTCTGGGGCATGCCAGTGTCTGATATTGAGGCTGATCTCAGCACTGGGAGCCATTGCCTGTGAGCACAGCAGAAGTAAACTCTAAAACACTGTGTTTGTTATGAAATTATCTGCTTTTGATGAAGCTGCTGTGTACAGTTCAGAGGCTTTGTACAGAAAAAAAATGAACTCATTGAGTTTCTTAGAAGGGTAGAAAGGATGACTGAGGGGACTACTGACTATGCTGGGGAGAATCATGGAACAGATTCTCCTGGAAGCTATGTAAAAGCATATGGAAGAGAGGAAAGTGATATGGGATAACCAGCATGGCTTCACCAAAGGCAAGTCCTGCCAGACCAACCTAGTGGCCTTCTGTCCTGGCATAACTGCATCAATGGACAAGGGAAGATCCACTGATATCATCTATCTGGACTTCAGTAAGGCCTTTGACACAGTTCCCTACAATACTCTCCAAATCAGACAGATATGGATTTGATGGGTGAACTGTTTGATGGACAAGGAACTGGTTGCAAGTTGATACTCGGAGAGTAGTGGTCAATGGCTCAGTGTTTGGATGAAGATCAGTGATGAGTAGTGTCCTTCGGGGGGGTCAGTACTGGGACCATTACTCTTCAGTATCTTCATCAATTACATCAAGAGGGAATGAGTACACCCTCAGCAAGCTAGGGGACACCAGTGTGTGTGGTGTGTTTGACACGCTCAAGGGATGGGATGCCATCCAGAGAGACCTATACAGGCTCAAGCAGTGTGCCCAAAAGAACTTCATGAGGTGCAGTGAAACCAAATGCAAGGCCTTGCACCTGGATTGTGGCAATCCCCACTGTCAACGCAAGCAAAAGGAGGACAAAAGGATTGAGCACAGTGTTGCCCAACTGGGCTCGTGAGTGCTGGTGGATGGCAAGCTGGTCATGAGGCAGCAGTGTGCTCTCACAGCCCAGAAAGCCAACTGTATCTTGGGCTCTATCAAAAGAAGGGCAGCCAGCAAGTTGAAGGAGGTGATCCTGCCCCTCTGCTCTGCACTGCTGAGACCTCACCTGGAGTACTGCATCCAAATGTGGAGTCAGTACAGGAGAGACATGGATCTGTTGGAGCACATCCAGAAGAGGGCCACCAAAATGATCCAAGGGATGGATCACCTCCCTGTGAGGACAGATGGAGAGCTGGGGCTGTTCAGCATGCAGAAGAGAAAGCTCTCGGAGACCTGAGAGTGACCTTTCTGTAGCTGAAGGGGGGCTATATGAAGGAAGGAAATGTTTTTTTTTTAGCAGGGTCTGCTGTGATAGGACAAAGGGAAATGGTTTCAAACTAAAGGAGGGGAGGTTTCGATAGGATATAAGAAAAAAGTTCCTTATGATCATGGTGGTGAAGAACTGGCACAGGTTGCCCAAAGAGGTGGTGGGTGCCCCATCCCCAGAAACATTCAAGGTCAGGCTGGAACAGACTGTGAGCAACCTAATTGAGCTGTAGGTGTCCCTGTTCCTTGCAGGGGGGGCTGGACTAAATGACCTTTAAAGGTCCCTTCCAACTAAAACGATTCTATGAAACAGCAGGAGATTTTGGTTAAACTATGTCCATATGTACGTCGACAGGAAATGAGTCATATTCTTGCAAAATCATAAGCTGAAGAATTTGTGACTTTTGTATGAAAACTTCCATTTGTGGATAAGTCAGATCTCCTTCTCTCTCTTCTCAGGCATCAGGAATGTCTTCTGAGCCTGCTGCATCTGCCTCGGAGCAGTCCCCCTCCTCTCTGCACTCACCCAGTTCTCTTCATCTGCCTGAAAACCGCAGGACGAGAGATCGCTCCCCGTCTCCCATGAGGGGGTACCTCATCCCCAGCCCACTGCCCACACGGCGCACCAGGACGTATTCAGCGTGAGTATTGGGAAAACTACACTTAGTAGGGACAGCCAAGTGATTGCATTTGGGCAGATTGATCAGCCCCTCACCTAGGTGAAGGGAGGCTGAGTTTGTTGGAAAACACTTTGGTCTTTTACTGTTATCTTTTCCCCTTAAAATCTCGTGGGATTAGAGTTTTCTTAGTCTAAATTGCTTGCAGTTTTGTACACTCTGTTTGGATAAAGAAAGTTGAAAGTATTTCCCTCTCTTTAAGACCAGATTGGTACTATTAAGTAGTTGCTGCTGAGGAATATACTCCCTGCGTAGTGTAAGGGTTATTTGAACCATCGTGCCTGTTTGCGTGGAGTGCTGCAGCTGAACCTTCTGCATCCGTGCTCAGCAATGAACTGCTCTTTGTGCTCTATTTCCCAGAACTGTGAGAGCATCAGAGGGTCCCATCTACAAAGGCGTCTGTAAGTGTTTCTGTCGCTCCAAAGGCCATGGCTTCATTTCCCCTGCAGATGGAGGGCCTGACATCTTTGTACACATTTCTGAGTAAGTTCCTGCTGAGGAAGCTGGAGTCTCAGTTTTTCTTGATTACTTAATGCTTTTGATATATCACATTCTAAGAACAGTTTGTAGCCTGTCACCCTTAATACCAAGCAGTTATGCAGATGTTACAGAAAAAGAAGACGATAATTTTACCTCTGCCAGTATTACTATAAATCTGTTGAGAAGTAGTAGATCTATCAAGTCTATTAGAATAAGCTGTTTTGCCTCAACCCAGAAGCTTGCATTTTATGCGAAACAAATCATCTAGGCAGTATCAGGCTTTAATTTAAAGTTTTCCAATGCTGAAAACTCATTTTTTTCCTTGCACTACTTAAATCATTATTAACATAAAGGTTAATTACCTTTACTGTTTAGAAAAGTCATTTGTGTAGCTTCAGTCGCAAGCAGCTCATGGTTAAAGTTTTCTGTTAAAGGGTTCATTAGTAGCTCCACTTTCTTCCCTTGAGCTCATGAAGATCTGTCATATCTGAATATACCTTTTGGTAAATCAAATGAATTGAGCTTTTCAAGTCTGTAATTTTTTTCATCCAGTCTAAAACAATCTTTCCAGTTTCTTTTCTAAGTGTGCTGCAGCCTTTAATTACTAAAAAAATACAGCTGTGTTGATATTTTCAGTATGTAGAGATAAGAACTTCTTCCATGCTCCTGCTGCTTCTCTTTCTATACATTCCATAATCGCATTAGCCCTTCTTGTCCCTAGTCTCTTGCTGAGTTGCTTATCTGCTCTGACCTCTGCATCCTCTGCAGCATCAGAGTTTGGTGCAATCCCAGATGCAGTCTGTCATCTTCTGGCAGCAGGGCTTGCGTTCCTGGCTCACAGATACATGACTTCATATTTTGTTGCACTGCAGCACATTTGATTTGAATAGGTCCTGCTTGCCAAGAGATCCAGATCACTCTGACTGTCCTCATTATTTATTGCTTGAATGATCTCCAAGTTTTAATAGACAAATTTATATTTGTTTCTAGATGGGGTCGTTGACCAGCATGGGGGTTGAAACTGGCCTCTGTTAGGATTACTATTGTCCTATCTACTACTTATCCATTTACTTATCAGTGTTTAGTCTAGCTATTGCTTACAGTGTTGAAGCTATGTAACCCTCATTTGTTTTCTTTGGAGTGGTTGTCCAGTGGTGAGTCAATAAAAGCCGTACCAAATTAACTCAGGTGCCCTCAGTTATCTTTTCTGCCCATGTGGTTAGCACATCTCCTTTGAGAATGAGCACGCTGGCATTCTTCCAGATTTTTCTGAAATGTTTTCTGCATGATGGGTTCACATGATGGGTTCAGGGTACACAAACTGCTTCTGCCCTCGATCGCCCTCCAAACAGCTGTAACTCAAACTCCAGTGATGTTTTACTGTTTGTCTTTTTAGCCAAAATATCTCCTATGCTGAAGTCCTATACGACACTACAAAGGTCTTTTTTTGGCTGTTGTGATTTTAGTGGTTTGTGGGAGAGGCCCCATCTCACAGGAGTCCCTTCTTGTGGGCTATGCTACTTCTGTATTGATCCTGTACACTTCCAAAGTGCTTTGACTCTGAGCCATCTATATGCTATAGTTAAGTGAGTATACCCTGGATGCAATGTGCCACCTTTATCCTTTCTTCCACCCAGTCGATCCATCCTAAAAACAGTACTGAACAAGTCATTGTGGTTGTAAAAGTTCACAGGCAGCCACATTTCTTATTTTTAGCATATTTACATTGCTGACACTTCGGTTTGCCCTCATCCTAACCCAGCCATGCTCTCAGCTTGCTCTCCTCTAGGTAAGGGATGAGAGGGGGAGGGCTGTTGGATGGGCAAGGGATAGCATGCTCCAGCCTGAGCTGTGGCTTCCCAGGTCTCAGTTTGGTGTCCTAGTCCTTGGGTCATACTGCTCCTCTTCATTTTTAATTGCTTCAATTCAGATTTGAATTAGTTCTCGTGCTGAGGGGGGCCAGACTATCTCTGTAAGTCATGTTGTACAGAGTAGTGTATGCTGCAGTTTTTCTGCAGTACAGCAGTTCTCTTAAAGCGGAGCAGGTTCTTCTTTTACCATACATGAGAAAATTGGAGGGGCTTCCTCTGCCCTGTCTTTCTGGCACCCAACCCACTCTCAACAATCCAGTGATGTATTTCCACTGCCTCCCTGGCTGATCCCTTCCTGTAAGAAACAGATCTGGTTCCTAATTGTTTCTGGTGTTAACCCACCTCTCTCTTGCGTTCACTGTGGTCCTTCACTCCCGTTTCAATCTCCGCAGCAGATAGGTGATACCTTTATTTTTTAAGCTTTTAACTTCTGTGTTCACAGATCACATTTTCTTGTGATGTGGGTTGGGGGTGCCCAAAATAGTGGGTTAGTTGATGTGGTTATGAGCAGTCCATAGGAATCCCACTCGCCTTTCCCAGTATATTTGGGTGTGAGCGTGTAAAAGAGACTTTCTTTTTATCCTCTGGGCCTTTGCATTGGACTTGGGATTTGGGCTGAAGCCTGTGTGCCTGCAAAGACGAGGCAAGGAGATAGTTCACTAGAGAGACCTGATGAATTAGTGACCACACTTTTTTTTTTAAAGGGATTTGCTTTTTAAAAAGTAGCTGATACCTTGGAGCCAAAAAGCATGTGCAGTGCTTGTGGGTTTTCTGCAGTTTGCTAGTGCTTGGCTCGGAAGGGGAATATGCTGCAATGCACACAGGCCTTTGGGGTGTCCTTCAGACTGGTTTCCTGACCCCATGTTTGATGATGGCTTTGTAGAATTGATGCTACACTTCTCCCAGGGCTTTGACTCACAGCACCTTTGTGTCCCAGGAGAGATCCTGCACTTGTGCTTTCCTCACCTGTTATTTTGTGATCTCAGGAAAATATGCTTGTGGACCCATAACTCTAGAGAACTGGGGCAGGGGAAAAGATAGCTATGGGAGATATCTTCTGATGATGTCCCAGGTGGAGATACAGTCCTGTTCTGTTGCTGGCTGTACTGGAGAGGTACCAGTAACATCATCTTCCTGCAGTGAGGAACCCAGCTATGTCCTGGCCACTGTCCCACTGCATCACAGAGACTGATTTTTGAGCTACCTGTGCCTGTGGAGACATCACACTGCTTGCTCTCCTCTGACTTCCTGTTATATCACTGTATTTAAAACAGAGCGTTAATGCTACCATCTTCTGTGTGGCTGCTCTCCTAGTGGAGTGTAATGATCCTGACTGGAAATTAACTGGTAATTAGAAACCATCTCGGAGCTGAATCTGAGCTGGGGGAATGATCCATTCCTTTCCTTTGAACTAACAGCCGTTTCTGGGGCTGCTGGGAAGCCAAATCTGTACTTTCTGATTTCCTTCAAAATATTTGAGGCACTTTATCTTGCCTGCTTTGGGCTGTGCGCTTCCTTCCTGATGTGTTTCTCTCCTGGTGCTTTGCTGCAACTGTTAAGTATCTGAAATAAGCAGTTTGTGTGTGTGTGATTGAGGGGGGGGGGGGGGGGGGGGGGGGGTGGGAAGGGGCTGTGGAATAACAGTTCTTCCTTGGGGAGGGGTTTGGATCTTAGTAAGATAGGGATAGATTTTCCTAAGAGTTCTCCTTTACACCCAGGTTGACTCAGAAAACTTGCATGTTGCACCAATGCACTTAGGAATTCCAGCTTGTTGTGTTTATAGCAAAACCTCTCCAGAATCTCTACATAATGATATAAGCCGTGATAGGTGAAAGTCAATACTTGCACTGTATGTGCAAGTGATGTGGTGGGCAGTGCAGGAGACTGTAGCCTGGTTAGTGAGCACAGAACTAAACAGCCAGAGGTTTAGTTTCTGGATGTGAACAGTAGGTATTGCTGTGATGGGATCTTAGTTGGGTGCTTGCAAAAGCCTGAGCCCAGGTAGAAATCTTTGGAAAGCTCTGCTTCTTGTGATCATGACTTTCTTCCTCTTAGTGAGCTGTGTAGTGTTGAATTGGCTGTTCAGAGCAGGTATGGAGGCATAACACTCCTCAAGCGTGGATTCCAAGACCACGACAGGAGATCTCTGGAGACCTGAGCAAGAGCGTGATGCATGTGGTGTACTGGAAGAGAAGAGCAGCTTCCTTCCTAGCTGTGGGAGGACCAGGCCAGGGCCCTCAGAGACTAGGGCAGTCTCATAGCAGAGATCTTGAATGTTTACAGATGGGATTTCTTAGTGCTTGGGCCTCTTTCAAACTTGTCTTTCCCAGTTAGGAGTGTGACTGGTGGGCGACTCCTGCTACTGATTTGCTTGCCAACCATCTCGATAAAGACATTGCTGGCATTGCTGATCTCAGCTGATGCTGGATCGGAATGCATCCAAGATTAGAAACTTGGAATAGTTCATTACTGTGCTGAGTCCTGTTGTTTAGTGAAGATGCAAGTTTACAGGGAGGTATACTGAAGAGTTAAATGAGCTTTAAGAAGCTCGCAAGATAATGCAGCCCAGCGGTCTGTAGGAGCTGTCAGGCTTGTTGACCAACAAGGCTCAGAATTAACTGAAAACTCCTGTTCAGGAATAGTTCCATTTGACTTAGTCTTTGTCCCCAGAGGTTTAACTAGAGCCCTGGAGTATGAATAGCAGCTGTGAGGAGGAAGAGCTAGAACAGCCCTTATTTAGGTAATTTCCTAATAACCTCCCAGCTACCTAAAAATAGTGCAAATAAAATGCTCCACTGTACCAGGCTGAGACTGAGCTGGGAAATGGGAGTTGCTGGATAAGCTAGAACTCGCTCTATTGTCTCATTCTGACACTGACACCAAGAAAACATTTCCTATTTTTAGCTTAGTATATAAAAGAGCGTTAAAGTTTCTGGATGGGGATTTAATATATTTATATATATATATATGTATATCCATTTGTTTGAATAGGAATGTGCATACAGATCTCTTAAAAAAATGGTGAAGGTCCTCACCTCTGCCTTAGATCAACATTTAATATATAGCTAGAGTAAAAATATTTTTTAAAAGTCTATGTTTAACTTCCTGTACCAAATTATCCAGGTAAATTTTGCATAGAATGGCTGCTGCAGACAGAATGTCTTCCAAGATCTGTTTACTTTCTCTGATCTCCTCCAGCTCATTTACCTTGCAGCACTTAAGGCAATTGCTTCCTGATGGGGGATCATTCTGCAGCTCAGCCATCTCATCACCTTTCAGGTGCCATTATACTGTTCCTTCTTGACACCACCAAGAAATACTGCACAAGCTGGATGCTGTTTGTTTATAAGCCTTGCTTAGTGACGCCGATGCTGGAGCAAATCTGCATATATCCAGTACCAGTATTTCCAGAAGCAGCATTTGGTAGGCAAACAGCTGTTATGCCATTCACAAATGGATGTGATCGGGCTGCAAAGTAAGACCTTTGTCCCCAGTGCATATGAAAATGCAGAGGACAATGAGTTAATAATCTCATATTAGGTAGGCACCAAGAATGACTGACAGTCAGAAAGCTGCAGGGATGAAAAGAATATCTGATCTGTGGGAGACAGGTTTAATGGCTGAAAGCAGAGCGTGAAATTTGAGCTGTTTGTGTGGTCACAGCCTTCTCACATAACTTTGGGAAGGACAAAATTAGTCTTCATCAGGTCCAGCCAAAAAAGAGCATGACAAACCAGAAGATGAGAGAAAGTACTGTTAGGATTGAATGAGGTTTTATCTCAGCTTCAGTTTCTTGTAGTGACAGTTTAAATAAGGTCAGGAACCAGGAAAGGGACTGATGCTGTCATGGTGATGCTTGGTCCTGTAAGAAGTGCTTCCTAGTTGAGAAAAGTTCTTATGGGTTCTTTTTTTTTTTAATTCTCAGGGAGAAAAAACCAGCACCACTTGGGTTGCAGGTGCACTGGTTACTGCCTTCTTACTGGAACCCATCCTGATATGTATATTCATATATTTCAATTTTAAGTGAAACTCATCCCAACAAAGTCCACATCATTTTTAGTGTTTGATCCGTACTCATTTCTCACTTCAGATTCAAATGATACGTGATTTTTCTTAAGTTTCTGAAACAACAGCTGCCTGTATGTGTGAGCATGTCTTTGGTGCTTCAGGAGATAGCAGGAGCCCACTGTCCTTTTACTTCAACCACACATCCTAACTACTCTCTGCAGATTCAAGTGTTTATGTTGCCGAGTCTCTTCCTGTTTTACAGGAGCTCTCAAAGAACACGTAAAGTTCCTGTTCATGAAAAAAACCTTTCAACCCAACTTAAGATCCTTTCCTGGGCAGGGCATCCCTATTGTTTGCTTCCTCTCAAGTGGTGACTTGTGATCTCATTGCTTGCTGTGCACGTTCATCCTCTGTGCGGGAATCAAAGGTGATGCTTGGTGCTGTGGAGTGGGCGGCCACAGTGCTAAGAGGAGGTGCTGCTTTATTTCCAGCTTCAAGTAACTGCTGTGCCTCAGCTTGCTGAAACCCTGTCTGCAGCTGCTCCTGGCGCTTGAGGCCAGATGAAGAAACACTTTTCATTACAATTCGTTCCAGTGGCTCAGCTGTACTTGAGTAAATCTGGACTTTCTGCTTTGGCTTCTATTGTCAGCACTCATTACATCTGAGTTGGGAAACATTTCCACTCACTGCCTTTTTCCTAGGCTGGTATTTCTTTCTATGGATAATGTCTGTGTGTCAGTGTATTCCATTGAAAGCTAATACTTGCTCAGGTGGGACTGCTGTCCTGCATGGGTTGTGTTGTAGCTGTGTATTTTTTAGCTCAGATAACAAGTCCTTTATCTTCTGGGACTGATGGCTTGCTCACCTGTTTGCATGAGCGCTGCAGCAGCATGGTGGACAGTTGTAGCTGTTGTTCATGAGTTACTGTGCTCAGCAAGATAACGAAGCGTTTGCTTGCATAAGATGAAAGATAAACTGCCTGTGGGGTGTTTGTTGTTTTATTTTGGTTTGCTGTGGTCTCCAGTTAGGTACTCCCTGATACCTTTCTTTGGAAGAGGAGGGTTGCTGCCTAGCGTGTGTCTGTCACAGCGGCACAGGAGGGCTGGGGAAGTTTGTCTGCTTTGTGTTGGCTCCTCATCCCCAGAGTGTTCCTGTAGTTCTTGCAGGTCTGTCTTCAGGTTGCTGACCTCAACACTAGGTTTTCAGGTACCAATTAGTACAACGTGGCATGAACTTCCCATCAAGCTTGTCTCCTAACTCTTAATGTATACTTCAGCTGCACCAATGAGCAGCAGGAGGGTGGATAGTCCTTGATTTCATCTATGGCTGAAACTCTCTCGGAAGGCCCTGCCAAGACTTCAAGCCAGCTGCAATGGGAATGCAGATATGTCTTGCTGTGGTGTGCATATCATGCTCTACTTGTCTTTTCCTCATTTGCAGTGGTCAGTACTTGAGAAAGCATATACAAGGGCTGTATGGCAACAAGGGTGTTGGTTTATCAGGATCAGGTGAATCTCTGCTCCCAGTAGGATTGTAAATACTGGATGTACTAATTTTTCACACCCAAAGAAATCTCAAACCTGTTAGAGGAATTGAGGGCTATAGATAAGGGCAATAACTGAAGAAGACAGCCATAGCAAGAGCCCAGAGGTGGGAGCTCCAGTGCAGTATGTTCAGTATGATACAGGGCTGGGCTAATGACAGGTCGTCTGGGGACTTCGGAAGTAAGTAAAGGTCAGTAGGATCAGCGTGTATGGGGAGGAAAGGCTGTCAGGACTGATCAAGGAGGATTTAGCTTGGCTTTTCTGTAAATATTTTTTTTCTGCTTGCAATTTACTGCCACTTTCCCAGGCACCACCCTGAAGAGTTCATCTTAGGACATTCCCTCTTGGGTTTGGTGTATGGGAGATAGGGTCTAAAGAATATGTTTCAAGCGACAGGAATGCCTTTAACTCCTTGTAACGGACTGTAGATCTGTATTTAGATATGGGAGCATTTTTAATATTGCATTGATAGGATCAGTCAGTGAACAATAAAGTTTGTTTTTTTTCCCCCTGAACTTCCCATGGGAGAAGATATGATTTCTGGGTCAGTTTTAGCTTCCACTGTATATGCCGGCCTGCCCTGTATCACAGGCTGCTTCTGCTCACCTGCCAACACCAGCTCTACAGCAGTGGTTCTGATGCGTGAGTCAAGGGAGCAGAAGCTGAGGTAGCTCTGAAGTAGGAAGAGTGGGAGGAAGGCAATGCAAGCCATGAAGTGGTTTTACAGAACTAAGGGGAGAAGTGAAATCCGATGTGAGGTTGCAACTGTAATTGTCAAGCAAGTGACAGTATATTTGTCTCCTGTCAGTCCTGTCAGTCTTTCCTGTAATAGCAAAAATATTAACAGCAGAGAGAGAGGACATGAAAGGCACTACTAAGTCTTCGGTTCCTGCAGTGCATTTATAAGGTATAATTCCTGGGTGGTGTCAGTGAAGGCAAAATAAGCACAACTGTCCAGAAAGAATCTTTTTTTCCTCTCTCTGAACCCTCCAAAAAAGTCTGTGAGCAAGTCATGCAAATCAGTCATCTGGTAGATTTTATAGTTAGTGTGTATCTGTTCTTCTGTCCTCATGTCACTACAAATTGTATCCACTGAAAAATATCTGAACAAGAAGAAATCTGAAGCCTGAATTGTCCCAGAAGGGAAGGGAGTCCTCAGCGTGGGCTTGTGAAGTAACGTCCTGTCAAAGAATTATGAACATGTGGTTCAGAAGGCATCTCTGCACGTCTTCACTGGCACATGCTGAGGTTTTTTATTAAATAGCTCTGACCTTGAACACGAGGTGAGGAGGGCTATTGCTCTTTGCAGCTCTGTCTCATCAGTACATTGCTGTGGACAAAAGGTGCCAGCCGTTATCGCTTTCCCAGTATTCCCAGACAAGACTCACAGTCATATCGCAGTAACAGCTGCAGGGTGGGAGTCCTCCAGCATCGCTCAGCATCTCTATTAGTGGGCAGGTAGGAGCGAGTGTGTGACCTGTGGGAGTCGGGTGCTGGAGGAGAGCTGCAATGCTGTAACACATCAGAGCCATTGACCTTTTTCTCCTCCACTTTTTTTCCCGTAGCAAGTGATTTTAAAGCTTCTGACGCTGTGTGTTACTTAAAGATATATTTTAAAAATATTTTAAATACCACAGACAAACTGAGTGTTATGGTGGAGTCACTTAAGGATAAATCCAGTAAGTACAGTTGTACAATCCAGAAAGAGTTCCAAAATGAAGTAGCAAGCAGTGTCAGCCCTGCCCTCTAGTGCAGCAGCGGGGAAGAGGCTTTAGGAATGTGGGGGAAGGTGCAGGGATCACAACAGTGCTGTCCTATGCGGGGCTCAGCTGACTTTAAGTCATGTTAGAGGTTGTAGGTAATGGTTTTTCTGTTCTTTAGGCTGGTATTGTTTGTAGTCATCTCACTGGATTTTGCTGTGAGACATCTAAAATCAACCTCAGCTTTGGCTGCTGATGTGGTGGTGTTCTTGTTGTTTGTTCGAACAAAACAAAAGACCACCCCAAATTTCCTTATACGTATAAGATATTCGTTATGATAAAAAAAAATTAGACTAAAGGAGGAATGTGATTTATGATGATCTGAAACTTCCTTTCCACAGCATCGAAGGCGAGTACGTTCCTGTGTCAGGGGACGAGGTCACCTACAAGGTGTGCACCATCCCACCGAAGAATGAGAAGCTGCAGGCCGTGGAGGTGGTCATTACCCACCTCGCCCCAGGAACCAAGCACGAGACCTGGTCGGGGCACGTCATCAGCTCCTGAAGTTGCCCAGGGGACGCTGTCTGCGTGGGTCACTGCTCAGCGCCTGCCACCAGGGAACCTGACCTAAGAATAGTCCGTGAATGGTGCGGGAGGAAATACTGCATTGTCAATAAAAGCAGAAATAGGCCAAAATTACCATTTTTACAGTAGGCCTGATTTAACAAAGGAGAAGAAAAAAAAAAAAAAAGGCAATCCAGATGCTAATGAAATGAAAAATTATGTCTTTATTAATGTGTTTACAGAAATGTATTTTAAAGAGATGTGGTTTGTGTGCTTTGAGGGGTTGGATTTATTTTTTTTTTTCCTTCATTTTGAACCAGTTCCAGTCCCTCAGGGGACTCGGGGAGCCTTGAAGGAGAGCCCTTGCAGCACAGCCAGCTATAGCAGATGCACAGGTGCAAGGCCCCATGGGTGCATGATCACTGTGGTCCCTTGAGCTGTGCTTCTGCAGGTGTCAGAGTACACTTTCTGCTGGTAGCAGTGCCTCACTGCCTTGACACGAGAGTGAGCAAGCTGCTTTGTGCTGCAATTTGTTTTCCTTGTGGAAGAAAGCTCGCAAACAGAGCAGCTGCTGCACAGTGGAAAATCTCCATCTGGTGGTTATGCTCTGATGGCCTTCAGGTGCAGCATTTGCAAACATGTCTATGTATGCGTGGAATATTGTGTGTTTTTTCTAAAAAAAGCCTGGATTGTTCATGAATTTACTTTGGTGCCTTGATGGTTGATTAGCAACAGGTTTTATAGGCCAGTATTACTTAAAATAAACAAAAATTAAAAATTGCTTCAAGGTAAGTGGTAGAAAGCTGTAGAGTAGCTTCAAAGCCTCTGGCTGCGTCTGAATTGAGACTGCCTTCTTGGCTGCATATAGCTGATAAGTGTCTGCTGTGGCATTTCACTGGCAGGCAGGAGAAATAACTTCTGAAAAGCAAGTTAGGTGCTGTTGCGCTCACCGTATACTGAAGTACTGTGAGAGTTACTTACTAGACTTGCCTCTGGATGGAGTAGATTCTGCAGCTGTGTTTTTTAGAAGACTTTCTTGATGGGATGTGCTCTGGCCACCCCTGCCCTGACTCTCTTCTCTGCCTGCGAGGTTGCATATAGTTGAAGTAATGTGACTATGCTGTTCCTGTTTGCCTTCCATACATTTTTCAGATGAAGCATTTTTTCTCTTTTCTTTCCTAACAGTGGATTTTTATTGACTTTGCACATAAAAAAAAAAAGAATAAAAATAGAAAAAGATTGCACGATACTCTTCTGTTAGCTACGTGACGTGGTGTAACTTCAGTTGCCTGTTTGCAGTTTTTCCAAGAGGCACTCGCTGTCAGGAAATGTCTCAGGACTCCTTCACAGCAGAGATCTGTTCCAAGGTCTGACCTGGGGAGAGCTCAGCTGTATGAAGGTCAGTAACTGCTGTGATGGCTTGTTTTACTTTAAGCTGTATTACACTATAGTGTGCTGTAATGACCAGCCTGCAGAGGCTTTTTGTTTTTAACCACGACCAAGTAATGGTGGGTTTAACACTATCTAGCTTGTGGAGTATCGCATATTGCTTTCTTTACAATAAATGCAGCTGTTATAATGCTGTAATATGTCTTCAGTCTGATCTCTACATACTCTGTGTTGAAGTTCTTTATTGTTAAACAGAGGAGACTGCAGGTGTCTGCTTATGTATGCTGTTAAGATGATATGCATTAACAGAAGAAAGTAATTCAGCATGTTTTCTAGCTGTGTAATCAATTAGTGTACAAGATTTTATATTTCTGTGAAGTCTTACTTTCATTATATAGTCTTTAGTATTAGCTGTTCGTGTTAACCTACACTGGGGGGGACAGGGAGGGTAGCCTAGCTGTACCTACCTGCCTGGTAGACCAAAGCCCTGTAGAAAGGGCTCTCAAGTTAGGGCAGTCAGCATTCAAAACTCCCATGGGAAAGCTTCAGCCATGCTTCAGGGGCTCTTTCTCTCAGAGTTTGCTTCTCATCTGGTGGCACGAGAGGCAGATGGTGACCTATTGGCAATGGCTGCCAGTAGATACAACAAACCTGCTTTTGGTCCTTTACAGGGTGTTTTGCATAGGTCTTTGCAAACAGGAAACAACTGTGAAGTAATGCAGTAACTAGCTGCATCATGTTTGTGTACATACAAAGCAGCAGCTATTAGGTTGTAGAGAGATATTTCTCATAGTACTAATGGGTCTGGTCCAGCATCTGCTTTCATTAAAATGGTTGAGGCTGAATTACATTATGGAAATATGTAAGTGGGTTAGGCTAGAACTTCTGGATGAGAGCATCAGAGCATCCAGCACTTTTGCAAGCCCTTTGAGCTTAATGTTTCTTTTTTTCTTTTTAAGCCATTAACAATCATGCAAACCTGAAATGGGAAGCATTAATTTAAGTAACTTTGTTATACGTACAGGAAGCACACAACAAATCTGCTTAAAATAATTTATTTGCCAAAATGACAGACTGTTAGAATTTTTTCATGATGAGATTTTTATTCTCTTTTTCCCAACTAAACCATTGCCAGAAGAGATTAATTTCCAAATGCCAGATGGGAGAAGTAGTATTAGCAGTTACTCTGATTGCCATGCTTCAATTATATATAAACATACATCATTTATTGTAGCACTAAAAAAAATCTCACCCGTATTCTTACCAGGAATAGTGTAATAAGTGGCAAAATCGTATTTTGTTGCTGCACTCAAGTTATTTTAATATTGGGCTTCTTCATTTCCCCATAGATTTAAAATAGTCTGCAAAAAGCATAGGGTCCATTCACCATACAGCGCATTGGCAGTGCAGGCTGTGGTGAGGAGGTAACCAGCATCAGGTGGCCCAGCCCTCCTAATGGTGGCAGGCTCCACACCTGCTGACTGTGCACTGGAACATGAGTGAGGTCAGAGAACTTCAGGCTCAGTTCTGCCTTCCCACCCCCAAGGAAAAAAAAATAAATAGTAAAACATACCTTTTACTCTGGTGTCGTAAAATTCATGTCTTCACAGCACAAGGTTATTTATGTATGTTTTTAAAAAGCCTTCAAAATGCTTATTTTAAATAGCAGCTTCAAAACCAAAACAAGGCATAAATGCCTTGCAGGCCAACTTTAAGGCCATAAATCAACAACAGGCAGATTAATGGGGGGGATGAGGAGGAAGTGCAACATAATTAATTAGCGAAGGAATGTTACTAGTTAGTGTAAAGAGAGGGAAAGAAGGAAAAAAGATGAAAAATTAAATTCATTTTTCCCTGCACAGATTTACAAAACATACTGTCAGGTGAAACAATGCATCAATGCAACAGTACCACCCCTTTATTTTCCAGTAGCTCCTGTGACTTCAAGCACAAAGACATGAGGAATCAAGTTCTGCAGGTTAACCTGGCCAGAAATGTCTACTTTTCTAAGTGAAATGAATTACTGTTCCCAAAGTAATGCTCCACGGGGAAACACATGAGACACACTAAAGTCATTTGGGCTGATGACTTTAAAAAAACAAACAAACAAACAGAACAAAACCACAACTAACCAAAAAATACTTCTGCTAATAGAAACCATGAAAGGATGGTCCTAAGTGAGCTCTGCTCTATTAACCAGTCACCAAGGTTCTCTTCAGTTAAAACCGTTCCCTTTGAATTGTTACGCTGTCTTAACCATTTTGTAAATGTGAAGTCTAAAAGAAAGTCTTTTAATTAAAAAAACAGCTCTTCACAGATTCTTCTTGTATCCTGCGGGGACGTAACGCTGTGGCCTTCGGTTCTGGAGTCTGTGAAAATTTCATAATCGTTGCCACCCTGAAAAGAGAAAAGGTAAAAAGCAGAAGAGGATTTATGTAACATTATTTAGCTTAATGTACAGTCATAATCTTGGAGTGGAGAAAGAGTTTCTATAGAAAATTCTGAAAAGAATACCCATTTTGCTCCAACTTACAGTGTTGCTAACAAGTGACCACTGAGGACACTATTAAAACTGCCTATTGTCAAGCTGAAATGCAGACTTCACGTACCAGTGCTTGTTACTAAGGTAGGTGAGTTATTGCTGCAGTACTGTGATCCTGTGCATGCAGTGGGCCACCTACATTTGGAACTGGTTACTGTTCAGAGGATGCTGATGAAAGGATTGTAGTTCCTGAAAGCAGCATGCACTCAGCAGTAGCCTTGCCTCTTTTTTGTAAATGTAAAAAAGTAGCATAAGTAAACAGAATTTGCAGGCAAGATCTATTTCAAGTTTCAGACACCCTATTTTTATTTATCTTAATTTTTGAGAGATAGTAACTTATATATATACACACACACATCTATTCTAAATTCAATTCTTGTCAGGCATAAGGCAGTTGACAGGAACCTATAGTGCTTGCAGTTTTTAAAACAGCAGCACTGAAACACATACACAAAACAATATACTCACTGGCATAGTCTTATCTCCAAAGAAATAAATAGTCTTGTACCCATCTTCTGCAATGATTCCTAAGCAGTACCTCTTGTCCCAGCCATCTGGGAACACATCAAAGCTTATCTGGCCTCCTAAGAGAGACACGAACAAAGAAAGCTGTTATATTGTAAGAACACATTTGTGAGAAGTGAAGAAGAACAAAAGTAGTATGACTTTTAGTAGAGGAAATGCTGTCAGACCCTGGACCTACTTCTTAAGAGCACAGAAAACATCCCATAGGGTATGAGGTACTATAAATTAGCAGAAATGCTGAGTCATGGCCTGAAGCAGTGATTGAGCACCTGGTGGGAAGGCAGGGCCAACCCAAGGGAGCTCAGGTGCAACCAATTTACTGAGTGATGGAAGGGCTGGAGCCAGGATCCACCCCTTCCCAGCCCTCATTTAAGGGTTGGCAGTGGAGGTGAGGGTATCTCACTGGAGATCCTTGCATACCTGAGGCCTTCTGAAGGTAAGCAGCTTCTTTCCTTTGTTTCTGTGCTCATGGTTATTGCATTTGAGAATATTCTCACTTACTGTATCTTAGGACCTTGCTACTGTGTTATTACTGCTGTGCTTTCCATTGTGTTACAGTGATTTTTCTGACTGTTTACTCATTGAACAAATGTGAAAGTCTTAAATTTCCAAATGCTGACTCTTTTGAGTCTTTGACTCAATTTAACTCATCCTCAGTGTGGATGAGGTTGCTTCATAAGGATGTTCTTGTCTCTTGACACTAGTAAGTCTTTCAGAACAGAAAGAGGACTAAATCAGCCTTTGTAATGCACCCTGAAGGGACAGCTGTTCTTACCAATGCTGTTGAGATTAGATCTGTGTATTTTGTTATGTCAAAGAGTAGAATAAACTGTCTCTGTTTCAAATCTGTGGACTTTAACAACACATAGGTGTGTTTCCCAGTTGAAGGAGGTGCCAGAAATGTATTTACAGCAAGCTTCAGCAGAGCAGTTCATTTGTGCCTTTGTGTTTTAACACATAGCAATAATGGCACCCATATGCTTTTTATAACTGAGAAGTAATAAATGAGAATGCAAGAACTACTGTAATATACTAGTGGGGAAAGGAAGAAATACATGTGGAAAACTAAGTCTACCTTATTATCATCACCTTTTTGATTTAAAAAAAAAAAAGAAAAACTGTCAAAGTTTAAAAATAAGCAGAATGAGCCACAGGTGACATTAAAATATACTGAACTGATGACAAGAAATGAAGTTCCCTTTGGTAAAATGTACCAAATGAAAGCCAAGTGGGGTGGGGGAAGAGAGATCCTCCCATTGCATGCAGGACAACAATGATTTAAATGAGATAGTGTTTCAAATGAGATTGTTTCAAATGTGATACCTATAGAAAATGTGAGGCCTTTTCCTGCAAATTCTCTTCGTAAATCAGCTACAAATTTTTCTCTTATGTGCTCCTTCTGTTTAAAAAAAAAAAAAAAATCAGCTATGTGCTGTGTACATTCAGCAGTAAAAAGATAATAACTAAAACAAAATATCCAAAGATCTGAGTACCAGGACTGCTTTAAAAGGCTTTAAAGAGTTGAAAAGGAATAGTTGAGCAGGGTGGATGTACTAAAGGGCACTCCAGATAAGGGCAGTTCTCTATATGACAGGTTTCTGTAGGAATATTTATGTACAGGTAGGAGGACATCCAGCACTCTGGATTGGGGTTGAAAGAAACATACGAGCCAAGTCTGCCCCTTACTCAAGTGATCAGTTAACTATTATACAAATAACCTAATTACTGTATTTATTTCCTGATGTCTGAAGAAATAAATTAGTTAAGCTATATGGAAGGCATCATATTTTTCCAATACTTCATTTTAGCAGTTTTCTTTTTTTTTTTAAATCCATTTGTGGCTGTAGCTGCCTCTGCCCAAACTTGGCTATTTCTCAAGAGCTGTGACTCACCTTATCAAGTTCATAGAACTCAATTCGTTCCTCCTGGCTACAGCTCCTTCCAATGGGAGATACATTTAACATCCCATTGCGGAATTCAATAAAAGTGCCTCTGAAAGAGAATTAATTAACAAGGCAGAAAACAGATGAAACAATGTTCAAAATACTGACTACAACAGTGAGACTTTGTTTAATTCTAAAGGCAATGGGAGTTAGATGTATCCTTCAGCATCCCCTTGTATCTAAAAAACAGGTAGGAAGAAGTAGTGCTGACACCAAGGTGTCTTCTGGACTTTTGTTTCATGTATGTTACATGTATGTTGTGGTTTTAAAAGCATAGCTGGAGCATCCTGTCAGTGTGACTGTTAGGCCCTAGCAGCTGGTCTGCCTGCTTTTGGGTGAAACAGTGAGAGCTTGGGGATCTTGGTGATGTTTCCAGTTGGTCTGACATATGGTACAGTACAGACTAGCAGCTGCACTCCCACACAACACAGGACTTATCTTAATACATGCTTCATTTGTCTGGAAGGCATTATGCTACTGAATTCCAAACATATCAAGGAAATAGTCCTACTTCAAAACTGAACTTCCTTCCCTCACGTGACAGTGAGTATTTCAAGTCCTACAAAGTCATTTTTCAGCCTTTTAAATCACTGTCACCTGCTCCAGCTGGGAGCTTGTCTTTGCAAGCATGGATTGATCTGTTTCCTGTATGCAGTGCTCCTAAAACTCAAAGCATTTTTTTTTTTTTTTTTTTTTGCTGAGGTGTTTGCTTTACACATTTATGCTCAGCACTCTTAGATGATGATTTGAGATGCACATACCTTTTTTTTGGCAGTTTAATCTTTGCAATGTAACTCAGGCAGTAGTTGATGAGATCTTGAAGCACATCCTCACCCAGGTGACTCTGAATGTTCTAAACAAAATAAATACCATTTAACCAAGGGTCCAGAACTGGAGATCCTCAAAATGGTTTACATGGAGAACACAGCTGCTGGATAATTAGCTGTGATTACTACCACAGAGCAATGGCCTTTCAATAAGCAACTCTCCATTGACACACAGGTGGTATTAACTAAAGGCTCCCACTTGGTTTTTTCTAAACCATGAAACAGAACTCACATTTAAGATGCTCCCTCTAAGTATTTGACCTAAAAGGAAACCACTAAAGGCAGCAGACTGAAAACAGAAGTCGCATTAATATCTATTGTAGCCATACATGAAGATATAGAGATCATTACTGAACGAATTGGGAAGCACTGCTCAAGTTAGCAGCTGCAGCCAGGATCTTGAAAATGTTCATGTCTGTTACTCATGTTGAAGGAAGGAAGGTGACTTGAACATCTAGAACCAGCTGGTTGTTTATGTTCAGGTAGAATGTTTATCTTTTGGCTTGCAAGGCACATCAGAATGTATGGTCTGAATTAATACTGAAAGCAGCTACAGGAGTCACAAGGGACATTCTAGACCTGAAGACTGATCAGCCATGTAATGCCAGCTCTATGGGCACTGCAGGAACATGGCACACAGCACAATCCATGGCTGAGATGAGAGGGCAATACTGTTCCAGGATTTGCACTGTTTGTATTTGATTGGATGTTCCAGATTCTAAAGCTTTTGGTTTTGAGAATGTCAGAGAGCCAAATGATCTGTATGGGAGTAGTAGACAGAGCAGAGGAGAGCATTACAGAGGTTAAGATCGGAGGCAGCCTGGGCTGTAGTGACCATGGAGTACTGTGTCCAGGCCTGGGGCACCCAGAACAGGAAGGATGTGGAGCTCTTTGAGGGGGTCCAGAGGAGGGCTGCTAAGATGATCAGAGGGCTGGAGCAGCTCTCCTATGAGGAAAGGTTGAGCTGGAAAGATGGCTCTGGGGAGACCTCACTGTGGCCTTCCAGTACTTGAAGGGAGCGTATAAACAGGAGGGGGAATGGCTGTTTACATGGGGTAGTAGTGATAGGAAAAGGGGGAATGGCTTTAAACTGAGACAGGAGAGGTTTAGGTTTGATATTAGGAGGAAGTTTTTCACACAGAGGGTGGTGACACACTGGAACAGGTTGCCCAAGGAGGCTGTGGATGCCCCATCCCTGGAGGCATTCAAGGCCAGGCTGGATGCGGCTCTGGGCAGCCTGGGCTGGTGGTTGGCAACCCTGCACATAGCAGGGGTTGGAACGAGATGGTCACTGTGGTCCTTTTCAACCCAGGCCAGTCTATGATTCTATGAACACTTGTCCTTAACGAGAGGGTGTTTGCAGAGGACTGCGCTGCTCCAGCAAAGCAGTGCGGTGTCAGACAATGCTGTTTCCCTGGCAGTCTCACCCCTACCTGCTTGCTGAAGAACTTCCCATCTTTGTATGCCACCAGGCCGTTCTCTGGAAACACGTAGTCAAACTTCTCAACCACTGCAAGCAAACAGAAGTCAGTGACAGTAACTTCCCGTGTTTAAACGTGCAGCTGAAGGTTAAAGCACAGAGACCGCAAAACATGTGAGGTCCCGACGGGAAGGACTCAGCAGCGTAAGCATCGAGGAGTGTCATCTCTGTGCGATCAGCGCAGCCCGGCCTCGCCTTCCACACAAGTCGCGCCCAGCTCTGCCCGAAGTCCCTTCCTGTCCCGCAAGGATCTTTGGTGGCGTTAAGCGCTTCCGGGGGCACGCAGCTCTGACACGTCGCTCCCGGCCCGAGCTCCGCCCGCCCCGGGGCAGCCCCAGCCCGGCACCGTCCGCGTCCCCGGGAGCAGCGCCGCGTCCGCCCGCGCAGCCCGGCCATCCTCGCGGCGGCGGCCCCGCCCTTACCGTCGTCGCCGAGCTGCTCTTTGATCTTCTCGAAGTCGGAGCCCCCGACAACGCCCACCTTCACCTTCTGACGCAACCTCTGCAGGAACTCTGCCATTTCCGCCGTGATTTTCTACGGTCCAAAATGAGACGGCGCACAAAGCGTCAGCCTTCCCCGGAGCCGCAGGCGCGCGCCGCGACAGCCCCGCGCACAGCTCTGCACAGCCGTGAGCACAGCCCCCTGCACGGCCGCTGCCCCCCGGGCCGCCACAGGCGAGGAGCGCGAGCCCCCGGCACGGCCCGCCCCGCCTCGGAGGACCGCGCGCAACCCTGAGCCCCGCCGCCGCCACTCGCCTGCCGCGGCGCCGTGAGGGTCCCGTCCACGTCGAAGAGGCACAGCACGGCGCGCTCCGGCGGCGCCATAGCGGCTGGGAGTGGAGGGACCGCGCGGGGCCCGCCGGGAAGGGGGCGGCGTTCTGCTGGCGGCGGCGCGGCCGCGCTCCCGGACGGCGGCGCCATGGCGATGGTGAGCGGGGCGGTGGGGGCGCGGCGTGGCGCGGGGGGAGGCCGCCCTGCTCAGGGCTCGGTCCGGGGCGGCTCGGGGTCGCCTCAGCGGGGAAGGGAGGGAGGTGCGGCGCGCGGCCGTTCGCGGCCGGGGCTGTGGTGGGAACGCCACGTGCCTCGGAGCGCCGGGGCCGAGCGGGTGCAGGGTGGGCAGGCCGGGCAGCGGTCGGCCCCCACGCGCCGCGATGGCCGCTCAGGGCTGCGGGCCGACCTGCGCCGAACCCTCGCGGCCGTTGAGGCGCTGCTGTGAGGCGCCCTGAGGGCTCCGTCCGCTCCCGCCCCGCGGCGCTGCCCCCGTGGGCCGCCCCGCTGCCCTCCTCCCCTCGCGGCCGGGCGGCGCGCTGCGCTGCTCTGATGAGATTTCCGTCAGTTTGGCATTTAACGCGTTGCTGCTTCGCTGCCCCGCGTTCTGTGCCGCGTGAGCGCCGTGCGGCGGTGCTCCTTTCCTTTCCCCAACAAACGATGGAGACCGGGGCCGTCACGTTCCGCTCCGGTTCCCCGTTACCGCGGTGCGGGGCCGCGCTGAGCGCTGCGGTCCGTGTGCCCGCAGGTCCGGCTGTGCTGCGTTAGGAGCGGCCGCGCGGCGCCGTCCCCGTGGAGATGTCTGCGCGGGGAGCCGTGGAGGAGGGCGTGGAAGAAGGAAGCTGCCGGCCCGCCCGGTACGTCCGTGTGGCTGCGGCCGCCCGACGGGCGCATTCACGGCGCTCCCGCTGACGGTGAGACGCGGTGCGTGCCGTGTCGGCAACTGCGCCGCTGGGCTCCTGCTGCTGCGGGCCCGCAGAAGGCTGCAGATGGGACAAGCGAAGAGTTCAGCGTGGTGTACAGATTCCCGGGCATTAAGTACTGCCGGGTGCTGTCCAGGCTGAAGCTGCTGCAGACCGCGACGACGCTGCTGGTGCTGCCGCCTGTCTGCTACCTGCACCTGCAGCAGCAGCTGCCCCAGGCCGTGCTGCTCTACACGGCCGGCATCGCGCTCTTTGCTGCTGTGATGCTGTACGGGATGAGCTATTTTTTCAGACGAATTATCGGATTGATCTACTTAAGTGAAAGTGGAAGAACCGTCAAAGTGGCCCACCTGACGTTCTGGGGGAGCCGCAAAGACATTTACTGTCCCCTGGAGACGGTGATGACTTTGGATGAGGTGGGGGATGCCAGGGGAGAGCTGCTGCTCCGGTTCAGGCGGTATAACAGCACGGAGATCCTATATTTCACAATTAAATATGGCCAGATTGTGGACAGACAGAAGTTTATGCAAATATTTGGAGAGCTGCAGTGATGCGGCAGCTGATTGCCAGTGATGGTGCTTGTTGCATTGTTCCTTGTGTGGATGTTGAAGATGACATGTAATTAGTTTGTCAGACTGACATGCTTCTGTCATTTTCCCATGTATTGTTTTCCAGCATCTGTTGGTCTGTGTGCTCAGTGTAGAAACAGTAACTAACAATCCAACGGGTAAGTGTTGCAGCAGGGCTATGGGGGGAGCAGCGAGCAGGAGTGCTTTGTTTGGATGCAGTGTGTGCAGTGCTGCAGCCACGGCTGGTGCCACGCAGGACACAGCCACACAGGCAGCGAGGTGCTGCTGCTGCCCTGCATGGTTTGTTTCAGCCTGCCTTGGAGGCTATGGGTAAATGTGACAGTCTTTCAAAGTGAATGCAGTGACTGTCAGAGCGTCCTCATTTCAAATTCACTGTTACCTCTAGCAAGGTTTAGGTTAGCTGGTGAACTTCTTGAAAGTAAATTGGTCCTGTACAGTCATATGATAAATAATGCGAGATGTCAGAGCGATACTAGCCCATGTATTAATGAGCACTAAGAAATTAATAGTTATAATGCTGATAAGGCTTCCTGGCAGTCATAAAATCAGGGTTAAAGAAACAAAACTTGGACCAGCTCTCCTGAGTACGCAGGCTGTGTGGGTGTGAACAGAACTTGGCATGCAGGGCTGTGTGCTGCTGCACAGCTGATGTCTGGGTGGTTTAAGGCTGGGACAGCCCTCCAGGAGCCTTCAACACTAATTCATTTCCCATTGAAATAAAGGAAGAACATAACATTCCTCATCTGTGGAGCTATGAATTACAGGGAGCTCTCTCCCTTAGTTCAGAATTTAATAGTCATTACTGTGTTGAAATTTGGAACTACTTGTCCTTCTCTGCATATATTCATGTTGGGGGGAGGGGTTGTTTGTATGTATGAATGACATTTAATCACTGCTGTAACACCTGAGTTGCAAAACCAGTAAATATTGCCAAAAAATTATCTGAGGCTGTGAAGTCACCAACCTTCTGTTTACCCCACTGTAGACTACCGTGTAGCTGTGGTCCAACTGCTCTGTACTGCTTGATCTGTGTGCTGATTTGGGCTGGCTTTAACGTCTACGGCACCCTTGCCAAATAACCACCCACTGCCCCAACCTAAAACAAAAGGAGAAAAGGTAAGACAGCTGAAAGCTGTGTTGAATAACAGCTGAGAAGTGTAACAGGTGTAGCTCATGTTCTGTTGAAATGGTAGAGCTGATCATGGCACCACCTGTGTCTCTAAAGGGCAGAGGTTGTGTTCTGCTGTGTTACTGTGATTCCTCCTTTGCCAAAGCCAAAACCTCAGCAGAAATAAAGGGCAGGATTTAAATCTGGGAAAGAATGTAACTTGATCACTTCTTAAGATTTTTTTTAATTGTCAAAAGCAGATTAACTTCTTACACTGCTTTTCTAGCTGTCCTTCACTTGATGTGAGGTTTGGCTTCCATCATCCTGTGCCCAGCAGGAGCAGGTGAGCATCTGTCAGAGCTCGGCTCTGGAGAGGCCACACTTTGAGTTCAGCTTTGGGCGCCCCCCCCCCAAGAAAAAAAAGAGGTGGAGGCCCTGCAGTGTGTCCAGAGAAAGGCAGCAGGGCTGTGAGGGGTGTGCAGCACAAGCCCTAGGAGAAGCAGATGAGAGAACTGGGATTGTTGAGCTTAGAGGAAAGGAGGCCTGGGGACTATTGCTCTCTATGGTTATCTCAGAGGAGGCTTTAGCAAGGCTGGGCTCAATCTCTTCTCCCAGGTGATAGTGATAGGATGAGGAAATAGCCTCAAATCTAAGCTGGATATTAGAAAAAGTGTCCTTGTGCAGAGGGTTGTGAAGCATCGGAGCAGGCTGCCCAGGGCATAGCTGAGGTACTGAAAAGATGTGTAGATGCAGTGCTTAGGGATGTGGTTTAAGGGCAGTGCTGGGTTAACAGTTGGACTTGATGACTTCTGAGATCTTTTCCAACCTGAATGACAGTACATCAACTGACCTTCACCAGCAGTGACATCTGGAGTGTGCTTTTCAGTTTATTCCTCAGGCCTATTGAAATCCATCTTCAGTGGATCAGCAGATCAGGTAAGTAAAACTGCCATTGCAATGCGAAGGCTAACCCTGATTTACTGTTTATTTATGTTGAAGTTCTCCTAATTGGGATCTTCATCTAAACTTTCACTGATAGTGAGTAGTGCAGCACTGTCAAGAGGAAAATAAAAATTTTCCTTGGCTTAAATACTATGGCAGCAGGATAGCAGTTGACTGAAGTGGTCTGTATGCATACAGTATGATCTGTGGGGCATCTCTTCACAGGAATGTATTTAATATGCACTAATGATTCAGTCTAGGCATGTGCTAGGTGTAAAATAAAGAGCCTTGGGGAAGTTCAATTATAAATATTTTATTTAAGAATACTGATTACATGAGATGTCATTTCTTTATGAATTTGTGTACAGTTACTAGTTACACCATGAAGTGTAGTTAAGTATTGGTTTAAACATTTATTTGGCACTGTCCACAGTATGCTGTAAACAATATTAACTTCATATGGTTCAGCTGCAGTGCTTTCTATGTGTTCTCTAACATGATCTCATCAGCATGTTGTACACAATTATACAGTTACTGAGTGTCAGTAAAAATTATAAAAACATCTAGAGTATTCATCATAAAAGTGAAGATGTGGTAAGACTTCAAATTACTGGACCTTTGCCTCTGTAAAAGTACAAGACTTGCTAGGACACTAAAACTACTGCACTGATATGTTGAACTACCTAATTCCCAGAATGCAGTCAAATGCAGTTCTCAGTTTGACTTTCCTCTTGGTGACGATACTCTATGAGGACAGTGATGACAATGGGGCTTTGTTGAACACCAGTCCACCAGACCTTTCTCCAGATTTCAACAACCTCTGTTCAAAAACCTGCTCGGGTTCTGACCAGCTGGTACCAGAATTCTGGGTTCTGCAGAGAGGTTTATAGAAATCCCATTATTTTGAAGCTAACAGAAGCGAGTTTTCTTGAGTTGTCCATACCAGAACTCAATAAACAAAATGGGAAAACCATGATTAAAACTTACCAAGAAGGTAAGAAACCTTTCACAGTTTGGTAGCTCTTTTAAGCATGTATAAATTCTTTAACTGCTCTGTTTTTACTGTATAATTCTGTATAATTAAAAACTTGCTAATAGGGCAACTGTACTGTCAAATGTGGTCCCTCTTTTTTGGTGCATAACATAAAAAGGTTCAACTCAGTAGGGAAAAGCCAGGTGCCTGCTAGCCAAGACAGCAAATGGAGAAAGGCACCAGAACTAATTCAAACTGAAGCAAATAGCAGAGTTCACAGTAAAGAGATGTCCAGAACAACTACAACACAACAAAGTGTTGACATTTTTTGATTCTGTGGCTTTCCAGAAGACCTCTGTAAACTATTAGAACAGAACTACGTTGCGTTACAACGTGCAGTTGGGACTGCTCACTGCTACCGTGAGTCTACTCTGTAGTGGCTCTAATGTCACGCAGGGGCTGAGATCAAGCAATTCTGCTGTAGTTTTACAAAACAGCCAAGTCGTAATGTAGAACTTGTAATAGCTAAAATTAATGGCTGTTATAATGCATTTGGGGCAAAGGGGAAAATAATTCTAAACATAAGATCGCTGGCAAAGGTGGAAATAATGTGCTTTGCACAATTCTCTAAGCTTTGTCAAATTAGAAACATTTCAGTGTAGCTTTCTCTGTACAGGTCTGATTGTAAGAGAAGGCAGAAGTTTAAACCTTCAGGGCAAGGACAGAAGTGCTTCAGTTCTGCTCTGCCCCGCACACGTGGCTGTGCATTACGCCTCTGAAGCAGTACATATAGGCTAATGGCTGAGGAGAGCAGTGCTGTGATCCGCGTGGTATGGCAGACCAGTCTTTAGGGGAATAAAGCTGGCAATTACTCTGTAGAACACTGTATTTGGCAGTGGTGGAAAGCAAAGCTTTCCTTGAAACGCCTTTTATTCTGTCTGCTATCAGAGAATGGCTCTTTCTGCACAGCAGGCATTTGTATGTGCATTTAAGAGGTGTCAGGCCATACTTGTTGCTGCTTCGGGACACAAGTAAAACTGCTGGGACTATCTGTGAAGATGCACTGTACCAGGCCCTATTTAGACAAATCAAGCAGTCAGGGCCATGGTGTAGGGAGGGCTCTGCAGTTCACACGGCCCAAAGATGGAGGGCCACAGCCTCTACAGGCGCAGCGTAGGAGCGCTGCATGTACCTCTGCTGGGGAGCAGTACCAGTGCTCTGCCTGTGCTATTTTTCATGGAGCAGCTTGCCTTGGGCAGGATTACAGACAGAACACAAACCTCGGTTTATGACTTTACACTTATCTTGTAAGTGGAGAAGACATGAATTAATGCAAACTACTTTCATAATCAGTTAGTTGTTCCATGTGAGAGAACTGCTTTTTACTTGAAGTTTGCCAAGATGTCACTGAAAATGTTCAGGAAGAGGTGTGCGTGGTGGTCCTTGAAGATCAGTGTTGGACGAAAGCGGATCGATCTGTCACCACAGCCTCCCAGCACAACACCTGGGAGGAGAACAGCTCCTTCAGTCATCAGTAAATGCAGGTCACACCTCACTGAGGAGGTCAGTAAAAGCTCCCCCCCCAGTCACTGCGAGTCCTGCAGCCACACAGCACATCACCAGTGGTGCAGAGGCCTCAGGCTTTGCAGCAACTCAAAAGAACACTCAGAGGCCCATTGTGTGAAACACTGGAGATGCTGGAAAAGCTCCCTCCAGCACAGAGCTCAAAACCACCGCTGGAAAGCTGCAGTGCTCTATGGGTTAAGTGCCTCCATCACGGAACTAACAGGCTTCTTTACACTTCTGTTTTTAAAGTGCTTCATTTTTAATGACAGAAATGTTAAATATCTCAATGCTGGCAGTACTGCACTACTTAAAATGTACGGTATTTTTTGAATATTTAAATCCATCAATTTTTTGAAAAGGTCGTGGACCATGAAAATCTGTACTCCTGAGCTAAGCTTACCTCGCCTAAGCATAGCCCTGGTGCACCATGAAGCAAATGCCTTCCTTACCTTTTCTCCATGCTGCCTTAGTTTTCAAGAACAAAACAGATCCATGTCTTAACAGTGGTTAGATGTACTGTTTGTACTTCTTTCAAGAGATGTGACCAGCAGCAAAAACAGCTGCCATCCCAGGGCCCACAGTTAAATGCAAAGACAGTATTAGGCTTCAGATGATGAGGTTCCCCTCCTAAAACCTGGGCTGCCTACAGCTGGGTGAAGTTCTGTACTAACAGAGGCATGCAGTTGTACATCTGTGCCTGTTTTGGGCAACTCAATATATATTTTGTTCTGAGGTGTTCCATAAAATCCCTAGTTCTCCCTGAGTTTTCCTGTGTGATAGTTATGTTAATGTTAATTTTCCTGATATGCTTCTAGAAGTTAGCCATGCCTGGATCCACCTGTGTTCACAGCTGAGGAATAGTAAAGTGAGGTTATAAAAGCAACACCCTGCATAAGTCTAAGTAGCATCAGACCTAAAGAGGCAGTAATTGTGCATGTAGGTGCAACTGACTGGCTCCCATAAATGTTTAGGAGATATGTCTATTCCCAGAGAAGCCTTCATACAGTTTGTTTGTAATTCACTTTTGTCTTTGGATATTTTAGTACGCGTGCACCAGGTACACAGAAGAAAAAATTCAAAGCATTACACATATCCTGTTGTTTGTCATTTGAAACTTCATCCACACAGAGACTTTCTTACCTTTGTTTCTCGCTATTGTAATTAACTTGTTTCTAGTTGCATCGTTAGGAGTGTCAAACGAACAGAACGTTCCTCTTCCTCTCACTCTGCTGATAAGATGGGGGTAGCGAGCCTGCAGAGAGCAGTAAGGATGTATGCATGGCAGCTGCTGTCACTGAGGGCACCTGGCAGCAAGCTCTGCCAAGCATTCTGCAGCATGGAAAACCTGCTGCCTCCTGTTCTGGTAGACTGGAGCTTGTAAACAGTCTGGGTATCTCACATAGCCACCCCCCAGCCGATGCCCCACAAGCAGTGGAAGAGAGAGATGAACTCCCGCTCCCTTCAGAACCCCTTCCACACCATGTCATATGGTACGGAATACCCCTCATTCTGTTCCCTCCCCGCTCCTCCGGCCCATTGCTGAGAATGGCCTCAGCTCTGTACAACACCGCTTAGCAGCAACTGCAAATATCGGTGTCTTATCAACATTGTATTTCTCCTAGAACCAAAAACAGCATCACAGCTTCACAGATTTTGGAGGTCACCCTTCATTTTGGATTAAGCTACATAAAAACTGCATTCTTTTTACTTGAGTTCAAAACAGGACGTGTTTGTTCAGGCTTACACTGAAGTCCCTGAACCACTAAGTTACCATCACAGTCTGCTGCGAGTTCCTCAGTCCAAGTATTTGAAACTGGATGAGGTCAGATCCTAACTGATCAGCGAATTTCTCCTTCTTATCTATAATAAGCCTTAAAAATGCTTACCTGTAAATCCAGTAGCCCAGTCAGTAGTGCTTTTCCTGCATGGGCTGCGTTGTTTATAAGGTCTTCTCTTTTAATAACCCTAATGACTTCAGCAAGCAGAAGGTTCTTGGATGGATCTCCAAGCCAGGTGTTAAAAATCCGATAGGGCTTGGGGAAGGGGTGGAAAGAGAGTTGTGCAACAGGTTAACAGGCAAATCACTATAATAAAGAAAAGCAAGCCAGCACACTGATCACACGTGGTTACATGAAAAAGCATGCATTAATCTCATTACGTCCCCTAAGCTGCCCTGCTTGGCATAGACAAAGAGCTACTACTTTATGCCATGAATTTAGCACATGTTGTTTTGCTGCTCTGTCATGTCATGGGAAACAAGGCTACAGATTTTGTTGACATCAGCACTGCCTGTATGGGTTTGGTGTTCAGGCTTTACCTTCTCCCGTTAATTTAGTTTTTTTCATTTATTAAAGTGGTATTACTATGAAGAATAAGTCTTGATAACAGAGTTCATACTGCTTGCATACAAGCTCTGAAAATGCCAAGCCCTGCAGAAAAAGGTGTGGGTTTGTGGCACCTTTTGTACCAAAGGGCAGTTCATTAGGCTAAACCCAGTCCTCCACTCTCTCCCACCAGTGATGTGAGTGACTGACAGCAATCACAGTAATAGAGTGAAAGTAAAGATGTCTCCTGTAAGCACAAAGCAAGTGTCTCTGGGACAGCAGCTCCATCTAGCTGAACCTGCAGCACCAAGGGAAGCTTGCCTCTTCCACAGACATCACAGGTGCTCATAAAGGATCTTGCTAATTAGCACAAAGTTTCATTGGAAGTCTTACAGCATTTGGCCTGAACTCCTCTTTGTGGAAGAATCCTCCTGTCATCATCTTCTTACTGAATGTTACCACATCAGCTGGATCATCCAGGCCCCAGTGCTCGTGTGCCCAGAATTTTCCTGTGCAGCCACCTCCTGTCTGCACCTCATCCACCAGGAATGCACAGCCATGCTGCAGAGATGCAAGTGAAAAGCACAGAACAGGAGTCAGCATTTCCAAAATAAAAATACCTCCCTCAATGAACAGGTAAATACAAGCCAATTACGTTATGTTTCTCCTTCCTCTGCCTTCACTGCTCCAAATCTTGTCTTCAACCCGAGACCAGTGCTGTCATATTTCCTAACCAGACTTTCAACTCACCATGCATTGGATTTCACAATTATTCACCTATTCTGTTCTCTGTAAGCACACATTAAAGCTTCTCCCATAGATATCTGAGGGGAACAAAAGGCACGAAGTAGGTCTTAATGAAGGCCTATGTTTCTAACTACGTAACTGCCATGTTCCAGTTACGAAGGCATATCTTCGTCCTTGTTTTCTTGGGACATCTGTACTTACCCCTGGATTTCATTTGTTTTTAAATTCAACAAGAGTACAAACCCAAGTACGCCAGCCGAAAATTACCCTCACCCAAACCACCTCTTCTAAAGTTGTTTGAACCCCTCAACAAACCGGACTGAGGAGTCCACCAACTGCACGCCCAGTGTAAGAGACAACACTGTGCTGACCACAGAAGTTTGTATTGATACATGCATGTGACTTGCCCAGCTGCTAATGAAGAGGCTGCTGACATTGCAGGGAGAGGAAGGTCCCCGGAGACGGGAACAAATGACGCACGTTTTGCTACCACTGTGTGAGCAGTGAAACACTTCATTACCTTTCTGGCAATATCTCGTAGCTTTCTAAAGAAGTCATCTGAGGCATGGTTGTCCCCACCCTCTGACTGTATTGGTTCTATAATGATTCCAGCCACAATCTTCTTCTTTTTCCTGTACTTGACAATCAGATCTTCCACCTGCAAATCAATTCATGTTACATTTTCTTCTCATGGCCTTTTCATATTCTTTCCCAGAAAGATTAAAGCTCAGCACCAGCATTTCAACTTCTCATAGCCATTCCTGCCTATAAAGGAGGCAGGAACCACAAGAAATGTATCAGTACCTGGGATTTAACGCTGCCTTCCTGCTCGTAAATTTTGGTCAAGTTCAAACCACAATCTGAACCAAACTGTAAACAAGTTGTGTAATTCTCCATAGTGTAAAAAGTACATCACATTTCAGCTGAAAGTATCATTGAAACCACTACAGTTTGCTGTGCTGTTGCTGTCATTCCATCTCAGATTTTTAAAAAAATAGCACAGAACAAATCTCATCTGATGTATGAATGAAGGCAATCTTCTAAATTTGCATTTTCTATTCACTTCACATGCTTTTCAGTTAATCTGATGAAGCACTGCAGAAATCCTGCTGCTGATAAGGGGCTTATGGAGGAGTTTTAATTAACCTTGCAGTGCCAGTCGTTAGGATTATTAGTGTCAGCTGTACTTGAAATATCCCTTCACAGCTTTCAGGGCCCACAACTCATGTAGGCTGTACAAAGCAGTTCTTACCCAAGAGTGCCAGTAAGCAACTTCAAAGACTTTCAAGAGGGCATTCAACTTACTTTTTTTTTTCTTTCTTTTTTTTTTTTTTAAATAATGGCTGAAGATAGTGGATTGATTTTTCTCATCCCACTTCCCCCCTGGATGAGCTATTGTCACAGGGCAGCAATTTGCTTTCAGTTTCCCCTGAAGTTCTGCAGGTTTAAACAAGCAGTCCCTTCAGCCCAGCTCTGCACAGCCATCCACACAGCGCTGCTGTGCTCCGTGCAGCACTCAGCCCACTCCTTGGCAGTCACTTCTAATCAATGTCCCACATGGTTCCTGTTCCACATGGCACATTATGCTTTGCTCTCTGCAGCAGTCTCTCAAAAAGAGTGCCTTGCAAACGGCAGATCCTGGATCCCAGGAAGCCCAACAAGGAATCCCATTATTTGGGTACCTGCAGGCAGTTTTGCCTCCCTGCAGCTCTGTAGGGCTCACCTTCCCTTCCTCCTGTGCTAGGGACAGCACTGGATGTGCCCGCTCGTTCCCTGCAGCTGTCAGTAGGATCAAGGCTTTATGCCCAAAGACTAACACAGAAAAGCTGAAAAAACTGAAATCCTGCTACAGGTGTTCTGTGCAAAGTTACACACCCCGAGCTCTCTTAGTCCACGTCCCTTCACAAGATTTGGCAGACCAGTTCACCAGGACATAACGAGCTGCTTCTGCACATGAACTTTTGCTTCAGTACAGTGTAATGATAGCAGACTGGCTGCTCTTATCCAAAGCAGGGCCAAACTGCTAACTGTAAACAACAGTGAATGCTGTTTTAATCACACGCTGTTCCAATCCCTGAAAACATTCCTTTAGTGAAAAGCAACTACACCTACTAACACCATTCATCATTTCCAAACAAACTTAACAGAAAGCTGCCAGTGAATTTGTTACCTCCTCTAAACAACGGGCTTCTTCCTGCTGATTCTCTTTCACAAAGTCTTCCAGAGGGTACTTTAGTCTTGGAAATGGAGCAATGGGCCAGTCCAGCGAGGGGATGTCCAGTTTGTGAATTGCTTTAGAATGAGTTGTAGCTAAGCAACCTAAGGCCCAAAAAACAAGAATTAGAGTGATATCTGACAAGGAACTGTACAGGAAAAAAGCTACAAGAGGTGAAAAACTGCCTGACGTCAGGACTTTCTGAATTGCTCCATGTTTTCCTTTCCTGAAATACTGAGTAATGGGATTTACTGAAGGCAGAGTGCTCTAGCCTCTAAGCGACCATTCTATATGCACTGTTCCAGAAGGACAGGAGGACCTCTGTCACTGAACAGCAGTGCTGGGTAGATGGGTTCCACCCAGTGGAAGAGAACCAGCCATGGAGCTCTGAATTACAGCCCTGGTAGTTCACGAGTTTGTGGCTGGGACTGAGCCAATATAAAATGTTCCCCGTGAGTGTCATCACAT
This sequence comes from Gallus gallus, assembly GCF_016699485.2. NCBI lineage: Eukaryota > Metazoa > Chordata > Aves > Galliformes > Phasianidae > Gallus > Gallus gallus. The sequence continues at coordinate 10,083,583 of NC_052545.1, forward strand.
TTTGTGTTGTGGCAATTTCACCCCAGGAGCTAGACTGCTAGTACACTTAGGAAACCCTGGATTCAAAAAAGAAGGGATCTTCATATTCGAAAGACTTGAGATTAAATCCCACTGTCACTCGAGGATAGTTTCAGTACTGCTGGGGCTGTTAAGGCCCACAGGCCTGCATCTGCTCTGCTGCCACTGCTCGTCTCAGAGCAGCCGCTCTGCAGTCTGCAGCAGGTGGGCAGGGAGGAGGCACAGGGCAGGGCAGGGCAGTTCTTACCGAAGGTCCTTCCGTGGAAGCCACCCATGAAGGACAGCATGGCGTAGTCGGGGCAGCCGGGGGGCTGGAAGCAAAGCACAGAGGTCAGCACGGTGCCAGAGCTGAGCTGCTGCCCCACAGCCTGCCGGCCCAGGCAGCAGCCACCAAAGATGGTTACATTGGCACATTTAAGAAGCACGTGTCATCCCATAAGAGCTGCCTGAACTCCTACGTTATATCACAGCATTAATGAATATTTGGCAGTTTATAATGATAATGCTATCACAGCAAATTCCCTAAGGGCTGATAAGCAACTCTTTATATACTACAGACTGCTTTGATAGGAGGCAGAGATACCAAAGCAGTGAGTGAGAGCTGCCTCCTCCTGAGTGTCTGCACTCGGGGCACGCTCAGCAGCACGCAGCTGTTGATGTGCTGTACCATGAATGAAAAAGGAACCATGACGAAAGACGTGCAACTGTATACTGTCTGGAATCCAGAAGAAGGTTATAACTTAGGCTAACCCCAGCCACTCCAAAGGTACAAAGGTGTTAACAGTTAAGTTTTAACTGCCCTCCCGATGAGTTTTAAGCCATAAAATCACAGCTTCTGGAAAAATGAAAAGCATGGTCAATATTACTTGCAAAAATGTGCATGTATTAATAATTCCTATGGACCCATCCATCACCTACTTCCCTTTCTAGCAAATGGTATTTCACAAAAAAAGGAAGATCTTCCCAAGATTCACTGTGTGGAAGGACACAGAAGGATACCAGTAGCAGGTCATGGTATTTGTTGGAAGCAGTTTGTCTTTCCCCATTTTCCAAGTTTACAAAACTGAGATTCCACTTCAGAGACAGGAAAACCAATTTCTCCTCCCAGTCTTCTCTTAGAAACCCAAGGCAGTGTAAAAAAACCCACAATGTTACCTGGTTAATCATGCATGATTCCAGTTCCTCTTTTGTGACATTATTACGGCCCCTCTCCTTGTTCTGCAAAACAAAAACAAACCACCACCACCACTTTTCCTTTAGTTGTAATCAATGAATTTGCAGCCGAGTTAAAAGTTACTAACTCTGTTATTTCAAACTAGGGACAACGAAGACACTGACTGTGGTTCCTATGGCTGCAATATGCATTTTGTAAGATAAACCATTTTAGGTAAATGTCAGTTTAAGATGTTGGCCCTAATAATGTACAGATAGGCAAAGCCAGTCTGTCCGCTCACTCCTACACAGTAGGAGAAAGAAGACTGCTGTTGGAGAGGCCATTCCCAAGGAAAACATGACCTTCCTTGAGTTTTTGGTTAAGCCTTTTCTGGAAGAAGAGGAAATAGATCCCACTACACAGCTGATCATGTGCTGAACAAAGAATAAGCAGTAATACCACTTACATTTTCTTTCTTTCCTTTTTAATTTCTGAAATTGTATCAATAGACACTGAAAGCTCAGATGAAGGCTTTTTAATAAAGAACCTAGGTAAATATAATTAATATAACTGAATATATATATATAATACATATAGTATATAATATATATATATTATTATATATAACTGAGTATAAATAACATCATACCTAGAGAGCCTCTGACCCTTACTTTGCTTTATAACAGCAGTTATGTTGATGAATAAATACAGATTTCTACATCCAAAACTACAAAACAAAACCACTATTAATATTTTACTCACTCTGTACCACATAAATATTAATTTAAATGCATTTTCATTCGAGCAGGATCCACAAGCCATGGTCATCACCTGTGGCAGACCCTTGGGAGCCACCTGTCAATAAAAAGGGAAAATCACTTCAAAATACTGAGCACAACTATAGAGGAAATTGAATGTAATGCAATTAGTTTCAGTGTAATGGGAAACCAGCCATGCCTGGGATGAGGAAAGCTGATTCTTACTGCAGCTGAAGAGGCTCAACACACTCCACTTATGCCACCTCTTAGGAAGGCACAGTGAACAGAAGTAAATGAAAATGCATTCTGTCATCAGTTCTTGAATCCACATTGAAAGAGGCAGTATCTGTGCTGAGAGCAAACACATCACCCCTTCACACTGATGCCTGGGGAAAAAGGTTCCATTCTGTCCCTTGCTGGTTCTGGTCTCTCGAAAGAGCTTCCCTCCAGCAGGCGGACAAAGCCCACCTCTCCCCCTGATGTACCCATGTCCCTAAACACAGAAATGCAGAGAACTCATCACGGCCATCTCAGACTTACTGATAGCAAAGATTCCTTCAGTCTTTCTGAAAAGTTCTCTGGAGGCAAAATCCCTAGGGCAGGTCTGTTGATAAAAGTGCTCTACAGAAACAAAGGCAGAGAAACGGTTAGCTTTCAGTATTACGTGAAAAATATCACGTTGGTATGGAGGCATTTACATTTCTTTCTTATCACAAATAACAGCCAGAAATTTGTACAGTAGTGGGCAATGCAGCAAGGAGATCAGTGAGCAGCTACCTTGCATGCTATTCTCCATAATCAGAGGCATGCATTAAATCAAGCTCAAGAACATCGAACCTGATACAACCAGACAAGCTGGTGAAGATGCTTTTCAACCACGTTCTGCTTTCATGAAGCTGCCGATTTGCAGTTAAACATTTCTTGTTCTGGTGCCTTTTGTTTGCAGTCACCTTTCCCACTGCCTTACCCTGAATTTTAGGTACATTCTTTACTGTGCACTACAACAGTAGATTTCTAGCTTGTCAGCATCATTGTTTTCTCACCTCTTTTCTCCTTTCCATTTCCTGATTAAGGTCTGACCTAAATCAGGTGCCACTACTGCTGAAATAGTCCCCATGGTTGCAGCATGACCTCTCCTAACAGAGCGCTTGCACAGCTCAGCTTTGGTGACTTGAGTCTTTATGGGTTTCCAAAAGAGAACAGGCTACATCCCAAGCTTGTACAGTTTCCATCAGTCTTCTGTCTTTTCTCACTACAGGTACTCATTTATTCACACTTGTGGACCACAGTAAGAGGTGTGAGTGGTCATACTGTAAAATCACAGCAAGGCTGGAGGCACCTCAGGGTCCCTCTGCCCCAGCAGAGCCACCCAGAGCAGGGCCCAGGCCCATAGGCAGCTCCAAGGAGGAGACCCCACAGCCTCAGGGCAGCCTGTGCCAGGGCTCTGCAACTGCTCAGCACAGCAGTGCTGCCTGACGGGCAGAGGGAACTGCTGTGCTCCGGGTTGTGCACACTGCCTCTGCTCCTGGCACTGGGCACTGCTGCAAGGAGCCTGGCTGTGTCCTCTTTGCATCTCCCTTTGGGTACTTATGGACATGGATGAGATCCCTCTGAGCCTTCTCCAGATGAACAGCCCCAATACATGTAGAACATTTTAGCAGAACATGGAGATCACCGAAAGTCACATAAGCTATAACAAAGTGTGAGCTAGGACTCAGTAATGCATACAAGTGTACTACTTCCCAACCAGTGTTCGCTTCAACAGACTCAAGCTTAAAAAAAAAACAAGCAAAAAAACTAAGTAATGCCTTTACTGGCAGATAACCACAAAGTTTTTGCTGAGTACTTATGAGAACTCTTACTTGACTTTTTACCTCAATTTAGAAGGCAATTCTCATATAAAATTAGAGATATGAGACCATAAATCTGTCATGAATTTGATTATGGGTTGTCACAGTCAATTGACAACATGTGCCATTAAACAGAAAAGTCTATTTCTCTTTTGTTATTAATGAGATGCTCAGTACCAAGAGAAACACAATGCTGGTATCAAGCTGCTGTGGTCTCAAATGAATGGATGCATATTTAGTTCTTTATAGCCGGCTATAAAGAGGGTACATGGAGCATTACAGATAAACAAGAAAAGCATCTCTCCAAGAAAACACCAATCCTGTCGTTAGCTATAATCAAGGGCCCTCCATCGATGTGCCTTACTCAAAGAACAGTATTGTCACACTAAGGCTGGCACTGCAGTCAGACCCCAGTGTCTCAGTGAGGTTCCCCCGAGTTCTGGCCCTTCCAGCACTCCGTGCCACAAAACTGCCCTGCAGAAATGACATTCTGCCTGTGCTGGGCTCAGAGCAAAGGCTGCCAGGAATGGGCAGTGCAGGCAGGGACAGGCTGCCTTAGTGGCAGCTCTGTGCATAGACATCTCTGCACCGTGTTCATAACCTGTGGTGTTTAAAAGTAAGGAGGTAACATAAAAACAAACAAACCCACACAAAGTGATTATGGAACTCCTGTCCAGGAAATGAAAAAAAACGAAGCCTGAAATAGAATGCAGCTTTTTTTTGAGGCTATTTCCAACCACTGTCAGCACAGTGTTGAGGAAATAAGAAGCTATTCAATTAAGAAGCAGTTACTTGGTTTTGAAATGATACTGTTGCTGAACTCTTCAGTTTTCAAGGACATATCAGTGGTTCCGTCAACTTCATGCTTAGGAGATGAGAACCAAGTACTGAAACACCCCTCAGAGAAAAACCCCACAGAAAACCAAACCAAACCAAAAAGAAGCAAACCCCCCCCCCCAGAACACGACAGTAACAAACAAAACGAACCACAGCATTCCAGATGTAAAGCACCGTTTTCACATACAGAATGCTACACTCTGAAGGACTTGTGCTTGATTTCAGCCTCAAAAGCTTCAGTCAAGAACGTGGCTAATATAATTAATTGGAAACTCTGTGAAGTGTGGTTTAAATTGGCTGCAAACATCCCAAGTGCTTGCATTGACAAATGTTTCCTTCTTGTAAAGCTTCGCATACTTTCTGATGTCTTCTTAAACACTACCAAGCTATTTGCATCTAACGAGAAATAGGGAAAGCAGATCTCACCACACTTTCAAATTGAGTCATTACACGTTCATTATCAGCCTAAGAGAAATGGGAGAAGACTGCCACAAGGAGGGAGAGACGCCTTCAAGTAGGCTGAAATTCACTTACCAGGTTCTGTGGCTGCTGGAGAAGCTTTATCAGAGATGGATGGCTGTAACCTAATTCAAAAGAGAAAGAAAAGTTGTTTCTGGTTTATGAAAACCAGATATCTCCATCTCTCCATTATCTCCATAATGTGGAGAGTGACAGAATAACCTTATTCAGACTTAACTCAAATTCTGTTTAACTGAGTATGCTTCAACTACCAACGATGCGACTTCTGTTAAGTAGGGCAGTTCTCTTCTACAAACTTGGTGTCACGCAACAGCACAGCGTATTTTAGTACACACAGTTATAAACCCAACACAAAGAGATGAACGTAACACAGATCTTCTGGCAGCTGAACATCACAGCTTCTTTCACATGGCCTTTCTATGTGAGATGCTGTCAAAGTTGTTGAGCAGTGCACGCACTGCACTGCACGCTCTCTCCTGGCCAGCTTTCTTATCTCCCTGTTTCCTTTAACACACTTTCTGTTGGACAAAGATGCAACAGCGTGTCCTTCTTACCTAAAGAAGTTAAAATATTAAGGAGGCTTCAGACTTAACAAGACAAAAGTGCTTAATTTATACCCACGGATGCTACATGGAATCATTTGATTGCTTACAGGTAAACCAACGGACCTGATGTAGAAGAAGTATTCAACACAGAAAATTGTGTTTTAAACCCAATTTTTACGTCTGAAATGTCAACGCCGGAGACTTAACATAATCTTTTATATTCTCTTGCAGAAACAGCTGGAAACCTCATCTTCCCTACCGCTCAAGAAGTCGGCCTGCTCTAATGTCATTACAAAAACAAGTCATGCCCCGATTTCCCCATTGTAGTTGAATGACAACAGCCCTTATTATCCCGCCTGAGCAGTGGAGCATTCGGCTGCCGCATTAACAAATCAATGATAAATTCCATCTTGCATATTTTAGTTCAAAACAGGGGAATATCCAGACTGTTTTTCAGCCGCACATCATTCTGCAAGGTATCTGTTACAATTATTATGAAGATGACCCAAGTGGCTATTTGGACACAGACAACTAACCCTGCATTGCATCAGCTGCCACGGGAAGAACTGTGGTTCCACCGGAGAGATGGACACTGCTGAGGGCTGTGGCACTGAGCTGAAGCTGTGGCTGCAGCCCTGGGCACCTTGGAGAGCACAGCTCAGGACATCTCAAATCAGCCCTGTTATAAAACAACCAGCAGTGCCTAGGAAGCTTAACCATTAACTCTCTATTGCTTGTAAAAACGTGCAGTTCTGTTGCTGATGCTAAGTTAGCATGAAGAATGCAAAGACCTTTGTATCTTTTGTTATGTAACACAAATCCAAGGCTTCCGTTACCCATGACCCATCTCCTTCCATCCCCACAACATGACGCCTTCCTTTCCCTTCACTTTGTGCCCTGCAGCTTTGTCTGCCTCCTCCAGCATTCCCTGTCCATCGGCGCATCCTTGCCAAGGCACAGTAAGAAAGAATCCTTAAGCCCTGCCTTTCTGAAGGAGCAGGAACAAGTAAGAAAGGCCCTGAACTGCTGTGTGGTTTATGTTAATAAATCTAACACTGGAAAGACCAGGATGGTTAAGTAATTATTATGTAACTATTGCAGACAAAGTCAGACAGCTCCTGGGCTAAGACGGCAGACAGGAGCTTGTTTCATTGCCAAGGGCAGCACAATGGTTTATAGCTTTATGAATCCGCTCTCCAGCACTTTCCTATCAGCAGTGACAGAGCTGGCTCTAAGAGAAGGGCACCTGCTCCATCACTCCGCCTGTCTCCATCAGCACGGCAGAAAAGAACACGTCCTCCAGGCTCACGAATGTGCCTGTTTGCAATGGGATAAAAACTGCTCAAAGAAAGAGATGGAGAAAGCCCTAAGAAATGAAGCCCAGGCTGCTGCCAGCAACACCAAACTGCACCTCTGTGAATCTCCAAGAACAAGAACAGGCCTCAACATCAATAAAAAGCAGATTACTTCATTGGTATTGCAGGAGACGTGCAAGTAAACATGTCAATAGGATCCCTCCTGGCATTTGGCTCCAGGGATTTCTAACTATTACACACATCAGACACAGGTTTAAAGGAACATGTGTTACAATCTTCTGAAAACTGTGTGGTTTGAAATAAACAAAAGAGTTTTAAGACAGAAACAGTCCAAAACATCTCTGCCTGCAGATTTCTTATACTTCTTATCTCTCTGCACAGGCGCTTATTACCTCTCACCTGCTGCTGATAAGTACCTCCTGCTGCAGCAGATCGTTATTGAATCTCGGGGAGCTGTGACTGATTCATAAAGGATCCTATTGAGTGTACATGCAGAGATAAGCACCAGTGACTATGAGCACCCTGATCTGAGAACGGCAGCTCACCCACAATCCTCACCAGGACTTCCTTCTGGTGTCCGAGTTAGGACTTATCTCTCACCAAGAGGGACACTGTTAGCGACCTCTGCAGCTTCACTTTGTCTGCCCCGTCGTTCAGTTCAACTTAGAAAAAACTAATACTGTGCGTTCAGTCAGGTTTAAGTCAGCCTGTATGACATTCCCATTTGCTTGTTGCTGCACATCACAGATGCAGGGTGAGATGCCATACGAAGTGCTGCACTGTAGCTCTCACATGGCACACTGAATTTCCCTCTCTACCTGTCAGCATTCTCAATGCACTTCAAGCAGTTTTCCCACCACACATTCCATTTTAGTTCTCGAATACTGGCTTTGATAAAAGCTCAGCAATCATTAGGAGAGAAGAAAATGAACTAGAAGAGACCAGTCAAAATCCTGCTTTAAATCAACGGGATTTCAGGAGAAGAAATCCACACTCAACTAGACAAGTAGACTGGAAAAACTGTTTTGTAGACATGAATTTTGTTCACTTAATTTTCTACTCCTTTCAAACTATGAAACTCACTGCTGTCCCATGCCTTAATATGTGACAGGACATTAGAATGAATGCATCAAAGACTGCATGAATGGATGACGAACTCCCATTCCTTCTTCCAACAAAGGCTGTTGGGAACAGCTGGCTATAGCTCCTTCCACCGACCTCCTTTTACACACATTTTCCATCATTAAAAAGCTACAAGGAGCTAACAGAAATGTTCAGATAAATCACTTCATGGCCCCAACCAGAGCCAAAATAACAGTGGGGGTGTTCCCAGAAAAGTCATACATGTATGTCCAAAAGCCCACGGGAGATGCTGGCCCAGCTGCCTGCAAATGCAAGTCCATTGGCATGAGGATGGTAGTCAATGGAAGCTGAAGAAGAAACGAGAAAGGCCAAATGCACAAAGGCCAAAATGCACACAAAACATCAGCTGTGTTACCTCACTGTTATGCTGAAAGTGTCACAGAAGGCTATGAGGCATGCTTAGAATGCTTAAACACTGAAGTTGCTCAGCTATTAATAAATACATAAATAATAAGCTGAATAATTAGCTATTGATCGATAAATAGTGGAACGTGCTTTCTAAGAAGTTCTGCCAGTTAGGAGAACTTTTCTTCCCTCTCCTGGCTGCAGGAAGATGAGCACAGCTGACCCAGTTTCTAACCTTTTAGGAGGATCTTTTTCCTTGCAAACAACCCCCTAATATTTTTCACTGTTAAGAAGTGAGGGGTCCGGGGGTTTTATGTCTGCCTCGCTCATTCGTCCTCTCTGTGTGCTAATGCCAATGTTCCTGATACTCTAGGAGTTTTACTGAACTAAACAGAGACTGGGCAACTGAAAGACTTCAAGCTACTGGCTCTGGATACCACCCGTAACAAGTCAGCTTCTTCAGCAGACCTGCCTGCTGCACTCAATGATACTTGCAAGCCATTGTACGGATGTATAACACAAAGTTTCTCCAAAATAGCACTTCTTGTTTGAATAATGGAAGGTCTGGAACAACAAAGGCAGTTCCTTTCCTCGCCACCTAAAATCCAATTCCATTTCAGTTAGATGAGAACTGCCATACAAACAGTGCTTCTTCATCTCATCCCTGTTTCCACATTAGCACTGACAAAATTATTTCAGTGCAGTCTCTAATGGAGAAAAACACCTAGAAACTGTGTTGATGAAAATAAGCTTTGAACATTTAAGAGTTCTGGAATGATTGCACATTTCTTGCTACATGAGGGTGCTACATGAAAGCAGAGAAGATTGGAATAATTGAAAACATGTTGCAGTTTCAAGGTCTAATGTCAAAAATGTGCTAATGACCTGAACATCACTAAATACTGTTTCCCAGCAGGGAGGCCTGCAAGGATGATTTGGAGTCATTGCTGTTCCTATACACAGCATAACATCTGCTTTGTAAATGACCACAGCAGTTTTGCACTTTTTGCTTCTGCAGAAATAGATTTTTAAGCAACTGAGAGGAAGCACAGAGCAGCAACAAGCCGACTGAACAGCTGCTGATGCTGTACCCCTTCAGCTGGGGCTGCAAACTACCTGCTTTGCTTTAACTCAGCATCCCAGGCTCAGTGACTGGTTTTGTTCCATCCCACTGGAGTCCATGTGGCCCACTCCTCTTTTCAGCTCTCTCAGGAAAGAAAGGTTAGCTCAAGTGCAGAACATGCTTTAATGTTAATGTCTTTAAGTTAGATTTGTTATATCAGTGTTTAAAAACGTAACATACCATTACAGAATCACAAGGTACCCAAATCCAAGCAGACAAAGCCTAAACCATGGAATGGCACATACAAATTAAGATTAGAGCTTCTTCCACATACCGCCCTGTGCTCCAAACGAGCCACAAGGACTGCATTTTTATCCCCATTTCCCCAGCTGTACAAAAGCACCGCCGCACAACACACAGCCGTGTGGTACCCTGAGTACAACGAGGCATTCATCACGTCAGCCTTTTGTTGGGTCGCTGTTAATTAACCAACTTGTTTGGTAGCAGCTGAGAGAACAAAAGCCTAAGGACAAAGCCAAGCTTTTGGTACAGCTGTTTCCTACCTATTGGGATGGATGAAATCTGAGAGTAGAGATCCAGCATGCGATTGCCATCCACGTCTACCAGGTAGTTCCCTCGGCTCTCTTCGTAATTGCAGAAGAAATGCACAGCTTCAGCATTCTTAAAGAAAAAAGCAACAAACAATGAAAGCTTGAAGTAGCAGCAGTGTGGAGGAAGCAACAGCAGAATCTGATAAAGATAAAAAATATAAAGGCACATTATATGCATTCCATGGGAGTTAACTGCAAAGCTATTTTTATAGAGAGGAGCTGTTAAGAATTGCCTGTTCTAAGGAAGAAAGGGAGGCAGAAAAATGCCCATTTCTAACATCCATCAGCTGGCTAACAGGCAATGACCGAACGACTCCGAGTGAACAGAGTGGCTGCCAATCCTCAGTGAGGAGGGAGTTCTGGATCTCAGAATGTAAGTTGGGCTTCTTCACTCAGTGAAGCCCCGGATGATGTCTGCAGTTACGCACAGCACAAACCCGGTATGGGTCGGCAGCTGTTGGTGAAGGAGCTTCAAGGCAAGAATGTGCTTTCTTCCACATAGATCAAGCGCACACGTTGAGGAATTGCTCGTCATGGGAAGGCAGTTTGCACAGAGGTTGGCACATTTTTAAGGCCAAATACTCCTGTGCTCTCACTGGCCATGTGGTAACTCAAATGACACATACAGCGTTTCAGTGATTACAGACAAATCACTGATATTAGCAAAACAATTCTGCAGTATTCAAAACAGACTTGAACAGCTTTTATTCAGTCACACACATGCACCATGCATAACGGATTGGGCAATCAAAGCCAAATTACACATTCTCTTTTTTTTTTCTTTTGCATGGACCTGACATACCAAACTGCTATTGAACCAAGCTCTGAAATCACAGCGCTGACACCTGTACTGAGCTCAGAAAACGTGACCAGTTACCTGAATGCCATTCAGCTGCTTCATTAATTCCTGTAGAAAACAAAACAAAATAGATCAGCCCAAGGACTGTAATTACTGAAGGCTGAAGAATCATATAATAGAATCACAGAATGGCCTGGCTTGAAAAGGACCTCAAAGATCATGGAGTTTCAACTCCAATGCTGTGTGCAGGGTTGCCAGCTACCAGACCAGGCTGCCCAGAGCCACATCCAGCCTGGAAGAACATCTTTCTTTTATATGACCACATAAACTATGTGCAAAGCTTGCAATCTCATCTGCTTACCAGGCAAGTGCACTTGCCACATGAACCTTCACAGTGCACCGGGCACAAATGACAGTTAAAACTATGGCACACTGAGCTACGTGGGCTGCATACACAGCTTAACTGTGTGCCTCCAAAAAGGAAAAGCTGTGTCTGTACTGCTCAGCTGAATGGAGAAGAGACAGATCACACGTGTAGAAGGGATGCTGGCACACCGGTTCTAGAAAGAAAGCTTTAAAAAAATAGAAATCATTCTCTTAACATACAGAATAACTGTGCCCATTGTATTTGTGCTCCGCGCAAATTCCTGTGCTGGCAGGGAGCTTACAAAGGAGGCTTACGCAAATTCTTGAAAATTATTTTGACACTGGAAGCATTTCTAAGTGCTCTCAACTCCAATGCTTGTTTGCTTTTCCTCTGCTGATCTAAAGCTTCTTTTCAAACACTGACTCTGACCACAGAACTGCCCTGCAAACTGAAACTTTGCATTCATTTCGACACCAAAGCATTATTTTACATCACAAGAAGTCAGCTGGGTTGCCCTCACAGGTAGCCAAAGTTGCACAGTAAGCAGAGAGACCTTTCAGCAGATGGGTGCTCTTTGGCTCTCAGTTACTTCAGATGGGATGCTGACAGCTGAGTTCCAGAGAAATTCAGCTCTCTGTCAGAGAGGGGCAATGCAAGTCATGGTTTCCCCCTTCATGGCTTTTCACCGTCAGCACTTTGATAGAAGAGGCACAGTCTGTTGTAATGTGATTTTTATCCATATTAGAATTAAAGTCTAGAATAACATTTGTTTCCTAATTAGTTAAACACAGCTAAGGAAAAAAATATATAAGCCACTGTGCTTCGAGAACTCACCCGAGATCGTGGTCCGGGAACTTCTGTCTTCATTAGAGGTCCATCATAATCAAAATCCACATCAATTTTAGCTGCAGCTTGACTGATATATCTATGTCCTGTAGGAGATAATGAAAACCTGAGTACAGACCATAATTTCTGTGTTCTCCTTCAGAATAAATATCCAAACCTTACCTGAGTGCGAACGCTTGACAGATGAGACCAATTACGTCGTGCTGTCTGAAGGGAACCAAATATCTCATCTCTTTGACAAGTGTGAAATAAAACTAATACCAGCCAGGTAGCTTTAAAAAAAACCCACAACAGAGAAGTGGGATGACAGGGCAGCCCCAGAGAAAGAGGCAAATCCTACAGTAAGGCACAGAGCCCATGAGCCTGCATTACAACGCCAAGCAAGCTGAGCTGGGGATACCCGTGGCACCAAGCAGAGGCAGTAAGTGCCAAGGAGCACCACTTCAGTTCTGGTGGATCTCTCCTGAATACACATACATTCCTTAAAGGGGGCTGGAGGATCACTGTGCATCTGCAACCAAGGAGGTATAGACTCAGGAGCTTCAGCCAGGTGCCCAGCAAGAGACCACGAGCATGGTGCTGAGCTGAAACGATGTCCTTCACAGCCACATCTGTGTCACAAAGCACCTGCAAGCCCTTAGCCAGCACAGTATCAAAGACAAATTAACCTTAGTAACTTCACTTAGGGGCATCACCTACACCCCAGATCAACACCTGAAGGATGAGGGGCCTTCAGTCCATGACAGGTAGGTTAACCTGGAGCGATTTGCAAAGGCCACACGAGGCCCTCGGCTCCATTCCGCCAGCAGAAAGGTGTGCCATGCAAACCTGGTTTGGAGAAAGTTCATCTGAAAAGTCACAGCCCTTGGAAAGCATCCCTAGCTGCTCATCTGGGGAAAACTTGGTCTGCAGAGATAAATCTCCTCAGCTTTAATTCCATGTGCTGTATCCGAGATGCGTCACTGCTTCTCTGCAAGCTATTAATAGGTTTCATTACAGCAACACCACTTCATTTTTGTGTCACTCTGTTTAGCTTTCATGTAAATTGGAGACTGCATGGCAACTGTTCCACCAGAAAAGAGAGCTACTGCAGATACACAGCCAATGAAGCTGCAGATAGAGCAGGCAGCCTGTAGAAACTCCAAGGGGAAAAGAGACCCAAGTGACCCACGTACCCCCTGGCTCCATCCGCTATGGGAGACAGCAGCACACCAACACTGCATGCTTCTACTTCTCCTGTATTAACCAGCGTTGATTTTATGAACCTTAGTAAGGAATATATACATAGAAACCTAATGGGCTTCCAAGAAGTAATGCAGACCGCCCTTCTGCTGCTGCTCCGGGCAGGTAGCTTCTGCTCCACAGAGTCTGAAAGAACTGCCTAACAGATCCATTATAACGTTGCCCAGGAACGTGCCAAACAGTACAGGGCTGAGAGGAAAGTAGCTTTACAGTAAGACAATTGTTTTAGTGTTGCCCATTATGACTTTTCCTGGTATCTCTGCTAAAGGGGTGGAAGTGCATTCCCTCACCCCACCTGCAATGGCTGTGGGGTGCGTACAGCACACACACCGTGCACCTGACACACCAGCACCGCACAGCACTCAGCTCGAGAGACTGCAGGCTCCTGTTACAGCCATGCTCCTCCTTGAATTCATACTGCACTACAACTTGCAGGTAAACCAGCCCTCTGATGTCTGATGTTACACTGTTGAGCCAATGGACCAACTCAACCCAGCGACCTTCTGCTGAGCTCTGTGATCAGAGTGCAATGGCAGAAAGGTTTCTCCTGTTCTATCAACTCTGTGTTAGAATGGGACCAAATGATGTGACCGCAGCTCTTGTCTTAAAAATGTGAAGAGGTAAAGGGCTGCAGTAGGGTATCTGTCTCTGAAGATGCATTAGGAACGTTTTTTAATTACATGTAGCTAATATGAGGCAGCACAGCAAACAGAGCACCTCTTGATATCAAATCGGAAGTCATAAAATAAATGATGTGCTATTGATGAACCTCATTATCAGAAAGCCCATCCGCTGAATGGCTCGCAGAGGATTTTCGACCCACCTCGTTTATAGATGGTGGGTACAGCACATTAAATTCTGCTTTGCTTGCTCCTTGGAGGCTATTCCAAAGTCCGCGTCACACATCACCTTTGTAAACACCAGAGCGTGTAACACCAGCAAATCATCACAGCCTTCCCTTTCACACAGCAGGAGGCCATCACTTGCTAGCAGGCAGAAAAGCTCCCTCTTCAACCCCTGTTTTCTAAGCTATCCTCATCACTCACCAGGTGTCTTCTGCAGCAGTTTTTAATAAAGAGCCACATTGCTATAGCGACGTAATTAATGTAAATACACCCTCACATCGCTTTTTGATGTCAGTCACAAAGAGCTCTGCTGTGGGCAGGTCTCTATGTTAAGCAGCAGTCTCTGCTCAGCAGAGGGAGGTTCACCACAGGTCTAACAAGTCCTTGGGCCTCCGGTATGTCTGAGACAAACACTGTTCCTGAGAGCACAACAACTGGGTATTACCTGAGAAAACTCCAGAGGAGGCACCAAAATTACCTCAGTGACATTAAGAGGAGGAACCACTCCCAAGGCAAAAAAAGAGAAGACAGAAAAGAAATGCTGGCACATTTCTCACACGCAAATGTTCTGCTGTGCCAAAGCACAGAGTGAATGTCCCCCAGCCCCAACGATGGGCACTGCATGTGCCACAGCACACAGCCCTGTGTGAGCACAGAAATATCCCATGTGTGTCTATAACTTCTACCCCATGGCGTCTATCAAACCATCTTCCAGATAGAAATTTGAAGCATGGAGGCCCTGACAGCCAAAAGTAGGAGGACTGTGATTTCCTCCAAATCCTATTTTAGGTGCTGCAAGTAGAATCTGTTACTACCAGCTCTTGAAATGGAATGGCAAAAGCCCAGGCTAGCTAGAGGTGTTTGGAAAGTGAACATAACTGTTGCATAATATTGTGAAAACTGAGACTGCTATTTACAGAGTGCTTACGCTGTAAGATCAGAAGCTGTTCCACATGAGATGGACTGTGTTTCAGTACTCCCACATGCACACTGGAAATTTTTAAGGGGAAAAGCGTTCTCCAAAGAGCAGGACAAAAACTGCTATCGAACAGGCTGCACAGAAGTGGAAGCTCCCATAAGAAAGACTAAGAACAGCTTCCTCCCCTCAACACAGCTGAATCCCAAATCGACTTTTCAGCAGGGTGATGTGAGCATCAAGCTCCTGTAGGTCTTCCAGGTAACTGCGATGGGGACAAATCAATAACAAATAGCAGTATCTCCCAGCCTTCACCGCAGCATGCCTGTGAGATAGTGACATTATCCTCTGTAGGGAGAGAGGAACTGGGCTGAGATATGAGAGGCACAGCATCAGTTAGTTCACATGGGGCACTGCAGTAGAAGTGCAGAGAATCTGAAGAGCACCTGGGCCTATGAGGACACGCTGAAATGTAGACAGATAGATAACCTGAGACAAAAACACAAAGCCTTAAGGAAGGTTTCATATATGTAAAAGGCTCGCAAATTAAAAATAAGCATTTCAGCCTCCACTGAGGATAGGAGAAAGAGTAAGAAGATGATTTTTTCCTCTTTTGAAACCTAGGTTAAACATTAGAGAACAGCTTTAAATGTAAGGTCTGTTCAGCAATAGAGCAGAGTGCCTGAGGGAGCTGCAGAAGCTGTGCTGCTGGGTGCCTTTAAGAACAGGTCAGTGTCCCTGGGGAACATGGGCATGCACTAATGCAAACTGATGCACCTTAAGGCAGAAGACTGACCTTTCGGCGTGCTGTGCAGTTCAACATTCAAAGATGAATTCAATCCCTTAGGCTGATCTGTAGGAAACTGAACCTGGATCTTTAGAGTCCCAGCCTGTCCTCATAATTATGGTACTACCCCTCAGCTAACAACAGAATGCTGTTAGATTGCTGGCTGGAACTCATCAGGAAAATGACCTGAAGCTCAGATTTTTCTACAAGTGTGAGAGTCTCCTGCCTATCCTATCATCCAGGAGCATCAAGGATAAAAGATTGCCAGGAGACAGATCCTTTTAGTGAGGGCTTCTATTGCTGCTCGGTGTTTTCTAATCCCTGCAGACAGGTGCACACAGCAGCCTGCCCCGGGTGCAGTGGAGCTGCCATGCCACCTACCAACAAGGCCCTCCTTTCTTTGCCAGTAGCCTGCTTTTAACAGGCTTTCCCGCTTACAAGTTTCCTGGCAGCAAAGATGGACTAACAGAGCCCAGAGCTGCATTCCTTTTGTACTGAAGACCTACACCCCTTCAGTGCAACAGTAAGAAGAGAAGAGCCAGCCCTGTGCGCCCATCTGCGCCCTAATGACTCAAGAGTCCTGCACAACTGTCACAGCCTGCAATCCTGGTTGGGAAGCACCATGGAAGCATGCAAGACACTGGGAGGAACACAGGAATGTGGAGCACCCATACTGAGATGACAGATTAGCTCAAAGGTGGCTCACAGAGGCCTGCTTGCTGCAAGCACTTTCCGTTTGCACTGCTGACCAAACGATCACTGCTCTTGCACAGCTCAGATCATCAGTGCATCACTCCCACAAACAGAAGGGCACCCAGTCCTGAAACACCGACCTGGGACTTTTCCAACAGTTGAAAGACCAAACTTGGTGCTCCAAACCAAAGGTCAGCTGCTCCAAGTGTATTATTTAGAAGAAAAGCAACTAAATCTAAGTTTCTGAGCAATGGAAGGGTTTTGTGTTTGGCAGTGGCAAAAGGAGCACACAGGCACAGCAGGAGGGTGGGATGAGAGAAGAAACTTGGTCACACAAAAAGCTATTCAGCCATACTGCGCTCAGCACAGCAGCACATAAACTGGACGCCAGACTTAAAGCTTTGTCCAAAAAGACCAACAGAAATCTGCACTTCTAAAGCATGAGCCAGAAATTTGAAGACCTATTTCAGAGATTGCAGGGGCTCGATATACACACACACGCTGAACTACAAGCATGGGCCAGGCAAGAACTGGTCATCACATACTTAGGAGAAGAGTGCCTGATGCTGCAGTCTCAGTGTCCGTTCTACCATGCAGCTGCACACAGCCCAGGGAGGACCCCCTCTTTGTGCCCACCATACAGAACCTCCCCATGAGAGAAATCAGCACAGTCACACTACATAACGTGAGGTGGAGTAAGAGTGATTTTGATAGATGATATTTGCATCCCTGTACCACACAGGGTACCAAAAAGTAGCCCTGTGGGGGCTGGAGAACTTTGTTTAGGTTAATAATTTGCATTGTGAACATGCTAAGTTATTGAGTTCTTCAGTTTGCAAACTTAAAACCCACAAACAACAACCCAGCATCCCTGCAGGCCGCTGCTGTACAACTGCAGTTATTCACGATGCAGAACAGTGCTCTTCGAGTTTTGAAAGATGCACCACCAGACAAACCTCAGCAGCGGTCAGTGGAATTTTCCCAAAGACAAACCAAAACCCACAATGATCACTTACCAAATACGAGCAGCCTGGAGTTCTGCTGCAGACAACAGCTCAGCTGTCGACTAAGCAGCATTGACGCCATTCTGTATGTTCTTTACTCAAAAAGGCTCAATCTTAATGCTGATGTTCTGGAAAAGAAGAAAAAAAGAATGAAAACATTTATTCACGTCCCTACAGATGCAGCCACAGTGCCACTCATCTCAGCTTCTCCTTTCGGTGTCAGGATGGTGAGCTGAGCCCAGTGCTAGGTCCTGCTCAGAGAAAGGACTCCTAGAGCAAATCTGTACCTCCCAACTTCAAGTGAGCCAAGAAGTTAAAAGATCATTTATTTTCCCCTCTTCCCTTGCTCATCTGCTTTCAGTGTGTATCTTAAACTGTGTTAAATTTCCTTAGAAATTGTTTCCAGCCACAGTTCCCTCAGGCTAAAAGCATTACTTAGATTCAGCCTTAAGTTTATGAGAATAACTTCATCTCAGTCAAGAAGACAGCAGGAAAAACATTAGGAAATAAAAAAGAAAACTCATCCTCTGAAGAAACCCAGCTTCTACCAACCAATGACATCTGTGAGAGCCGGGCCTGGCCAGGGCAGAGCAGAGCAGAGCAGAGCAGAGCAGGCTCAGGCTGCACCCACCCAGGTGTGCAGAGACCTGACCAGGAGCAGGACTTACACAACTGGCAGAACAGAACAAAGAACTCCTTACCTGGGGAGATCTGTTAAATCACACGTAAATCAGCACTCAGGTACAAAGAAAATTGCCCACGCCTTTCCAGACAACTGCCACAGCACTTGGATTCTTAGAGCTTGCTCTGAGTTCAGCCTTCATTTCAATATATTTTGAAATCCACCAAGGTGAACAAACACTTGCACAACGTTGGTGCACGGCTTAGAAAAAGCTGTGTCAGCTTTGTAAGGCGTTGGGTCGGAGACGCGGAAGGAACAGACAACAGCAACTGCTCCATACAGCAGGATGTGTTTAATGGATCCCTCGGTGCTTTTGTGCTTAGCTTCTCTCTTCAGTCGTGCTAACCTGTGCATTATCAACGAGCAAAGAACGAGCCCCAAACCTCACATTTCTTATCTCCTTGTCATTCTCCAATGAAAACCAAAGGTGAGTCTGAGTCAGTGAAACCACCACAGCAGAACGAAGCCACTGAAGGGCCCATCGGCCCCACACCTCCCGCAATGATTAACCACCCCACGTCCTCTGCTCAGAGCTGCCTGCCTGCTCCATACTCTGGAAGGCGACTGCTCCCCCTGTAACTTCGTTCTGCGAGATGCAAGTGCAGGAGGCTGATAAAAGCTAACCTGAGCCAGCACCCAGAGCAGCATGAACGTACCCAGGCCTGCCACGACCTGCCATGACAGCACCATATCGTTCCAGCCGCCTCCATGGCCATCTCCCATGGGTGTTCTGCTACAAACCGACTCCCTGCTTTCTCCCTAACGACATCTCTCCCCATCAAAACCAAATGCAGAGCCCTACCTGGTGCTCAGCAGGATCCTTCCAGCAGCACCCGCTCTTCCTCTCCCAGCTGAATCATCTCCTTCATGCCTGCTCCCAAAATGCTGTTTTTTATCTTTCACTTCTATTTACCTTTTATCTAAAGGCCTTTAGTGCTTGAGATACAATACTCACACAGGCTCAAAACAGCATTTTGGTACCGTCTTTCTGAAGCGCTCCTAAGAAAAGGTTATTGCGAGAGGTCTAAAAACAAAATAGCAGCTCAGCCCTAATAGTCAGTGGCAGCTCTTACATAAAAAAGTTTCACCACTTCCCAGTCCAGAGTCAGAATGAATCACGTAATATCGCATCTGAGCATAACTAAATTCAACTTCTTTTCCATCTCCATTAAGCACACAAAGTCTCACAAAAGATCGGCTGATACGACTGGTACATTTGTCTAAGCACACCTGATTTGGTTATCATAACAAGCAATTGATTTTTGCCTTCATAATCCCCCTCCTGATCAATTCCCACCAGCCGTGCTCGCTCTGGCACTGCCAGCAGCAGAGGCAGAGTTCGGAAGCCAGAAGAGATCAGTGTGTGCACATGGCCAAGCTGCAGCACAGAGCTGCTCCATCGGCACCACAGACAGTGGCGGCTGCTTTCAAATCCAGGCAAAACACACCCAGCAATCTCAGACAGCAGACAGGGACGAGAAGGGCAATTTTCAGATCAGCTTTGTGATGAGATGCTGGGCACCTCAGACTTCCAAGCAGTGACACTTCTCCAGAGAAAAAGGTGCACTGAAGTCCTTTTGTTATTTCTCCTCTGATGGCAACTGGGTGAGCTGCACCAGGTTGGTGACGGCTGTGCACAGCAGCTGCTCAGAATGCACGTCAGAGCCACCCCTTCTGCACACACCCCGTGCAGTACACACACATGCAGTGGCAAATAGACTTTAAGACACCAAGTTGCATTCTTTTGGTAAGAAACATGCTGACAGAGGAAGCTCGGAGCACATGAAACAAGGATACGCGGATTTTTTTAATGCACATAGGGTGTGTTTTGTTCTGTTTTTTAAATAGCAGCTCCTAAAATTCTGTACTGAGTGATCATTTCTGACAGGCAAAAGGAGCTACCAGGAACGACAACAGTCGCTCAGCAGCAGCTTATTGCAGGCATGTAAACACAAACCGTCTCCGTGGGTTAAAAAGCAGGGGGGAACCCCTGGAAAAATCCAAGAAATAAGTGAGGGACCCCAGTGCCCAGGGTGCTTGATCCAGGCACCGAAATACGGAAAGTAGGGCTCTGTACAGCACTCTCTCACTTGCTGGCAGGGAAGCTAATGCAGCACGACATCCGTGCTTCAGACCGCAGCGTGCAAAATCTGCCTCCAAAACAGCCTCAGCATAGATGCAAAAGCAAGAGGGGAAACGCAGACATTGCAAGGCATGGATTAGAAGTCAGCACTGCAGGTTTGTGTCTCTGTCTTCCAGTTCTTGCCACAGACACAGAAGCCTGTTTTAAATTCATGGGGGCACCTTCAGCTGTCTCTCAGCTGCTCCAAACCCATTTAACCAGGAACAATTAGGTGGTTTAGAAACAGCAGCACGAGCTGCACGCTGCAATTACCCCACAGAGTCTTCCCAGGATGTATCTGAGGAGGGACGGGGAGGTACAGACAAACTGATTCCTCCTTTGCTGTTTTCCTTCACTTGACTTTTCTAAAACACGCAGCACTGAAGGAATCACTGGGTTACGTATTAATTGTTGTGAAATATAAGGCATCTCAAACTATCTGCTGGTCCTGTTTGCTCGGATTCACCATTTTTGTGAAAATCCAGTGAGGCTTGCTTGCTTTTGCATTCAAAGGGAATTCCCTTGGCTGTGCAGGACAGCATTCCAGCTACTGCTACAAAGACCCACGACAGGACAGGGCATTCGTGTCCAGTCCTCTGTGGCACTCATCTCCTGTGAACTCATTTCTCCTTTTCTAACACCCACAACGCTCCCATCTGCATATCAGGGCTCTTCAGGCAGCTTTTCTGGAAAAGAATCAGACTCAAAGGCAACAGAGGCAAGCTGGAAAGCTTAGATAACAGCATCAGGACAAGGGAACTAATAAGAAGGAATCATGGGGCCCATCACACAAGCTGGAACTGCTGTATGCTAAGTCAGAGATGGGATAAGCAGTTTTTGGGTTTTTGTTGTTCTTTCTTTGAAGAAGAAAGGTGGGAAGGCTGAGAAAAAGGAGCTGGATGGGACTGCAGCTTCTGAGCTGAGAAGGGATGAGCGTTCCAGCCTCATTTGTGCCACTGAGCATCTCTTACTGTGACAGCGTGACAAGCTAGCAGGAAAAACCTGCCTGTCCCTCTGCAGTCTGCACCTCACAGACTCCTAAAGACCCCTTGCTGCTCAGTTTTCAGTACTGTCACCAACTTCTGGCAGATACCATTCTGTGTTTGGGTCCCACAAAAACCGAGTGCTGAAGGGCACTCTCTTACAAAAACAACAAATCCAAGGCTGGTTATTACAGGGGGACAGCCATCCTGGTTTCCTGTGCTCATGAGCAGGCACCTTGCATGGCTTCAGTGCTGCATCTCATGTACCTTACTGGTGTACTCATCTCAAGGACATCCCAGAGGATCTGAAGACACAGAATTTCACAGAGGATGGCTGAGGTGGAAGACAGCACAGTTTGGTTTGC
Source organism: Gallus gallus (assembly GCF_016699485.2). Classification (NCBI taxonomy): domain Eukaryota; kingdom Metazoa; phylum Chordata; class Aves; order Galliformes; family Phasianidae; genus Gallus; species Gallus gallus. The sequence continues at coordinate 10,105,353 of NC_052545.1, forward strand.
CACCCTTTAAACGTAATGAAGACTCTTCTTAGGTCTGCATTTGAGGAAGAGAGGGCCAACCTACTGACAGTGCATATCTACGTACAGAGATATCACACATGCAGCATTTGCTGTATGAAAACTGCACTGCAATGCCGCTGTCCTTCAAGGGGAGGTCTGCTTCTTCCCACAGATCCAAGCAGGGACAAGCTGAAGGATTTCATGTTATCTGTATTCCTGACAGCGTGGGGTGATGTGAGAAACCCTGACATGCTGCTTTAGTCATTTTAACACAGTAACCAATAAGGTAAAAAAAAATAAAAAAATGAATGCCAGTACGTTGTTCTATTGAGCTGCCATTCATTTGGCCCCAGAAGCAGAGCTCAGTTCAGTAACGCTTTTGGAGTAATGAAAGCCAGAGTGCATGCACTGAAGTACAACAGGTCCTTTTACTTCAACAGGTTTTTCTCAGGACACATTTCATTGTTTTGCACTAGCTTGCAGCAGCATTTACAAGAGAGGTTTGCTAGACTATCACCAGGCCTTCCTAGCGATACCTAGAGCTAAGGCTATCTGAAATCCTCATGGAAACAGGAAAAGTCCTCTTAAGAAGTGATTACGTGAAAACTTACATCCAGTGCCCACATAAGGCCAGCGTTAGGCCTTCTGTGCACTGTGCAGTGCTTATATAGGCAAAGCACAGAACGGAGCAGAAGCGCAGCACCCAGCGCTGTGCCCCTCCCGCTCGCTCCTTGTGCAGCTTTGCCACCAATGGGCCCACAGCCCCGTCCTCCGAAGCCCGGCCCACACCGACACACAGCAGCCCAAGATGCCATCACCAAGATGATTTCTGCCCATGGCTGGCACAGGGCACGGCCTGCCAGCCAAGGCATCTTCCACTGAGCAGCACCGCCAACCCAACAAGGTGGTGATGTGCAGATGGATGTTTGCATCGACCACCAAAACGGGTGACCGTCAGCCCACGAGCTGACACAGTTGCTTTTGCCATTTATTCCTTTAATAACATCGGCAGCTTTGTGTAGAACAGGATGTAATTGGAAACCCTGTGATTGTACTTAAGTCGTCAAGGACACAGTTGTCATGGTTACAAGTAAAACTCAAGTGTCTCTAATTCATGGTTGCTTATTTATTTATTGACACCAACAGGATCAGACACTCCCACTGCTGCTCGGATCTGAAACGAAGACTGGTTTTGTCTTTCACCTCTTGACAAAGCAGCAAATATTGCACAGGGCAGCACAAGTCTTCCCTAATAAATAGGCTTATTATAGGCTTATAAAGTAGCACAGCTACTTTCTCTCACTGCACTCAGCCAGCACTGAAGGCAGCCTGTTTTGAAGACAGCAGTGAGAGCCCAAAGCAAGCTGCAACACACGAGACAAAAATGCCATGTCTGCAGACTGAAAGTACGGAGCCATACCTCGTGACACAGCAGTACGGATGTCATCAGACCAGCGCTTGGGCACAGCTGACTCAGCACAGCAGCTACAACAGGAGCCTGCAGATCTGCCAGCAAACTCACCCACAGTAAGAAGTCCTGTCCTCGTGCATTTGGGTTCTCCTCCTCAGATGGCTTCTAACCGTGGGGGTTGGATACTGACACACTTTTTATAACGTTTCTGCCCTTGTCTCGCCTTGTTTTCCCTCCAACAAACATTGGACCAACAGAACACCCTGGGTCCATACTCCAGAGAGTAAACCCAGCTGGAAACGCTGCCATTGTGACACACGAGGATCCAGGGGACCCACCAAAGCTTCCAGCAGCTCATCTTTGCTGTAAGCGCTATTGCAGCACCTGAGGTACTGCACCTACACCTTCCCCAGACACTGCCTCAGGAGCAGCAGCAGCAGGATCTTGGAAGCACCTGGCAGAAATTAGGCAAGTTCCAGAGCCACAGCTAAAAACACCCACATAACCCAGTGGCACAAACCCAGTGTTAGAAGTTGGCGTGCAAGTGTAAAACTGAGCACGATTAAGTTAACATCAGCCCAACTGTTAACGTTACCTTCATTTTAATTTTCACTCTTTATCACTTCCCACAGCAAAACATGCTCTTTATTTCAGGGTATCTCTACCTGTGAGCTGCCCACAGGAGCCTCTCTTCAAGCTCCGTACTCTGAATGCATCATTTTAAATGAAGGTGGCAACAAGATAAACAAACCCATCTGTTAACCTCCTGACATCTCCTGCACCAAAACCGTCTGGACCTCAAAGGGTTAACCAACTGACACTATGATCCAGCTGAGCTGTGCAGATAAGTTGTTCCACAAGCATTCTGTGGTTGTGGAAAAATCAAAGAGTTCCAAATCACCCCGCGGTGCAGCTTCCTCCAAGGAAACCCCGCGGTATTCCTTCTGAGGTTTTACTCCTCACCACCCCACCTCAGCCTCCTCAAGGTCACAAAACCAGCATCCAACGAGCAGTACTTGCAAAGCACCATTTGTTCTGCTTGCCGAGGCCGCGCAGTCTCTGACTGAGAGGGAGCCTGCAGCACAGCGAGCAGGACGCCCAGAGCAGCGCTCCGGCTGCTCAAGGTGACCGCCGCCTCGGATGAACACAGAGCAGCAGACGGACGCGGGAGGGTTCTTTCACGGGGGGCCCAGCAAAACAAGCACACGGCAGCACACCACGCACAACATTCGTGGGGCACACGTGAACGCAGCACACACCCGCACGCAGACAAACCGGCGCCGCGTGCGGGGCACCAACCGCAGCCCACGTTCAGCCCCGCCGCGCAGCACACGCCGAAGGCACTTACACGCTCCCGTGCCGACTCGCAGCAGCCAGCCTGCCGGCTCAGGAAGCCGCTCTTCCCTTCGCTTTAAAGCGGGCTGCAGCCAGGAGCCACGCAGCTCCCCGCAGCAGCCGCCCGCGGCAGGAACGGGCATCACCCGAGGGGCGCTGAGCGCACCGGGGAATGCCGCGAGTTCCGGGGAGCGCTCCGGCCCACCGGGCTGCCGCTGCGCCCCCACCCCTCTGCCACGCAGCTGCGCCCGCCTGACTTCATCTAAATGCTTCTCCACGGGATCCTGCAAACAGCTTACCGAGACGTGAGCCAGACTGCATCACAGCTTGAAACGGCCCCTCAGTTCTCCAGAACCGTGGAAGCCGAAGAACAGATTTTCTCTTTAAAACCCTTCGTTTCGCTCCAGTTTGCAAACATCCCCAGGATAACACCAGGCAACGCAGCCACCACAACAGAACCTCCGCTTGTTTCCCTCAGACGCAGGGAGCAAAAAGCCAGCGGGCACTGTCACACCACCTCCTCGAGATGGGAAGTACAGCCACGCTGACATTAACAGGGAACAAAAGCAGTCCCAGCACCGCAGCATCCGTGCAGGCTGAGGCCCCGCTGGGCGGCTGCGGTGCTGGGGTGGGGGGGATGGGGAGATATGGGGCACCCCACCGGGTTGCCATGGCACTGGGGGGCACAGAGGAGATGTGCCAGAGCACAGGGAGAGGCTGAGCCGCTTCGGTTTTAAATCTGAGCTGCTGCACTGTTGCTGTGGCAACCGATGGGTGAAAATCACAGCAGAAATCTGTAATTGTTATGAGCGAAATGGTGACTTACCCACTCCAGTAATCAGGGTATTAAAACAGCTCAGCCGTGTCCCCGGCCCACGCCGTGCTGCACTGCTGATCCCGGGGCTCCGGACCCCACAGCTGTCAGGCAATGCTGTGTCTCAGCATGGGGCTCTGCTGGGCTGGATCTGCCCACAGCTGACACTGCTGTGTGGAACGAAACAAGGCCACAGTCCAGGCCTTGGCTCAGCACACACACAGCACACTGCAGGGATGGGGCCTGGGCACATGAGGGAGACACTGGGATGTGCATGGGGAGCAGCTGAGACCCCGGCCATTCACAGAGCCTACCAGCAACACGGGTTTGCACTGCACTCACAGCAGCACACCTGGCTCTGCTGTCTCCTCAGCAAACGGCAGCAGCACTTACTTGGCTGGAATGGCGCTGTGATACTTTGTAAACGGCGAGGGACAGAGTGATTCAGGGGGAGCAGATGCCATGCAGTCCCTCCCCATGACAACATTACCCAGACACGGACCGCTCGCATACTAACAGACACAGTGCCTGCCCCACCATGGGGTACCCAGCACGCACCCACCCTGCTGCTCCCTATGGCTCTGTGGTGCCAATGCACACTGCACGCTGCTGCTGATGGAGACACTGTGACATGTGGGGACAGACAGGCAGGCCCTGCTGCTGCTCCCTTCCTTAGCTACAAGGAGTCTTTTATAAGACAGATGCCACAAGTAAAAAGCTGTGGATGTGAACTAAAAGACTGAAGCTGATCCCTCCCCTACTTCATAACTTAAAACCTGCTACCACTTATCTACACAGACTGCTTTTCTAAACTCACCAGTTACCCCCTGCTCTGCCACCATGCCTAAAACTGACATACTGAAACCGGCCCGTGCTGGGTGCCAAGCAGCAAAACAGCTTCTGAAGTGACCCTGCTAACCAGCTCGTCTGTCACAGACAGCACAGCAAGCCCACTCAGGGACGCGCTGCAGAGCCGAGGGGAAGGGGCTGAGGAAAATGGCAGGTACTGCAGCCTACGTACAATAAGTAGTATTCCAAGGAAATGCACTGCATCTGCAGTTTATTAGCACCTATAAGGTGAATGATCAGCATCACAGCTCCTGAGGGTGCACTCTGGGACGACAGGGACATCCCCGCATCTCTGCTGAGAGCTGCCCTGCACCACACAGCGCTATGCTCAACAGACAGAGCTCACAGCCAAGCGCTCCGTGGCTGCTTTCAGCCCCTCGTTCACAGCACAGTCCCTCCCTACCCTCCCTGAGAGGCCGGGTGCACAGATGGGCTGGCAACGACTCACGATGGTCCTTGCTGCATGGTGAAGGCTGGAGTCCCAGGCACTCCTAGGTCAGTGATTTCCAGCAATTGCAACTGCTAACCGTTGCTTGAGATGTCTAAAACAGGCACAGCACACAGAACTGTGGACTGCAACAAGAAAGCCACTGAGTTCCATTTGATTTAATCAAGGGAACATTGGTTACAAGATCTATTCAGATTGTTCCTCATTGGAAAGGACACTGCCAACCACCCACCGCAACTGTACAACCTGCACTGATAAGCACTTTTCCACGGAAGACTCATTACAGCCTTCTACTGTTAGAAAAGAATCTTCTGCTTTAGCAGAATTCTTGCTCACAACTATGCTTTTCCACTGTGATGTAGATTTTTATGCATGAATACTACGCACATTTTCTGAGAAGTATGATGATGATGATGCAAGGCAAAGTGGGAAGCAGACTCAGGCTAACCTGGTCCACCAGACAAAGTAAAAGCACAGTTAGCATGCAGGACGTGCTGCTGAATTTCTCTGCAAATAATGGCAAATTCCCCCCAAAGGAACTCCACAACCTTCCTCTGTCACTGCCTCACATTTGAGAAAGATCTGCTACAACTGCTAAGGAAAAACACAGCATTTAAAGCAGTGCACACAGCTGCAATACCTGAGACACATTCAGTATCCAGAAACAGCAGAAACTGCCTCACGATGCAGAGGGCACGGCACGGCAGGACAGCCAGCATCAGGTGCGAGTCCTCCTGCACAACGGGTTGCCACAAGACTCAGGGAGGATCTCAAGGTCTGAGATTGCAGAATGTCCCTGAGGAGGAAACCATTTCTTCTGGTGGGCAGCTCAAGAAATCAAACCTGAGGTTGGACGCGTGTTGGGCACAGCTGGACTGCAGCATCTGCACCCCCCGTAAGGCAGTAACTGGTGCAGCTCCTTCTGACAGCGGAGAGCAGGAACTCTTCTTCAGCTGCCAATGACTTTAATTTGCATTAAATAGAGAACTTACATTCAGGACAAGAGAAAGGAAAGCGATAGAGGAATTAAGTACAGTTACAAAGAATTTGTAGTATTCAGAAGTCCTATAATTGCCTGATGTTCAGAGTTCAGTTACACCACTTGGGCATCTTCCAAAGCACTTTAAGGAAGAGAGACACAGCATTACTTTGAATAGACTCCATGGCTCAATTCCCTTGGATGTTTTTTGCAATTATTTTTGGGCTCCAGGTGAAGGGGGGGGACGGGACAAGAAGTGTTGCCACAGGATATGTATTTCTCACGTGAAATCCTTTGGCTTCACTGGGCCTATTCACAGACTGATGCTGTGAGGGAGCCAAAGAGCCCTGACAAACCAGAAACAAGGTAGGAAAAACTGGCACCTCAAGTACGAGTGATGTTTATTCAAATCTGAAAATTATCCTCAGGGAAAAAAACACCAGGCTACTGCTTTGGTTGTGCTCACCTAATCCTCACCTACTGCCTGTTTGAGCAAAATAACAAAGCTGCTGCAGCACAGCACTTGACACAAGCACCAAATGCCTGACACAAATTTGAGGATGTTAATTAGACTGCACTTGCAGTCTCTGCTGGAATCACAGAAAACACCCACCATTTCCATCCTGTGAAGGAGCAGGTCTGCTATCCTATCTGCTATCCCAGATGCAGACTGACTCAACAGATGTTCTGCAATCCCAAGAGACCTCATGGGCACGAAGGTTTCATGCTGGCAACCTCTGGAGCTCATCTGGGCCACCCTCACCTCGAGCTCACCCCGTTCTATGAGCAAACGTAGTTTGTTCCATAAAACATACCGACAAGTTTTAAGACTGAACAATTACACTAAATTTGTCAGACAGTGAAGCAGAAACAAGTGAACAACAAATGTCTCAGGTCAAAAAAAGTAGTCAGCTAACCCTACAGCACTGATCCTCACGGTATCTTTCTTTGCACAATGTATATTCTGTTTTTCATTTTACAAAGAACTTTGTAGATCCACCTGGATTCTTGCAATGCAATGCACCCGACCTGACCAAGTGGATAGACTGGAATTGCTGACAGGCTAAAACTGGGAAAAGAAGGTAACTTCTTTCTACAGATTTGGGAGACCACCTTTTCTGAGACAGCCACTTGTTGCCAGGAGACACCCTGCAAATACATGCTGTGACTACCAACATTAAGCAACAAATCAGCTGGCAACACTGCTAAGCTGGGGGCGGTGGGACAGGTGCTTCCTGCCAACACCATCAGAACATTGTGGCAAAGACTGAGGAAGACCTCATTGGAGTGATTTTAAGCAGTTTCCCTCGGTGACAGCAGGATGAATACAGCCAGCATGGAGTAAGACACAATGAGCTATTTGGTTAAACAGCTCTTTCAGCAAAACTGTTGAGAGTGCTGCCCTCCATCCCATACAGCACCCAACCTTACTGCTCAGAGGCCCCAGGAGAGCTCTGTTATAACGAATACAAAGAAAACAAATAACAAAATACGAAAATTATCTTCTTCACAAAATCAAGGCTCTGCCAAATGGATGCAACTGCAGTTCTCAGTGACCAGGCAGTTCTTTGCAGAAGGTACAAACCTGCTCAGCCTTCTGAAGCACTGCGTCATCCCTACCTCCAGCTGCCCCTTTCCCTTTTTGCTGTGAACTACTGACAGTAGCTGACCGATAAGCAGAGGTTGAAGTTTTGCAACAGACAAGAGGAATGCAGCTGTGAGCCTGCAGAGCATGCCTGCCAGCCAGAACAGAGGATACATCATGCATGCATACACCAGGTGTAATGAGCTGTCCCCTCCTCCTCCTTTTTCCACCCAAAGCAATAAAATTGGACCCATGAGTTGTTTCCCACCATTTATCAGATCATTCTGGAACACTGTTTCCCCTGCCTATTTTCTCACACTTTGCTACCAGATCAGAGGTTAAAGTTAGGGGGAAAGCATAATTACTGCAATGAAAATACACTGAGTGCTGCATCCACAAATTACATACAGCACCACTCAATCAACGTTGGTTTGCTGAGAAAAATCCTCTTACCTTTTAGATGAACTGGATTAATTTATCAGCACACAGCAAAGAGAAGAGTTAAGAAATCTAAAAGGGAAACCTCTAAGGACCTCCAGGCCCTTAGCTAACAGAACTTTACTGGGTTGTTATACTTGTTACAGAATTAGCTCACGAACTCCAGAAATACCAAATGGACTGCCCAAATGTAAGGAAAACAGATAAAGAAAGGCTTTTCTTTCTTTTCTTTTTTTTTTTTTTGGATGATGATTTGAAGAATACAGGACCTGGAAGGCAGTCATTACACTGTCCTCACTCCTTCCTCTTTGTATCACTTTGAACAGAGTTGCACCATGCCAAAGACTACAGAGAAGCAAAGAACAAACCCTAAACTCATTCACAATCACACAACGGTCAAACTTTTGTGTGCAAACGAACACTGGGAATCTCACAGTGATATCACACCAGAGGGTCCTGCAATAGCCCAAACCAGCACCCAGCACTGCTCCTCATGGTCTCCATCTGCCACCACTCCCTCCTCTGGCTTTTCTCATGTTTTTCTTCAGCTGCCCCAGCAGAAGCACCCCGTTACAGCAGCTACATCAGCCCCTCCAACAGCTACTGCCCAAACCGTGCACCAAACCGAACATTTTCACCTCCCAGCAATATTATCTGGTGAAGCCAGGCTGCAAGCAAGGCCTGTGGGGTTTACCACAGCCACGCTCATTCTCTGCTTTACTACCTCCACCAGCACACCCTGCTTGTGTAATCCTATTTCCCTTTCCAAGAAGCTGCATTGCAGCAACAGACACAGAGCAAAACCAACAAGGTTTGCTTTACACTGGTGCTGGGATGAACGCACACGGAGGTGGAAAGCAACACTAAGCACAGAGGCAAACACATCCCCGTGCCTGCTGCCTGGGAGCACTGCCATCATGGAGCCAGCAGCATGCCTTGCCTGCAGCCGGGAAATCAGCAGCCCCTCAGAAGCCACGGCCTCCAGTCTGTCCATAGCACTGACTGGTCATGCAAGAGCAGCTGGATTTCTAACTAGCTTTCTAACCTGCAGTATTCTCTAATTCCCAGCGAGGCACCGTTCTTATTATATTTATACAGCGAGCTGTTCGAAATGCTTCAGTACGAATTTATTCCCTCTAATTTTATATTTTTGGTGTACATCACAGGACTGGTGTCAGCTGAGCACCTGGGGAACACGTGTCATCCACACAAGCAGCAGAAGGATGACAGAGAACAGGATGGCTGGTTCCCATTATTGGCATGTGACACGAATAGAGGCTGGCAGACCAGATTTGGAGGATGCATTATTAAAACAAAAAATATTACTTCTAATGAACTACACCAAACTTGTTTAAAATAGTTAACTAGTGTTATTTGCATCACTTATTCACATTCTTGTATTATTTTCAGACCAATTTAAAACACAGGAGCTGATTGCAGTTCTGTTTGCCATCAGGGGTTGCTGCCAAGAATCTCCACATCCACTCTCCTTTGCTAAAACAGAACTCAAAATTGGCATGCTGCTGTGATGTTCCAAGTGATTAATCAACACTGAGCTTGATGCTATACAAATGAGGGGTATTATTGCTCCCTTTCCCCACAGACTTATTTTTTCTTGCTCCCTCTGCTCCCCTTAGGGTTTCTGCAGGCCTCTATTCTTGCACTGCTTCACTCAGAAAGAGCAGAGCTGGAAGGGCAGGAGGCACAGCCTGGGTGAGAACACCTGCAGGGCTGTTCAGTGGTTGGGTAGGAAGGGGAGGGAAAAAGAGATGAATTCATACCAGAATTACAGGCACAAAAAGTCAGCAAGAGAGCATCCAGCACTGAGATACAGACTTCCTCGAGAAACTTGCTGCCTTGTGCTTTGCCTGCTAGGAGGCTCACGGATGGAAGCTGGATATTGAAAACTGAGCCAAGCATAAGAAATGAAAAGTTATGAAAACATCATTACTAATTTATTCCTTCTCCTGACACCCGTTGTTTTGTTTGGTGAGACAGCAGTGATGAATCCAAGGTCACAAGGGGAAGGAAGAAAAAAACAAAGAGAAGCTCTCCAAACAAACAAAAAAAGCAACCAGAAAAGAAAAGAAAACATGGTGAGAATCCATGCTGGCAACACCACCATCCCCACAAGTTCATCACCTGCATACCCTGGGCTGAGACACCAGCCAGTAGCACAGTGCTTCCCTCCATGCCCACAAGAGCAGATCTTCTACCCAACAGCAGCTGAGACGAAATGAAACAAAAGGGTTTCATGAGCATGGTGAATTGCTCACCATGACCCCAGCACCCACACTCACACAGCAGATGCAGCTCTAAATCTGCACTGGCAGCAGAGCGGAGAATGGGTTTGGAGCCAGGAACCTGAATCCAAACCTCTCTGCTGACTCAGAGAAAACCTCATTAGGGAGTCAGCGAAGAGCAGGAATGCTCTATGAACCAGAGAAGCTCAAGCAGGCTTTTTCCACAACAGCAGCTACTGGCAGCTAAGGAATCCCCTGCTCAGAAGTCCATGTCCCAGTGATGCTCTCCTGACCACGTCCCATTCCGCTGATGCAGATGCCAGGTAAGAACTGCTCCAGGAATGCCTACTCAGTCTTTGTTACTACCCAGCCAATTTCCCACCCCAGATCTCATTAGGGATGTAATCTCCCCAAAAAACGTGCCAGACTTTGGAGTTCAGACATGTTGAGGACATCGTTTAGAAGTCGGTTTGCTCTCAGAATTACAGCTGGACAGCTACGACAGCAGTATGGCACTTGTGCCACCCAGAAGGGTGTGCTGGCTTCTTACAAGGAACCTCCAGCAAGATGCATTGCTTCAACCCACCCTCAAATAAAAGCAGAATTAGAATTTAATTTTTAAGCTGCCAAGTGCCACATGAGCCATAAGGAGATGAGCACACCTCAAAGCGCTCTGTTCCCTGCCAGTGCCAGGCTACATTTCAGAGTGAGAAAATCTGGATGAGAAACTCACCAAGGAAGCAAACAGAACTGTTCTACTCATTGCTTCATCACACCACCCATCACACATAACAGGCATTCGCTTACGATCGCTGCAGTCTTGCATCATTACAAAAAAAAAGTCTACAAAAAGCTTAGGCATCTGAATCCTATGGCAGTCCTACTGCTTGAGGTGTGCCCTCAGTCCTGCTGAGTACCAGTCTGTAACTGCAAACCAGCCAGTGCCACATCCTTGGAAGTCAAAAACCTCACTCTGAAGGCAGTCCCTCTGCTGCAGATATACACACCCACTGGACAGCAAGAGCCAACCTCCTCTGCCACCTGCCAAAGGAGGGCAGTACATCCTTGGTAGGTTCTCACCTCACCCTTCTGCTGAGTTTCCAGCATCTGGCTCCTGGAGAGATGGGAAAGGAACAGTGGAGCGTTTTGCATAAGGAAAGATAAAGTAATTCAAGGACACAGAAACCGCCTAAGACAATATTCTGTTTTACACACTTTAAAGGCTTTGGAAAAGCCCCCCAGAACACTGTTATTTTTGCACAAACACCATCTGGCAAAGAAAATATCATCTATCCTGCTTTCCTGGCCCACAGCCGTCATTTCAGGAAACAGGACTGTGGTTTGACACAACAGATCGTGAAATACAGAAACAGAGGACAGAGACGTACTTCAGTTGGTTTGCTCCAACCTACACCAATCTCTCCAGTTCTGAAGGAGCAGGAATTCGACTGATCAGGCTGGGCGCTTTTGGCCTCTTGAAAGATCAATCTGTCCCATCAATGTTCAGGCATATTCATTTTTCCACAGGTGAGAGGCCACAGTTGCAATTATCCAAGCTTTGTGCCAGCAGCCTTGAAGCTGCAGAGAGCCCAATGTGGCATTTTGGCACTGCTTACCTGTAATTTCACACCTTCCTGCACGCAGTTCTGGCTGCTCATCTGACAGGAGGTATGAAATCCAGCCCTCCTCTATTATTTGCTCGTTCGGAAGCAGTAAGGTGCTTCCCTTCTCCATGCACTTTCAGCATTCTGCCCGAAAAAACTCCAAAGCACTTGCAGGAAACTTTCAAAGCTCAGGCACTGCTGCAAGAGCTTGCTGGAGCAAAAAGGTGCACAGATTGACAACATGCAATGTACGAGAACAGATCACATGATATTGGAAAACAGCACTGAGCCAACCCATCTGATGTGAGGAGACTCACACAAGTTCAGAGTCATCACTTCAGTAAGGTTTTCTGGCATACGGCAAATACAGTCAAACGTTAAGATGAAATAGCTTTGATTTCTTTAAATAAACAGTGGACAATACGGTATTCATGCGTTCAACACTCTTTCTCCACAAGCTGTTTCCGTTTGGTTAAGAAAGGAAGGCAATCTCAATCTGTAACTAAAACAGGTACAGAACCACAGGTGTTGCAGAACCGAACACCCACCCCTTTCCGTGCCAGGACAGGGAGCACAGATGTGAGCCCCATCCTCCCCTTAGGGCTGCCCGGCACGGAGCGGCGGCGGCAGTTACGAGGAGCTGAGCTCGGGGTCAGAGCACAGCGTGGAGCTGCTGGAGCACTGCAGGCACAGCTGGTAGAGCCGGCGCCTCCAGCACAGCGCGCAGCTCAGCTCCGCACCAAGCGTCTGACACGGGGAGCAGCTGACTTGCAGCGAGATGAGATGCAGCTGAGGCTGCAGAAAGCGCCCTCGATGCGGTTTACAAGACGATAACCCGACCGTATCAGATTCAGAAGGCAACCTCCTTACCGCAGGGCTCCCAGGCGCTCGCCCTCTTCCACCTCCATCGCGCACCGCCCGAACGCAGCCGGGCGCTCTTGGCCGTGCCTTTGGACCGCGGGGCGCAGGTCAGCCGCGGTGAGCCCGAAACGTTCATTACTTATTACAGAATTACTCGGAAATCTGCCCCCCCCCACCGCAGCCCGGTGTCTTTGCACATCGTTCCCTTCGCAGCGCTGCGCACAGAGGACGGTCACAGCCGCCAAGGCCGACGTGCAGCGGCACAGCCCCGGCGCCGCTCGGAGCGCACCTCCGGGGCACGTGCTGCAGAGCGCGCACAGCGCGGTGCCGCGGCTCGGCTCGGCCCGGGGCCCGCACCGCCGCACCGCGCAGCCCGCGATACCCGCCCGCTTCCCGCCGGGCCCCGTGCCGCTGCCCTCCCGCAGCCCCCGCCGCGCTCAGGTGCGCCGCTCCCGCCCCGGCCCCGCCGCTCACCGCCGCCCGCGGGGCTGCGCCTCCTCCGCCCGCCTCGCTCCGGCCGCCGCCGAGCCCCGCGCTCGCTTCCCTCAGCCGCCGCTGCCCGGGCGGCCGCGCGCACCGCAGCCAATCGGCGCCGCCAGCGGAGGCGCGCGGCTCGGACTCGGCCCCGCGGCACGGGGAGGCGCGGCCTCGCGGCTGCGGGCGGAGCCCCGGACGGCCCTCAGTGACGGGTTGGGCGCAGCGCCGGGGCGGATCGCGTCACGGCCCGAACCCCGCGGGCAGCACCCGAGCCGGGGCAGCGCCGCTACGTTTGCACGTACCCTGGGGCGGAACTCCGATACCTCTAACAGACGGAGCGGTCCCAACGTTGCAAGAAAGACGGCAGCTTTGCTAACACGGCAATTTTTAATCACTGAGGAGAATAAAGCGCTAGAACGGTTTACTGCAAAAAAAATGCACGATGTCTAACCGCGAGATGCTTAAATAATAAGCAATGCAAACACTCACCAAGGCCCTTAGATAACTACGATTCTGCTTTGAGCGTTAAGAGAACAGCTGGTGTTGGTGCACACCCGGCAGCCTACAGGTCCTGCAGCCGGACCCACAGCGCTGAGCTGCACTCAAATACCATATTCATATTACCTCTCCATCATGATTTAACAATTGTGGCAAACTTTACCTACCACAGCAGTAAGTGTAATACCCAAATGTACAAGCTGACCTTTACACCTCTGTATGGGAAGGGTCTGAACGAGTGATTGAGCAGCTGGTGAAGGGGCGTAGCCAGCCCTGAGAGCACAGCTGTGAGCAATTCACCTGTGTAACCATTAACCTCATTTAAGGGCTGGCAGCTGCAAGGGAAGCATCTCTACTTGCAGATTGCCTCCTTTGTAGTGTTTGGCGAGCCCTGATCCTCAGAAAAGGGGAAAAAAAAATCTCTTTATTACCAGATTGTGTCTGTTTCCTCCTTTGGGGGATCTGAAACTGGCTTAAGGCAGTGGTTAATACTGCTGCCTATACTCACAACCTCAGACACTGAACCCTGAGAGTCCCTTCAACAGCATGATTAGCTCTGTCTTCAGGAGGAAATTCTACTGCAGCTTTCTTCCAAAAAGCAGTGATGTTTGTAGTTACCCAACCAAAGACACAGATGTTTTGGTTTTTTTTCAGATGCTAATTTAAACCAGTTGTGGTAAATGCCTGAATTCTACACTGAACAGATCCACAGCATCTCCTTGCCTGGGTGAGTTTCTGTAACTACACAGACTATCTTACATCAGTCAAATTCATTTCTTGCTATTGAACCTTTAAAAAAAAAAAAAATCACTATTAAGTTGCAGATACATTCAAAAGAAGTTGTCTTCAGTTAACCCCCCAAGTAAGTAACATCACAAACTGAACTGCTGTAGTCTAACCCTGGCAGATACTCCACCCCACAGAGCAGCTCACCTATTCCCCCTTAAGTGGGATGGGGGAAAGAACTGGAACAGTTCAGGTGAAAAAAATTCACGGTTTGAGATAAAGACAATTAAACAGGTAAAGCAGAAGCAGTCCAAGCAAGCAAAGCACAAGGAATCCAATCACTGCTGCCTGTGAGCCAGGGCAGCAAGGGTCCATCTCGAGTAGCAGCTACTTGGGAAGACCAACACCGCAACTCCAGGAGTCCCACATCCCCTCTGTCCCCCAGCTTTTATTCCTGATCAGGACACCAGTTGGTATGGAATCTGCTGCTGGGCAGCTGGGGTCTGCTGTCCTGGCTGTGCCCCCTCCCCATCCTACTGACTGCAAGGGCATCACCAGGAACAGAGACATTGATGCTGTGTAACCAGTGCTCAGCAACAACTCAAACACTGCTGTGTTACAACATCGTTTTCATCACAAATTCAATACACAGCACAGTCCAAGCCACTACGAAGAAAATTAACTCTATCTCAGCCAAAAACATTATGATATCCACCCCTTATTCCACACCACTTAAGTGGTACTTAGGTTACACCATAACCAACACATTAATCAGCACCCCTCAATGTATACACAGATATCATTCACTTAGTCCGTGGGCCACTCCTGTGAAAGGTCCATAAAAACAGACACAGAATGTCCACAGAGCACATTTAGCGTGTGTTAGGTTCCATCAGCTATGGGGATCTCTCAGGACAGGAGAGGTGGTGTGTTGGCAAAACCAGTGCACGAACCAGAAATAAGAACTCTAGTTGGGAATCTCTGGATTAAGATATAGGGGGTTTTGTTTGTTTGATTTATCTTTGCAGTTTAAATGAGAGTTCTGAGAGAAACGTTCTACGTTAATCTAGGCAGATATATACCAACATCATGTAATTTTTACTTTGGTTTTACTCGCAGGAAAAAGCCATCATCTTTCTCTAATGACCTTTCATCTCATTAAGCAACAGAAAAAATAGAGAAAAACGTATCTTCATGCAAAATATACCTGAATGCTCACGCAGTATGAAATAATTGACCTAAAAGGACCAAACTAAAGCAAATTTGCTTTAAAAAAAACTAAAACAGACTTTCACAAAGACGACCAGATGCTTCTAATGTGATGTACACACTCCCACGTGTCACAGGCTGGAACAGTTTTATCATGACATTCTCACAATGCTAAGGAATCCAACAGGCACAAGAATGTAAGTGACAGTGCACATATGGCAAGTGATATAAACATAGATACTACAGTACACACAGAATCTGTAATGAGTGTAAACACTACGATTTTTGGTTTCATTAACAACACAGAAGAAAATTGATAAATATGTTATAGGTTAATCCACCAAGTAAGGCACTGAAAGCCCCATTTGCAGGGGCAAGACATTCTGGGCCACCTTCTTCCCAGCCTCACATGTACACACTGAGAACTCCAACATTTGAAGAGGGAGGAGTACGTCACTTCCACTTCCCATCCTCAACCTCACAAGCACTGAATAGCTTAGAATGCCCCCAGGACATTACAGTTCTAAGACTTCTGTAGAACATCTGAAGAGGCTCAAACTATATGCAGCTTGCCTCCTTTCCATTGAGACAGTTTCCCTAAGCTAGAATGATTCAGATAAGAGAAACCCAAGATGAAGAGCTAGGTTTCATAAACAGATTTGCTTAAATAGAAGTCCATGAATGACAAACAGGTCTTGCCCCATAGATTGTTTCACAGTTGTCCATAAATACAAATAACGTGCAACTCTGGTAAGACTGAGATCTGTATCCAAGTTCAGAAAACTTAAAAGTAACATGCGTGACACCTGCAAATCAGCCACACAGTTCAAGGTGAAATACCTCTTTGTTAGAAACTAAAGCCCAAGTCATCAGTCCCAGAGAATGTGCACTACTGCGTCACTGCCACAGCTTCTCAGCCAGCATGTCCTCTGAAGATCAACATTAACCAGTTTCGTAACAGAAGCAAAGAAACCACATTCTAAGAGCCAAAAAAACAAGACTTGCTGAGGTAAGGCAAATCTGCAGGGAATTACTTTCTGAGAACTCAGTTCCAACAGGAAATGTTTCAATAAAACATCCCCCCAAAAACATTATATTTAGATTAAGATCTTCTGTGTTCTCATGTCCCTGTCACGTTAGCTGATCAGCAATGATCTTCCACAATTCCTATAGGAGAGGAAAAATTCATATAGTTATTTTCTCAGATCAGCAGATTGTTATTACAATTAGGCTCAACTTCCACACACTCTCCAATTCACAGCAAATCCATTTATGTAATCTCCTACAACAACCAACACATCATCTTTGAGATAGCACAACAGAATTGAGTTCTTTATTCTTACAGTATGATTTTTAAAAACAAAAAAAATAGTTCAAATAATTTCTAAAAATAATTTCATTGGTCTACATAATCTGCAGTATTTTGACTGAGAACCTTGCTCTTTTTCTTAGCCTATGTTGACAAACATTTCCAATAATGCTAGCAAGGATGCAACTTAAAAAATAGTCAATTTATTGAGGAGTCAAGGTCTCACAAATGAACACCTCCTATACATGCTTCTCAATCCACTGCAGAACAAGGATGAAAAACAGACACCTTGCTTTTGTAGAGTAAATTAGTGTAAGGTTTTTCTGCTGTATTAAAGATTAGTAATCAGACTATCACATCCCTATCGCCACAACATCTGGAATTCTGGCGATGTACTTCACGATAACCAAGAAGACTTCTGCATTTAAAGAAACGTATCTATTTCAAAGGCCAGCAGCCTTCCACAAAAGGTACATAGAAAATACGTTCACATTTGTAAATATAACTCATCTTATACACGTGTAGGCTTACTATAAAACATTCATGCAAAATCTTATGCCTAAAGGTGTCAGCACTAAGAAAAGCAAATTAATCTCATGAAACTGCTGTGGACCTCATAACCATACCATGCATACATACTGTACTACACAAAACAGTATGTTGGCTACATGACTACAGATTTAGAAGCTAGTACAAGACTTGCAAGTTCTCCCCAAAGGTCTCTTAATTTGCATTGCTACAGAAGCTAACAAGCTACTAGCTGGCCTGCATAATACTCATAAGAGCAGACAACTGGAAAAAAAAAAAAAACAGAAAGGAAACCATGAGTGCTTGGAATGTAATTAAAAGAATGTATTTGATACATCTCTAAATACCAGAAATGTACTACTCGTCGACTTCTCCATAGATATTAGAACATTACTGCCTTAACCCTGATGTGGCAATTATGAAAACGATAAAATCAAAGTTTTTTTTACATGCAAAGAAATGAAGATATCAGTCCATTTTCCAGTCAATCACAAAAATTGTTATTTTACAAAGTACCGGAGATTGCACTCATTTCCTCAGAGGTTAAGAAACAATTTAAGCCACTGAATTGCTCAGTGATAGAAAAGAGCATGTCATGCCTATTGTGGGCTACGTAAGCACTGACAAGAATCATTTTAATACAAGGAAAAGCTAAATGGAAATAAATAAGAGCATAACATTTGTTCTTCTGTTCTTATTTCATGTTAAGTACACAGCTAAAAACTGATTTCAGATTGCTAGCCCAACATATGCCATTTATTTTAATGAATGCCACTTACCAACTGCTCAATCCGTTCATAAATGAGAAACTGGCAGAAATCAGGCTTAACAGGCTCCACACTGTATTTCATTTTTCCATCATGAAGGTTCTCCAAATCATTTAGAGTACTTCTAAAATGACTGTAGGCTTCACATGTAACATCCATCTGCCTTAAAGTGAAATTCAGTCTGGCAAGAGAATATGCAAGTTAAAACCATTTTTTCTACACCTGCATCTTAAACAGCTATGTAACTTTCTTCAGCTAATGGGAAACTTAGGTCTTCTCAGAGTAATTCATTCCCACAGTTAAAAAAATAACCCCTTGCTGCCCCCAGAAAGCTTGTCCTATGAAAAAGTCAGTAAGCCCTGGATGAGTCTTTCCATTGATTTTAGCACATTCTGCCTCAACAAAATCACTGGCTTTGTCTCTAGGACAAACACTTTGCAACAGATCACATGAATAGCTATTGCTTACATACCTTTAAGCATAATCTATTTATGTACTAGTTTATGAACAGACTTCAACATAGAGCTACTCAAAAGCACACAATTTCTTGAAAGAAAACACAAGAGCAATTATAATGGAGGGACGTGAGCTAGGAAATGTGTGTATTTTCTCATTCTAAGCCCTTTCACTTCTCCATAAGCATAGGACCTCAAAAACACAGCAAATTTTGCCAGACATTACAGAATACATTACACTGGCCACCTATTCATCTTTCTTTGCACAAGGGTTACCCAATGCATGACAAAAGTAAGATCACAAAAGCCACACTTTTCTGGAGGTCAAATTCTGAACTTATAAAAATTAAACAAGTTTAACAAATGCTTGTCCTGGGCATTCACAGCAGCCTTTGATCAACCAATGTGATAATAATCAGAACTTGGCCTTCAGGCACATCAGGGCTTTCTGCCAAGGAAAAGAAAGAATGTAAGATTCCAGTCCTCCCTATGTTAGGATGTTGGTAATACTTGCCTCTTTTCTATGGCTAGGAAAACTGTGCAAGAATGTTTCAAGTTATGTGTGATTCTATACAGCGTTCTGAATAAGGCATCCGTCAGATCATCATCGTAGAACACTATGGGAAAAACATTAAGAGCATATGGTATTCACATTTAAGTGTAGTATTTACTTAAATCTCAGGCTTGAAACAACAAGAAGCCTTAATTCAATTATTATAATCAAACAAATCATTATTTCACCTAAACCCCCAAGGCATTACACATTTAATGATAACAACTGACCCTGTGATAGTATCCACTGCCGCTCTTTACAAAAAGAAATCTTAAAGATTTCTCTCATGACAATGGGAATTACTTCTGTCAGGCAACTTACAGAACTTTAACAAGACCTCTCTCAGCCTGCAATTCTGGAAATACCTTACTGCAAAGCTAAAAAAAAAAAAAAAAAAATCACATACCACATTTTTTTTTTTTTTCTTCTTCCACTTAAGCAAGAACAGGGAAAAAAAAAAGCCAGAGAGATGCAATGGGACACATGCAGTACATGAAAGTCTTCCCACACTAAGGAGCATACTAGTCTGGCCACCTATCTGTCATCACTTGCACCAAGGTTATCTAATCCAAGACAAAGGTAGGACAACAACACTTAACTCTTCTGAAAATCAACTTAATCACTTACGAGCAATTATGTTCTTTGACTAATTCACTCAATTATAAATAATAAGGAAAGGCTATTAGATTTTTCAATATCTTTTTCTTCTGTTGCTAATTCAGATAGTAAATAGAATTGTTGAAAAAAATACAGACAAGAACACTTGAGGCAGAGATCTGACAAACAGGATCACCTGTTTGTCAAATTTGATTTGATCTATCACATTTCAAAAGCAAACTAGGTATAGCTAATTTGTTCCTCAAAACGCTCAAGTAATTGATTTAAAGGCTTGCGGGTTATATTTTCCTACCATCAGCTGCCATTATCACAGTACAGTAGTCATGCAAATCTGCAATCTCTTCTTCAGACCAGCTATAGAGAGCTTCTGGATCTGTAACAAAAAAAGACAGCTTTGGTGTACACCTTTAACTGACTCAAATGCTTGATAGATTAAAAAAATATTTTAATTCCCATAGTGATCGGCTACTCAGTAAGTAGCACAGCCTCCCCCTATTTGCTCTCTGAAGTTCCCTTCAGTCCTTTGCTTTTGCTTTCTCTCTCTTGCAGTTCACTCACGGCTAACTGGCACAAGAAAGCTTTCCTTGACATAAGAATTTACTACCAAGAAATTACTGCAGCAGGAGTACTGATTCAGTTAGAAAACAAATGCATTTCCATGCAAATTTTGATTAAGCTTCCTCCTGATATGCTTTCTAAAATTTAGAAGCTTCCTCTGGATATCTGAAAACCATCAAGCCTGTTCATCGGGCAGTATCACGTATTTTCAATAAACATCTAAGGTTCAAGAAAAGCTTTGAAAGCATAAGGATGATTTTACTTCCTTAAACAGTTATTCTACTTTTTGAACCATGGCATCACACTACTACCATTCAACTGATAAGAAAACCTAAAAAGCAAAGCAGGATTCATAAACCCAATTACTATAACAATTACCTACCAGTGCAGAATTCATCTTTCAGCCAGTCCAGTTCTTTTACTTTAATTTCTCCTCCTGTGGGTGTAGAAAGATCCCAGCAGTCACAATTGGCCTTTCAGCCAGTATTGAAACATGTGATAAGATATACTAAGAGGATATATGAAACAAATAAGACTGGACATTATTTACAAAATCAGTCATCTACTGACAAAAGGAGAATAGGATGAACTTAGTCATCAGAAATATCTTAATTTCTCTTCTACGTGTCACTTGCAAGTTGGGAAGTTCAGCCTCTAACATTTACGCTTGTTTACATGACCCTTGGCACCTAAATGTCCATGATCCTCACAATTACCTCAGTGAAATGAACACAACAACATAAAAGCCACAGTTGGGCTTAACTTCTTACTAGAGAAAGATTGAATATTTTGCTCCCTTCCACAAGAAGCTATCCCATTTTGAAACACATACAGATTTCTTGCATCTTTCTAAATGAGTCACTTTTAACCAAACCAGAAGTTTAATTTACCAGTAAACATGCCAGCCAGCTTGCCAATGACTTATGCTGTTTAATTCTACAGTAATTCATAGACAAGCAATTGCCCAAGTACTGTTTGTACAGCACTTACCTCCTGGCTCCATCAGGTGTTTGTTTAATGCAACATTTTGTTCACACATGGCCAAAAGATCTTCACCAACATCTGGAAGAAAATAATGACAATATTCAAAATGAGAATATTCCACTTGTGCTGTGCATTCCTCAGACCTCTCAGACTATTCATCTCAACTTTTCTCAAACTGAAGTACAATTCAGAGCAACTCCCTTCCCTCATAACTGCTTCCATAGCACCTTTCTTGCTTTCTTCTTTCCTTACTAAGCTCTATGTCATCCTTGATAAAAGGAGTTAGATTGCCATACTATCTGTTTTAACCTAGAAAAGTATTTGGTTTTTAGAACTCTTGCACCTGGAATTATTACTGCTTTTTCAATCTGTCATGAAAGTGCTTGCCATTTCTCAATAAACAACAAAATTCTATATGCACTGATAACAAATTAACAACTAAAAAAAGAGCAGGTGATGATGAAAATCCCAGGATGAAAGTACTGCTTTGTGAAGTTTCATGAAGATATTTCATTGCAAATAACTGCCTTACCTGTGCAATAAACTCTGTTGGCAACTGTTCCCATGATAATGCTTGCAATTCCAGTGCCACCTCCAAGCTCCAGCACTGTGCAACTCCTGAACATGTCCCGTTTAAACAGAATATAATCAGCAAGAAGAAAGGCTGCACGCCAGACCTTTGGAGAAGAGTAGCAGTTAAACTAGATAAAGTCTGAAGAACAATCCATGAACAGCAAGACAATACAAGGCACAATACATTACGTACTTGTTTACCAACATCTTCTAAGGGGGTTGCCATAGTATGCTCTGTGAAAATGGAAAGAGAGTGTTGTTTCAAAACACTGTTCAAATCAAGTTCCATAATAGCTAATTTGAAAAGTCAATTAATGCTTCCCTTTTAAATCTAGAACTCAGCACCATTAATCCTACACAGTAATGCTGAATAATGGTGAAAACCCCACTCTAATTAAGGAAAACCATTTCTCTTCGATATACAATTGTCCAAATCACTTTTGGAGAAAAACTGTTTTTAAAGCACTTAGCAATATCACAGTATCACTATGGTTTATTATCTACTTTGATTTACCAAGTTCTCTTTCATTTAAAAGACCGACTTAGTTTTCTTTTGTTTTACTTGAGCAGATATTTATTCAATTTCTCCTTGAATGTAAGCCTACTATTTACCTATTTTAATAACATTGCTGCAAGTGCATTCTTGTTCTTCATCTTCAAAAGCATCCTCTTTTCCTCTCATCAGAATTACAGGATATACTCTATCCCTCATAAGATCCTCTGCCTCTGAGTCACTGGCACTTTGAGGCCTTCTGACCACTTCCAAATCTCCGTCCTCATCTAGCAGAGCTTCTGTTCCTTCAGTATTCCATTCCATTTTATATTTCAGATTACTCCCATCCTTGTTAGGTAGTTCATCTCCACTTCTGTACTGGTGTTCTCTTTCAGCTGTAGTTTCTCTTGCATTTTTCTCAGAGGCCTGATCATCTGTGTTCCAAAGGAGTTTGAAATACGACAGGAATACTGCAAGAACATGGAGTGGGAGGAGGGTAAAGTTAAAGATCAATGCTAGGGAAGAACAGAATCTATATGCAACCTCCACTTGCATGACATTTGATATGCATTTCACATACCAAAAAAATCTAGAGCACTGAAAGTGTTACAGGTATCTTGAAATACAGCTCTACTTGCTAGGAAGAAATATTTCTGCTAATTCTGTCAGAAGGGATAAACGAAGCACTATCAACATCTGCTGGTTGACTAAGCATCTGCTCAGTCACAATTTACATTTTCACCTTACTTAGAAACTTGTTTCAGAAATCAGGAAAATATATGTTATAAAAAATAGTTTCTTACATCCTCTAAAAGATCTTCTGTTGAGATAAACTTAGACCAAGTTGAGAGAAGAACGAATATCACAAATTAGGAATTTTATCAACATAAGGAAACGAACTCTGTGTTAAAGGACACAAACATATTTCAGAAAAAAAAAAAGTAAAAGGAATTTATTTTTCTCTTTTCAAACTCTTTTGAGACTCAAGTAACTTCCCACCCTGCCATCAGCTTAAAGCGATATGAGGCAGCACAGATAGGCAGTGCACATCCTGTCAGCTGAGGTTGGACATACTGACACTTTTTTTTAAAGCCAAGAAAATGTCTAGTGAAAACAGCCTCCACCAGCAGGATCTAGGAAGAATTTCTTGGAAATGAGTTCACTCTCACCAAGAGGAAACTGTTTGCCACTACTGATTTCAATAGTTTCACAATTTGTGGAATTTTATTTGAGTTGCTTCAAAGATATCCAAAGTTGCATATACAGGATACTACAGGAACATGAGAGAAGTCCTTCTCTAGAGACCATATCAGCTAGATCTTATCAAAGTCTTCACTGTCTATCCAAGCATAAGAAATCTGTAAGTCAGCTACTGTTTGCATGACAACCACATTAAATAGATTAAATGAATTAGAGGATGCAATCAACGTATCACAGAATCATAGACTATCCCAAGTTGGACAGGACCCTGATCTCTAGGGTCTGATCTCCCTGATCCTCAGAGTTTCAAAACGGAAAACTGACCCAAATAAACAAAGACCAAATCCCCAGGAGGTCCCCTAAAAACAGCAAAGTGGTGGTGGCAGACTATTGCTAGATTTTTTAGAGTAAAAGCTGTCATACTACAATCCAGCCCTGTTATGGGAAATTTGTTTACTTTATTAAGACAATGAATACATAAAACAGATTGTTATACTATTGTGTTGAAAGGTTCTTTGTGTCAAGGAGAGTCACAGCAAGTGAATGCTAAGCAGTATGACAATGCATCACAGCATTAATTACCTGATTTTGGCCTGATTAAAGTCATAATTATTACCCACTTCCTTGTAAAATCTTTTGACCAATTTTCTCTTGTAATCTTTTTTGTTGCTGTTTTTTAAACATCAGCATGTTCTTGAATTATTGCAAGTTTATTTTTATTTATATTTTTTAAAATAATTAGTGCTTCATCACCGCGGTGAAAATGCTAAGACACAGCTTGAACCAGTGACTGAGCACCTGATGGGAAGGCAAGAGCCAGGATTCACCCCTTCCCACACCTCATTTAAGGGTTGGCAGTGGAGGCAAAGGTATCTCAATGGAATTCCCTTCCTACCTGAGGCCTTCCAAGGGTAAACAGATTTTTTTCCTTTATTTCAGTACCCACAGCTGATGCATTTGGGTAGATCCTCACTTGCTGCAGCCTATGACTTTGCTACCCTGTTATCACTGCTGTGCTTTCTGCTGCATTATAGCATTACAAGCACATTTTACTAACAGCTTTGAGGTCATTTCCCTTAACTGCTTTATAGAAACCTACAAGCTAACAGAGGCAAACATTTGTCAATTCATTTCCACTAAGGGCTTGATTCTTTCATTATATAAATCATTCAAGCTCATTGCTATACTCAGATTTGTTGTTGCCATTTTTTTAAATTAAAAAAAAAAAAGGATAACAAAGCTGTTGAGTTCCTCTGGAACAGATGGTAAATCATCATTTAAAGATTTTATAAAAAACACAGATGAATTACTTATGCACTTATTTCAAGTGGCAGTATTTAAAACTGCTGGCTTCTCATTTCTAGTTTATATGCAAGACACAACCTAACTTCTTAACATGATCCCTAAGGTGCTGTCTTGAGATTCCAGGTAAACGAATAAGTACGTAAAATGAAGCTTGCACAAACATTGATCTTATTTCTTCTCAGAAATTAACTTAAGTTTTTTTGTTGTTGTTCTAAGATGGCCTATCTGCAAATCCATATCAACAGTTTTATGTAGCTATTTTCATGAGGAGAATCCAGTTAGCCCTCTTCCAAGCAGGAGCAGTTTTGCTTCTGCCCGGAGTAAAATACGTGATGATTACTATCAACCAAGGATTAACACAATACAAATACATTAGAGCACAATTAAAACACAGTTCCATCTGTCTAAACATGCATTACCTGGCTGTCCAACTGCATTCAGTCGTACCATGAGACGACTTTTGTTGGGACGGTGCAAGTGCACATCAGAAAGGACGGTGTCACTTTTGAACGTGAGGTTATCCATCTCCTTCTCTGTGACATCTCCCATGGTTCGTCAGTGAGAGGCACACCTATGGGGACAGCTGCCGTCACCAGGCAGCCCGCTGTGAAGCACAGCCGCCATGGAACTGCTCTGCTCAGCACAATCTCATGGCGCAGCGTCTGAGGCCTCGGACAAGCTGCAGTCACATAAGCTCCACCGTGCCCTGATGAGATACTGGGCTGTGTATGGAGGTCTCCAACCTACAAGCAAACACAGACAGCTTTCAGCTCGGTAACACTGCCCTGTGGCGTGATGAACCAGGTTACATCAACAACTAAGTTATAGTGCTTCAGCGCTCCCTTTTGCTCCAACAGTTACAGTTCACCACGGACACCACGTGCTCCAGAAAGGAACACCATTAACTAACTCGTGTTAAAAGCAACCAACCATTCCCTGACAAAGCAAAAAACCCCACACACAGCCCTACAGCGCAGCCCCG
This sequence comes from Gallus gallus, assembly GCF_016699485.2. Classification (NCBI taxonomy): domain Eukaryota; kingdom Metazoa; phylum Chordata; class Aves; order Galliformes; family Phasianidae; genus Gallus; species Gallus gallus. The sequence continues at coordinate 10,131,155 of NC_052545.1, forward strand.
CAGCCGAAGGCTCCCTCACACGGCGCAACGCTTCCTCAGAAACCAATGCAGTGAACGCACAGCTTAGTTCCATACATTTTGTACAAATACCGGCCCTTCCTGGAGAAAACCTGGCTTCTCTCACACGCCCCCAACAGAAGGGCAGTCGGTGAACGTACCCCGCTTGTCTCTGGGGTTCTCTACTTTTCTCCACAAAAACAAACAGCAATCCTCCTCATTGCCCCGCGCCCGCGGCTCCGCCGGTTCTATCCTAAGGCGCAAACATTTCTCCTAAGAACAGACACAAAAGAGCGAATTTATTTCCCCGAACGTTCTGAGAAAGGCATGTGAAACACACGGGCACCGCAGCCGCGGGGACAACGCTACGCCGGCTCACAGGCACTGACCCGCGAGGCACAGCTCGGAGCTGCTCTCCCGCCCGCCCTCACGCACACCGCGCCGCCATCTTGGAGCCCACCGCCCCTTCCGGCGCGCAGCTGACGCGCCGTCCCGCCCCCCTCAGCGCCATTCGTCACTCAGAACGGCCGGCCCCAATGACCGCCTGTCCGCAGCCACCTGCCGCTGCAGTAAGCAAATAACGCTCTCTATAAACTGTACCATGTGCCTATGAGAGCTCCTTAGAACACACGGATAAAACAAAAATACCCTGGCACCAAAAAGCATTCAAACTAGAGCAATTACTCCAATGAATTCAGTCTAGTTTGGCGTGATACGGAGCTGAAGGACAGCCGTGGGCTGTGAACGGCCGATCCGATGGACTTGGTGCTCAGCCTCAAGGCTGTGTGTGAAAAATAAAGCTAAATGCAACTGAACCACATCAGGTCACAAAGCAATACGATACCGTTTCATTATCAATGTAAAGCAGGATTTTCTAAAAATATATACTCCTGATTGAGCAGGTTCTTGCAATGCCATCGCACAAAACTTTAGATTTTGCTTGTCTCCTGGGTTAGAACAGCTGAAGTGACACACCATCATTTTCCTGTACTGCAGGTGTGACTGGTAGAAAAGCCAGCAATGGACAGACAAATAGAAAATTACAAGTTCTGCGGGTTCAGAGAAAGCAACATGTCAGCTAATATACTGTTTGTGAGCACTTAGTTGTTAGGGAGCCAAGGGGAGCCAGCACATAGAGAGCAGCGATCCTTCCCTTCTGCTCAGCACTGGTGAGGTGGTACTTGGAGTGCTGTGCTCAGTGCTCTCACAGTACGAGAGAGACATCAACATACAGTAGAGGGTCCATCATAGGGCCATGAAGGCTTGAGGGGGGTGTAGCCCCTCTCCTGTGAAAAGATACGGAGAGAGCTCAGGCTGTTGAGCTGGGAAAAGGCTCAGGGGGATCAAATCCTCGTCCATAAATACCTGGAGGGAGGTACAAAGGGGATTCAGACTCATAAAGACATCTCAGCTGACAGTAGAGAGAACACCAAAATAACGGTAATGAACTCACAGGTTGTGTATAATTGCAGTCCAACAGACATGCAGTTTTTCCACAGTACGCTGCACACTGAAGAAGTGATGTGATTGATTTCCCCATTCATAGTCCTAGCCTTGCAATCAGCACAGACACTGAAAATAACTGGATTTTGGTGAACGATACTCAAAACTCTGGTTGCTGATTATATTCAATTCCAGGTACGTTCTGATCCGATGCTTTAGAACAGGTAGCATGAAAGCTGAACAGCCTGCGGCAGCTGGTCTATTATGTTTACTGACCCATTCCCTATCCCCAAAATCTCACTAAAGCAATATATTTTGTAACAGTAATAAAAATGGTAGTTTAAAACAATAGCTTTGGGTCACATTATAATGGTAGAGACAAAAGAAAATGATCTTTCTAGGCTTCAGATTAAAAGAGCGGCTATCAGAAAGGCCACAGGAGATCACCAAGGAACTAAGTGTAACAATAAAAAGCAGCTTAATATCTTGTTTTTCATGTTGACATTTATGTGTGTGCATCCAGATTCTTGCCCTTGTTGAGTACAGAGCAAGTGGTGCTATGGGCACAAAAATATATATTCTTTTAATAATTTGATATTTAGTACCATACATTACCATACTGAATTAATATCTTACAACACTGACAAGTATTTATCCTCCCAATCCATTTGTGATCTGGCTGATAGTGATTACTCTTCCTTTATAACAGAAAAAAAGCATTAAGGAATTGCATGTCCAGGCAGCACCAAGTGCCTTTGTTTAAATTGCTTTTCCAAAGCAACTTAGTATTCTTTGCATACAGCAGGGAACTAAATTAGAACTACTTGTTTCTAACCTAATGCCCCAACCACAGTGCCCTTGGATGCTCAGGTTATTCTACTCTTTTTATTACAGATACATTAAATCAGAATGAAAGGTGAGAGCATGTACCAGTAAGCTAAGGTGAAATCTGACTGTAATGCTATGAATGCACAGAGTATACCCTGTGTATTTCTGCAATAATGAGAACTATGATTAGCATCCTCTGGTATGCAAAGTGCTTTGATCTTGGAATGAATAAAAAGACTGTTGATATAGATGAAAAATCAGTGGAGAACTTTGTTTTGCTATCCAAGCACGTGACACCTCGGTGCTGGCCAACAGGTTGAAAATGCCTAAATCACTGTTGAGGTTGAAAAGTTCATGAGAGGAGTAAATGAACAATAATTTAAAAGGGCAAGTGCAGCTGTCAGCTTCTGTGTTTCCATATTTCCTGAATATCCACTTCTTCCCAGGGGAAGCTTGCCTCACCAGCAAGAAAACCAAATTACAGTGCACTGACAGCAGTGCAGAGCTAAACCCGCAGTGATTCCTTTTTCATTAACTATTTTGTGGTTGTTTATCAGAAACATTCACACTCTGATTATAGCATTTTTCTCCATGGGATCGTTCAGAACAAGAATTTGCATGCTTTTGGCATCATCCCATCAGGGCTTCTCCCATCCAACACAGGCAGATTTACATAGAATATTTTGTGAGAGAGGTCTGTATGCCACATGTTCTTAAAACAATATCAACCCAGTGACTGTGACGAAAAACACACAAAATTCTCTTTGAGCAGGAGGAAAAGAGCAAATGTAAGGTGAATAAAAAGCCCTTCTTTATGCTCAAGCACACCAAATTCACAACACACAGAAGCACTCTGATTCTTCAGTAGCAATCAGGAATCACTGCCTTTTAAATCGGGATCTCTAAGCTAGATTACAGGGAAGAACTGCAGAAAAGCCTTTGATGCTCACATGCTCTATACCAAATGCTGCCGTAAAATTGTAGTAAAGACTTCAACACTGATTAATGCTCCAGAAAGTAAGAGAAAATTCCATCCATCTATTCTGCTCCTTCCTGCCCACTGCTTCTGTCCCCTTCCTGGGCCACCCCCGGGGGGGTGGTCGGTCTCTTCTGAGATTTTAATTAGATTCTTTGAGGTCAGAATGCTGCATTTTGCTACACTGCATCCTATGGGCTATTAACTATTAATTATCTGTGATATCTGAATAGCAGGTTGTACACAAAGGGTACTGCTCCTTCTCCACAAAGATAATTCTACATTAAAATCTAAGCTCTTCCTACACTGAAAGCCTCAGTGTGACTTCCAAGTTTGCTTAATTTTTAGAGACCTCAGTAGATTTGTAATTAACCCTCTGGTGAAGTCAATCTGTACTACTGGCTTCTTCCTTCCATTATGAACCCTTTCTCATGAATACATGAAGATGCTTTGACAAACTGGGATTCTTTCGTTTTCTGACTTGGTAGAAATTCTTTTTTTTTTTTTTCCCTCAGCATGAGAATGAATGCCTGAACAGATTATGTTAATGTGGAAATTATATCTTCTTGAGCTGATACACTCTTGACATTAGCTTTTCTATCATCACAGTCTGGGCATAAAAGAGTCAAGAGCTAGCAGGTCTAGTTTTTGTTTTCTGTAAAGTTTAGCCAGACAGATTCTGCAAGACCTCCACATATCCTGATGACTAAAACAAATTATTTAGTAGTGTTCCTAAAAATAAGCATGTCTAGAGCTTTTTGGCACCAAGCTCAGGAAAACAACAGTCCAAGATGCAGACTGTCACAGACATGCACCTTCTGCAGTACCCTACTGGGTCCGCTTGGACCTACATGGATTAAGAGCTGCTGTTTTACTCTGTGACACCCTTTGCTTTCCTTTGACATTAACTGGAGGAGGGTGATGGCAGGCTGGTTCGGATGTGTGGTTGGCTCAGATCTGAGAAGTGAGCTGATGAACCGTCTGCTCAATGCGTGATGTTTGTGGGGCCGAGTACGTCTGCAAATAGTTGGAAAACAGACAAGTTTGGAGTCCCAATTAAGGCTCGTGTCCCAGAGCTCCTTTATGTCATATTAATGGATCAATTAATCTAATGAAACATTTCACCTTGTTCTGTGAGGCTTGTATGGCTTCAGCCATCCGATTACAACGGCTGCTTAGTTTGTAGAATGACGCCAGCACTTTCATGTATTACAAATACACCTGGGAGAGGTAGGATGGTAGCAGTTCAAAATAAAGCTGTAGTCACTTAAGAGCGTATTCCTGGATGGAAAGACTATTATAAATGGCAGCAGTGCACATCCTTGTTTGGACTTGCACAGCAAAACACAGGCAGGAGTGATGCTGGTGGGAGTGCGTAAATACCCCCTCTCCAGGAATATTTTCCTTAGAATTCATCCTGCTGCTGAAACGTACCTGAGAGCTTGTTGCCACCAGTGGGTCAGGATGTCACACGCCGTGCCCTGTGCCCATGCCCGAAAAGAACAGAGAATGACTGTGTAACGACTGGGCGTTACTTAGCATTCCCCTGGGGAGCCTGGGATGAGTTCTGAGCAAGCAAGCAACAGAACGAGGCTCCCTATGGAGCGCCCGTGCGGACCGCCCGGGAGCCGCGCTGCTGCCTGCGCGTCGCCGCCAGCGGGACCCGCCGTGCCGGCACCGAGCGGCACCGGCATCGCCTCCTCCCGCACCGCCCTTCCCGTCAGCGTGCATCTCCTCCCGCGGTCCGGCGGGCAGCATGAGGGTGAGCCTGAGCGTCCTGTCGCTGCTCGTGGCTCTGGTGGGAGCCTCCAGCTTCGTCTTTCTCGTAGTGGCCATCGCGACGGACTTCTGGTACATCATCGATGCCTCCCGCCTGGAGACGGCCGCCAACGGCACGGCCGCGCTCAGCTCGCACTCGGGGCTCTGGCGGACCTGCCGGCGTGAGTGGGGCGGCGGGGGGCGGTGGGAGGGGGTCCCGTATCGTGCCGATGCCGTCCTCTCTGCCGTGCGTAGCCGGGGGCCGCCCGCCCCACCCGGGCTCTCCCTCCATCCACGGAGGACACCCAACGCCTGACTCCGGGCACAGGGGTACGAGCTGAGCGAGCTTTCTGCTCTCACAAAGTAGCTCGGCATTAACTTTTAATTCAGACCAATTGAATAAGCGTTAAACATGTTGAAGGGAAGAGATCTGTTTTCATCTGGCTCAGGGGAAATTAAGGGGCGGAAGTCCAGCAGGGTTAAAGACATTCAAGTGATTGCCAATGATGGAAACAGTAAATGCAACACCACACAATGCTCACTTTGCATCCCTAAATCGTGGTAACATATAATAAACATGTAAATAACATATATAAACATTATTGTTTATGTATGATAATAAGAATAATCTTCAGCTTAACGTTTTTTTCCTACTTTACCCCCTACTATATCAGTTAGGAGCAAGTGCTACCCTTTGATCAACCCCTTCTGGTATGAGAATGCAAACATCACCGACTCACACCGACAGCTCTTATGTGAGTAAATTCTGTGCTATTTCCCTTCTTCCTTCCACCCTGCCCACCTCTCGGCCACACACACGCTCCCAGTGCTGCTGCAGAGGGGGCTCTGAGGTCTGCACTGTACAGTCACTGCATGTGGTCTTTAAGTGGGATTGTTGTTGGCATAACCCTCTGCTTGATGTCGGGTTCAGCCAGTTTCTGCCAGAAGAGCACCTTCCTGCCTGGGAAGGCTCAGGAGAGTTCACAGTTGTTATAAACAAAAGGCAGGAGTGTTGAAGATTCCCACATAAGAGTTTAATTCCTGGACATGTTTAAGGATACCATTAAATTAACGTTTAAGTCAGCCAATTATCTACCTTGCCATTGGGATTCCTCCCTCTGAAAAAATGTTATGGTACAGGAATTTAAGAAAACAAATCAATAACTGAAAGAAGCATTAAAGCTCTGTGAAGAACATCGTGCTCAAAAAGTTACTTGAAGTTTCTAACTGCACGCATTAATGGTCTTTTTCTTTAGATTCATTTGTCAGTATCAGAATGTTTTCAGAGTGTCCACATTGAACATTTTCAGATTCTTCTGGGCTCCTGATAAAAGACAAATGTGCTTCTTTGCACCAATTCAGCATGATGCTTTGTTCATGAGCTTCCTTTTTTGTATACCTTTCCTCTCTAAATGTTTCCCCCTTGCAAGCAGAACACACACATTTATCCTGTCTCTTTCCCTCAAAAACAGTCATTTCCCCGAGCAGCCCCTCTGAGAGGCTGTTGTCCTCAACCTCTCAGAGCAGCACCCCACGACACAGCCAGCAGTGCAGCAAACATGGCAAAGTGACCCAGGGGTACTGATGTAATGCAGTTGTGTTGCTGGGAAGTTCAAGTAGAAATAAGCAGCATCACCACCAACACACTGACAGGTTGGAGCCTAGCACCACAGACCATCTCTGTACTTGGAAATAGAAAGGTGCCATTTTTTTCACCTTCCTTCCTTGAGACAGCGGGCCTTAGCTTCGTGATGATGATGATAAAAACTGTGAAGTTAACTAACAGTGATTGTCTCCTGCATCGCTGAATCCTTTGAGGAGTTCAAAGTTAATATTTAATTGATTAAACTTAACCACACCAATCACATTTACGTATGGGCACCAGTGAGGTCAGAGTTTGCCTAAAATGTTAAGACATTACGTCCATGTTTGCAAATGCTACATCTGTAATTCCTCTTACATAAAGAGGTTTTAGATTACAGCTCTTCAGTGAAAGCTGAATTCTGCTAAAACAGAATCAAAACTATTCCAGAGCTTTTTATTATAAAAATGACATTGGCTTGGAAACAAAGGACACCTCTTTGGTAGTCAGGCAGGGTAAGAAAATAGTGGATATGTGAAAAAATTGGATCCATAAGTACACCTAGAGACTCTTCAGAGCCTCAGAGAGATTTTCTCTCTCACATCAAACACTCTTTACAGGTTCTAAGGCAGAGCCTGCTAGTCTGCAAAGATACTTGCATGCTTTGTTATAGACAGGCATAGTCTCCCTAAAAATGAGGATATAAGGAGACTTCAATTAAACAAACCTGTGAGGCTTGATTAGAATAGCCAACAAAGTGAACTCTGATATTTTAGATGCACAGCTTCAATGCAGCTTCAGTGTGGTGAGACCACAGCTGCACAGCAATAGCGGCTGTACTTCTAGGAAATACAGATCTTACTAACAGTGCCATCTGCTTTGGTATGTTCTACTTCAGCCTTGTATTTTTTTCCCCAAAGTGTTTTCTGACCGTGGACCCTGGATCATATTTAGGCAGATCTGGGCAGACCTTAATTGACAACAAATTTTAACTAGACTTTCCTAAGACAATTCTAGCACCCTCAGTTCCAGTGTAATCAGTGTAATTCAGGCAACTTCTTCACATGTTGCTATGTAGGACAATCCAGCTAACTGCTCTGCCTTCATCAGTTAGCTTAAAAAAACCCATATTTTTTTCTGTGTTCATTTGTGGATGTCAGTGTGAATAACACTCACATGGAATTAATCTAATTCTGCCTAGATGTACAGTCGCTTTTCTCACTGCTTGATTGCCAGACTGAATTTCAGCAGCTCTGCTAACCTTGCATGTTCCTCGCCTGTTATTCCCAAAAAGCTTTAAAGCACTGTCTCCTAGTGCAGGCACTTAAGCCTCTCATCAGTAATCTTGCTCTGCTTTTTTCAGTATTCCTATACTCTCTCTGGCATGACTTTAATAGACACGAGTGCCAAAAAGATGGGAGAGAGTCTGTACCTGTGTGCAGAGAGCTGGGTCTAAGTGAAACAGAAGTGCTGGTTGCTGACATAGGACAAACCCCTCGTTAGAGAATGAAAAGCCTTCGTGTTCTCTCCCTCCACATTCCCAATCTCTCCTATTCATCTCCAGCAGTTTTCTTGCAGGCTTATTGCATGCTTCAAATAGAACTCCAGACAAAATAGAAAAATTGGGCATTCAAATTAAAGTTCTGTGCTACCAGCAGCATTGCTCAAGCAATCAGCCCAGGTCTTGTTAACCCTGAGAGTACAATGTACTTTCACATCACTGGAGCACCTCTGAACTGTTTTTTCATGGCTCAGACACAAGCATGCCTTCTCCTGCACATTAAGCTTCCAGTTCTTTCCTAACCACTCCCTTCAGCTAAACATACGACATACACCCTCTCACCCAAAACCGCACAGTGTATAAAATGCTTCTGAACTACAGATTACTTCATAGGATGACCGTGTATGTGTTTGAAACACCACCGTTTAAAGAAGATATGACTGACTACCTACCACTTGCTTCTCTGACTTTTCCACATTTATAAAATGCGTTTCTACTGCAGGTGTGCATTTTCCTCTGCTCCATACACACTCTTATGAAATACTGTGAAAAGATATTTCTGAGGGAAATGCCACTAAGCCTTCATAACGTAACGATCATTTCCTTTCTCTGGATCTGCTCTGCTAATTCAATGTAATGGAAGCCTGCCCATTTTGTGCAGAAACCAAAAAGCCTATTGTGCTTTTGAGCACTTCTCTACGAACGTGGGTTTTGACAACAGCAGCCCAGGGTGCAGCAGGCTTTGCATGGTCTGAAAGGCCTGAAACATTCTTGTGTAGAGCAAAATTGCTTGAACCTACCTAGTACTTCTAACAATGCCTCAACCAGAACGACTGAGCTGCCTCATCCCAGAGCCAGAGCCAATCCATTCAGCAAAACATGCCAGAAGTCAAACCTACCACAGTCACCAACTGGTGGAATAGTATTTAATCTACTGATTTTTCCCCTCCAAAAAGTTGCTGTAAAATCATTTCTTAAAACAAACACACACAAAAAAGTGCCACTGGAGGGAAGGTTACTTTTAGGAGTTTTTGTAGTAAAAACATTTTTATCTTATCAAACTTGGTAATATAAGCAGTAATTACCCGTACAGGTTTAGATGAAGATGTAATCTGAGCAAAACAGACAATTTTCTATACATTTAAATCAGAACCCAATTGTACTCCAAGTTCCTGCAAGACAGATTAGCCATTGAAAGATAAGAGCAATGTGTCAGATGGGGACTCCCACGAACTCAGCTTTTTGGAAACTCAAGCAGTGTGTTCCTGTGTGCCCGTTACGGCCGCAGTGATCCCTGCCTGGTAGTGCACAGACTGCTCCTGGCTGCACTGAGCTGCCTGCTGTCATCTGCTGATGGATGAAAGCTGTGGCAAAGGTTCTTCCAGTGCATGGTAACATTTGTTAAATTGTGGAGATTGCTGTGCGCCACTTCTCTCCCTGTCCTTTTAAACCAAATTGTCACAGAGCTTTTTCGCTTTTTTGGCACATTAAAGCAAATACATAACGCATTACTTGACAGAAACCAAAGAGACCATTTTGGGCCAAAGATGGAAGCAAATGAAACATTATAAAACACGTAATTCCTCTTAAAATTTCTTAACTTTGCACCCCAAGCTGGAGCTGCACCCATTTACACAGCAGAGCTGCAAGAGAAACTACTGCCAGCTGTTAATGGCTGCCTTGCTTGCCCGACACGCGAAAAAGCTGCACGAGGTACCGCAGGGACCCTGAGATTTTGCTGACTATCATGGCCAGAGAGTGATTTTCCATTACAAGTCACTTTTTAGTGCTCTCCTTTGTTCCTGAGGCATCCTGTGAAGATCAGTTAATGGCTGAAGTTTCCACTTATGCTCCACTGAAAGGAAATGCTCTTCTTGTAAAAATCAGTTCTGGAGCGTGCAGCTGCCCATCCACAGCTGCCGAAATTATTCTCCCCAGTGTATTTTTTACAGTCATTAATTTACTCAGACCCACGAGGCTGCAGACAAGTTAGTGCTTCCTGCAGGAAAGTTGGTGCATCCTGTAGGAAAGCAATCCCTGCTGTAGAGGCAGTCACTGAGTACCCCTGGTGTTACCATGTAACAGCTGCCTTAGTTTCTTCCTCAACAAAATTAGTTTAACAACATAGTAAAACAAGACTGGATTTCCTCACAGTGCACGGACCTGCAATCATCAACCAGCTGCATCCATTCTTTCCCCTATTCATAGTTGTAATTCATCTTCACTAAGTTCAGTATCTATACAGGATGTCAGACTCTTTACTTGCTATCTGTAGCATTTGGACAGATCAATATGATGGGAAAGGCATTACAACAGAGGTGCGATGACAAAAAGACCAGCACGAGAGAAAGGTGCTATAAAGGAAAGGAAGAAGATCACTCACCCATATCAGAAGATTCCAGATTCACAGAAGAAAGCTCCACCAAGGAGGGCACTCCATAAAGAGACCCTTCCCGAGGGGGGATCAGCCCCTAAATGAGGTCCAAGAGAGGTGCAGCCAGGCTCCACCCCTTCTGGTCACACAGCTGAATTGCCTTCACCTGTGCTCCCAGGGCTGACCAGGTCCTTTCCCCAGGTGCTCAATCAGTGGTTCAGGCCATGACTCAACAGTTCCCATACACCACTGCATATACCTGGGGAGTTTACAGCTCTTGACAATATTTCCTTTTGACTTCAAGTTATCAGAGGAACCAGCTCGGGCTGGAGCAGCTGGCAAGAGCCAGTGCAGAGGTCATGTGTAATAAGGACGTACACAGAAATTCTGTCTTAACTACTATGGTAGATGTATACCTAAATAGATTTGTTTTGCTTCTGAGCAACAGTACTGAGATTGTTCAGAGGGGTTCCAGTGAACTTTTTTAGTGCTTGCAGTTGATATTACAGTAAATACATATAGAAATCTGAAAATCTGAAACAACTGTAGCATCACTTCAGCTGAGACTGAATGAGTGACAGCTTCTGATGAATGGTCTTATTTCCAAATGTCATTGCTATCATAGCAAGAGAACATGAACCCTGCTGTGCTGCTTGTGTTCAACATTCAGTCCTTTTCTAGTACTGAAGGGCTCCATCAGTTCCCACCTGCACTAACTCCAGTATCACTGTCTTTCTACTATCTGCAATATATCTCTCAGTTTAGCTCAGACTTGTCACGAGGGAGCACCACAAAGCTGACGCTCAACATCCAGAGCTCAGCTCATTCTCCTGGGACACCCTCACCTTGTGAGCTCTTCTCCTTCATCATCTGTTCACTACTGAATGGGACTTCATGCCCTGTGGCTCCAGCCAGGAAGCCTCACATTCAGCCACAGACAGCAGTTGTTGGGCCTTCTGAGTGTGCTGTTCCATCTGAGCCCTGCCAAACCTCTCCAGAGCAGCCCCGCTGGCTGCACTACTGCCAGCATTCTGTTGAACTGTAGCTTTTCATGCAGTGCTTTCCGACTGGCTATTTAGTTACTGCTGAGGAAGATAAACAGGTCTTTAATTAAGGTCTTCTGAGCTGCTGTCATTTGGAATATTTCTGATGAAATGACTATTGCTTGCTATCACAAGCTGTGCAAACAAACCCAAAGTTAGTTTGAAGCAGAGGAGCTCCAGCATATTAACAGGAGATGGTTACAACACTGCTAGGCCTGCAGCTGGTCAGCTTCAATACCAGTCAGTTTCTGTAGTTCATTCCAGAGATCTGTTACGCACTACTCATCAACAACTGTGCTGGATTGTGATTTAGAAGATCTGCCAAACTCACAGATCTGGATACACGCTGCAGATGACAGTCTTGCAGACATTTGGTCACAGCTTTGGCTACTGAGTGCAAAACTACATGAAGATGCATTGAGCAATTAAAGCATTTTCAGTCCATAGAAGTAGAGCGGTCTTTAAATGTTTGCCTGTTTTACAGTATTGGATCTTTTGGGCTCTACCAACAGGGAACTCGGGTGCTACTGAGAAATGGAAGTGGGAAAATGAATGCTGCTCTACAGAAAGTGCACAGGCCCTTTCTTGTGCAAAATGCTTGGGTTTTTTCCCACTACCAATTTTATCACAATGAAGTTTTACACAATACATAACCAACCTGTGTATTTCAGCACAACTTAAGAACACAACAAAATGTTTGACCTCAAAACTTTTGTTTGAACTTTTTTCACAGATGATTACTGAAGATAGAAATACAGTAAAGACATTTTAAGTCATGTCCTTCTATAAACTAATTCCCTCCCTCTAATCAAGGAATATAATAGTATAATACCATATGCCAGATGGCATGAATTCAAATTCCTGAGTGGTTTCCATGGCAGCATTTTAGAATAAGTTTCACAGGCAGTTGCAGATTGCACAGAAGCAGCACAAATGAGTATTAGGTACTGAACTGGAACACTGGAGGTGATACAAGTGCTGTTTAACCAAATGCAGCCTGTTAAATATTTGATTTTTAAAAAGCTGCAGGTGATTCATGGGGTTTGTGGGTTTCAACTGAGATATCCCTAAAATTTATTTTTTGCTTCAGTGGGGAAAAAAAAAGTTATTTTGCCACTGCATGTAGCTGTCACACATCATTAATGTACTTTATGACTCTCCCCAGGATAATACTCTAGTATGGATTCGTTCTCCCTTTGGCTCAAAAGAAAGTGCTCTGAGTAGTCTCATCTTCACTGCACTTGTCCTGGCTAAGGCTACAGTCCTAGCTGCAGTCGTTGAAATCACACCACAGACAGGAAGTCAAAGGAATGCCATTAGTGCTACAGTCCTCAGGTTTGATGCAGCAGCTGTGATTGGTGAGGGACAGATGGGAAATGACAAAGCATAGGCCAAACTTGCTTATGTGGCTGCACATCCAGCAAAGTCAGTTCTGAGGACTGAGTTGCACTGTTCTTACTCTTTTCTCAATAATTGCATCAAATTTCATCCCCCAAGGACTTTTCACTTGAGATTTTTTCCTTCTCTCTATTTCTTAGGTCCATGGAATGTCCAAACTACAACAAATAATGATCAAAACTATCAGAACTCTTATGTAAAAAAATATTTGCTAGGTTTGGTCATACTTTCCCTCAAAATATTTTGTTAGCTCACTGGGATTATTTGAAAAGGTTTCTTCAACCACTCAGAGTTGAACAACTATGCCCTTGACACATTACAAGGCACTGCAAGGCTTCCAAGGTGACTGAAATGGCAGCTTTGTTCTAGAGCCGAACCAAGATATGTTTGCTTTTGTTTTTACTAGCCTAAGAACAGATTCCCTTTTAATTTATGCCATTCTTCAACTTGCTTCAGTGACTTTACAGTAGTACAAGTGAGGAGAAAGAGGAATAAGTTACTTCAGTTGATTGTTTTCTCCAAGAAAGAGAAGAACTGAAGATTGATTTGGAGAATTTTTTTCTTCATAAAGAAGGTAGTGAGGAACTAATATCTTTGTAACAATGAATCCTTGCCTAATTAACCAAGTAAAATTGGTGTTGCAGTATTCAAGTATCATTCACAAGTCACAGCTCCAAAGAAACAGGCTGAGCTCACTTACTGAAAGGACAAAGCACAGAAGCAACATGTTGACCCATGAGTGCATCCTATGTTTATACTTATACTGAAGAGGATAAGCTGGATCCTTAACCAGCGGCAAGTGGTACATCTCCACTTGAGCAGGGAGCTGTAGTGACTTAAAAAGAAATAAATTGATGATTGGCCCATACACAAACTCTTAACTCTCACACATACAAAATCTCTTAACTGACTCATTTTCCTTGGGAACTAACTGATGTTCTACTGTTCTTCTGGGAAATTAAGTGGGGCATCGAAGCCCAGAACCCTTCAGAAAACAGAACACAAGTCTTCCATTCTGAGTAACTCTTTACTCTGCTCAAACCCCAGTAAGAAATCAGAAGATACCAGAAGTTGATGCACTTGTTTTTGTTATTATTCTAGCAAAGGTTGGGTTGAATACTGTAGATGGATTGTGTGAGAGAGAACAATGAGACAAAGATGGTTTATGGTGGAGAAAACAGCATGATACGAAAAAATACACAACAACCCTCTGTTTACACAGCTATTAAGATATTACAGGGATCAATAAGGACTAATGTAAAAAATTTAATACAATAGGAAGCAACTAGCGTAGGTTAATGTACTTAGTGAAGCTGCTGTAGAAAACAATGACAGACATAGAATCAGAGCTGGATGGGAAAGTGTACCTGCACTTACTGTTCAGCCACAACAAAGGAAAAGGTCAACAATTTTGTAGATCAGTTTGGCAGAGGGTATACGATAGGCAGAAAGCATTTAACCAAAGTGTTTGGTAGACTCCATCACCCAAACAGAACAATACCACTCACTATGATACGTATAATTCAGATAGCCAGGACTACTTCTTAACGCTTCTTCTTGCAAGTGACTACCAGATACCCAGCACACTACCTGGTTTCCAGCTGGGCTTAATATCTGAGTAGAGTTTTATTGCTTAAACACATCTGCACTGACACACCCTTTATCACCACAGTCTCTGAATCACAGGCCATGGAAGGTTCACCCCATGATACCTTTACCTTCACACCACGCCCTGCCTATTTAAACTGAAGTCACAGAGATAGTTCAGCTTCTTGTTTTTAATGCACAGAATAAGGCTTTCATGCTGATTAGGGGATCTGCACTCAGTACTTATTGATGCATCAAGTGACATGATAGTAAAACATTAAAATACTAACACTCTTCATTTTTTTTCTTCAGACATGCATGGGACATTTGTCATCCTGATGCCTCTCAGCCTGATACTGATGATTTTTGGAGGAATGACTGGATTTATCAGTATTCTTGCCAGGGCATATCTACTGCTTCTAATGACGGGTCTGCTTTTTCTTTTTGGAGGTACTACATCAAACTCCTGGCTTAATGGATTTAAATAATAAGAGATTGCATCTGGAAAACATCACTTTACCTTCTGGAGAAAAACGCTGAGCAAGACTTTGCTTTCAGAATAACTGTTCATTCATTGTGTCTATTCTGTCAGGACCTGACAGTTTGTTTTCCTCTCACCCTTCCCCAAAAAACAATTTTGACTTGATTTGAGAGGTAGGGGAAGCTTTAGTGGTAATCTGCCCTGGGTAGATAAGAAGGTATGGGAAGGATGCCCAGAGAGTTATGTAAGGATTTGTACTTTCTGTAGTGAATTGTAATTGACTAAACATGTTTTTCTTCCCCAGCTCTGGTAACGCTTACCGGGATTGGTGTCTACATTGCATATTCAGCTGCTGCCTTTGAAGAAGCCGTCTGCCTCCTGAGGAGTAAGGATGTCCTGGTAGAAATCGACATCAGGTTTGGCTGGTCTCTGGCACTGGTCTGGATCTCTTTTGTCGCAGAAGTGATCACTGGGGCTGCGTTCCTCCTGGCAGCAAGAGTCGTTGGCCTGAAACAGCAGCGTGAACAGGAGTTATGAACAGCAGGTATCACTGCAACAACAGAAAACTCTGAAATGTGGATTCAGGGGTCTGTCTGGTCACTAGGGGGAATAAAAGTGGCAAGACTGTGACTGAGTAACTTGCCAGGTGCCATAAACTCTTCTCCTCAATATTGCCTACAAAACACAAAGATTCTGATAAATCAGTAACACATTTCTAATGTTGTCAATAAGGAAACCTTTGTGACTTTAGAAGAAATTATGATGCACTATCAATGTTTCTGAAAGAATTTCAGCTGGCAGCTCATGCAGCACCAATATACATCATTTAGAAAGATAAATTTTTTGCTTTCTCTTCTTTCTGCTATCCCTGAATACCCTGCAGGACAGCCTGCATGGTCCGCTTTGCTTTTGGTTTCCCTCCAGAGACTCCTGATATGTATGCTAGGATTCCAGTCATGTTGGCAGCCTCTACCACACGATATATGATGCTTATATACCTGAAGCCAGGTACTGAGTGTGGGTGCTACACGTGTTCAGTTAATATTGCACATTCAATGTGGCTTTGTTGTTCAAAGTAAAATCAAATGTAAATGTCCAGAGTAAGAACTTCAGAGTATTTGGAGAAATTCAGTAATCATCTCCAGCACTAGGGCACGGCTAGGACATCCAGTCTGTGTACACCTTCCACATGTATAGGATCTTTCTTTTCCCCAGTGTCTCCCTGAGGAGGCTATTCTGCTATTCTCTCTTTTCTACCACTATCACACTATTTCTTTGTGATAACACACAAAAAGGAGATAGTTTAAGAGATTGGAGAACACCAGAAGCCTACTTTACGCCAGCTCTGTGTGTTGGCTAAGGAAAAACACAGCTTCATGTTATCTATTAAAAAATCATTACTCACAGGCTGAAAACAAAGAAATTAGTCATTTTCTAAAACTGAGCTTTGGTGCTGTAAAAAAATAATAATAAAAAAATGAAGGTCTAGAAACTGTGAATGACTTAACACTAGCTACCCTCCAGACAGCAGTGACTATGGCTGTGAAGCTCTTAAGGGCAGTGTAATGGTGAGTGTTCTACTTCAAGAGAAAGCTACAGCTGCTTCTCTGGATGCTTTAGTGAAAGATTGCAGCCAGCCCACATCCATCTGATGCTCGGGCTACTTACCTATATCTTTCAGCTTACTGTTTGATATTTCTTCAATTCTATAATGCAGAAGATGCATCTGATACATTTCCCAGTTTTTACTTTGCAAGCCTGATGCCTCCTTTTCATGAAAACAATGACATGTGTTTGTTCTATAACATGTTTCATTTGTGCTGGAAGCTGCTGAGTAAAAGTGAGCACACAGGATGCCTGAATTTCAGCTTCAGAACTAAGCAATGTAGATTTTCTTTATTTGTTCATGTTGGTAACAGCATTTAAGAGAAAATTTACTTCAGTGCCCACTGCAGTTAGTGAAGAAGCTCTGCCTGACTGCTCTAGCCCAGGGTAAAGAGCTGAATGTGTTCACAGCTCCACTACATATCCCAGTCATGGTCAACTTCAGCATCTTACAGTTCAAGACTGTGACTCAGGAACTGCAACAGCAGGGTACACTTTCAGTGGGCAAGTTCCTTCTGCTTCTTTCAGTAGAGAAAGGGCATCATTTACCTACTTCTGTTCAACACAGGGACAATTTTATCATTGTCTTTTGTTAAAGATTGTGCACTTACTGAGCTCAGCTCTGACCCTAGTTCCACAGTACCAAGTTTCTCATGGAAAGTGATGGCAGAGAGCGTCCAGGTTGCAGTCTTGGAATATAAAAGGAAATGCTACTATGATGCTCTGAATTGAGAGCTGAGGCAGAAATACTGCCAAGGTTCAAGGAAACCAGAGCTTCTGATTCCCAATCGAAAACCTTGGTTGGCAAAACTTTATTATCAGAATGAAACAAGGTTAGAAATCCCAAACAGGATGAGCAGCAGCAGTTCTGCTGATAGCCAGTACCATTTCTACTTCCCCATTGCTTCCACACTGGTTTTCACATATTTTCCATGATGCCTTGTGCTAGGACTGTGTGATGGAGTCATTTTACAAGTTAAAGCTGACTAAATCAGCTCTATAAGAAGATTAAAGAAAAATCCTTTATAGTAACAATTCCACAGGCTTAAATGAGTTACGTATAATACTTCAATGTCCTGGTGCTGGTGAAGTTATTTAATGTAATATGACTTGTATAATGTTAGTCAGACATTACTGTAAGCTCTAATAGTAACCTATCATTCGAGTTATTAGTGACTGTTTATTACAGATGTTTTACAGTGCTTTTGAACTGTGTAAGACTAAATAAAATGACATCTGAGCTGGGAAATACTTGAAAAGACATGGAAGAATTGAGAAATAATTTTTAACTCCTTCTGCAGATCTATTTGACAGTTTACAAGATGCTTTTGCTGTACCTGTGTCGCATGTGGTAGATATTTATAAGATCCTTATGCAGCTACAATATACAATTCAATCTAATTAGAAAGCCAGTGAATCTGTTATTGAATTAAAGCAATTCTCATTTCCATAGCTTTCCTAAATTTCTCATTCTGACTTCCTGCAATATCTGGCACAATGGCAATAAAGAGTATTTTCTGCTCCTGAATATTTGTTCAGTCCCTGGATTTCTCTGAAATTCTATCTGGATAGAAATAAAATATTGTTTTGAATAGTGAAATAAGCTTTAAACAAATGTAATTATGCTTGAAAGATAAAAACATTTTGGAATGGACTGTATGTAATTTGATCCAAGTGATCTCATTAAGCTTCTACTTACAAAGAAACTGATGTTTGATACACAGTTCTTTGCTTATTTTCCTGAAATTCATTACTGAGATGAGGAGACTGACTGCTTCCAGTACTGCAAACTCACAGGTAATTGGACATATTTAAAGGGAAGAAAAATAAACATGCTGAGCAGAGTAGATCAGTAGTTTGAAGCAGCAGAGTGTACACAGCTACTAGCCAGTAGTAACCCCTAACTCAAAAGGTACCTCAAGGGGTAGTAGAGAAGAACAGGGGAAGTGACAGAAATTCTTGGGGGTAGGAAAAATTCACATATTCAAGAGCTTTAGAAAAGATGCTGGTGAAAGTAACACAGACATGCAACCACAGCCCAGGGCTGCTCCCAAGCTGGATATTGCAGAGCATCCTGGATGTCTGTACTTGCTTCCTTAACTTCTAAAGGCAGAGTATTGGCTGAGACACAACTTCGGTTCACATAGCTCCATTTGTTGATCATGGATCCAAAGCCTACAATTCCAACTGACTTTCTGTATTACTGCAAAAACTGGACAGATCCATACAATGGGAAAGGCATTACAGCAAAGGCGCAATGACAGAAGGGCCAGCACGACAGAAAGGTACTATAAAGGAAGGGAAGATGATCACTCACCCATACCAGAGAATACTAGGCTCACAGGGAAAAGCTCCACCAAGGAGGGCTCTCCATAAAGAGACCCTTCCCTAGGGGCAATCAGCCCCTAAATGAGGTCTAAGACAGGTGCAGGCAGGTTCCACCCCTTCTGGCCACACAGCCGAATTGCCTTCACCTGTGCTCCCAGGGCTGACCAGGTCCTTTCCCCAGGTGCTCAATCAGTGGTTCAGGCCATGACTCAACAGTTCCCATACAATTACATTACACAAATAATTCATAATCTTCTTCTAAATCATGAACTGTGGCAGGTTGGAGACCAAACAGGACATGCTATATCCATGCCTTCCTGGTCAGCAAAGCCAGAATCTGCCCAGAAGCCCCCCCTGAGGTGACCACAGCAAGACATGCAGTGTCTGCCCACCTCCTTAGACCCAGGACTCAGGTTGCTTTCTGGTGGCTATGAAGTACATTTATTCCTACTTTCTGTCAAGGTTGACTGAAGCTGTTAAGGAAAACTGAAACCGGCCCATGAAATCCCAAAGACACAGACTGTCCAAAGCTTGATTGGCATCTTGGGATCTCAAGTAATCTTGGCCTCCAAATGACCTTCTTATGCGTTGTTCTGCAAATGAAAACCAATGGTCTCAACTTATTAAAACTGAAAAACTCACTGAAGAAATCTAATTTCCTTTTCTTTGCTTCCCTTTGCAAACTCCCCAGCATGAACCAGTTTGTAGTTTGCCAAGATTATTAGTAAAAAATGCATGTCTCTTAGCATCCTGTCTGTCATTTTCATATCAACAGACTAAATTGCCCCAGCTTGGGACCAAAAAGGTCAGAGTGAATGCTCTGGCTTTGTGCTGGAGAATCAAACCCTCCCTAGAATTAGTACGACCATGCTCAGGAGAGTCTCCCCTTTGCCTCAGCACTCCCGGTTTGCTCAGCGGGCGCTGCTTTACAGCTGAGCAATTGCAAGCTCCACAGAGCTCAGATGCTCTGACTGGAGGCTTTCTGTACTTCGCAAGGATTTGCACAGAACAGTGGTCTCTGCTGACATCTTGTGACAACACTGAGCAGTTGGCCGAATTTGGAAATAAAGAATTAATTCCCATACATACTACTCCTTGTATAATTTGAAGAGCAGAGGGGACTACTGTGCTCACCAGGCCATAGCTCCTGTACTACATAGCCCACAGAGTCTCACCTGGAAACTGCTGCACCCAAGTCAGCAACTCACTGCCTTAGGATGCACCTCCCGGCTGATGGCCATCCGAAGTTAAAATGTCAGTGATAGGAAATGCACTGTTAGCACTCCTGGTTAAAAAACCATATAGAATCTCTAAACATATGAATGGTTTTTACTCGTAGATGAAAGATGTTATAGCTATTCCCCAGATACATTTCGTTTAGATGCAGAAGTATTGGTTTTAGATGTTCGTAGCTGTGGTGCAAGGTCAACTTTACAGACTTCTATGTGGGATGAACGCTATCTTGGGCTAGTTCCTCCATGAACAGCAGTTGGCTAACAGTCTGCAGATGAATCAGGTATTCAAAGGAAGGGAAGTGAAATGCAATGTCATAGTCTACTGTAACTAAAGCAGCATTGACAGATTGAAATCTCTGGTGATTTGTGACCTAGTTTCTCAATCTATCAACTAAGACAAAGCATGTATGTGGTCTTAGACAAACCTTTCAGGTTCCGCTGCTGTTGAGGACAAGGCATTGAAATTGCTATGTGTAAAACTCAAAAAAGAATTCTCATCGGTTAATGAGATCCTGTTCATCCACCAAGTTGTCACAACTACATGTATTTATACTCTCAAGTCATCTCTTAGCACTCCTGAGAATCAAAATGCATTCCTTCAGCACACCACCCCTGCAGCCTGGTCCTGTGCCCACGGCGGTTTATATTAATGGATTTAATCCACGGCTAATAAGCAGCGAAGAGTTAAGAAACGGAGTCATAGTTCTTTTGACAGTCTGCCTATACTGCTCACCGCAAAGCAAGCTGGAAGACTCAGTGCTTGGGTTTGGAGGGATAACAGGCAGTTCTCTGAAGAGCTTTTGGCTCGTTGTTTTACTGCTTTCATTTTTGCCAAGGATAAGGCAAACACTTGTCATGGAAGGCTGGGACACTCCCGCTGTATTGCTCCCTAGGTGTTGAAGTGTATTTGTCTACCAATAGCTGAACAGCACTTACTGTTGGCTTATGCTTCTGGACAACACATCTGGCTGCTGGAGCAGCTAGCATATTTCTCCATCCAACCTGGCCTCCTCAAATATTCATGAGTTAATGCTGTCTGTAATGCCTGCAGCATACAGAGAGACTGAAGTGAATTGCACTGTGGAGGAGTCTCTTCCACAGCCTTTTGGAGCTGGCTGCATCAGCACCGTGGAAACCCTTTGGCATCATAAACCTTTTATTGCCACAGCTCCCACTTGACTAGTATTATACAGTGAAGCATTTAATTATGCAAAAAACACATAAAAAATAATTTTATAACTGTCAGGCAAAAATCCATAGAAGCAACAAACTTTGGAGGACTTGCAATAACAACTACCTGCCTTTCCATTTAGGAATCACAGCACATTACAGGCATGGCAACAGCTGTAGCCAACAGACTTCAATGCTCTAACTCCTTCCTGCCCATGGCAAACACCCCATACAACAGGACCTTGGTTTGGTCCAGGGTAGCTCTGAGAAAGTGGTACCTCTCTGCATAAGAAGGAACGGAGAGGTCCAGGCCTAACTCAGTCAGCAAAGAAACAAAAATTAGTTTAATACAATGTGCAGCATAAAAATTTTCCTTCTCAAAACTGAGGAATAGTGCAATAGTTCATGAAAACAAAAGAAGGAAGAGATAGTTGTCTCTCAGTCAACAGAAATCAAAAAGTTCACAAGCCTTTCTTTTAGATGCAGACTTCACCTACAGGATCACACATGCTCAGGTACTCCCTGCTTAGGCTGCTACTGGAATTAATGCAAAAATCCAACTGACAGGACATATAACTGGGAGCTCCATTTTGCTGAACTAACCGCAATTTTAAAAAGAGAAGCTCTACTTGCATCATTCAGCCCCCCATCATGTGCATGTCAGTCTGGAGGCACCCAGCAACAAGAGGGAGCTGGGCTGGCTGCCACTGACCTGCAGGCATTGACAACATAACCAGTGGAAGGACCACCACCACCACCACCAACAACCTGATTGTACATGGCACGGTTCTGTGTGATTTCTGTGTCTTGCTACAGATGAACCCAATAGTGGCAACTGGTGT
Source organism: Gallus gallus (assembly GCF_016699485.2). Taxonomy (NCBI): domain Eukaryota; kingdom Metazoa; phylum Chordata; class Aves; order Galliformes; family Phasianidae; genus Gallus; species Gallus gallus. The sequence goes on from NC_052545.1 coordinate 10,153,303, forward strand.
TAATAACCCAGCTGAATAGTAACAGCTTTTTTGAATGGGCTGACCAACAAAAACAGGCACTGCATGATTCTTCGCTGTCCTACTGATTACAGAGAACACTTCTTTGTCACATGAGCATGCAAAGATGCTACTGCTTCTTAGAAGTGGGATTTGTTATTGCCTGCAGCAGTGGTTAGCCAGGAGACTGCTAAATCAACAGTGTGAGAAAAGAAGCCTATTTCCAGGACACATAACCATCAGAAAAATGAAGCACCTGCTCCCAAGCCCCTCCAGGGCACCAATCTGCCCTTCAGAGTCTGCCTTGGGCTCACTTGCCTGCTCTTCTGCTTGCCAGAAGTCCTTTTCTCCTTCCTAGCAGCAACAGCCATGCAGCAGATCCCAGGCAAAGCTCTGTCACCATAACAACTGGGTAGCTGTCCTATAATTCAAACTGCCCTCTCCAACTTCAAGGGCCTCTTCCTACACAGCCTAGAGCTCATCAATCCTTCCCTGAGCAATATTTCATTGGTGCAGTAACTCCCACAGCCACTCTTTCTAAAGCTGTCTCTCTGCCATTTTATTTCCAAAAAGCCTGAGGAACCACGCACTCGCCTATGGGGAAGAGAGCTGAATTTGGCACAGGTGAGCCTCAGGTTTCCAGAGACCAGCTTACCTCCTGACTATCCCCACTGCCTTGGGTTTGCCTGTACAAATGGTTGGCCAAAGGAGTTCAGAAAATAATCCCACAGGGAGTGAGCCGTTCACACAGCAAATGCCCTTGTAGCCCCTAATTCCTCTGGAATATAGAGAACATGACCAGAAATGAAACTCTGGAGGCACCCCCCAAAATCTTGCTCAGCCACTAATTAATTCCATGACCTCTGGCTGCCTGATAGCCCTTTCTGTATTGCAGCATATCTAACGGCAGTGCTCCTACCTGACTGCATCAAGCTGAACAAACGATTTTACTAAACCTCCCCAAGAACTCATTTAGAGATCAAATAATTTTCATCAGATTTTCTTTCATTATATGCAGAGATTTCAGCCTGCATTGTCAGCTGCAACCTGTACAAGCAGTGCAAGTCAATACAAATATTTCCTACGAACTTGGAAATCGGGTTAAGATGTGATTACCCTCTAAATAGCATTGTTGCATGAGAAATGAAGATACAGTATAAATTCATGCTTGAAAAGAGTTTTGCAATGCACATAATCATAACTTGGAATGTCACCGAACTAATTTATGGACTGTTGTCACATTTTGGCCACCCATCTAAGCGGTCACAGAAATGCCATTTTACCAGGATAGCTCCTACTATGCTGTGCTTTGCCTGAGCAGCCACTGCACGTCACTGTTGTTCCATACAGAAGACTGAAAAGACTCGCTGAAGCGACCAGGACTCAGAGAATCTTTGCATTTTCAATCAAGGGAAGAAAACGTCCTATAAACCAATGGATGGAGCTGAGTGAAGTGAGGGCAATTTTCTTTCCCCGGGACTGAAAGGAGGCCATAGCTGTTGCTGCTTTGTGTTTTCATCTGCATGTGCAAAAGGACTTTCTCCATCTCCTTAGAGGTGTAAGAAGAGAACGGCCATTATGCAGGGACACAAAGATCCTGCTCTCCACAAGCCCTATGAATTGTGACAAATCACGGAACCTCCTGGTACTTAGGAGATACTCAGATGTCACTGTAGGAGCAATACGGTGTGTACCCACTTAGATTTGGGGTGTTTCTTTCATTTAAGTGAAGGAGGAGTTTTGGAGAGTCGTGTAGCAGTTGTAGAAATAAAGAGCTTGAGAACTCGGTATGACTTTTAAGTCTAAAAAGGCAGCTGCAAGCAGAGGTCTGAATGATGTCCTAGAAGCCTGACATTCCCAAGGCAGCTTTGTGAATGCCTCTGTCAAGTCACAGACACAGACCAGCACTAAGCTTCCATTCCTAGCCACTAAAATAAAGAAATATTCCCAGTTCCTCACATGACTTTTTCTCAAGTTTTCTGCAATTGCTATGTTGTCTGGTTGCAATGGGAAATCTCAACTCCCTTTTCAGTAAAACTTCATACAAAACCATTTGGAAGAGAAATGAAGCTGTCGACAAGGATAATTCCTGTAGAATGAAGAAAGGAAAAGGATAAAACTGAAAATAAAACAAAACATGAGAGACTTTGAGGGGAATTAACATTAGAAGAGACACATAAACTTAACAGAAAATGATTTGGTAAGTAGGGCCCTTGGGGGGATCCTCTGTAGCACAGCACACAGTAAAATCAACGCTTCCCTCTCTGTGGGCTTTCACACCATGCCACGCTTGCAGCCCACCAGGGACAGCTGTACTTGCCAGAGTCGAGTGCTGCAGCCCAACCTGGTTGCCACTGGCACATGAATTCACAGAAAAAACAGTGGCAATGACCATGTCTGGGGTCATGAGGAAGCTACACTCCAGCTGCAGGTGACATCACTGCACATAGGATCTGAATGCTGCTAGAGCTCCTCTGTCACAAAAAGGAAGAAATTTCCAAAAACAAATTATCCTGCAGCCTCCAGCCATGATCTTAATCCTTTGAGAGACCTAAAATCAGGCCAGAATTCTTCATGCAGCAAAAGAACAAGGAGGTTTTGTTTCTGAGGTTGCTAAACCAATGCTTATTTCATAAGCCCAGATCCACAAACATGAGAGGAGAAGAGATCATACTGCCAGAGGGAAGGAAACCCTTTCCTGAAGCAAATGACTGGGCTGTAACACTGCATCCTACTGAGACAGGGATGATTTATAAAAGAGAAAACATACACAGCTTGGTGATCAAAACAGTTGCCTCAAGATTGCTGAGCTGAGTGAAGAAGTGAAGGGACACAAAAGTGAACCAAAGTCCAGAACTGAAAGCAGAGGACTGAAAATACCTGTCCTTCTTCAGACTTTGTGAGAAAACAACGTTACCTTTGCCTGCAACTTCTGTTCTTCAGTTTGTGTGTCACTGCAGTTGCTAAGGGATGTGTCACTTCACACGTCTGTGTCTCCTCCTCATGGTAGTATGCATCGATCAAGACGATCCCTGCTGCGGCACTGTCCAAAGTACACCGGCCCACAGCTGTTTCCCCTCCTGCAAATAAGAGATGAAAAACACCTATCTGAAATGCTGGGCCAGATTCTCCTCCCAGACAGAAGCCTTGGCAGAGACAGTGTGCTGCTGGGGTGTCACAGCTGCTGCAGAACAATGTCCTGGTGCTGCCGGCCCCCAGGCCTGCCTGCCTGCCGGAGGATTCCCTCCTGAGGCCGAGGCAGAGCAGTGCCTGCTTTGCCTGCTGGCCAGCTCACAGTTGTCATCCAAACAGAAACATCTGAATTGTACCAGACGAAAAATTTAGTGGCTACTTTGCTTTTTTAGCCAGGAAGCTCTGAACAGATTCAAGTTCCTTGTGTGACTTTCCTGATGCAGAATGGCCAGAGCCAGGGAAGCCCAGCCTGGACGCCATAAATTGTCTGATTAATTGCGAGATTTGCTTTTGTGTTGTTTACTAAATGAGCCCCAATGGAAACCTGAGGATCTGTTTGCAGATCCAGCTATCTAAAGCCCTTCAGCATACATGCTCGTAGGTCCAGCTTTGTATTATTTAGAGCTTTTGCTTGTTGTTTTAGGTTTAATGTGTTTGCTCTCTTGATGGCTCTGTCAATATATATTCTGTGCTGAAAAAGTTAAATGTCAATATATAAAAAAATGATAGGGCCAAAAATACCCATCCAGGGTTTGGAGATGGAAGGCAAATTGCAGGTTTGTCAATAGAGTGTTTGGGAGCATTTTAAGTAGTGAATCACTTGATGTTGGCTATTGTAAATATTGGTTTAAAGGCACTATAAAATAGACGGCGTGTAGTTAAACCTCCCTCCAGATCCTGATCTGTTTATGCTACCTCTCTCAGTGTCAGATCCAAAGACCACTGAAGGTAAGAGGAGTCTTCACCAAGTCCTTAACAAGCATGGTGTAATTGCACAACACACATAATCTGATGGTACGGGCACAGTACCGTTTCTCATGGTCTCTGTGAAATTAGGTGTACAGTACTCCAGAACACACCTTTCATTTTTGTGTAATTAGGGACAGCTGAGAAAAATGGCACAGAGTGGTTGCATTCAAAGAACACCACTCGATACCCCAGCTGCACAGCTTTTTATGATGTACGGCTAGACAATGAAAATGGGATCCAACCCCCATTATAAATCACAGTGTGGGACATGGTGACAGGGGTCTGAATCCTGAGCAGACCTGGCCCGAATATGATTTTGAGTAGCAGTTGGGTGAGGTTTGCTGCTTCTGTAGTCCTTCACTGAATGCTGGATTCAATCAGAGTAAAACAGTTGAGCTGTGATGCCAAAACAGTGAACCTGAAAACTGAGGAATGTAATTTCTGCCCAGTTTAGCTCCGCTCTGAGATCTGAAGGAATTCTTTACCACACTGGCCCTGGTATCAGAATCATAGAATGGCCTGGGTTGAAAAAGACCACAGTGATCATTTAGCTTCAACCCCCCTGCTATGTGCAGGGTTGCCAACCACCAGCCCAGGCTGCCCAGAGCCACATCCAGCCTGGCCTTGAATGCCTCCAGGGATGGGGCATCCACAGCCTCCTTGGGCAACCTGTTCCAGTGTGTCACCACCCTCTGTGTGAAAAACTTCTTCCTAATATCCAACCTAAACCTCCCCTATCCCAGTTTAAAACCATTCCCCCTTGTCCTATCACTATCTGCCCTTGTAAAAAGCCACTCCCCTTCCTGTTTGTATGCTCCCTTCAAGTACTAGAAGGCCACAATGAGGTCTCCCCGGAGCCTTCTCTTTTCCAAACTAAACAAGCCCAGTCCCCTCAACCTTTCCTCACAGTAGAGGTGCTCCAGCCCTCTGATCATCTTAGCGGCCCGCCTCTGGACCCACTCCAAGAGCTCCACGTCCTTCCTGTGCTGGGGGCCCCAGGCCTGGACGCAGTACTCCAGATGGGGCCTCACAAGAGCTGAGTAGAAGGGCCATATTGAGAAAGGAATTAATGAGGAAGAAAATCCATCAGAAGAGTTACTCATGCTCATTTGCTTTTGGTGTAGCTGTCTATTGTAGTACATCTATTGCAGTTACCCCTGTCTCCCTGTTTTTCCCCCATCTTTTTCCCAAAGAACGAAGTGAAAACAATTCTGCTGTGGGCAAGTCTGGAACCTGTCTGGTTCTTCACCTGTGGTTCCCATCACAAAGAAAACTGTGATTAAGGGTGACAAAGCCCTTAGGAGACTGGGAGGTGAGATGGCAGCTGGAGAAGAAAATGACAGGCCTCTAGAATTATCTGCTCCCATAGAACAGGTGTCAGCAATCGCAGATAAGGCAATGCCTGAAAGTTTCAGTGCTCCAGGCGGCACGGAGAGGGGAAGATGTGTTTGCAAAAGGGCATGTTCACTCAGTTATAGAGTGCATGTGTTGTGCTAAATGTCCTTAAATCCCTCTGGTAATGCAGCCGTCTGTAACAATAAATAGCAAATAACTATTGTCTCCTCTGGGACTACAGCTATCATGCTTCCAAACAGGAGTCATCTTGCTCCCTGTTGAGGTGTCAGAGACCACATATTTGCTGTAAGTTCTAGGGAAAAATACTGAAATGTACATAATTTAGCCTGGAATCTCAGATTGTTTCTGTTTACACAATTTTGTCTATACTCAATAATAACACTTATAATCCCAAATGCCAGATCCCTCCCAATTATTCTAAGTTTAAAAACATCCGATAGGTAAGAAACGTCTGTGTGACGGTACTGAAAGATGTTACCACTTGTTTGTCTTTCCATTCCCCTTTCTGCCTTCTCCTTTCCACGGTCTTTAGAAATCTCCCCCTAAGTAGAGATACAATTTAAAATCCTTCAGTGCGCAATTTTGGTGATGGCAGGAATACAAGAACATGAGCAGACCAGCTGAGAAGTGAAGAAACAGGCACTTTATGTACGTACATAATCTTTTAGGGGTGAACAGTGGCTCACCTACTTTGTTTTGAAATACTCGTGCCTATCTCTGGAAATGAGAACATCTAATAATAGTAAAGGGTTTTATAAGCCAAGCAGAGACACTCAGCGCCTTGAAAGTATTCTACAAACAGGAGCATAACTGTTCCTTATGACTCACCTGTAGGGTGGCTATCATAAGGCCTCATGTTCAGATGGAGAAAATGGCATCCAGAGAAATTAATAAACTCAAATAAGTAACACACATTAACTGACCGGTGGGGATTAAAACAGAACAACGACCAGTTAATGACAGGTGTTACTTCAGCTCGCTGCCTGAAACGATCTGAATGCAAACACCTGCAAAAAACCCAAGACCACACTTCACTGCAGGATACACAGAACATCCCACAGAAAAGCACAAGTAGTACACAGGCTGTAAAGAACGTGGAGGTTTTCTGAGCCGGTCACAAATCTCAAATCATTGCCAAAACAAAATAGAAGAATCAGGAACTCTCCAGAAGCTCACGCCATCCCATGTCATCAGTCCCATGTAACCCATTCCCTGTCATCTGACAGCTTCTTCCACGTGTAAACTGTGCTTCTATCCCAGACCTGGGAACAGAACTCAGAAACACGGGTACCCTCTACCTGCTGTGTTTCCCAAACAGATATTTAAACCCTTCAAAGGCTGCAGTGATCTGAAACCAGAGTGGTGACTTTCAGAAAAGCAAAACCTGTTGGATTTGTTGCCAGTAAGGAATGTATTACTGACCATGAGCAATGGTACACCATCGGGGGTCCTCAAGAAGCTTGTTACATGCAGAGCTAAAAGCTGGATTTTGCAGTAAGTTTGGTGAAGGACAAAACTCAATTTTCTCACTTTCTTTCACAAAAAATTACACTCTACTGTTAGGAAACAGCTGGTCTGTATGTCACATGGTGCCCAACTTACTTTCCCCTTCTTCACTCAGAAGTCCCAGTGCAAGTTAACCAGCACATATTAAACACTGCCTTATGATGGGCCCTTTGCAGGCTCACAGCTCACAGCTACTTTGCAGAGCTATTGCAGCATTTCAGGGAGAACTTCTGACACTGGCATCTTCCGTCTTGTCTCTGTAGATATATATTTACTTTTTCATCTTTATATGTCATGTTCAGCTGCACACAGAATCAATACTCCCTTCAACTGCTTCCATGCCTGCCTTGTTTTTTTGTCAGGAAATGCAGTGTTTCTTATGTTTGCTGCCCCTGGATCTGCTGTCCCCTTGTTCTCTCTCCAGACTTTTGCTTTCTCTCACCATAGCCCTGCTCTAGCTGGTATTAGATAGCTCCTGTCAGCTTTATTTTCAGGTACTGCATGCCATGTAGTAAGAGGACCGCAGGTTTCTCAGAGCAAGCTGTCTTGCTATTAAGAACCATTTGCTCCAAGGTCACCATGTGCACACAGACCGCTTCTGCTTCTTTCAGGCTCTTTCCTTCTGCATTTTGTTCTCCTTTCTCAAGTTTCTTCACAGGTCCCTACATGTAGGTCCATTGAAAAGGCTTCTGAGCAGGACTGTGCTTTCTTGTAGGATTCAGGGAGCAGCAGGAGGCAGAGGGAACACAGACTACATCCAGACTCTTTTTTTTTTTGTGACCACATAGGCTGTCAAATCAGCCTGATTCTTCTCAGGCTTCTGAAAACATCTCATTTACAAGGGGCGGACTGAGAGGCTTAGCAGGGGTATTAGCACAGTCAGTGCCATTACAGAACATGACATCTGTCTTTCCCTCCCATGTCCTCCTTGCCTTCCTGCTGATCACTCCAAAGCTCCACAGAATCACTATTTTCAGCTTTTTCCAGTATTTTAGCACATACCTTCCACCTCCTTCCCTGTTCCCACACCAGTCTCTTTTCTTCGCACTTTCTGTGGCATCTTCCTCCACTTCCCTTCACTGTTACATCTCAGCATTTATCTAACTGTTCTTATTTTTTTCCCTTTAACCATTTCAGTGCTTTCTATGTCTTGCTTTTGCTCTTCTTCGCTTCAGTTATTGCTTATCAGGTTTTGAACTACATAGGTCTTGAGCATCGGTTAAATTATATCCCCATTATGATTAAACTCGGGTAAAACTGAATATTGTAATGTTTGAATGTATATTGCTTGACTATGGTGTCAAAGAGATCAGCTTTATCTTGAAGTACTTTGGTCCTACAGTCTGTAAGGAGAGGAATCACAGAAGATTCAGAGGTCCATCAGCTATATATGTGTATACACACTCAGAAATAAAACACATGCAGAGGAACATAACTGAGTGAACTGTTAAGCTAAGGAATGCAAGACACTTTCCAAAATGATTACAGCACTCTGAATTGTCCATAAAGAAGCTGCTCACATCTGTGTGCTGGCTGGAAGCTGCGCTCCCACTGCATGGGCCCTTGGAAGCAAGAGCTCCATTGGTGCAGGAGGACAGACAAAGCATGGCGATTTCCTTCTTGATCTGCTTTGCTTTTTATCATTATTCCATTTTTAAACAGGCAAATTTGAAACATTTTTAGTGTCATAATCCAGTTTAGAATCCGACCAGGCTTGATTTTCCAGTTAGGTGCAATTACTGCAAAAGGCAATGCAGACTGCCTCAGAAAACCACCCTCCAGTGGAGGTCTGTAGCTCTTCACAGGCGCAAAAAGCAGCTCTCGTATTCCAAAATCAGTGAAAGAGATGCAGACATCAGTATTATAAAATGTCTTATTTGAACGGACAAGAACTGTTTCTGTCCTTAAAAACCCAGGGACAGCCACTCATTTTCCTTTGCACTGCAGTTATGTTATTGTAGTCTGCAGGGAGGTTACCTCCTCCTGTCAGATGTTTGCAGTATCTGTGTATTTAAGAGGCCGAGGAAGGCCCTTAGGTTAACAGCAGCTGAGTTCCTTACTCATTTGTTTCTCACATAGTTCTCAAAAACCCCATTTATTTTTTTTTCCCAATCCATCACATTTAAGGCCAAAACCAAAGAAGAACATCCAGTCTAATTTTGTAAGGCTCCCACAGCACTGGGGACCAACACCACCGGGATGAGATCTGGCCAGAGAGCAATTCATTACATATCAGTGTAAAGAAAAGTAAAACCCACTGCTCCTCGTTTCCTTTGGCCGGATACTGGCACCCCAAGCCAGTGGCAGGGACATAACAGGTGGAGGTTCTCCTGTGTTTTGCCTCTTAGAGCTTTTCCAAATATTCCATGTTGATTCTCCCTCGTGCATAAGCAGTTATACAGTTGACTTGCCTAATGTCTATATTAATTTTGGTACATTTTTAATTAGCAGATAGCTAATTAACGTAGTATAAGGTTATCTTGTTAAATGTTAATTGGATATGTAAGCATTCTTTACAAGTTAATATTCAGAGGAAAAATATGTAATATGCATTTGTTGCCTGTGTCATTCTGAATTAATTACATGACAGCCAGATTTATCCCTTCCCAACTTGAGAACCCTCAATAAGTACTCTTTTAAGAATCAATTGATACTTAATTAATATGTACTGGCTGTCCTATTTAATTTAAATGAGTTCTTTCAACAAGTTACAGTGCTGCAGAGAGGCGCAGTGCTCCCCCAGTGACACAGAGCACTTTCTGCTGAGGGCACACGAGGGTGCTGTGAGAAAAGGCTGGGTGTTGCCAGCCCACATTTCACGGCTGGGCTCACAGCCTCCTCCTTTCTTCTTATCAAAAACAAAAACTACCCACACAGAAATCTTTATGAAAGTTGCATGTACTGCGCTGTATCTCATTCCGCGGGGCTTCGCATTGCTCAGGGCTCTGTGATAGCTCCCTACCTGGATGGTGTTTATTACATTAGATGATGAGGTCGGTAACCTTCTCCCCCGATCAGGTAGGGAGAGAGGTCCGCATTCCTTCGCTCCCCTTTTATGTTATCTTCACAACGTCTACTGATGAGATACGTGCAGATTTAGCTCATTGTTTCGGCGCATTGATATTCCTAGCTATGGGAGAACAGCGTGATTGAGTCCCCGAGGGGCTGAATCCTGGGATGGATGCATGGCAACGATGTTCACATATAATTTACTATGTGTATGAAATCCTTAACATCAGCAAGATGGTCGCAGAGTTTGCCTTCCCTTTCATCACACAATAAGGCTGTTAATGAGTACGAAACGTCTCTGTGTGCCGCAGTTTAATGCGTTCCATGCCCAGGCACTGGCGATGGGGATCTGAGCAGCCTCTGTGCCTGCACAGCCACTGATCTGCTCCTCAGCCCATTTGCTGCACATTACTGTGGGTTTAATTTCTGGAGGATGCTATCTGCAGCAATCCCCGAGCGCTTTATAAATAACAATTAAGCGATATGAGTACTGCAGGCAGGTTTCCTAAAAGACAGAGGTGAAGTTTCTTGCCCAAAGCCACAGCGTGATATAGCAGCAGCTCCTGAGAGCTCTGCCTCGCAGCTTCTCCCTCTGCACACAGCTGACACTTGCTTTCCCAGGTAGCTGCACTAACTGACCTCTTTCTGGACAGGTGATCTGTCATGACAGGAGAAATAAAAACCTTTGAATTCAGACTGGACCCCATAAGTGAGGGCCTGGTCTGACTCTCTGAGGTCAGTGCAAAAGATCCCTTTATCCTTGTGTGGCATCAGAATGACAAATGATGAAGATTAAGGGCTGGATTTCCCTAAGTGCGCAGACCCTGTGCCTGCAGGAGCTCCAGGGGGAGCTGGGAGAGCCCGGTCCGTCTAACCCACACCTGAAGGCTTGCCCAAGGTCACACAGGCACTCGCAGTGCTATGGCAGTAGTAAATTTGTCCAATTGTCTTGTCTCCCAGCTTGCTGGCGTTACTAAATTTTCCTCTAAGGAGGTTTGCCCCATTTGTTGTAGCTGAGAAAGCTGTTCTTTCAGCTTGAAGCAGCTGAGAAAATCTGAATACATTGTATTGTAATCACTAAATACCAGCTTTCTCCTGGATATAAGCAGAACACCTATTTTTAGTTAAAAAGCTGCCGTTAGGTTCCACAATATCTTTTATGGGTAAAGTAATGCAGCAAGCTGGCACAAACCAAATGGCACTTGACTGTTTGCAAATTGAACATCAATGCAAACAGCAGGTGGTCACTCATCTTCAGTCTGTCACGCCGATCGTCATAATAATAGCTGTAATAACAATACTAAATAAATAACATTTAGCAATCTATGTGGTTTTTCCATGGAGGTTTTCAATACCAAAGATTCACTTTTACAACCTGCAGCTTTATTTTTATCATCACTTTCTCCATTTTCCTATTGTTGAAAGTTAGGATTAGTATCCCTGCAGCCGAGACCTTTAGATCAGATACACACCTGGATCTCCAGGGTGCCTCTCTATTGTACATGACTACTGCTCCAGGTTTTGTCTGGAAGGAATTTTTTAGTTCTGTAAGCACTGAAAGTAGGAACGCACGGCCCACATCTAGGAATCATAGTTAAAAATGTCTAAAATGGGCATGTATGACAGCAGTGTCCTTATGGCATTTCTCCCAGCTTCACCAACTATTAACTTATCTGTTTCACTTCCCTATGTCCGTTGCTCTGGGCAGGGGGATGAACTGAACATTCATTTACTTTGGGGCATCTTATGACGCTGTCTCTGTGAAGATATCTGTGAAGAATTCGGATTGTTATGTGGCAGCCAGCAATGTTAAGCTGGAAACCAGAAGTTAGGCTGAGAGTATCTCTTAGAAACATTAACATTGGAAAAGACCTCTAAGACAATCAAGTCCAACTATCAGAGAGAAACACGAACTTCTACTGAATAAACCTTCTTGCTGTACATGCCTGGGACTGCGTGCCAGGGCCAGAGTGACCTGATGGGGCCCATGGGAAGATGTGGCCAAGACCCTGGTGATCGGTGTGAAACACTGATGCCAAGCACACGAGATGTGGGAAATGGAGTAGGAAGTGGCACTGGGAAAAGCCCAGAAACTTGTGCTGGGGCTGGGGCACGTGCTGCAGGTGAGGACGGCTCACTTTGATGACCCAGCGATGGATTGTGGCATCACAGTGAGATTGGCAGTGATGTCCCCAAGAGAAGGCCCAGTGGAAGTGACGCCCAGCAGCTTGGCCAAGTGATGACTTGAGACATCTCCAGGCAACCGATTGTGACCTCATAGCCCACACTACTTTACTGCGGGCGCAGCGGCCCTGCCCAGCAGTTCGTGCCTGGACTCCGACCGAGCGTGTGTGCGAGGACTGGAGTGTGTACAGCGCGAGCTTCGGTGCTGAAACGTGCTCCGGGTGCTGCTAGTTCAGCTCTCGGTGTCTGTCTCAGAGCCATTTGTTCTTTACCCTGACCCTGCTGGGAGCAGGCAGACGGGACATCCCGAAGAGCGCGTGCAGCAGTGTAGGTAGGTGGCACAAGGACTGATGGCTGGGGGTTGGCATCTTGAGGGACCCTTCCCAGGCCAGTGTATGGCTAATGTCTCTTGTCCTCTTGCAGTGTGACACCAGCTGCTGTACTGCTAGTGCTGGGGAGCGCATTGCCATCTTCTGCTCCCTCTAGCCCACCATAACTGGTGAAAGCATGGAGGCAGAATTAGACACCCGCTGCCCTATATGCCTGGAGAACTGGGACAGCGCAGCATACACCATGCCATGCTGCCATCAATTCTGCTTTCCCTGCATCCAGCAGTGGACTGCCATCAGCCTACAGTGTCCACTTTGCAAACGAGTAGTGCAGTCCATCATCCACACCGTGCAAGCAGATGATGACTTTAAGGAGCTGGTCCTTAGACCAGCTGCAGTGGCACCCGTTGCCGTATGGGACCCCAGAGACGACCAGGAAGTCTGGCCAAGGCCTGAAGTGCCCAGGCGTCCTGTGGGCGGCCTCAACCCTGACACCTGGGCTGCCGTCTTCAGGGACCACCCGGCCCTGCTGCAGCCCCTGCGGTCCTGGCTGCGACGCAAACTGCGCCGCATCCTGGGCAATGAGGAGCTACATGCAAATATATTGGCACACAGTGTCATCTGGGCCCTGGTCCACATTGGCTTGGAGGAGGGGGTCCTGGTAGAACTGCTGGATTCCGACCTGGAGGGCCGCACGGTGACCTTCGTACAGCAATTCATCGCCTTCACCGTGCAGAGGTGCGGCAGAGAGGCCCACCGCCTGCTGGGCCTCAATGTCCCTCCTGCTGCTGGGGCACAGGAGGCCAACTCTGCATCGGGGCCCAGAGCTGCCCCAGGAGAAGAGGTTCCTGTCCCTGGCCCAGCACCCTCCAGCAGCCCTGCCAGCTCCAGCAGGGGCGAAATGCTGGGCGGGACAGCAGAAGAGCTCAGTGGGAGTCCCAGCCGCCCACATTCCCGCCCTGCGACTGTCACTATAGAGCAGGCAGTGCCTCACGAGGTGCCAGGAGAGCCTGTGGCAGGGCCCTCTGGCAGCAGCCTGCGTGAGGGGACCCGGCGAGCCCCGAAGCGGAAGGCCGACGACTCCCAGGCCTCAGAACCGCCAAAGAAGAGACCACCTAGCCGGCAGGAATAGAAGAGTGGCAGAGCTGCTGAGACTGGGACTGGGACCTCTCGGTGTTCAGAAATGCTGAAAACAAGCAAATCTTCTTATCATCGACTCAGCTTTTGTTATTTTATATTATTATTAAAGAATCATAAAATGGTTTGGCGTGGAAGAGTCCTTCAAATTATCCAGTTCCAACCCCCTGCTGTAGGCAGGGACACCTCCCTCCAGACCAGGCTGCTCACAGCCCCATCCAGCCTGGCCTTGAGTGCTTCCAGGGAGGGTACATCCACAACCTCACTGGGCAACCTGTGCCAGCATCTCACCACCCTCACAGTTACAATATTTTGTTATTGCTTTTTAAATTATGATTACATGCAGTTGGGCTGTTATTTCTTTGTCCTCCCTAAAGTGCTCCAGTGACCATGAGGACTGCTTGTCGGCACAGAGATGGCCCAGCCTGCCAGGCTGAAAGCTGTTTTCATCGTCCTTACCATTAGATGTTTAAAATGTTTGCTATTAGATTTACTGTGGGGAGAGTTTGCCTCTAGTGTCATTTATTCTAACAGGACACCGGGAGCGTATCAGTTACAGACCAGCAGACACTGGTCCCTTTGTGACAGTTCCCATGTGCTTGTCAGCCTCCCATCCTCACTGATGCTGATGTGCATTAACAGCTCAGTACAGGAGGATCCAGCACTGTAATAGCATTAGCTGCTTGGTTAAGTCCACCCGTGTGGTGAGGATGACACTTGTGCAGAATGAAAGGTCTGAGATAAATGGCAGCTCAGATATAAAAGGAATGAAAGAAAGCTGGTAAAGGGAAACTCCAAAAGAACCTTCTGGGTCTGAAGGAAAAGGGTGAAAGCAAATATTAAGGAAATGAAACCAGCAGAGGCTTTATCTCAACTAAATTTAGTTTTATGTATACAGCAGTATTTATACTGTGCATAAAAGCCTTCCCAGGGGTGCTACAAGGCTTACCCTAGAGTAATGCAACACCTAATTATCGCTATTAGAAAACAATGAAAGACAATGTTAATGTCGAACATATAAAGCGGTTACAAAGTTTAATTTTTAATCATTTTCAGTGCATTCCCATGAAATTTCAGATCCCCAGAAGCAAACAGCATACCAGTGCATCCTTACGAGTGTAACACAGCAGTGTACTTCTGTTCGAAGCAGGCTAGCCCTTCATCTGAATATTCTTGTTGCTTCTAACTATGAATTCATGCCAAACAGTTTTGGCTGAACAAAAGAGAAATCCCTATATGGAAAAATATTCCAATGTTGTTTGAACTGTTTGCAATTGGATTTCCCTAACCCCCTGGAAATTAAAAGCAATACAAAAGAGGTTGGTATGAGATTTCCAGTCTGAGGCCCTGAAGTAAGAGCAACCAGAGATGGAGTTCCAGAGAACACAGATGGGAGACAGCCACTTGTGACACAAGAGTTGCTTTTGCACACACCTGGTTGGCATAATCAACACTTGCATCGATGAAAAGTTGACATTATGAAGCAGGGAAAGCATGAAAAAGATTTACTGACCACTCCAGAGAGTAGACGCCCTGTGACTTCAGATTACCAGCAGGCCAGCCTGAAACAGCAGCAGATATTGTGCTTTTCCCCGTGTAACATACAGGGAGATTGCCAAAACCGCTCTCAAACTGTAATTTCCAGAACTGACAACCCTAAAGATCATACAAATACTTAAAGTGAAGCATTAAACAGGGCCTTGTCGGCTGAGTGGCATGTCTGTTAAACCTTCTAAAGCAACACAATCAACTACTGTCAGAACATTCAGATTCATATTTGTGTCAACATTTGTGCTCTCCAGTGTCAGCTGAGATATCCTCTTCTATGCTTGTCTCCTGAAATGATTAGGAGACCTGGGGAGAGTGAAAGCTATTTTTGTTAGCAGCAGGTTCTGATACTGCAAAATGAATCCACTCTGCATCCCTCTGAAATCTGGTGACAGGTGGGATTTTAATCAAACATGGCTGGCGTTTCCTGGAGAAGGGAAAAAAGCAGGGACTTCTCCACTGAAGGCTGCATTTTTCAAAAGTGCTTCAATCTCTGAGGCAGAGATGGATCCAAAGCGCCCACACAAACCCCTCACTTGAGCCGAGCACTTTGCTCCAGGCAATAGGTAGGAGATGTGTGGCTAGCCCAGCCTTGCTGTGCACCATCACTCCTGTGCCTCCAGCAGAGAATAAGGTAGAGCTGGGCGAACGCTCAGGCTGGGCCGCAGTGTGCAAAGCTGAGGGAGCACACTGGGAGGCCGACCTGCAGCCCTACCTGTGCCCACGACCACGGTCTGCACAGCACATGGCCTGGGGATGCTCCCAGGACAAGGAGGGCGGAGGGCAGGGCTGTGCGTGGCATGTTGGTCCCAGCTGAGCGATGGGGACACAGCCCTGCTCCTCACACCTGGGACGACAACACAGGCACTTTGCAAGTGGAACTAAAAGCCCTTCCAGCCCTTAATGGACATGAGAACAAAGTGAGTTTCTTAAGCAACATACTCTCATTTTGTGAAACTTCAAAGAAAGCTCAAACTCTCTGTTTCTTCATGAATAACCCAGTTTGAGTATTACAATATTAATAAATGCATTAGAACTATTTTTAAGTAAGCAAAGACTGAATGATAGTCATCCAAATTAATGAAGGGTATGAACTTAAAATTGATTATGTAAACTGTTGCCTTTCGCAGGCAACCGTGATGTTCGTTGCTTAGGGGAGCCTGCGGCTTGGCCAAATACCGAGGTGACACCAATATGATGAGCGGCAAAATGGCGTTTATTAAGTTCTAACAAGCACTTATATATCTTTTAACCCTTCGTGTACGCCCACTGGATGGTACACGTGGCACGTACCTAACACATGGGGAGGAGCCTGACACGTTACATCCCGAGACCCCGATCACGCCTATTACAACAACTCCCCCTCCCCATGCCATAGAAAGCTGACCCGTTACAACGCGAACGCAAATTCTAACTCTATTTCTATTCCTAAGTGCGTCTATAATTGCTCCTGAATGCGCTGATACACGTACTGCTGACGTGAGATTTCCTCTATGAAGTTTCTTAAGCATGCCTTAAGAAGCTGAACAAAGCATGGAAGACAGAGCATAATAGCCAAGAATATTGCTAAACCTACGATAAGCGTTTTAAGCATTTTTTTTAGCCACGGCTTTAATTCCCCAAACAGACCCTCCAACCATTCACCGAAGGGATCGGCCTGCACCTTGATCTTCTGTGTGTGGCCTTGCATCCACTGTAGTTGTTTATGGATCGATGCGCTGTGATCACTTAAGTTGAAGCAACAGAACCCTTCGACATCCTCACATCCGTGGCTTTGAGCTAAAGGCAAGAAGTCAATAGCCGTGCCACCCCCTGGCAAAGAACATAGATACAGACACATTAGTAGAGATAGAACCAAATTTCTCGGTGTGGGCAGTAACGGCTGTGTTGCCGGGTCCGTGTCCTGGCCTGTCTTCGGTGGTCCACGCACCCATATAAGTGTTTTTTTCCGCTTCTCCGGTGTCGGGGTGTTCGGCTTCCCCAGTAGCCACGCCTGCAACAGAAACGCTCAGTTCTCGTTACTTGAGGCCAAACTCTGGCTTAACTTTCCTCGATGGAACCCATATAATGTTTCCCGACTCTTTGTTTTTGACCGCTGCGTAGCCTCTACCCCAAACTAAAATAGACCACCCTGATTCCCATAACCCATTGTCGATCTTAATCTTCACCGGTGGTCCTTCTTCAATAATCCTTGGTTGCCAGTGCTTTTGCATAGGGGTGTGGTGATTCTCCCCCCGTTCAAAATGGTTTAATGCATACAACGCACGAGCCAGCAACTCTCCCTGTTGGCTCACTGGAATCTTTCCCCTGTAATTTTCCCCCTCCCCAAGGACACGCAACTTTTCCTTGAGGAGCCGATTCGCTCTTTCAACAATAGCCTGGCCCTGCGAGTTGCCAGGGATACCAGTACTATGCGTGATGCCCCAACGCGCTAGCCACTCCTTGGTGGAGCGCGAGATGAAGCAGGAGCCATTGTCTGTCTTAATGTGACTCGGTAGGCCTAATGTCGCGACACACACCGACCAGTGATGTTGTGCTGCAGAAGAATTCGCGCGGCCATGTTGGGTAGCAACAATGACAGTGGACGCAGTATCAACAGTAACCGCAAGCCAAGACCTCGGTGCCAGACGAGGCTCCAGCGTGAAGTCCGTCTGCCAGACGTCGAGAGGTGCAATTCCCCTAGGGTTCACTCCTGCACTAAGCGCAGGGGCTGAATTACAGTGAGGGCATGCCTGCACCACCTCCCGGGCCACCGCCATAGGAATAGAACATGTCCTTGACAGTGCTCGAGCCCCTAGGTGTAGCGTAGAATGTAGGTCTCTAGCCTCCCTCACCGTAAGAACCTTGTGCCCCGCGTGTTGGTCAGCGAGGGCATTGCCAGTTGTAAAGAATCCCGGAACGTCTGAATGACTTCGCACATGAAGAACAGCAGCGGGCGCTGTCCTTGCCGTCAATGCTTCCTCCAAGAGGAAGGCAATCGAAGTACTGGGTTGTCCTTCCTGCCCCATTCGTAGTAACATTTTTGCAATGAAAGCAGAGTCAGTGACTACATTGCAAGGGGTGTCTGGCCAGAGGAGCAGTGCCATCGCTACCGCCTGCGCCTCAAGTGTCTGAACACTGACACCGTGATCTTGAAATGTTCTAATTTCCCAGTCACCCGTCTGGTTCTTCCAGACAACCGCCCCCTGACCTGTCGATGAAGAGGCATCCGTAAATACTGTTGGACCATCAAGGGGAGAAGCAACAACCCGAAGACGGAGTGACACCCGGAGCGGGCGTGCCAGCTCGAAAATCGGAAGGGAACCCGCATACCTAAGCTTGCCTCCGAACCCATGCAGGGCTAGGAGGATTTCGTCAGGCAAGATCTGTGAATCTCGGAAGAACCTGGGCAGGTGGACTATATCCAAATCCTTTCCAAAATCCCTAAATGCAGCTGTCCTTGCCTTACTAAGTAGCAGGGAAAGAAGCTCCACCCATGGGGTGAATGCCCGCACCGGCTGTGCTGAGAACAGCCAGCGCAGAGGTTGTGGACAGGAGCCCAGTGCATGACCAATGACAGCTACGGCTCCATCCTGGCAGCGAGTAACAGCTTGCTGGCGTTACTAAATTTTCCTCTAAGGAGGTTTGCCCCATTTGTTGTAGCTGAGAAAGCTGTTCTTTCAGCTTGAAGCAGCTGAGAAAATCTGAATACATTGTATTGTAATCACTAAATACCAGCTTTCTCCTGGATATAAGCAGAACACCTATTTTTAGTTAAAAAGCTGCCGTTAGGTTCCACAATATCTTTTATGGGTAAAGTAATGCAGCAAGCTGGCACAAACCAAATGGCACTTGACTGTTTGCAAATTGAACATCAATGCAAACAGCAGGTGGTCACTCATCTTCAGTCTGTCACGCCGATCGTCATAATAATAGCTGTAATAACAATACTAAATAAATAACATTTAGCAATCTATGTGGTTTTTCCATGGAGGTTTTCAATACCAAAGATTCACTTTTACAATTCATGCTCAGGCAATTATTACCTGCAGCTTTATTTTTATCATCACTTTCTCCATTTTCCTATTGTTGAAAGTTAGGATTAGTATCCCTGCAGCCGAGACCTTTAGATCAGATACACACCTGGATCTCCAGGGTGCCTCTCTATTGTACATGACTACTGCTCCAGGTTTTGTCTGGAAGGAATTTTTTGGTTCTGTAAGCACTGAAAGTAGGAACGCACGGCCCACATCTAGGAATCATAGTTAAAAATGTCTAAAATGGGCATGTATGACAGCAGTGTCCTTATGGCATTTCTCCCAGCTTCACCAACTATTAACTTATCTGTTTCACTTCCCTATGTCCGTTGCTCTGGGCAGGGGGATGAACTGAACATTCATTTACTTTGGGGCATCTTATGACGCTGTCTCTGTGAAGATATCTGTGAAGAATTCGGATTGTTATGTGGCAGCCAGCAATGTTAAGCTGGAAACCAGAAGTTAGGCTGAGAGTATCTCTTAGAAACATTAACATTGGAAAAGACCTCTAAGACAATCAAGTCCAACTATCAGAGAGAAACACGAACTTCTACTGAATAAACCTTCTTGCTGTACATGCCTGGGACTGCGTGCCAGGGCCAGAGTGACCTGATGGGGCCCATGGGAAGATGTGGCCAAGACCCTGGTGATCGGTGTGAAACACTGATGCCAAGCACACGAGATGTGGGAAATGGAGTAGGAAGTGGCACTGGGAAAAGCCCAGAAACTTGTGCTGGGGCTGGGGCACGTGCTGCAGGTGAGGACGGCTCACTTTGATGACCCAGCGATGGATTGTGGCATCACAGTGAGATTGGCAGTGATGTCCCCAAGAGAAGGCCCAGTGGAAGTGACGCCCAGCAGCTTGGCCAAGTGATGACTTGAGACATCTCCAGGCAACCGATTGTGACCTCATAGCCCACACTACTTTACTGCGGGCGCAGCGGCCCTGCCCAGCAGTTCGTGCCTGGACTCCGACCGAGCGTGTGTGCGAGGACTGGAGTGTGTACAGCGCGAGCTTCGGTGCTGAAACGTGCTCCGGGTGCTGCTAGTTCAGCTCTCGGTGTCTGTCTCAGAGCCATTTGTTCTTTACCCTGACCCTGCTGGGAGCAGGCAGACGGGACATCCCGAAGAGCGCGTGCAGCAGTGTAGGTAGGTGGCACAAGGACTGATGGCTGGGGGTTGGCATCTTGAGGGACCCTTCCCAGGCCAGTGTATGGCTAATGTCTCTTGTCCTCTTGCAGTGTGACACCAGCTGCTGTACTGCTAGTGCTGGGGAGCGCATTGCCATCTTCTGCTCCCTCTAGCCCACCATAACTGGTGAAAGCATGGAGGCAGAATTAGACACCCGCTGCCCTATATGCCTGGAGAACTGGGACAGCGCAGCATACACCATGCCATGCTGCCATCAATTCTGCTTTCCCTGCATCCAGCAGTGGACTGCCATCAGCCTACAGTGTCCACTTTGCAAACGAGTAGTGCAGTCCATCATCCACACCGTGCAAGCAGATGATGACTTTAAGGAGCTGGTCCTTAGACCAGCTGCAGTGGCACCCGTTGCCGTATGGGACCCCAGAGACGACCAGGAAGTCTGGCCAAGGCCTGAAGTGCCCAGGCGTCCTGTGGGCGGCCTCAACCCTGACACCTGGGCTGCCGTCTTCAGGGACCACCCGGCCCTGCTGCAGCCCCTGCGGTCCTGGCTGCGACGCAAACTGCGCCGCATCCTGGGCAATGAGGAGCTACATGCAAATATATTGGCACACAGTGTCATCTGGGCCCTGGTCCACATTGGCTTGGAGGAGGGGGTCCTGGTAGAACTGCTGGATTCCGACCTGGAGGGCCGCACGGTGACCTTCGTACAGCAATTCATCGCCTTCACCGTGCAGAGGTGCGGCAGAGAGGCCCACCGCCTGCTGGGCCTCAATGTCCCTCCTGCTGCTGGGGCACAGGAGGCCAACTCTGCATCGGGGCCCAGAGCTGCCCCAGGAGAAGAGGTTCCTGTCCCTGGCCCAGCACCCTCCAGCAGCCCTGCCAGCTCCAGCAGGGGCGAAATGCTGGGCGGGACAGCAGAAGAGCTCAGTGGGAGTCCCAGCCGCCCACATTCCCGCCCTGCGACTGTCACTATAGAGCAGGCAGTGCCTCACGAGGTGCCAGGAGAGCCTGTGGCAGGGCCCTCTGGCAGCAGCCTGCGTGAGGGGACCCGGCGAGCCCCGAAGCGGAAGGCCGACGACTCCCAGGCCTCAGAACCGCCAAAGAAGAGACCACCTAGCCGGCAGGAATAGAAGAGTGGCAGAGCTGCTGAGACTGGGACTGGGACCTCTCGGTGTTCAGAAATGCTGAAAACAAGCAAATCTTCTTATCATCGACTCAGCTTTTGTTATTTTATATTATTATTAAAGAATCATAAAATGGTTTGGCGTGGAAGAGTCCTTCAAATTATCCAGTTCCAACCCCCTGCTGTAGGCAGGGACACCTCCCTCCAGACCAGGCTGCTCACAGCCCCATCCAGCCTGGCCTTGAGTGCTTCCAGGGAGGGTACATCCACAACCTCACTGGGCAACCTGTGCCAGCATCTCACCACCCTCACAGTTACAATATTTTGTTATTGCTTTTTAAATTATGATTACATGCAGTTGGGCTGTTATTTCTTTGTCCTCCCTAAAGTGCTCCAGTGACCATGAGGACTGCTTGTCGGCACAGAGATGGCCCAGCCTGCCAGGCTGAAAGCTGTTTTCATCGTCCTTACCATTAGATGTTTAAAATGTTTGCTATTAGATTTACTGTGGGGAGAGTTTGCCTCTAGTGTCATTTATTCTAACAGGACACCGGGAGCGTATCAGTTACAGACCAGCAGACACTGGTCCCTTTGTGACAGTTCCCATGTGCTTGTCAGCCTCCCATCCTCACTGATGCTGATGTGCATTAACAGCTCAGTACAGGAGGATCCAGCACTGTAATAGCATTAGCTGCTTGGTTAAGTCCACCCGTGTGGTGAGGATGACACTTGTGCAGAATGAAAGGTCTGAGATAAATGGCAGCTCAGATATAAAAGGAATGAAAGAAAGCTGGTAAAGGGAAACTCCAAAAGAACCTTCTGGGTCTGAAGGAAAAGGGTGAAAGCAAATATTAAGGAAATGAAACCAGCAGAGGCTTTATCTCAACTAAATTTAGTTTTATGTATACAGCAGTATTTATACTGTGCATAAAAGCCTTCCCAGGGGTGCTACAAGGCTTACCCTAGAGTAATGCAACACCTAATTATCGCTATTAGAAAACAATGAAAGACAATGTTAATGTCGAACATATAAAGCGGTTACAAAGTTTAATTTTTAATCATTTTCAGTGCATTCCCATGAAATTTCAGATCCCCAGAAGCAAACAGCATACCAGTGCATCCTTACGAGTGTAACACAGCAGTGTACTTCTGTTCGAAGCAGGCTAGCCCTTCATCTGAATATTCTTGTTGCTTCTAACTATGAATTCATGCCAAACAGTTTTGGCTGAACAAAAGAGAAATCCCTATATGGAAAAATATTCCAATGTTGTTTGAACTGTTTGCAATTGGATTTCCCTAACCCCCTGGAAATTAAAAGCAATACAAAAGAGGTTGGTATGAGATTTCCAGTCTGAGGCCCTGAAGTAAGAGCAACCAGAGATGGAGTTCCAGAGAACACAGATGGGAGACAGCCACTTGTGACACAAGAGTTGCTTTTGCACACACCTGGTTGGCATAATCAACACTTGCATCGATGAAAAGTTGACATTATGAAGCAGGGAAAGCATGAAAAAGATTTACTGACCACTCCAGAGAGTAGACGCCCTGTGACTTCAGATTACCAGCAGGCCAGCCTGAAACAGCAGCAGATATTGTGCTTTTCCCCGTGTAACATACAGGGAGATTGCCAAAACCGCTCTCAAACTGTAATTTCCAGAACTGACAACCCTAAAGATCATACAAATACTTAAAGTGAAGCATTAAACAGGGCCTTGTCGGCTGAGTGGCATGTCTGTTAAACCTTCTAAAGCAACACAATCAACTACTGTCAGAACATTCAGATTCATATTTGTGTCAACATTTGTGCTCTCCAGTGTCAGCTGAGATATCCTCTTCTATGCTTGTCTCCTGAAATGATTAGGAGACCTGGGGAGAGTGAAAGCTATTTTTGTTAGCAGCAGGTTCTGATACTGCAAAATGAATCCACTCTGCATCCCTCTGAAATCTGGTGACAGGTGGGATTTTAATCAAACATGGCTGGCGTTTCCTGGAGAAGGGAAAAAAGCAGGGACTTCTCCACTGAAGGCTGCATTTTTCAAAAGTGCTTCAATCTCTGAGGCAGAGATGGATCCAAAGCACCCACACAAACCCCTCACTTGAGCCGAGCACTTTGCTCCAGGCAATAGGTAGGAGATGTGTGGCTAGCCCAGCCTTGCTGTGCACCATCACTCCTGTGCCTCCAGCAGAGAATAAGGTAGAGCTGGGCGAACGCTCAGGCTGGGCCGCAGTGTGCAAAGCTGAGGGAGCACACTGGGAGGCCGACCTGCAGCCCTACCTGTGCCCACGACCACGGTCTGCACAGCACATGGCCTGGGGATGCTCCCAGGACAAGGAGGGCGGAGGGCAGGGCTGTGCGTGGCATGCAGGTCCCAGCTGAGCGACGGGGACACAGCCCTGCTCCTCACACCTGGGACGACAACACAGGCACTTTGCAAGTGGAACTAAAAGCCCTTCCAGCCCTTAATGGACATGAGAACAAAGTGAGTTTCTTAAGCAACATACTCTCATTTTGTGAAACTTCAAAGAAAGCTCAAACTCTCTGTTTCTTCATGAATAACCCAGTTTGAGTATTACAATATTAATAAATGCATTAGAACTATTTTTAAGTAAGCAAAGACTGAATGATAGTCATCCAAATTAATGAAGGGTATGAACTTAAAATTGATTATGTAAACCACACTAAATCCCCGCACAGATTTAATGATTTAAATTCAAATTTAATTTAGATTTAACTCAAACACTAACTTGAATTAAAGCCACTTTAACACTGTACGAGAGTGCCCAGAATGGGCTTCCGTATAGGTTAACCAGTGTGCTCTGTGCAAAGACTTTCCTGAACGGTGCTGTTTTTCCTTAATGCCATTAAGCCAGCGGCAGTCGATGGAGCACTCTGGGTGCTGAGAGGCGGTCTGTGATGGGGGCAGAGGATGACTCACCCAGACACATAAGCGGCCCCTAGCTGTAAGCACAGCAGAAGATTTACTGATGTTTTCAGGCTAATTAAATCCCTCCTAGAGAGCTCAGAGTCGCACCTCTCAGATGAAGAGGAATTCCTCTCTGTGCTGGACCCTCTCCTGCAGCAAAGACAGCGGGCAGTGCTCTGTCGGGCATCAGAACACCTTCCCCAGGAGGCAGCAGGGGAGGTTGCATCCAGCTCGTTGTCCCACCCTCCTGCCAGGGCCCCCAGCCAGCCTGACTGCTCCAGCACTGTGAGACAGGCACCCCAACTAAGCCTAATCAAAATGGGAATGGGGAGATGGAAGGGATCCATGCCAGTCAGGAGCTGGCTCCTCCGGGGAGCTGTGGGTATGACACTCAGACACAGAGAGGACGAGCACTGAAGATCCTGGGGCAGAACACAGGCTGGCGAGGTGCCTTTGTGAGCCACCTACCAGCAGGCTGGGTTTCTCTTTAAGAAAGCACACACTGTACTCTGGGTTAATGGTACGTGTTAAACAAGAACATCTGCTTATGAAGAGATAGATATGCTGAAACATTTACTGATGTTTTGCTTCCTCCCCTTGTGTCACCTGAAATCTATCATCTCACTATGGTATCCCAGTGCAGTCCTGCTTGCACATCGAGGGAAGCAGGGCAGTGGTGCACAGCTTTTAGAAGATGATTAGTGATCTGTCAGGGTAATGTCTAAACACGGGCACTGACTCAGATGTGTTACCTATAAATCTGTTCATCAGCAGCTGAGGAACATATGTGCCTCTTCTTCCTTAAACATAAAAACATTAATTACATTATATTGTACCACAGTAATGGGCAATGTGGTGACAGAAGCTTGCCAAAACTTTAATTTTAACCATAAATCTGGAGGGTCTGAAATGGTGATTCAAGCTGCTTTAGAAGATGAAGATACAGCTTAAGTCGGTGTGTGGGAGGTGATGGGGGTGGGGAGGAAGGCACAGAGAATTAGCACAGACTGACTGAAACACTGGAGGCTAGGATGGTAAAACTGCAAACTTCCTTGGGCAAAAGATAGGAAAGAATAAATTACGGTTCAGTAACAGCTCCTCTTCTGGCCTTCTCCAATTGTCCTGGGGTAAAAAGGTTCTTCTCTCCTACTATTTGGTCTTGTTTTCCTGCTGCTCGGTTTTGTCATCCCTCTTTTTCTCCTCCCCAGTGCAATCACCTGGTCACAGAGGAAGTATTGTGGACAAGCAGCTCTCGGTGTCCTTCCCCTGGACAAATCTTTATTATGAGCAGAGCTAACAAGGAGAAAAAAGCTGAGGCACAGCGTGGAGCTGGCTCTCCTTTGTACCTGGGCAAGGGCAATGAGGAGTACCCGGGATATTTATCAACAGAAACAGAGAGAATATGAAAATACACGTGTATCTTTGAATGCAAAAAGCACCACAGATAGATCCTCTTGCTTCAGAAAGTGCTGTGCCACTGACTGTTCAAAGGGTTCATCACATGAAGTGGTCCAAACTGATCTGGGATAGACAAAGCAGAAGGCAGCAGCTGCCAGTGCCCCATGACGCTGCTTTTCCCATCTGTGCTCCTTCCAGAACCGCCCCAGTCCTGCCTGCTGCTGAGAATGAGCGGCTGCCCATGAAACCACTGTGAAGATGGCCTTGATAGAGATATCTGCTGTGACTGCCCCAGTCTGCCCCACTAAGCCACAAGAAAAAGGGCAACCACTTATCGTACCAAAATCATGCAGATTCTGTCTGAACTCACCTTCAATTTAGGATTTGCCTTCAGTGTTTCAGAACCACTTGGCCATGCTCAGGTTACAAACCTAAAATGTGGCAGCCACCTGCATCAGAGTGCTGGTTTGGGAACGGGTCTTCAAAGCCTTGTTAGCCCATCACCTGTGTCCACTCTTCAAGGTGAAGAAAAAGGTACTGGGGATGGGACTCTACTGAAGGGATGCCTACGGTTTTCTGGTTTTCTCTTCTCATTTATTTGCTCCTTAACCCTTGTCTCACACCAAATTCACCTCCACAGAAGAGTGATAAAGATGATGCCACTTGTATATGCATACAAAAATAAGCACAATTAAGCAGAAACAACTGTTGTGGGCGCATTTCCAGAGGGACGTTCTCCCTTTGGAATGGCAGACATTGTTCAGAAGCTGTACCTTTGCTGGTCACTTTGCTTGGGTACAAAGCCCTGCGGGGGGTTATCTTTTCAGCACTTTGTGAAGGGGAAGGAGATATTTAAAGCAGAGCATCACATGCTTTTAAAACAACAGAAACCCACAGTCAGCTTATATTCTACTCATAGGCTGTTTCCCTACTCTTCACTCCAGGATATGTCTCTTACAAGCAAGTATGTTTTTCCATCTTCTGTAAGCAGTAACTCAACCCGTTCCGTGCTGCCGCTTCTGACAGAAAAGCACTCTCAGAAACTCAGCATTTAAACTACAGATGCACTGGCCCTGACCAGCCGTGCTTTAATCTGTCTGCATCCAGCTTCAACTGGTAATGTTTCCACAGGTATTAAAAGGGCAAAAAGCAGGAGTACCGTGTACAAACAATCCAAGCCCAGACTGCACAGATCCCAGATAAAAATACGGAGTTGTTAAGAAATTCCATAAGGTCAATGTTTTTTTTTTTTTTTCCCCAAAGCAAGAACCATGACATGGAAAATGCTTTCTATTTGCCTCTTGGCTAAAGCAACGTAACTGGCTGCCAGCTCTATTAGCCCGGACGGGAGCGTGCAGCTGCAGCAGACATCAACCTGTTTGACACAAAGAGCTGAGCGGGGTGGGGGCAGTTTGCAGCTGGGGTGTGGGGCGTTTCTCCCCTGTCAGCTCACACGGGATGTATCTATCATAAAGCAGAATACCGACTATTCGCTGTGCACTGGACAGCAATATTTCATTTCATGCATCATTAAGAACCCGCATTGATTCCAACTAGTCGTATAACCTTATCTTGCACTCACTTTAAAGCAAAAGAGGAAAACAAAACAACTCTCCTTCCTGAGTCACTGGGTAACTTTAAAAGTGCCCAAGGTACTTCAAGAAATAGGCTTTCCTAGCATCATCTGTCCTGGGGACCATGACGCTGAGTGCAATACACCACGGCTTGGAAAACAGCAAGGGTCTGGGTTTGTTTTGCACATTCACTTTACTGTCGAATGTTTGCAGGAGGTCTTATCTCCCCATCCATTTGATTTGGAATAAAGTTCAATTCAAGTGTAATAAAAAGAGGGAGAATATCACAAGAGAATAAAATGCCAGCTTCGCTAGTGCCGCTGCTGAGCTGGCTGTGAGACATGCTGCTGGGCAGCCTTCTCTGCTCCTCCACTCCAGTGCCGCCATATAACAGCACAGAAGACAGCAGTAAGAGAACTGTATCAGCATAAAAAGTAACATCTTTGTGCATACTTCAGTTTGAAGTAGCTCCATCTACTACATGCACGTGCCTAGAGCTATATGTGAATCTGGAGTCTGTGCCTAGATTAGGAATTTCAGTTCTCAGACGCGAACACAGCCATACTTGGTTTCTCCTTTTGCAGAAGTGCACAGAGGTCACAGATACCACCTCTCTGCAGTCTCCAGGGGCACAACTGGACTGTGCATGGTGCCCTTCCCCAGAGTCTTGTACAGACGGAGATGGGGTTGTTGAGCTCGCTATGTGCTCAGCTCGGGGTGAGAAGGTGCCAGGCAGTGGGATCTGGGAAGACAGCTGGCCTCAAACAGCTCTCGCTGTGTCTTTTCAATGGCCATTACTCATTTCTAACCACGGTCTGTGGCATGTTACTCACGTTTCTAATTTAATTTTCCCAGAGTCCCACGCATCTGTCACTCTCAAAGTGAACCTGCATATGTTTATTAGTTAAAAGAACTCTGAAGACCGAAAGTGCTATACATGTTTGCCAAACTCATGTTATCTAAGAGGAACGTTATTGCTTGTTTACACTAACAGCTCCTCATCCTCAACTTGAGAAGGAAAATGGGGCAAAAAGATGAAAGTTTTGCCTGCATCATTACATCAGCTGCTCTCAGTGGCATCCATCTTCCCAGCAAGAAACAATCTCTGAAGGCTTATTAGCTATCTTCAAAAGAAGAGACTGCCTCTTTGCCTCTTATCTGTACATCAGCCTGTCCCAGCATGTGGGGCAGTGCTCTACGATAAACAGTTTCACATTAATATATTCTTTGCTCTTTGAATGAGACACAATATTCTTTGTAAAGTATGTGGCAAAGACTGGCAGGGGTGCTTTCTCTCTGTGAATGAACAAGCTGGGTTTATTGTACGTAATAACATAGTTCAGGGTAGAATAAGAGCCTCGCATTCATTTCTGACCATAATTTCACAACAAAACTTGCATTTTCCCTGTATTTTATTCTCACTGCCACTGTTTGACTTTTCTATTTTTTCTCTCTCTTCAGGTCCCACAGCATCTGGTGGCAAATCAAACATGGTAAAATGTTGTTTTTGAGCTTAATAATATTTTCCAAGTCATTTATTTACCAAATGCTCTTGGAGGAAGTGTTTTGTTCTGTATGTTAACAGGTGGTGTATACTCAATCTGAATGTATGGGTAATCAAATCATAGCAATAGGGGAGTCTCTCAGGGTGTTGCAGTTGGACAAGTCCTCATAAATTCAAAGGCGGCACATTTGGAGTACCTGAGCCTCCTGGCCACTCCTGCTCCCAAACACTACCGCGTTCCTCTAGCTGCCACGGCTCTGCTTTGAGACGCCTGCTTTATTTGTATTGCAGAAGCAGACCTCTACACTAAAGTTGCAGTTACAGAAACAGCAAAAATGGAAAGTGATGGCTTCTATCAAAGAAAACCAGCTCATGGTCTGATTTGATACAAAACCTCAGCTAAAAATTCCCCTAGGAAGATGGCTGTTCATCTTAGCAGACCCAAGTATCTTCACTCTGCGCTGTCTCCTTGGAATACTGGGGTTATTTTTAGAGCTTGTGTCTCACTGTTCAGAGGGGTTCCTCCACATTCCCCCATTTTAGCAAGTACAGATCTTAAAAAGAACAGAAGTAACATAAATACATAATTGCTGTTTGATTCACTGTCTTTAGAAGAGATCACAGCCCAGTTTAAGATTCAGCTAAAATTAACAGGACAACATTACAAGCAAAGTAGCCTTCTTTTTTTTTTTTTCCCCCATATGAAACCACATCTTTCTTTCAAAGAATATTTTTAGTCTGATTTCTCATTCTTTCAGCAACTGCAGAAATTTGGATTTGCCCATCTATAGCACCAGAACATCAGGGGTCTTGGCTATCTTCTACTGCTTATAAAAAACATTAGACAAGTTGTATGTCCCCATTAGCCAACAAAAAAGAAATTCCTAATGCTGGTATCGGAGGTGCCTGTCATGACCCTTCTAACTTCAGAGTGCTGGATAAATTCAAACTCTAAGCTTAGACATGGAGGGTTTTTTTTTTTCAATCCACCAAACAACAGGAGCAGATGCAGATTATTTTTTGGATAAGACATCCCTCTTTTGGAATGATTTCACATGCTAACTTTGCTTGGGAACCGCTCCTGTTGGTGACCATGTGTTCAACACATCTGCTTTGGCTTGTTGTTTTCTCTGAGACTGACAATATTGTGGCAAGACGTCAGAGTGAATTGAGGTGAAGAAAAATGAAAAAGAAAATGAACATGAAAGAGCTGCATTGCAAATCCAAATGAACCCTGAGAGACGTTCCATCCCTTGATCATCTCTGTGTATATTAGGGTACGTGTAGAGGGATTTGAAGAAGTGGGAGGGATTGATGGGCTTGAAGTAATATCTAGGCTTGTCTTGTCTCAGTCAAAAACTCAGCTTGAGCAGACATGCTGGGAGGACATTTCTGACTTCTAACCCACAGGAGAAGATGCCTTCAGAAAGTTGGGAAAATCCTGCCAATGACTCATCAAGGCTGGTTTCACCGTTCACTGCATAATGCACTCATTCATCAAACTGAAAGGATTTCAATCAATATTGTCAAACTAAAAAGTTATGTATTAAATACACATGCACACACAAGAGCACTCGGTTATGCATAACATATGTGATGGCCATCATCAAATAAATTAAAGGACCAGGTGCCAAACTGAATTTACCAAAAATCGCTCTTTCTGCCTGCCCCTTATTTGCACTGAAATTCCTACTCAAAACTCAATATACAACACAAGTGATGCACAACGCAATTGCTCACCACTCACTGACGGATGCCCAGCCAGCGGCAGCCCTCCCAGCAGACTCCTCCTGTTTCACTGCTGAACGTGACACCATATGGTACGGGACATCCCTTTGGTCAGGGGTCACCTGTCCTGGCTGTGTGCCCCCAGCTCCTTGCTGCTGGTGTTGCTCAACTCTGTGTAACAAAACTTGGAAGTGGATAGGGTGTGTCTAGCTCCCTTGCAATCTGATAGATTCCCACCACTCATGCAGCTTCCTGCATGGTTAAGGACAACTACGGAGCTAACAGCAGCAAAGTATCCCTTCTGTTATCTGCACACAGAGGTGACAGAGGAATACACCCATTTTACCCAGGTGTTGCCACAGGAAGCTCAGCCCTACTGTGACCACAAAAGGAGAGCAGAAGCAGTGCTGTTGTTCCGTCTCTTCCATTAAACGGTTAAAAAAACAATACCACATTTACAAACTAGATGCCTGATTCTCTCCCTGCATGTCAAGGTGGTGAAGTATTAAGAACTCTGCTGGCTCAGTCAGGTCACTCCTTGAGCATCAGGAAATTAGGCAGTGGACTGTGCTGCCCATCTGTTGAGAAAGATACCAAACAGCTCTCAATTAATTATTTTTAGGAGGTATGCAGAGGACAAATTGCCTCCACTGAGGACAGCTACACTGCAGGCCAGTCTGCGCTCCATAAAGCCATGTTGTTCCAGTGAAGTCAGTGCAACTTTGTGCACTTGTGACAGCTGAGGATACGGCCTGTGCTATTTTTCTCTTAAAGCACAAACATTACAACATTTTAGCACGCGACGAACATTAGGTACACTGGTAGTTCAAATGAAATACTGATCTTCTGATTGCTTAGGTTAACTCTATAGTGTTTGAGCCATCATGAGGAAACTTGTAGCACTCCCACTAAACAAGTTGCTTATTTAATGTCTTTCTCTGAGCTGGAGAGAATGGTTTGCAATAGTTACAGAAATACAAAAGACCTATGCAATGGGATTATTCTATAAAGTCAAAACCTGTATCTATAAATATGTGAGAAGCCATCGAGCTGAGAGCAAATAGAGGTACAGAGCACTGCACATGCACAGCAAACTCAGGTAACGCGACTATTTATGATAGAAGCTTCCCAGGACATGATTTTTTCAAGGTTCTCTTCCCTTTCACTGTCATTCTGAAGCTCTCCCTTCCTCACAGGCAGGCCAATTACTGGGATAGCTCAGAAGTTTCTGTCACAACTCGAGCAGTTTCTGAAAACAAGTATCAGCTTAAAAAAGAAGAGACGCAGGAAACAAAAAAAGCTACAGGGATATTGCTGGAGGGGGAAAAGAGAGGGAGTCAGTCCTCCACTTCCAAAGCAATTGTGGATATGGATTGCATGGAAGGCTCTCATCAGCAGGGAGTCTGACAGGTCTATCAGGGGAGAGTTCATCTACTTCTATAATAGTAGTTATTTGAACAACTCCAGATCGATATAGTTTCTAGGGGGGATGCTACTATTTGTTGGGAAATAAGAGAGAAACATTGGTAAAAGTTTCCTTTCTGTTTCTGCAGTAACCACCACGAGACCATACCTGCCCACTGGAGCTGGGGCTCATGCTCAGTGGCTCACAGCTGCACAGCTCTGGAGGAAAAGCCGTGTGTGTGTCACACATGGAGCGCCGCTTTGCTGTGCCTTGTATGATTCAGAGCTCAGAGTGGTCAAACTCAGGGCACTGAAGTGATGACAGCACCTGAAGGAGCTCGCTTGGGAAACAAAAGTGGTTCTCAATTTGCACTGGCCTCTGGTGTTAGGACAGGGGCCTATCCACACAGGCCTGTAAGGAATTCTTGCAGCCTCTGCTCACTCCAAGGCTTCTGCGCATTGCTTCGTGTGCAGAAGGCAGCATGGTACAAGCCCAGGACACCCACAGTGCTCAAGGTCAGCAGCTTATTTCTATGTAGAAAGCAGAAACATCCTGCTAGGTGGCAGGCCACAAGGTGCAGTTAGCTCCGAGCTACCTTGAGAAAGGAGAACTGTAATCTCCTTCAGTGCATGCCATGGGTCTGCTGCCCCAAACGGAGGGGTGCAAGGCTCTGGTACCTGCCAGCATCTCAGATTCCCTACAGAAACCTCATTTCTGTGAGCACCCGTTGCAAAAAGGCAGCACACGTAAGACTGGGATCTGGCTAAGTTATGACTGCGGAGATAATAAACGTTATTGCATTGTGCATCATCACAGCCAAGCAGCAACACTTCTACTCCGTTAGCAAACACACCTGCAATATCTTTACCTTAAATGAGCTATAAAGTTGTCTACCTCTCCTTCACTGTTTACTTTGTGTTTCCATTTTTCTGCACAGGCTGCAGTATTTCGCTCCTTAAGAGGTGTGTGTGATAAGCTCATGAATAACAAATGAGGATTTATGTTTGTGGATTGTGAAATAATATTAACGTGACTATTACTTTTAATCTTTGCTTTTGAATGATGTATTGAGCTGCAGGTAATCCCAGAGGGATATTATTAGGGTCTGGGTATTGGAAATGTCTCCTTCTTTTGTCTTCCCTGCTATTAAGTGTGGAATTGAATGTAGAAAAGTGAAGAAAGTAGGACAAACACAGGCTCTCCACTTTAATGCCTTATTTTATAGCCTAAGAGCCCCATCAGCTGTATAATCTAATGGGGGGGGGGGGGGGGGGGGGTCAGGTTGGGGAAGGGGATAAGAAAGATGAGGAATTCTAGAACTGTGAACACCAGTTACCTTTCCTGAGAGAAACGATGAACGTCTCCCACTCTGTAGCTTCATCTCCAGTAACAAAAACTGAAATTAGCTGTTCTCAAGAAATTTTCATCTATTTTAAAACCCAAATCTTCCTCACTGTTTAGAAATGAAAGAATACATTTTCTTTTCTTCACAGCTTCCAAACGCCAGTACTGGAAGCTGGAATGAATGCTGCAGCCCAACATTTGAAATAATAGTAGAAAAAATGAAATGCTTGCAATTCTATTGGAACGAAATTAAATAAACTGCCTCTTCAAATTTACCTTCTTTATCTAACTGTGATAGGATGCTATTTCTTTAAGAGGATGAATTTTTGAAAACGTTTTCCAGTACTGTAAATATAAGAGGAAAAATATGATGGTTTAATGCAAATACAACTCCCTTTCCCCTCAGTATTTGTAAGCAAACAGAAAATCTTGCTAGCTCTATGAATCTACTGTTCATTTCAAGTCATCAAACAGATACTGTTCATTATTTTTGCACGTCAGCACTGCTACTAACGTTCATTAGTACAATAATGCTGTATTGCAGCTGGACTGAGGTGCTCAGAAGGGTCAACCCCTTGTCCAGAGGTGGCTGCTGTCCCATTTGTATCAGGGCAGCAGCCTGCAAGCAGGAGGAAGATGCTCAGCACTTAGGACAAGCTCCTCCAAGTCACTGGTGGCTGCCCCTCTTCTCAGGAGAACTGCTGGCACGCTATGGGGGAAATATTCTGCAGGCTTGATTGGATCTGGGCCACTGAACCACACCGCAGTGGTTTTGGCTTCCTAACAGATCTTGCTACTCTTAATCCCACTCATGCAGAGCTCCCAGGATCCACTGTGTCCTAATGCAACGTCCACTGAATACAGCTGAAAAGGAACACAGAGTTTCACCTCTCCTGTGGGGTCTCCCACAGAAATCAGAGGTTCGGCTGAAAGAAATGTGGGTTTGCAAAAAAGCCCGAAGCAAATGAAAACCCTGCAGTGCTTGATAAGCTCATAGTGCAGAAAATAAAATGTAGTCTCTGCTGTAGGCTGAGGCCACATCAGAACTGAAGAAAGCTGTGGTGTGAGGCCGGCTGGGAAGGAGCTGGGTCCATCATTCAGGAATAAGTGACGGGTGGTAAAAGGCGAAGATCAGGTCTCTTTGTCCTCTCCAGCTTTACTCTGAGAAACAGTTTAAGTTTCAGTGGGAATTTTTATTCTTAAACATAAGGCAGTCCTGTCCTTGAACGCGGATAGACCTAATTATGAGAGGCTTATAGGGATGGTGAATAGATCATCTTTGCTTCTTGAGTTAATCTTGATACATAATGTATGGCAAATATTGTCTTGTTTCTTTTAAAACCATCAGTGAGAGAAAATTCCTGGGACGGGAAATGCAATCTTTCAAAGGATTAAGAGAGAACTAACTAACATGAACCAGATCATTAGCTTTGTATTTTCTGTTCCACCTTCTGATGCCCATATTTCACTCACGAGGATGAGTTGGAACAATTCCAAAAACTAAGTGGAAATTAATTTCTCAAAGGCTGATCGGGAAGTTAAGACGCATTTCAAAATCGTTTGCTGTATAGATCCCATCCATTTGCCCCGAAGAAAGACAAAATAATGCTTTATGTAGCAACACGAAGTACCTGAAGTTAAAATGAATATGGAGGAGCCATTAGAGGAGGCTTGGGAGGAAGCAGCCAACGGTTCAGTGCTGCCATGAATGTCAGCCATTGTGAGGGTGTACTGAGCATGCTTAAATTTATGTTAAAAATGGGGCTTTTAAGGAATTCCGGAGGACTGTGTGAGGAGGACTGTCCACATTGATTTCCCAGCAGATTTTAAGATAGCGGACTTAGGTTTTCAAAGAGACCCCTACATTATGAAAACCTACAGCACAAAAGTATTAGGAAAAAAAAAAAAAAAAAATCGAAGGCTTCATTTTGCTTTTGATGTTATGTTCTCTAATAGTATGGGCTATTTAAGAACCTCTTTTCAAAGTGAAAGGAATGTTGACAAAATGATAAAGTTGTTTTCTTCCTCTAATGCCTAATTCTTATGGTATATAACTTGTAATTTTTGTAAAATGTCAAACTTACGGGAGATTTAATTAGCACAAGAGTGTTCTGTGACAGACAACTGCTTTGCAGAAGATTTTGCAGGGCTGCTTTGCAACTAGTTTTAACAGAATAAAATTCAATTGCAAACAACAAAAGAGGGGGGAAACCAATCAGGATTGCTTCATCATTAGGAAGATTCTCTTCTGAACATATCCAAGCTCCAGAATCTGGGAAAGGTGGGGGTCTGGTGAGTTCAGATGCTGGGCCAAGCCCCAAATAACGTGTGTAATTTCAAGTCTGAGAAATAAAGGGCAAAATAGTGGTGCTTTGAGTTATGAATACACTGAAGGTCTTTGCCAAATAATAGTATGAAACTAATGATGATAAATACCGTGAAAGTGGTTGAAGCAGGATGGCACAGAATTGCATTTATATTGTTAATAGTAGCTAACTAAGGTCCTTGCGATCCTTTTCAGCTATGCTTACAGGGAGGTAAGAGGACTCACAGACAGACACCTGCATTTCCAAAACTGCTGGAAAAGCCCCCTGCCACTGCTCTCAGTGTGCCATCGTCACTCCTAGCACTGCCACATACCTTGCTCGAAGCCACCCGGCACCTGAGCACCGCCAGGGATCATCCGGATTCATATCTAACCTGCAGATCGGTTTGGAAAGATTTTCTCCTGGCACAGGGTGGCAAAGGACTGCAGCGATGGAACAGATAATTAATCACACCACTTTGTACCTTGATCCACATGATAAATGAAAGTATGCCTTTGGGGTAAGTAAAATGCTGATTCTGCAAGAGGAAGTGTCCAAATCAATGTGGATGTGAAGAGCACTGGATGTTAGCACTGACATTTCGGTGTGACAGGCTTATGAGATCAGTTGGCACGTGCCGGTCTAATTAAGAACTAAAGACTGAATGGGAGTGGCTTGTTCCTTTCTGCTGTGGGGGAGCACTAATAAGATCAGGAGGACAGGTTGGTTGAACGCGATGTAGAAATTCCTTGCGTAAATGCAGAGCTGAGGCTTCCATAGCTGCTGCTGAAATCTCTTTTCAAAGGTTTAAATTCATTTAACTCATTTAAAACACAGAACTCAGTATCCATGAAAAATCTTCCTTTTGTTCCAGCCTTAAAAAGTGCCTTTTCATCTTGTTGAACCCACTTATACTGCCTTAAAGCATTAATTGCTAATGATTCCTTTGGTTCAATGTTATCCTGGACAAATTATGGCAATTATCTAGATCACAAATATATGTAACAGTCTTTGATACCTTCTCTAATTGCACTTGAAGTTCAAATGCCTGATGTTTAATATGGCTTGATTCATTAAGGTTTCTTCCAAGTAAAGTCAATGGCAAAAGTCCCAGTGACTTCAGTGGTGAAGGTTCACACATGTACATATGGTTCATCCTATTGCAGAGGAAGACTTTGTTTTCTTTTAATTCACTAGATGGTAGCAGTGTACAATGGTTTTTGTTTTTTTCTTTTTTTCTTTTAATTTCTTTTTAATTCATTTGACTCTTTAGTTCATCTGAACCTTCTTTCACACTCCAGCCTATCCTTTCTGAGTGTTGCACTGCAGTTTTGAGCAGAAAAAAGACAAAAGACTTCAAACATTCTTCTGAAAGGATGCCAAAATCTGTAGCACCCTCCAGATGTTTCCGTGTGATGACAGAAACCAGACTGCATTTGATGCAGTCTGATGGTCAGACAATGACGCCGACATCTAATCCTGAGCTTAAACTCTTTCATCCAACCAATACATACAAAAAGAAGAAAGATAAATTAAATCCTCATTAGTTCTGTACCCTTCTACCAGTTTTTACTGTCAGGCAGTGTGTCTAAATATCTAGGATAGTCACCATGTTCAGCAAGGGCCATTCTACTTGGCAGCTGGCAAGAGGACTTGGGTTTCCAAACTACTCTCTGGGGTAAGGTTCTTGCTGAGTGGAACCCTTTTTTACCA
Source organism: Gallus gallus (assembly GCF_016699485.2). Lineage (NCBI taxonomy): Eukaryota > Metazoa > Chordata > Aves > Galliformes > Phasianidae > Gallus > Gallus gallus. The sequence goes on from NC_052545.1 coordinate 10,190,495, forward strand.
ACAAAGGATGTGCAGATAAACAAGAAGCATTCATTTGGAACAGATGCTGCTGCTATTTCATGTACTTTTGTTGTACATAATGCAATGTGCACGTGTAGGGTTAACCTACAGGTTAACCTGATCTACAGGTTGATACATGAGCATTAATCAGCTTGTGGGAAGGCGGAAGGGAAAATTATAACTGAATGTTGACAGTCTCTACCCAACAACAAGAAACTGTTTTCAAACACAATGGTGTGACCTTCGGCATTCCATTTTTACCACTAGCATGTCCAATGCCTTCAGAGCTGATGGCCAGTCCAAGTGGTGCTCTGAGAAGGTGGCCACCACCACCTTCTTTAGTGTGGCACTAAAGGGACTGCCTCCTACAAAGGGCTCCCAGCAGCTCTCTGGAGAAGCTGGGTTTCTCTGTTTTCTCTTCTCTGTTTGGCCCTTCATTTAGAATCTTCTGAGGGATATGCTTAATTCCTATTGCTGCAGTGTGAGTTTTAGCCAAGATTGAATTCCACAGCAAGGGCTGTGATGCTATAGTCCACCTCTGGTTTGGTTACCAATCACGCAGGGTTGCCTGGCCCTGCCTGCCCCCATCTTTCACAACCAGCCAAGCAGGCAGGCTGGCTGACTCGGCTACTACAGAAACCTGAAACTAGCTCAATATCTTTAAACACATAGCAGCCATAGCTCTACATTTCATTCCTAATGTTAGTTCTACTACCATACATCAGACATAAACTATGGAAAATTGAAGTGGTCTATCAGAGAGCCTTTTTTAGCCTAAAAATACATGGTGCTAAAAAAGATGAAGATATTTATGTACTGATAGATAACGGCCAGAAGTAGCAGAGATATGAATAATGCAGCCCTCGAGTGAGTAGCTACAAGTAACTGCAGTTATCCAGCATCCCCATCTGAACCCAGTGGGATGCAGATAGTAGCCTTATCATTAACTAAACCTGTTAGACAGGCTGATCCTGAGATCACTTTGCAGAAGTTGCTCTATGCAAGGCTTGCAGCAAACATTATTTTCTGGTGGTACAATGAAATAAATCCAAGGGACATTTGCAGGAGAGTTTTCCGGATTCCTTCAGGCAATGAATGTGAAAGAGAGACTGTAATGTAAGTATACTCTTGCTTTTTGCAAAGCAGGGTGAGATAGGGAGAATTAACACTGACAGCAGAAAGCACATTCAGGTTTCATGAAGATGTTTAAATATCTGATATCATTTTGCCAATTTGAATGGCTGAGTGGCAGGAATAACTACTGGGTTTTATACTTGATTTTTGGCAGATTCAACCAATTGAGATACTAAACTCTGATATGCACATGCAGATGTAGAAAAAACCCACAAGAATTAAAAAAATCTGCATCATACCTTAAAGGTGCACCCACTTTATAATTCTTTGTAAAATTCCATGGATAGTACAGAACAATCTCCTGCTAAGGGTCACAAAAAAATCCCTAAAACATATGATAGTAATGATTGTAGCACAAGACAATCAAGGTCAAATTTCTACTTTCTTTTGGTTGTTGTTATTCCATAATTGCTGACAAAATTTCAAAATGGAAAACCTAATCTAAAATTTGAGCAAGGAACTGAATCACGCTTGGGAAAAGGCAGGCTGTGCTAAAAGCACCAAGCAGAACATAGCAGTTTATGCTGCATGTATGTGAAAGAGAGGGAAGTGAGTGCATTCTCCGCCATACTAATTCTACAGCTCTCACTTAGGAATTAATACAACATAGAACTCGACCCTCTTGCAGCTGCATTCCTGCTGGCTGCTGCTGGGGTGATACATTGCAATAATATGCCAGTGATGATATTCCAGTAGTAAATGATGGTAATATACCATCAGATCGTCATCACTCCAGTGATGTACTATTGCTATACATCATCAGGCAACAGAACTTAAGCATTAGTGGAAGAGGTTGAACATACACCCAACATGGTGTAAGGTATAATGCACCATATGCGTTGTGTACGTGTTTTCATCAGTAACCGCATATGCAATGTGTGCCGCATATACAAGCTTTCTTACTTAAAATCAAGAGAGAACGTGAGTACACAAATAACGTAATAGTACATGTAAAGGTGCACGCTGCTGACTTTATGCAATGTAGTTATATGCAAGCACTGAGATGTAAAAAGATGCACATACTTCCATGCAGGTTTAGAGACGCAGATCCCTTTGCTACCATAATCCAAACATCTGTATCGATCTACAGCTGTGTAACTTAGATTCTTAGATCTACCAACTACTTGGGACAGAAACCTTGCTTTGACACTGTCCGCTGCTGTTGGCGCATAGTCAGCCCACGGCTTTCACCTTGTGAATATTAAAGGACTTCACAAACATCAGTAAATCAGTAGTTACATCCAGTAGGGACAAACAGAAACAGAAACTTGCTCCAGTCTAAGAAAGAAGCAACAGAGCTGCTTAGCAATCAGATGGTCACCACCCTGTTTCCCCTGAGCTTTGCAACATGAGTGTGTTGGACAGCTGGATGCAGAGCCTTGCCTTGATAGGTCACGGTCAGCAGATTTTTGATTTCATACACAGCCATCTCTCAGACTGCTCTTAAGACAGTGTAGGCAAACAGGTACACAGATTGTAAGGTATACAGATACAGGACCAGAGGGATTATCGCGTTACAAAGGAATAATGAAATAAAGAGCTTACCTGTGTCCTGGGCTCGTGGAAGGGCTCCAAGAAGGACGATCTCCAGATAGAGATCCTTCCTCCTTGGGAGTCAGCCCTTAAATGGGGTCTAGGAGGGGCGGAGCTCCACCCCTTCCGGTCACTCAGGTGAAATTGCATTCACCTGTGCCCCTGAGGCTGACTCAGCACTCGCCTCAGGTGGTCCATCAGAGGTTCAGGCTGTGATTCAACAGTTCCCATACAGACAGTGATTACTGCCAGAGGGCTCTCAGATTATTTTTTGAGTACTGACCAACTCTTCTGCAATAATGGCACACCGCTACAGCTGATACACATGCAAATGAGTCAAGTAATTGCAGGAAAAAAATATTAAAAGATATTTCTATTTCTTATTCCTTCTTTCTCCCATTTGGTAGATGTCCTCACAGGAAGCCTATGCAGATGTATGGCACCACAGTGGTGACATTTTCACTGAACTCTACTCAGGTGACATAATTCACAGTGTAATCTCCGAAGAAGTGGCTGGTCCTAGCTCCCTAACAGTGATGTGAGCTTGGTGGGTCCCTCTGAGTCACCTACCTACATGGAGGTTTAAAAGGAAACAAAGTTTTTCCTTTGAAACCAAATTACCGATACCAGGACGTTACAGTCGACGGAAGAGATTCCTTTTTGTCAGCAAAGTGCAGTTTCAGAGGCTCAGTTCTGATGACAGCAGACCAGAGAATGAAGCTATGCACTTTAAAGATTTTCCCTAGCCTTTTGGATACTGAATTTCTCCAGAGGAATTCAGTACCGGCCAGCTCTGTGATCAATAAATACACTATTGATGGAAGACGAGGAAAGGACTTAAGGAATCATTAAAGGTCAGCTGATTTGTCCCTAAAGCTCATATGCTCTGCATCTGTTTACTACTTGAGAGTCACAGATTGAAACTGTGAAATTCATCTGGGAAAGAAGTTTATTTTATTAGCCTGGCTGAAGTTGCTATCTCTTCGCATGGAAGAATATTAACTTCTAGGAGCTGGTGTGAGGAGCTATGAGCTATCGAACTGGTCGGTTCTGCTGTTCTTTGAAGTAAAACAAGCACCTCCATTTGATTTCAAATAAAAACGCTCGAGCCAAGTAAAGCATCACTCACACAGCTTGGAGTGCTGTGGTTTCATTAGGATGCCCGTGACATCCAAAATGCTGCTACTGTAAATTTGGTTCAGCTACCGAGATTGCATCTTTTAGTACATTATAAATAAACTTTTTTTGGATACTATTCCAAGAGTCAATGCCACATGCTGGACAAAAAAAGCAATTAGAAGGAAGCTAGGGGAGGGTGAGGATCTCCAATTGTAATGTACACGTTGTAACCCAACAGAGAACCCGGAGCCACAGGGCCAAACTGCAGCTCCTGCAGGGCTTGGAACATTTTGTCTGCTTTACTACCTTTCACTAGCGCCAGTGGAACTATAGCCTCAGTTAGAAAAGGTATCCACCTCTAGCATAAAGATTCTGTAGTGATGAAAACTACCCCAACCTCATTAAACTGTTCCTCTGCTTAGGGAGCTTCACTGTTAGCAACTTGAAATATCTGCCTGGAATATTCACAAACTGGGATGCTCAAAGTTGAAGTAATGTGGGTTCTCCTATCGATTTCATTGTTCAGCAGAGGCACTTCTCTTTTCTCGTTCCAGGTACTTCCTCTGTAGTCAAGTTATCATTCATCTTTCTGTTCTGGTGGGCCTATTATTCCACCTACTGATTGGTTTTCTTTGAAACTTCTTAAGTTCATAGTACTATTTTGCTATCAATATTGCAACGCTTCATTGAAGCCTACATATATTCACAAAATGCTTTTCCTATGTCAACGAAACCTAAAACCCATCTAAGAAGTTTAAAGTTACTTCAAGAAGAAACACTTCCACACAGGCTTTGTTGATTAGCATTAACGATGGTATGCATCTTTCAGTCTCTGTGAAACAAATAAATTATGAGTTATTCCACCATTTTCCCATATTGATGTCAGCCTGACAAACTCTGTTGTTTCAGCCATCTCTCCCAAACTTTTAAACACACTGACATGGACCTACCCATCTCTCAGCTTTCTGGAATCTTCCCCTATTCACGGGTTACTGAAAAATCAATATTAGCTGCCAAAAAAGCTCCTCAGCCAGCTGCTTTGTAATTCCTCGATGCAAATTACCCAGAACTTCTGATTTAAGTATGTCTAACTACAGTAGCTGTTGATTAATATCCTCTTTAGTTACAGTAGGAATAGAAAGTGTATTACCATCATCATATAACAAATACATCATCCTTTACCCCTGTACTGAACAAGACATCTCTATTGAATTCTATTGCTTTGTTACCATAAAAAAGAAGTGCCTATTGTCTCCATGTGAGAACAGACCAGTGGTCTGTTTCCATTTTTTTTTTCTTTAACTCCAGAATTATTTTGCTACAACTTTTCACTTATTAATTTTCTTTACCTCCTTTTTTTTTGGTCACTTTCCTACAAGTTCTATTCTCCTTAACTATCAGCTTTGTCTCCTTCTTATCTGTAAGACTTATTTGTCATTTCCTTCCTGCTTTAGAGGTTTCTGATTTATTATGCTGAGCCTATTCTGTTGCTTTCCTACACAGGCACAGTCTTCTTTCTCCTGCTAAATAATGTTATTCTTTAGTAGTTCTTACAAAGCTCTCCTATTCTCTGCCTTATTTCCCTCTTCTGGCTGATACTGCTCCTGATGTTTCTGGCCTCATAAAGCCAGCCTTCTGAAGAAGCCAGTAAATACTGGCCTGGCTCACGTTTAATTTTGCGTACATACAGCCACATTAATTGAATTATTACCACTCGTGCGTCAAAGACCAGGAGAAGACTGGTTCTTAGTATAAAAACGTTCCCTTTTGCCACGGGCAGAAAAAAGATAAACAGAAACCACTCATAATACTGAATCATTCACTTTTGACACTAAAGCCATCCTTTCCCGTAAAGGAATCTTTACGGGAATCTTTCCTACAGGAAAGATCTGATGCAGAGTTAGAGCAGGAGAAGTGCCAGCCTCACCAGAAGAGTTTTATAGCTCCCTGTGGGACAGGGCAGCTTGCTCCAGCTGGGCCCTGCACAGATTCCCTTCCCTCCCCCTTCCCCTATGGCTGGGTTCCCTGGCTCGCTCTGAAGACAGGCAGCTGTGAGGTGTATTCTGCCAAGAGAACAGGAGCATTAAACCTCTTCTTATCACCCATCGGATGGGTTCTGTAGGGCCTAGGAAGTTCTCACTTCCTTAATACATAAGAATGAAATGCTTCACGAGGAGAGCAGTGAGGCCCTGGCAATGCTGCCCAGAGAGCTGTGGAAGTCCCATCCCTGGAGGGGATCCCAGACTGGACGGGGCCCTGGGCAGCCCGAGCTGGTGGCAGGGGGCTGAAACGAGATCTTTAAACATCCTTCCAAACAATTCCGTGATTCTGTGAACCCTTCAGAACCCACGGGCTCTGCTCCAAAGCTGCTTGGCACAAGGGGAGCCCCTTCCCACTGAATTCTGTGTTAACATTGGAGGTGAAGAACCAAGCCTGGCTTCTGAGCAGGCTGCAGCACTCCTGTTGGGATGCTGCTGGCTGAGAGAATAAGATGCTTCATGTATTTGTGTCCTTCTGGAGCAGGTTCAGGCTGCTCGTTGTTTCAGCCAAGGAAGAGAATGAGCTGATATTCCCCACTGCTCCCTCTCCTTAAAGCCCAGCGCTATGTTCTCAGAACAATAACCCTATTTAGTTTGGTTCCCTGAACTAAAATGTCTGCACACTGTTTTCCTCACTTGCACTTGTGTTTGGATCTTTTCTCATAGCTGTCGTAATTGAAAACGGTTAATGTGCAATGGCTTCACTAGGTGGTTAACAGAAGCAATTAGAGCTGAGCTCAATATCTGTTATGCTGCTTTGCAGAGGCCCCAAACTGGCTTACATCTTAACTTCAAATGATTCAGTAGGAAAAAAATCTTTCAGAAGCTTTTTCCCAGCGTGTCTGCTTTGTCCCTGAACATGCTTGGATTTATGCGTGTATTTTCACCTGTCAAACAGCAATGAAACCCAGCAAAGGCAAAGTGCTTGAGCTGTACAGTCTGCCACAAAGCAGCATCACAAACCATGTCCACAGCTGAGCTGGACACAACAGCAGCATGGCTGCAGCCTGTTCACAGCTGCCCATGAACCAGGTCATGGCTCAGCCCCGTGCCCCCAGGATGCTGTGGCTGCTGGAGCTGAGCGGGTACCAGGAGCCTGCTCACTTCTCAGGGCTGGGACTTCCCATTCCTCATCAAGTCTGAAGTTAAGCTGTGCATCCAAACATGATGGCACAGTATGTCAAATACACGAACAAAGTGTCCTAATAGCTGCTCTTCCCCTTCTTCATCCAGAAAAAGGAACAAAGAATTCTTACTATCTTGAAGACTGACTGTAGGCTTACCTACTATATATATATAAGCCTTCAAAATGTGATACCGTACTTTATAAAACCAAAAGAAGATACATTGAATCCTGGCCAGATTACTCCCCTTCAGTCCCATTCTTCACATGAGGCACCTATTGTGGATCTAGGAATACTCTCTCCTGGTACGTAGGTTTAGACTATAGCTTGTTCTTGTGATTGCAAGTAAGCCATAGAAAGAATGGGAAGGGAAAAGGGAAGGGAAAAGGGAAGGGAAAAGGGAAGGGAAAAGGGAAGGGAAAAGGGAAGGGAAAAGGGAAGGGAAAAGGGAAGGGAAAAGGGAAGGGAAAAGGGAAGGGAAAAGGGAAGGGAAAAGGGAAGGGAAAAGGGAAGGGAAAAGGGAAGGGAAAAGGGAAGGAAGGATGGAAAGAAGGACGGAAGGATGGAAGGGGTTATAGCAATTACTAAGTTTCTTCTGCCGAATATGTTATTGCTATTAAAATTTTAAGAGTTTGAAGTGACAGTAAATGTGGTCTTATTTTAGAATGGTTTCCATAACGCTACACAACAGTTGCCAATGGCACTTATGCCTTTTTGTACATACACACACAGCTATTTAGCCGACAACAGTGTTTAAGCCATTAAACAAGATAATATTGTAACTGTTATGCAATGGTAAAGCTCGCTCCTCAAAGAAATATTTGGTGTTTTAATCTGAAAGTCAACATTTGTTCCATATTCATTTATATTTTCTTTATTAGAAATGTATAATTTAATGTAATATTTAAGGCCCTTGGGGTATATGCTCCGTTACCTATAAAACATTCATGCACATTGAACACTTTTTTGGTGCCAGTTCTTGGCTTTGTACATCTGCTTTACAATACTGAGTATTCTAACTAACAACATGCCTTAATTGAGTTTAGGTGTTCAAGTCATTTATTTAAATTTAGTACTGTGAATAATTTATTTCAATTTACATTTTAATTATTTTACCCACTTTTTTGGGAGCAACCTCATTTTCTAGCTCCTAAAAAAATAATCGGCATATGTTTACTGCAGCAACATTCACACTTACTGAATTCTCTGAGAAGTTTAGTTCCAAACTGAGAAATGCTAATGAATTATTCATACAGCAGGCATTAGCCAGAATTAAATTAGGATGTCCAGATCCAAAAGAAACCTGACCTTCTAATACCTATCAGCCCCTCAAGCTCCCTGAGGAACTCTCATCTGCTATGGCAAGTTTAGTTGTGGCCAAATATGAATATTTCTGCAGTCAATGTGGGTTTATACGTTCTTATTCATCACCTCTAGTCAAACAGTGTGTTGAGACATCACACATGGGGTGGATGTTCTTGTTGCTGGTGTCTTTCTTTGCCCAGGAATATTTTAACCCATAGAAAACTGATTTTTTTAATATGTATGCTTATTTTGCAAATATTGACTAAGTAAAGTATTTTCTCCATGTAATTAACAGAAACTGAAGTTGGGAGATAGGCATTCCATTTCCAGCCCATGCTCTTTTTATCTGGGGACCTCACAAGGGAGGAAATGAAAACACACAGCCTCTGGGAGATGCATCTCACGTGTGATACCCTCAAACATCCAACAGCGTGCCCAGAGCTCAGCTCCATGTGCACAAGGTGCAGCGTGGTGGCTGGTTGTGCATTTGCTGGAAGAACTGCAAGGCAGTCCAAGCTCAGAGCACTTACACCCTTGGAAATGAATGGGTAACCAGCAAAGAATTAGAAAACATGATTCATGCACTGACAAACAAATGCTAACTGCTCCTTCTCTGAAAGATCTGCTTCCTCTAAAGGTGGGCCTGAAAAACAGAGGAAGCAAAAAGAGGTATAACGTGCCAAACCGAATGGAAGTCTGAGCTCATGGTGCCGAGCCTATAGCATTGCCTACCCAGCAGAGAGGAAATACAAGAACACCTGAAGTCTGAATGCAGCTCTCACGGAAACGCCCCTCGGTGGCACCTGCCTGTTGGGGTTCAAGGTGTTACCAGGAGAAATACTGCCCTCATTTCATAGGCACTTATTAATGACTGAGATGGCTAAAATAGTTTGATATGCAGAAAAAAAAATGCTTTCAACAAAGGGCAATGAAAGTACTCAGCGTGAAGAATGCAAGGATTGTTTTTCAGCAGTAAAGTCAATTTGTGACATTTTGCCATCAGTCCTGAGCACAGACAGGCACATCCACATCCACCTGTGCTTCTCCAGTCGTCGCTTGTTATTTTTCTTACGGTCTTGTGCAAGTATGATATAAGTATAAGCAATAATGTATGCATTGGTTTCAACCTGAACGTCTTTGTTCCTTGGATTTCTATGTATACATACATATTATTAAGCACCGTCTTTTTTCCTCTTGCATTCCTTCTCACACACACAAATGCACCCTGAGATGTTACCATCTCCCTCGCCTGTTGATCCATAGCTACACAAACATTTCTACAAGTAAATAAATTTCACCACATTTTACTTTAAAATGTAATTTTTTTCCCTCCCCAAATCCACTTTTACTGCTAAATACAGCAAACAGCAGCCTGGCCATAAAGGAACACCTTGAGGAAGGAACATGGAAAGCTGGAAATGTTATTAAGAAAAAATTTTGCCCTCAGCTACAAGAAACTTCAGACGTGTTTTTGTTTGCAACACCAACTGCAGCGTTCTCCAAAACAAGCAATGGCTGTACTACAAAACCCACCCTACAGTCAGCTCTCAATGGCCGTTTCTCAGGCCAGACGCTCACCTGCAGTGACAGCTTCTCACCCAGTGAGAACTCCCTACAACACGGATCGCAGCGCACTCACCTCTGTGTGCAGCACGGAGCGACTGATGGGCTGCAGGGACCAACATGCAAAGCTTTCAAACACGTACACCTCCTAGAAGCAAGAGAATGAACGTGAGCTCTGGAGAACACGACCTCTGTTTTAAATGTCACAAGAAAATGATCTTCCTGAAATCTAAAGAGATTTTGTTTTTTTCCAGATGACGTGGATTAATTGCTGTAAGAAAACATTCAATCTTTGGGCAAGGAGCTTAAATAATATACAACAAGGACCTTGGAAAGCAGCATCAGCTGTTGAAAAATAATAATAAAAAACCCCTTACTTCACACAATATATTTATAAAGACTTTTTAAATATGGTGCTGCAAATTTATGTGCATTTTGTGGACCAGCGTAAGATCCGCTCTGTGTCCCACTGCGCTTACTATGCAACATCGGACATGAGCAAGAAATGAACAAGCAGTAGGACTGGGAGCGAGACACGATCGTGAGAACATTTTTTTTTGGCCCTGTTTGACTGTGAATGGCTTTCAAGGTGCAGATTTATTTGAGAGAGGGACTGATAACGATAGGGACGTCTTCTTATTCGGTGGTTCTGAACCCACCCTGTCTCCTCTCCCTGATGCTGGAGGCACAGCGGGTATGCAGGGAGAAGGATCGTGCCATGCTATTCCTCTAAGCCTGCACTGCTAGAAACAGGATATTAAATGCTTCACAATAAAGCTGATTCTGCTTGTTGTTTCAGTAACCTTGTAGCCTTCAGCCCAGCGCTAAAATCTTACAGGAGCCGAGTTCCCAAGCATGAATCAATGATTTGTATCGGACAGAAAGGAGGATATTAAAGATACACCAGAGGAAACAAAGAGAAGCTGACCTTGGAGCAACCAAATGGGTAGAGACCCATCAGTTCAACTTCTAGCCCTCATTACTTGTCCCTTCCCATTGCTGAATTTAATCTTCTTTACACAGCTCCCTCCAGCCCCTGCCTGCCCTGGCACGCCGGCTTTTTAACGTGATGAGTGGCTCTCATTCACAGCCTCTACTGAGAGGGGAGCAGAGGCTGGGGAGCGAGATGAAGCAGTTGGGGAAATAATGCTGCCTTTCCATCTGGGCTCCAGAAGGCCCTCGTGGATGAAACTTATCAATTATGTGAAAAGGTTCATCAGTGCTGCCAGAGCTGAGGGAAAATGATTCCCACCTCAGTTAGGGGCCCACCTCGTGCTCCAGGCGGAGGCTCACCAGCAGCTGCCGTGCTGCAGCAATCCTGGGGGCAGCGCCTGCGGGTCTGGGCAGGGGAGCCGGGCTGGAGGGAGCGCGTGGAGCAGCACCCAGCAGGGGCTGCTGCTGTGCTTCACGCCTTCCCCTCTGGCATTACTAGTGGTTCTCAACTGCATCCAACTGTCCTTCACCTCTCCTATTCATTCCTTCGTCATCTTTCTATAAAGGAAACTCCAGACTTTACTGAAACTTGCAGTACCCAGAGAGCTGTCCCTGCAGAGAGCACTGCTCTTCATCCTCTGCCTTTCACAGTGTTCCAACCCGTGGTGCAGCCACACAGCTCTCACTGCACCGGGCATCCCAGTGGGCCCGGAGATGGATCCTTACCATCTATATGTGTACCCATCACCACAACATCTATTTGGAATGCTAAATTCATTCCAATTATATGCTGAACATCCAAATTAGTCTAAGTTTAATATAAGAATGATTAACAAGTGCCAAACATCCACATTCTCCTGTCCCTAGCAAGGCTGGGAGAGAGCCTCCGCTTTTAGATCACTCCACTGAGCTCTCTTATTAAATGCCACAGTTTTCAGCCCTATGTTGCATTATTACCATTGTTGTCCTTTAGGGGTTGATGTTAATGATGACTGAAAGGGCTTAATGAGCACGTGCCTTGAATAAGCTCTTTATACACCTTATAAAATAATTACTGCCCTTTTATTGAAAACTCCACAGGGCCAAGCTCACGGAAGCACTCAGGGTGCCAATTTAATACGATACGGTACACTGCTTTACTCAAATAAGGCCTGATCCTGTAGAAGTTCACCTTCATTGCCACAACGGACATCCACACCCCTCCTGCAGCTGCAGCCAGGGCTGAGGGTACCGTGCCCAGCCCCTGGCAGAGGTGCCTGAATGGAAGGGTCACGAAATATCTTCTGGGACTTGAAGTGATTTTGTATGGTGAGAGAAATAGGATTTGGGTTCTAACAGCACAAAGACATCTGATGATCTCTGCTGATAAGCAGCTTCTCAATAGCATGTTAAACATTCTTTAAACAGCTCTTAAAGCTTGTAAGCTCCTTTTTCCTGCCTTGCTCCCATCCAGCACAGATCAACACTGTTGACCTATTAAGGAAAGATACTCACAAGAGAATGACCTGCAGCATCTTCTGGAATGCAACGCAGCCTCTGCCTTTAACAGTACACAGCAGCAGCAGCTCACGGATGGGCTATAGAAGGATCTTAAATAGGAAACGAATGGCAAACTAAGACCCCGCTGAATCTGCCACAGGGTGAGCTTCTCATTGCGTGAGTGCCTGTTGTTTGAGCAAAGGGGCTCTGTGATTTGCAGCAGAACTGCTTTTAATACATTTGGGAGCAAAATTAAAATTGGGAAGTTTGTTTTTCCATCTTCCAGCAAAACCCTTTCCCAGCTGTCATCGAGGAAAAATTCTTTAAGTCTGAAGAAAATAAAAGGAAGAACACTAAACAAAATGCTCCTGTAACGTGCTTTGACTGCAATGAAACTGCTTTCTGGATGGAATAAAAACCTTTGCAAAAATATTTGCAACTAGTGCCAGCTTTTAATTATTGTTTATATTGCTGAAATGCTTAAGGATCTCACCATTCCAGGAACTGGCTCCACAACAAAACGTGCCTTTTTCACATGGGCATAGGAAAACTGCTTTCAAATATTTAGAAAGCATATGCAAGAAATATCCATCAGCACCCACAACGAGCAGCGTGTCAGCAAAGCCCCGCGCTGCCTGTGTGTCAGGGCAGGAGTCTGCAGCTCCCAGTGAGATACCTTCTGTCTGAGATGAGCTGTGGCAGAGCAGCCCAAAAACCAAGGGAAGCCAGATCCCAAAGTTCTGCAGTGAGAATTCTGAGTTGTTTTTGTTAACACGAAGTCAACACAGAAAAATCAAGGGACGCAAGGTAAACGCCTGGCCTATTTTTTTTTCCATCTTATGGCTTCTGAGTCTTTGCAGTAGACTAGAATCAGGTTTTCCATATTTTCCTTTGCAACTTCGGATGTTAAAAATGTACTTTAAGATGTCACAATAATGAATAATTACCAATTTCCTGCTATTCCTGTAACGTTTTTAGGCTCCTTCCCATGGCTCCTTCTTCCAGATGAGTCTCTGAGCCCTCAGCTGAGGAATACCCCCTGCCCCCCCCACACAGCTGCTTTTGCTGCTGGCACGGGACCAGGGATGAGGGGCAGAGAAGAAGGAGGACTTCTCATATCATGTCAGTGCCCTGTAGAACAGAAATGTTCTCTGCTCACAGAGAAGTACGTGCTTTGGGACATTCTCACCCATCTCTTAATAGCACACTACAGGACCACCACAAGCCATTGTAAGCCTCTTTCCAGCTGCAGTGACACAGCTTTCAGAAAGAATCTCCTCTGCTGGGAAAGAAACGTGCATCAGGGACCTCCGCTTAGTTTCACCCCTACTACTGCAGAGCACAACAGGAAGACAAAGGAGGATACTAAGGATGCCACCTCTCTGCTGAGTGTCAGAACAAAGGGATGCTTGTGATGGGCACTCACACGCGGACCACTCAGGCAATGCTCCGTGGACGCTCAGCTGAACAGCCTGAACACTGAACTTAAACACCAACTTCTCCACACGTGGTCCTCATGTGTATTCAGTGCCAGCAGCAGGAGTTACACCCAGGTGTCTCTCTGCAGTCTATAATCAGGAGCTCTCTGAAATCATTTCATTAGGCAGGTGTGAGGGAGATGTGCAGTACAACCCAGTATAACACAATCATCATCACATTTTGATTCCCCTGCCCATCACTTCCCATATTTATCTTCAAAGACCTCTTGATGAAACAGCTGCTTAAATTTAATTAAACAACAGCATTATATAAACAAGTTCCTTTGTTTTGTGCGCTGAAGAGGGTATTCTTCTTCAAAAGCTATTCTGCCAAAGCTGGCCTTTCTGCCCCTTGACTCGTCTTTACTCCAATTACCACTCCAGTTTAGCTGATTAATTTGTAGCCACTGGCAAACATGCACAGTTGGCAGGACATCATTCCATTTCAGTGACAAGCACTATAAAAAGATCATTATTTTCATTAGCATAAATAACTGCATGTTGATAGAACTCTGGTTTCTGAAAATAGGTTAAAGTCTTAACTGTCTTTATTCATTACCCAGATATAATTGGAAGTAAAATTATCACATAAGTGAACAATACGCTCTCAATGTATAAAGCTTAATGGCTGCACTCAGCCCAGTCACAGCCTGGAATGACTTCTTTTGCCTTAAAATGAAACATTCTGATGCAAACCTCCATATAGACACACTAATTTATGACAAAACTTGATGGCACACAAAGAGATCCAGGGGGGAAAAAAGAACCACATGACAAATAAAGGTGCCTTCTGTTGCAT